>NW_017729011.1:9205652-9251604 GCF_001723915.1 Gavialis gangeticus | reverse complement strand
GAGGGGGTTGCATGGGATAAAACCCTTGTTGCTGTGGAATGAGAACTTTGAGTTACCTAGCATGGGCAGTTTTTCATTCAGCCTTTCAGGTGACATAGCATCGATTGTCCCTTTTCAGTGTGCATGTGGACAGGGAAGTTGATGCATCTGCTATTTAAAAGGTATGCGAAATAGCAGGATGTTATTGGGACTTGTCTGGATTGCTAGTTAGGCAAAAGGAAGAATCAAGCAGGTAGCCTCTGGCAGTGTTTGCATGGAAGTGGTGATGACTGAGAAGGAAAAAAAAAGGTTGTAACACATGGGGAGTGTGGCTTTCCTGTGTCTTTAAACAGCCCCTTATCTTTCTCTAGCACATGCGTTTCTCCTTGAACAATACAATAGCAATAGGAATCAGTTCTGTAACCTCAGTATGTAGCATACATAATGAGCAGGTGCCACAGTTCAAATCTGAAGCTGGAAAAAATAGCAAATAGCCTAGCAACATTCCCATTTCATGCTAGTACCAAAATCATTATATGAGTTGCAGGCTTTGCACAGGAGCACACAAACTGTGGCCAGGAAGTGGTAAGAGCAGTCTCATCTCTCCATGATGTATTCACTCTTTTTTTTTTTTTAACTAAGTAACATCATCTCTTCATATGCTGTTCCACATCATCGTCGTCATCTCTATTGTCATGTAACAATGAGGCTTTTTTGAGCAGGTGCAGTGCATGGTTTTGTATGAGACAGCATGATGGGGATTGGATGCAATTCCACATCAGACTTGCATGCCCTTGTAAAGGAAATTGAAAGGGAAAGAATCCTTGTGATTCTGCATTTCTGAATGGAAATTGAAAGTTAAATTCAGGGAAGTCTGTATTGCTATTAAGTTGTCATGACACCTTCAGTACTGACAATAATCATTGTATTCTTTTTTTCTTGAACAATATTGCACTTATTTCTAATATTGATTTATTTTGATTTAAAGCAATGTCTTATTTCAATTGCCTACACAGCCATAAAACATTTTTAACTTGTGAAGCAACCATCTCCTTTTCGTCCTCCTGCTATCCCTTTTCCAGCTGAATTGTGCTTTCTATACTTCATTTCCATTAGATATCATGGAGCTTTGTTTCTGCTTTTTATTAAAACAGCTCAGCTGTGGATTGTGCAATATATGTTGACCAGCACTGATTTGAAAAGTTATTCTATACAACAGTATCTTTTTCAGGGTTACAGGAAGGTGGGAGGGAGCTAGTTGGGAGTTTGGTGGAGCTGAATGATACTGCTTTCTTGTACAATGGCATAGGGCCTAAGCATCCATAAATCCAGTGAAGGTAATGTGAGCTCTGGAGTATTAGGCTCATGCTATATAAATTAGGCCCTATAAAACATACTTACCCATACTACATTCAACCCTTATTTGTAAGGTGTGTCAAAAATGGCAGTTATATGGCTCTGGAAGTGCCATTCTAGTTATGTAAAGATAAAATAGGAGTTAGCCCTTCATCACATTGAGCTTTATTCTTATGTATTTTAGAGCCCCTTTACACTACACTGCCTTGAAATGGTGTAAATAAATCATCTTACACCCAATGGGCATGTTTATACATACATTTATGCTGGCTTAAATTTACTGTGCAGTAAGCAGGAATAGGCCAGCATCTACACATGCAGGCATTAAAGTGTATTAACGCTGTGCGGACTGATTAGTTAGTCCCAAGTCAGTCCACACACAGTAACTAATTAGGTATAAATTTACGCTCAAGGCAGTGCAAGTTGCAATATTTACTGCATGCACATGTAGACACATGCCCATACTGTGCAGTACATGTGCATGTGTAGACATGCCGAGTGTGTTGTAAGGGGGCCCTAGTATATCAGGTATAAAAAAATCAGGTCTTTTGATTTCAGTGCAACAGCAGACATGAGTAAGTATGCAGCAGTTTGACTAGTGGTTGAATAATCAGGTCCTATCATTAATATTGTGTGTTGATTTCAACAATGCAAATAAGAGAAAGGAGACATATGGAACTGGCTAAATTCATAGGCTAACCATAGGTTATATGTACAGCAAACCACAATATCATGTTTCCTTTGTGGACTTCCACAATTTCAAAGAATCAATCATATTCTCTCAATACAGGCAGCTTTCTATATCCTACATCTGAAATTCCTATTTTAGCATAATGGTAATAATTCGTTTAAAAAATCCAGCATATTTGTCCCCAGGAAACTTACTCTAAGATCTTGGGAAACTTCAAAGTAGTATTTTTTAATAACCTATTTCTAAAGATGGGGTGATGGAGCAGAGGGAACACTTTCCATTCTGTATTATTTTGCATTAGAAATTCATTTATAAAAATCAAATGGTGTTTTCCAAGTGGACACCACTTGAAACACAAAAGTCACAGCTCCAATTAACTACAAAAGCTAAAGCTTCTTCTTAACCTTAGAATAAGAAAAACTGCAGTATCATAATCACTTCAGAGCAGTAACTGCTGAGTTACTAATAGCAGCTGTTAAATGGTTATTGAAATATTTACATGCCTTATGGTCAGGCTTTTTACATGTTTGTAAAATACTTTCAGCTCCAAAGATGTATATAAATGGCCTTCTGTGTGCTATATTTTAATATTAATATGACTATTGTTTATTATTATTATTGTTTTTTCTCATTATACTGCTCTGCAGTCCCAAGTCTCTGAAGGAGACTTTACGAAGAGTCATCAAGGGTAGACATATTTGAAAATGGGCATATTTCATCTATACATAACTGCTTGCAAGTGAATTTCATTAACATGGAAAGTTACTAGGTAACGCCACTTCTTCATCAATCTGTAATTGCAGTAACTGATTGACTCTCTGTCCTTATTCAGCGGAGGAACCTGAGCTTGGAAATTTAACAGTATCAGAGGTTAGCTGGGATGGTTTCCGACCCACGTGGACAGCAGCAGACGGGGCCTTTGAGAATTTTGTCCTTCAGGTGCAGGAGTCTAACAATCCAGAAGAAGTTCAGAATCATACAGTCCCAGGGGGACTGCGTTCTGTGAATATTACTGCTCTCAAGGATAACACACGTTACAGTATCACCCTGTATGGTGTGATTCAGGGCTACAGGACCAAACCCCTTTCCACTGAAACCACGACAGGTACCCTTTCTAAATCATTCATCTGCTTCCACATCCCTTTCTTCTTTGAAGACAGGGGTGTGAGAGCTTGTACACTCGGTCAGTTTTGCATGGGTGCCTGTAATTAAAACTCAGCTGAACACCTCTGGCCTGATCAAATTTTCCAGGAAGAGTCTCAGTGCCACCATGATGTCATTTGCTTTAAGAAGGGCCTATTTTTCCTCAGAATTGTTTTACTTACCTTTTTTTTGTTCTTTTTTTGTTTGTTTGTTTTTTGCATACTTAACTCATGTCTTTGACTGTTGGTGCTAATTACAAAACCCAGTTCTGTAGTGCACATGATCAAAAAGAGCCCACAGTGTCCTGTGAAAGGTATGGACACCCATTTTTATAGGCCCAGTACACAAAACAGCAAACATTTGTGTTTTTCATATTCCAAAGCTATTGCCAAACCAATGCACAAAATATATGGATAAGTCTATTAACTGGATTATATGAAGAAATTGCCTGCAAGGTACTTGACTCAATGACCCAGGGAGTCCTTTCTAGTTCCAAATCCTGTATTTAAAGTAGACCAGGTTGGAGATGAATTCTTTCAAAGGCCAAACACATGCATTGAAACATGTAACTTTGTTAATATTGCATGTTACAGTATTGCCCTCCTGTTGCTCTGACAGTAGTGTAGATTGGGAATAACTCCACTAAAGTCAACAGAGTTATGCTAATGTATAATGAGTGTCAGAGATGAAAATTAGGCCATCAATAACCAAAAACTGCTTAAAATGATTTGTAATTTAGACCATAATGTTATGACTCTTCTCTTCACCTTCACTATTCACTCAGCTTTCACTGATGTAAATGCAACATATAATAAAAACACTATATAAAACAGAAAGCAGAGAAGAGTGTTAAGTCACCACCTTCATATTCAGATCTGGATTTTGAATATGAAAAACCTCAAGAATGCTCCATAAATTGGATAAATTCAAGCTTATCTTTTGGAAATAAAAAATAGTCTTATTGTAATGATTCACAGATCTCTAATAAATTAGCCCTCGTTTGAAGCAGGCCCAGATGATATATTCTGCCTATTCAGTTGAATATTAATTTTATTCCTTTTCCAATTTAGATCTGATGCCTCATCAGGTGTTTTATTTGTTATATCTACTGCTGTACCTGCAGTGGGCAGCAATTGCTATCTATTAGATATAACACAGGAATATCTCTCTCCAGCCTTATTGAGCTATGTACTTATGGTAGAAGTTCACATTATTTCAATGTCACACATAACTTTACAGTCACTTTTAGACACTCAGAATGTTTTGAAATAAATAGGACTTTCTAGTTCACATTCCCAAATGACAATACCTGGGGCACAGTGGCTCTTCATTCAGATGTGCTAATGATCTGTTTCATGTAGAACCTGGGCTTCCCATAAGCCCTTTGCAATCTGCTGCAATTTTTTCTCTGGCTTGGAGGATGGCTCAAGCATGGTCTTAGTTGCGGTTTCTGAGTACATTTTATTCAGCAGTTAAATCTACACAGGAGAATTTAAAACTAATTAAAAGATAGGGTATGTATAGCTTGTTTGTTGCAATGGCACTTTAAGAAGCTTGGACTGGCTGGACTGATTTATGACATGATGCGCTTGCCTTGGGTTGTGTCCTACATTAAAAACTTCCCATTGGAGTTCTGAGTATGGGGTGATCCCAGCTTCTACTCCAGTCACAATATGTAGATGATTGCTTTAAGAAAACAAAAAAAGAAATACAGAACTACAAAGAAAAGAGACATTACAGTTTCCTGCCTAAGTATGGCTTCTGTTCTGTCTCTACATTACTTCAAGAGAAATAACAGAGGACACTCTGTAGGATATCCCACCTCTTTCCTGGTCAGACATCTGGCTTTTTAAGACATTTTCTTTCTGGGGATTTCCTATTGTGAGACTTCCTTGAGCATTTATGTAGAGCATCAGGGATGTGTACAGGAGGAGAGAAACCACAAGGGGGCTATCATAGCACCAAATTTTGGCTCTAGCTCCAGGATTACATGCCAACTTCCATATTCTTGAAACTGAGAGGGAGTGGGGAAGAGCTAAAATGAAACACAACCTTTCCCCCTTGATAAAGTAAGGGCTCAAGTTTCAACTTCTCTTAAAAGAGTGAAGGAATGTGTTGTTCTTTCACATCTGCTTTCATGCTCAGATCTCAGGATGCATGTCTGCTCTCAGAAGGATGGAAAATCGCCATGGCCTTGCAGCTTTCTTTTATGCAGCAATTTTAGACATTTTCTTTCTTTTTTTTTTTTTCTTCTTTACTTGCTTCTCTTTAGCTACTGCTGGCTTGCAGCAAGCTGCTGTTTGAACCTTCTGTTCCAGGGTCAGCTTAGAGCTTTGGCAGATGGGAAGCAATATATGCAAGAAGAGCATTTCTGAACATCAGGAATTCAAAGGGGTATCTAATTCTAACTCATTTTGTTCTCCTCTTTAGCAATGCGCGCAGAAGTTGGTGAGCTAAACGTTTCCAGCATTACTCCAGAAGGCTTCAACCTTTCCTGGACAGCCACTGAAAGGGCCTTCGAGACCTTTACCATTGAAATCATTAATTCTAACAGGTTGTTGGAGCCCATGGAGTACAACATCTCAGGCAATTTAAGAACTGCTCATATCTCAGGGCTATCCCCCAGCACTGATTATATTGTCTACCTCTATGGGATCACTCCTGGTTTCCGCACACAGGCAATAAGTGTTGCTGTTACTACAGGTATATAAACCTACCTCATATTCTAACTCTTCTTTCTCCTTACAGGGCCATCCCTTTTCCCTGACCTTACTTCTCCCACCCAGCTTCCCATCAGCTTATCCTTATTCACATTTTCCGATGAAGAGTGATGGGAGATGTTTTAAATTAAGGTTACATTTAACCATGATCCCACTCAGGGAGAGGCATGCATGACTATGAGAGATGATTTCACCCACAGCAGAAATAATAAGCTTTCTCTTGCTCGACTCCATCAGAATAGGGACAACTTCAGAGAGAATGGGATACTCAGTAAGTCATCTCAAGAATTGAGCCTTGAGGTGATGTTTTTCTATAAACACCTCAGCTTTGTGACATGTCTGTATCTGTTATGATGCATTCAGGGGGTGCTGTTTCTCTTGAATAAGAAGCTGTAGTAGCTATAGGTAAAGGTTGTTTTGGGGTGGAGGAGTTCCCTTGCTGCTGCTTTGCATGGGTTTCAGGTGAAATTCAAGCTGTGAGTGGATTTGTACAAAGTAAATACACCACTTTAATTCCAGTTAAAACCTCAAATAACTGCTGCTGAAAGACAAAAAGGATGCATAGGGCCCATACTGATACAGAATAGGTATGGACTTATATTTTACCACCTAGTACAACCTGAAGTTTCACATTTCATCCTGTCTTAGCAAGGACCCTAAAAGGAAAGAAGGAAATCTGCCATTAGATTAATAATAGCATAAAGCTGGAAGTAGTAAGATATCCAATTACAAAACTACTAAATCTCCTCTCAGTAGTTTATCTCACACAATAGTTTAACACGAGAGCTGTGCAATGCTTTGGTCCCTGATTTGATTTGGTGAAGATTCGGCCAATTCGATGGATGAATCTCTGAATCCAAATCAAATCAGAGGACCCTTTAATCTCTCCAAATTGAATTGTAACCCTCTGAATTGTTTCAGAAAAATTCGGAAAGATCCGGACACAGACACAGCTTTACATGTTTTTTCTACATACCTCTAGATACCTGGCGCAACTCATGAGTGCTGTGATGTTGGGGCACATGGAGTGTCCCACAGGAGTGCAGCGCTCTCAGCAGCAGACCCAGAAGTGGACCAGAAGCACTTCCAGTCCACTTCTGGGTCCGCCAGGGAGTGTGCAGGGAGCACCCCACACCTCCGAGTTCGGTGACTGGTGCCTCCTGAGTCTGGGGGGGCACCCAGGGTCCCCCTGCAGCTGATTGCTGAGCTGGAGGGGCACAGGGGGGGTCCCAGCTCGCTCCCTGGCAGACCTGGAAGTTGTCTGGAAATATTTCAAGCCCACTTCTGGGTTTGCTGCTGAGCATGTGGAGGCCCCCCCGTGCTCCTGTGGGACTCTCCATCTGCCCCAGCATCGCAGCGATCTCAAGTCATGCTGGTACCTCAAAGAATGTAGAAAAAACTTTTAAAGCTGTGTCTGTGTCCAAATTGCTGATTCTCCGAATCGGCTTCAAATCTCCATACCTACATTCAGCCGAATCGAATCAGGAAGAGTGATCCGAACTAATTAATTGAATCACTGTCCCCGATTCGGGCTGAATCCAAATCCAAATCTAACAGGGCCCGCTTTGCACACCCCTATTTAACACCCATATTAACTGTTGCATTTTGACACAGTTTGAACAAATTTATCTCTTAGTACAATGCCTATGTTAGCCTAGGGAGAAATTACACAGATAAAACCACTTGTATTTCATCAGGGATTGCAAAGAATAGGCGTTTCACCTTAGGAGAGGTATAAATGTGAGGAATTTTGATTCCACCCCGATATGATTATACCAGAAAGATCTGCAGAACTTTAGGAAATCAGGCATAGTTTAGCATAGTAGCATGTATCTGTGACTAAATCAACAACAGCCATATTTTCTGTGTGGAGAATAGCATTCTGGAAGTTAAATGAATTTGGAGTTCTCCACCTGGGGACTGTAGGTTGCAGAGAGCCGTCACTGGGTCATGGCCAAGCTGCTCTTATATTGCTAAAGGAGACTGGGGTGAGTCTGGTTCAACTGTGACTGGGATAGAATGGGGAAGGGGCATCAGGACTAGATAATCAAATAAGTCTTTTTTCCACCTCTGATTAGTGTTTTTTTATTTGTTTTATTTCATTTTACTTTTACTCTGTGTTTTAATAATTGCAACACATGTCCATTTGTTTTTCTTCTTGTAGTAGATGAACCTCTCCTTAGCAAACTAACTGTCTCAAACGCTACCTCAAACAGTGCGTCTCTCACGTGGGAAGCACAGGACACTGCCTTTGATCACTTTGTTTTAGAAGTCAGAAACTCTGACTTGCCTTTGGACTCCCTGGTGCACACAGTGTCAGGGGCTTCAAGAAGTTTTGTAATCACCAATCTAAGAGCTGCCACTAATTACACTGTCCAACTCCATGGTCTAGTTGATGGGCAAATTGGTCAGACTTTGACAGCAGTGGCAACCACAGGTATTGCATCTTCAAGGTTTGCTTTTTCTATTGTTTCTTCCACTGTCTTCTAAGCTGCTCTAAAACATGGCTCTGGTCAGACATCACCATTGCTCATCTAAGTCACCTTCTTTAGTGTGGGAACAAGTTGAATGAGCTGAACCCAAGCCCATTCTAAAGAAAGGATATCTAGGACCATGGGAAAGGCTGAAAAAGTGTCCCCATCATTAAGGGAGCAACATAGTAAACCTCTGATTGGTTTCTTTATATATACACTTATCTGCAAGTTCTGTGTATATATATAACTGACTTGGTCCAGATGGATTTCTCTGGAATATCTTTGCCTTTGGTCTGAAATAATACTGTCATTCATTCTATATCATCCATCCTCATTTGCCTGTGACCCTCCATGAGGGTGAACTCTCTTTGTCCTACCAAAAAGGCATCTGCATGCCATTTTGGTTCCTTGTTTGTAAAGGTCACATGTCTCTTATGGTATTGGCATTTGCATTTCTCTACTGTTGTTTTCTGTGGCATGCTGAATCACCAACAGGAACTGCATGGAGTGGTCCAGTTATCTAACGCTGGTCCAAAAGTGTTCTCTCTGCCTGGCATATTTCATGTCCCCCCACTAGTAAAAAGCTGGGATCAAAAAGAAGTCCATTCCTTCTTGATGATCAGCCTCCCACTCTATCACTTGCATCATTGCTGGTGAGTCTTAAATGGACAGTTCAGTGCTTTCCACTGGATGCCAGAGCTCTTCTGAATGCTGGTGGTGACTCCAGAATATTGGGATCCTACTAAACCTTGCCTGGAGAGATACTTTCACCTTGTGTTGCATGTAGTAACTCCTGGAATTTGGGTGCCATGATATGGGCCTGCTTGACATGGATGCAAATGGCATGTGACGGAATGTGCCTGTTTCAGGATCGGGATAGAAAAGATTGTTCTCTTCAACCTGCATGCAGGGCTGAGGGGTCTGTGTCTGGTATCACTACATTCTCCATCTACAGTTGTCTGCCTCTGCATCCCAGTCTTCAGAAGCACTAAGCTTTCCCAATGACAATTTCATTACCAACCATGCTGGCACTACTGGTCACTAGATGACAGCATGATGACAGACCCAGCATGCATCCTTAATTGGGGGCACTTAGATGCACCTGCTCCTGGACTAGGGAATGGGGGGACAAACTCTCTCCTAGATCATTTACTCTGAGTCTTGGGTGGGAGAATCAGTTCTGGAACATTTTGCAGCACTTCAGTTATTTCAGTTATCAATACAGTTTTGCTCTTCAGTTGTTCTGTTATTCATTGACAAATGTCTGTTATCTTCCCCAGCATGAATCACTTATAGAATTACTTCCCCTAAATAATTACTGATTCCATTTCACCAAGGTGTCCCAAAACATTTTGATAAAAGGGGTTTCCATAAATGATTTTTTGATTCATTTAAAAATAAAATAAATGGCTTTGCTCCAGTTCAAGATATTCAGTTTGAGGATGAGATCAATACATGGGACATTTCTGTGTGTGAGGAAGGCTTTTATCATCAGAAGAATATGGGACTAAAAAAGTATAATGGCCTTCATTCAATATTCAACAATATGGCTAAATAGATAAAGGTCCTTGACTGGAACTTATCCTACCTGAATTCCTGTAATTTTCTCTGCCACTAGTTGCTGGGTGATCCAAACAAGTTCCTGTACTTCAATACACCAAGCCTTATTGTCCCCATAGCCCACTGATGGGGATAATTATATTGACCTTCTTCTGTGCATGAAGCTCTCTGACTTTTATGCATGAAAATCTCCCTTGTTTTATCCAATAGATTTGGCTTTTTCAAAATAAAGTCCTGGTACATATTCCTGAACATTACACAAAGGGGCTAAGTGATGCTGCACCACTCTGCATTACGGGATTTATCATGTAGGTGTTTTGCTTCTACCATAATCCATAGCTGTGGGTTAAGCACCTACAAGATGAGTCCGATACAGGGGGAGAGAGTTAGACATTGCACACTGAAACCCCCAATAGCCAAAATACTTGGCTGCCTAAACTAGCCAATAGGACATATTGAGAAGAGAGCTGACTTGAGGTGTCTATGTGCTTTTGTGTGTTTGGGCCTCACAGCTTCATTTCCAGAGGTGCTGACCATTTGCCAGTTCTCTTTGAATTCACCTGGGCAGCATGCATCTGGCAGTTCTGAAGATAATTTCTAAAAATCTAGTTTTCTTAAGAAATAGAACAACAACAACAAAAAAAGAACAAGTTAAAATGCAATTGAAATTATACCACCAGCATTCAAACAGTTGTTATGAATACCCAGGTTGTCATTCTATTACCTGCTGCAGAACAGATGCTAAAAGCTAAGTACAATGCAGTACAGACACAGCTTTAAGCAGCCATAACCCTCCATTGCTTATTAGCACAGCTCTTCGCTAAGTAATGCTTTCTCTTCACCTGTGTTCCTTTCCCTTCAGAGGCTGAGCCACAGCTGGGCACGCTAACACTCACAAACGTTACCCCCGACAGCTTCAACCTCTCATGGACCACAAGAAATGGGCCTTTTGCAAAGTTTGTTATAAATGTTAGAGATTCCTATTCAGCACACGAACCTCAGGAGCTTACAGTGTCGGGAGGTGCCCGCAACGCTCACATCTCAGGCCTGGTAGATTACACTGGCTATGACATTAATATTAAGGGCACCACCAGTGCAGGTGTCCACACAGAGCCCCTCACTGCTTTTGTCATGACAGGTACCCATTTAAAGGTTCTTTTTGGTTTCTTTTTTTTTTACTTATGCTTTTAAAATTTATTTTGCCATGGAGCAAAGTACAGAATTTTCTCTTTTGCTCCCCTATGTAACAAAATATCTGCTCCAGCAATGCTGGCTATGCTTAGTGGCTTCAGATCACATAATGATGTTGACACTTAAAGAGATCATTCGGTATTGGAGGCCCAGAGAAAGTGTGCAGCAGGGTCAGGTGGACAAATGAGCATATGTGGCTGGTACCACAAGGCCGATAATCTAATCTACTGCACTTGTTGGGATTCAGAGCAGCACTGCCTGTTTAAGATTCCTGCTGTCTTGTAGGCTCAGTTACACTGAGTAGTCCTGACAGTGTGTGAGGTTGACAGCTCCTTTCTGTGCGACTTGTGAAATTTCAAAGGGCCAGGACTTTAGCTCTAGAGCCTATTTGAGGCTTTTGAAGTGGTAGTAATATCCTGTAAAGCTGAAAACCCATTACTGTTACTAATGAGTAGCATTGGCAGAACATAATTTTTGTAAATTATTCAGAAAAATCAAATATTTTCTACTAACCATATTGGAGAGCAGCAGTTACTGGCATGAGCTCTCAGTAAATCAGTGAGATGTCTAGTGTAATTTCTCACCGGTTGGCCCTTCACAAATTAGCCTTTGGTTGACCAAGTATCTGTTTTATTAATTCATTTTCATTTAGGTTTATGCAAAATCTAAAAGCAGGAACCTATTGCTGTAGACATCTTCAGCTTGTATTAAAATCACAAGCTGACTAATAAAAAGCAAAATCAAGGCCACAAACTCCTCCATATATAAGCACCACTTCAGCTACAGATTCCATTTTTTCCCAAAGATAGAATCTAAACATTTTTGGTTATTTTAAAGTCTTGAATAACTTTCTGTTCAGAGTAATTGACAAGTTCTATTAAAAATCTAAAATAAAAGGAAAGTTATTTTGCACCAGAAAGCCAGAATTTTTGTTCAAAAATATTGAAACAAACTATTATGATCATCTATTACTTTTTTCAAATTTGGTTTCAGTTCAAACCAGTTGTCAAAACCACCCCTTTCCTGCATAAAAGTTTGATTTTGACTAACTTGCCTTTTCCAACAGAAGCGTGTTACTTAAAAAAAAAAACAGAACAAAACACTATTTATAAATATCCATTGAAGTAAATGGAAGCTTAGTCTTGTAGGAGTGATAGATTTTATGAATGGAGTAAAATGGGACAACTGGGGCAAGAATTTGTGAATGAGATTGTGATGTTTAGTAGCCTCCCTGAAGGCCAAAAAAAAAAGCTCCGTACTCACCAGATCACTATGTCAAATTGTGCATATTTTTAAATGAGCTCTTTGAAAAATCCAGCCACTTATTTTAATGGTCAGTGGCAACTGAACTCTTGACAATCCCTTAAATTAAAACTAAGGATATTTTGGTCTGAAAATTATCAGGGAGGAGGGAAATCTATACTGGAATACCTTTAAGTTGTTGACATAAAAAGGGAAGGTTGCCCATAATTAATTTTGACTAGGTAGCTAGTCTGATCTGAAGCCATTAGCCCCCAACTTTATCTAGTGAAATTTCATTTTTTCAAAGAAATAATCCTTGGGTAATTGAGAACTTGTGCTTCCAATGACCTTAATTCTAATTTTACTGGGTCAATCCTTGGAAGAAAAAGCAAAAGATAGTGCTTCAAAGTTAGATACAGGAGGAGAAATATCAGGCTTTTTATTAAATTATCCAAATAATTTCTAAGCCTGTATTATTTATGATTCACTGTGTGCATGTGAAATTAAATAAATGTGTTTAATCACTTATGTTGAGGATGTTCAAAGAGGCCAAAGACAGTTAGGTGCTGAAATACTACTGATGTTAAATGGAAATGTGGCATCTAACTCCTTTAAGCTCCTTTGAAAATCCCTCCTTTGTTGTGCTGGTCATGCATTTCCATTAAATCCTATGGGTTGTGGGAGGTTTATGACTGATTTATGGTGGCTTCCATGACGCTGTTTAACTTGCAATATTTTTCGCTTCTTTTCTTTTTTGTGTTTTTTGCACCTTCCCTTCTTTTAGAGGCCATGCCCCCACTGGAAAATCTAACTGTCTCTGACATTAACCCTTATGGGTTCACAGTGTCCTGGATGGCATCGGAGAATGCCTTTGACAACTTTCTAGTAATCGTGGTGGATTCTGGCAAGCTGCTGGACCCACAAGAGTTCCTCCTTACAGGAACCCAGCGGCATCTGAAGCTTAAAGGCCTTATTACTGGCATTGGCTATGAGGTTATGCTTTATGGTTTTGCCAAGGGGCGCCAAACAAAGCCCCTAAGCATTGTGGCCATTACAGGTATTTTAACGTGAACAAATTATTCTTTTCAATCCTTCCTTTCACACTTATATTCTCACTTGGAAGATGTTCTGTGCAATCCATTTGCAAAACAACCATGGCTTTTGCATCCTCTTCATCATGGCAACACATACTTCATCATGATCAATAGGTTCACTAGCATGATTTCATCCCCTGTTTCTTGGTGCTTTCTTTATTTCCTGTCTGTATGGGGTTCAATGGAAAAAAAAAAATGAGAGGAGGGTGGAAGGGAGAATTGCTAATGTTTGCTCCATGCAAGAATCCTTTATGGGAGTCTTTAAAAAAAAAGAGACTGGACTCAGAAGTTCATCAAATGAACAACCTCTGGCATCTCAAAATTCTCCAACTGTGAGGACCATTCAGGAAGAAAGTTATTATGAACTTCCTGCCCATAAGCTCCTTCCTTTCATTCTGTACGCAGATTGACTAAGAAAAAAAAATCAAGAATGATCATTACAACTAGCAGAGTTGGTGTTCCTGTCAGCATATGATTGCCCATTCTCTCATACTCATCATAGCTGAGCTTCTTCAGCTGCATCTAGGCTTTCTTGAAAAGTACTGTTACCTGACTGCCTCTCTAGTCCAAACTCTACCCTCCATCAGATTCCATCCAATGAGTTTTCTGACTCCATATATCAGCAAAGCTTGAGTTATTCATCTGAATGTTGGCATGAATATAAATGTGCACCTCTCACTGTGGAAAAGGCAAGTACATTGGAGATACTAGAATGTTTGCTGATGATGACAGTAAAATTTTAGACAAGATTGCTGCAGCTAGTGAACCCAGGGGCATATTATGAGGGAGATAAAGAAAATAATTAGTGCAGACCTATCCTTGGGTTAAGTAGCATGACTCACAGAAGTCAAATTGTTTGATATAACATGGTTAAAAACAGTCAATGAAATATAGACCAGCAATATTTCCCCTCCTTTTCTATCTCCAAAGATGACACTAAAGGTTCTAGAAATATTTTTTTTGGACATAAAGGTACAGCTTAGAGGATATGGGTCTTCAATATTCTTCATTTATTTCAAAGGAGAAGTGGATATTCTAATTCAGCTTTGATCAGAAACATCAGGAAGGCTAGGACCATGTGCAAAAAGTGTTTGGCATAAGGGAAGGAATCTCTTCAGTGGCTTCTCTATAGGGCTTTTCTTCCCTATCAAATGTGGAGAAGCAAGCGGTATTGTAGACGCTGCTGTAAATTATTAATGATGGGTTTTTAAAAAAAAATAAAGGTCTCACAAGGGATGTATAACTCTAGTGGAAGACAGAGAACAAATAAATATCAGCATGTTTATTAATGCACAACAGGGGCATATCCTATATATCCCGATAATGGTTCCATTGTTGGATATTGAAAGTTTGCACATGCCCACTTACACATTATCATACATCTTGTACTACACATGTATCACTCTGAAGATTCAACCCTTACTGGGCTTTTCCCCCCTCCTTTTAATAGCAAGCCAACTGTTTCCATTTCTTTGAACTGTGGCTGGATTCTTATAGCACGCTGTAACCTGACCTAAGGCAGGTCACTATGAACTGGTAAAAAAAATATGTTTATGTGATCAATCATTTCTTTTCCCTACTGCTATTTTCTCCTTTTTTAGAAGCAGAACCTGAGGTCGACAACCTTCTGGTTTCAGATGCTACCCCAGATGGCTTCCGTCTTTCCTGGACTGCAGATGATGGGGTTTTCGACAGCTTTTTTATTAAAATCAGGGATATCAAAAAGCAGTCTGATCCATGGGAACGTATAGTACCAGGTCATGAACGCACCCAAGATATAACAGGGCTGAAAGAGGGTACTGAGTATGAAATTGAACTCTATGGAATTATCAGTGGACGGCGTTCCCAACCCATAAATACAGTAGCTATCACAGGTATTGTCCCTACAATGGAGGGGAAAAGCATCATGCGCATAACTCTCTCTAATTTCTCTCCATCTCTTATCCAAGTTGTCCGCTGAATTTCACAGACTGTCTCTTGCCCACATTCGTAACCCACATTTTGTGGTTCTTTGCCATGTGCCTAATCTGATGGAACTTTCTCACCTTCTTCTGCCTGACTGTCTTCATTATGTCATAAAAGACTGAGTGCTTTATTTCATACTTGTTACCTGAAGGTAAGACAACAGAGTCTAGGGATCAGCATAGATTTCAGGAGCAAAAAGTGTTTTCCCTCTTGCTGGTCATTCCCATGAACCTCCCTGTTGTCTTTAGGACAGCCTACAGTCACATATCGCTATCCTACATCAGCTTGCCAACATATAAAAAAAAGGCTAATAAATCTCACCAAGGGCCCAGGGGTGTTGAGAGACTAATCAATTAGGTCTTGATCTGCAAGATACTAACCGCTGTCAACCTTCAGCTGAAGATGCTTAACGTGACACAGAAGTCTCTAGTCTCTGACAGAATTAAGCCTTTAATATCTGTGAAATGCTTTGTAGTTTTCACATGGAGGATACACGGGACATAGGTACTACTAGTGTGCAAAACACTTTGGTATCAGTGACTACTCAGCTGAATTTACCACCTAATAGCATCCTCAGTGGAAAAAGCAGGTGCAAGCGGTTACAAATATTATTTTATCTTTTAAAAGAAGAGACCATGGCCTGATTCCACAGTGCCTTATACCAGCTTTACATGGGTGGAACTCTTCTGACTTTAATGGAGCCAGAGAGGGCAACAAACACAGTAATGTTGTGGTTCCAGTACATCCACTGCATTATTCTTGAGTGTCTAACTCCCTTAGGTACCATTAAAAATCTCTACCAAAACTAAACCCCACTTTCAGAGCACTCTACCCCCCACCCTTCCACTACAGTTGAGAGGAGGAGAGGGCCATTAAGGGCACAGACAAAAGTGACAATTGTTGCCTGGTCTGGCCACAGAAAGCAGTTTATAGCTATGACCAAACACAAATGGAAAGCTGCAGCTTGCTTAAAAATGACTGACTGGGTGAAAATCTGACCCCTCATTACTATGAGGGGTCAGATGAAGATGTTTCAAAATACAGTCTTTTATAACTTCCAGCTGCACTGCCTGCCAGCCTCAAGCTGTTTTCAGCATGGGAGGGGAGGAAAGGGAGCAGGGTGAGTTCAGTCTAGGGGATGTGCAGCCCCTGCTGGAGGGTATTGGAGCCCCTGCCTCAGCCCCTCTGAGGTTGGGGGGGTGCAATTCACTCACCTCACCCTCCACAGCTGGCTGGGGAACCCCTAGAATGACCTCCCCCTGCTCCCTTCCTCTTTCTGAAAACTTTGAAGCCTTGCAGGGAGCAGCAGCCATTGGCAGGGGAAACCCACTGCAGGCTCCCAGCCAGCAGCTAGATCCCCTCCTCCCTGGAACCAACAGTGAACTTCTGTTTGTTCCTGGGGATCACTGTAACTCAGAACACTTCCTGCGAGGGATTCTCAGTAGGGCTGCACTTCTGTCCGCACCTGAAAAGAATGCCGAGGCAGTAGGGGAGTACCTATTTTGTTTTCCAACAGTGGTCAGATAAAACATTTTGCAAGTTCGTGCTAGATTTGCCAAGTGTGTTGGTCAAAAACCAGCAGAACGCCTCCCACAAAAGCTGAAGCATTCAGTTTGACATTTTTCAATGAAGCATTTAGGGGTTTTTTTCCAGTTCCAAACAACGCTGAAACAAAACATTTTGAAATTTAGGTCACTTTTGTTTAAGAAAAATATTAAATGCTTGAAAAAGAATTCAAATTCTTTATTTGGATGAACGAATGATGCTGTTTGACCCCAAATAGTTTTTAAAAATTCTGTTTACTGAAAAAATTAAAAATTCATTTCAAATCAGCTTGATTTTTTTGTTTGTTTGTTCAGTCCTACAAGCAAAAAAAGAAGTTACTTATTTGCAAAACTTTTACTGATTATCTTTATTCAATGTCTTAAAAGGCTTTGATGATAAAATCAGTATTGAAAAGGCATCTCCTGAGATGCATGGCACCATGATTCATCTAACCAATTATGGTGCTAATTCTTAGCTGGAAAATGCACATTTCTGATGAGCTCCCAACTGATTACAATCACTCTCTTAAATAAACAGCAAATGAATATACGTAGTCTCTGAGACATTTGCACTAAGCAGAGCGTCCATCCATCACAGACAACCTTTCTTCTCACCAAAGGTTTGACTCACAACAGGGAAATGTTTAAAGTCAACTGTACTTGTTAGCAGCGTGTCCCCATTTTCACTGACTCACAGGATATTTATGGTAAATCACTGGCAGTTATAATTTTCCTCATGACTACATTCTTATTCAGCCCTTTCAGAAAGATTTAGGGGCATGTCAGCTACTGAAGCCAATGGTGCAAAAGACAAACACCCATAAATAGCCCATGGATAATTGATAATAGATATGGGCCCATAAAAATGCAACTAAATAACTCAGGCGGCAGGTTATACCATTCCTGACAATGACAGTCAATGGCACCAGGAAAGCTAAATAGCTTTTTGATTTACTAGTTATTAGTCTTCAAGAACATTTGGACTTTGATGGCAAAAAAGCATTTGGCAGCACCAAAGTAGGTAGCTAAAGGTGGATTATAATGAGTCCTACTGCATGATGGCCTGAGTGAGTACAAGCTCAAGCCACCAAACTCTTTTATCCCCCGTTGTATTTCTTATTACTGTTTAATTTTCCTCAGATTGTCACTTCATGGCTAACTTGGCAACCATAGCTGAGTGCGATGCAACTTTATTTAACCTATTTTGCTTTTTGCTTTGCTTTTTGGCGGGGGGGTGCTTACTTTTGAACACACTTCTAGAACCAATGTCTACAGAAAACTGTGGAGATAATTTACAGTTCTCAGGGGAGCTTAGGTTGTTTTCCTTTCCTTTTGCTTCAACCGATTTAGCGTTCCTGGCGCTGGAACTCCTGGAATACCTGGAGCCTACAACCCTCCTCAACTCCTTTTCTGGAATCTTTCCAAGCTGTCTTACTCAGAGCCTTCTTTTTTCTCTTCACCCTACACACTGGCATGTCTCCACCGATCATTTAAATGTGGCTCGTGTTTGGTATTTGTCCCTCCTCTGCTAATTGACTTCTCTTGTGTGGGCTATTTATTTTTGTTAACACTCATCAGAGTTGTTTTGGTTACAGTCAAAAAGCAGATTAGGACTGAAATGCCTGAATATAAACTATCCAGCACCAGGTCTCTTCCCCCAGTGCTGCTGGGGGCCCCTCCACATTCAAATCACAGTAACTTAAATTCCAGCTTGTTGAAATATTTTTCAGTCGAGGGCAAAATGCTGTTATCCATCTTCAGACTGAATCTCAAAAACGCCCATGAGTTACTCTAATTATTCAAGTAGTGCATGCAGCAAGATTTAAACACTGTCTGATTCCAGGCATCATGTATACAAAATCAGGAGACAGTTTTGGGAAGGCAAGAAGTGTGTGTGTGTGTGTGTGTGTGTGTGTGTGTGACTGTTTAAAAGCAGTGCCCCCAAAAATATTATTACATCACAGTCCCACCTCCCCTCATAAATCCATGAGCTCACGGGTTCCACCTATGCAAAAATAAAAATGGATCTATATTTTGTGCATGCTCTGGCTGCTGTTCCTCTGGTAATGCAAATCAGACACAAATCCAGCTTAACTGGTTGGCATTTCCAGAGAGGCACAAAGCTACTGGAGCATACCAATGAATCCACCCTATGTTGTTATTCTTATTTATTGAGTGCCAACAATGTGCTCACTGGTGTACAGAATAAGACAGCTTCTGCCCAAAGAGTTTGCTGCTCAAACATGAGCTGCCATTCCTTCACAAGGCGCATGGCTCATCTGTGCCACTTTAAATTCTGACTAGTGAGGACCCTCACTTTGGAGAGAGCAAGAGAAACAGTTTTAGTTGTAGGAGTGAAAATTAAATAAATTCCTTCCCTTTCTACCTCCCTCTAAACCATTTGTTCTCTGACTCTAAATATTCCATCATTTCAGAGCCAGGGAAAGTATTTTTCCTGTCTTTCTCCCTATGGTAAAATCCTAATCTTATATGCAAAGACCAAGTTAAAGAGGCTTTAAGTGAGGGGCCCTACTTTGGGGCTAAAGTGAGGGAATTCCTTCTTTTTTATTTTATTTCATTTTTTTGGTAATCAGGGTACAGAGTTAGCAGTATGTATTAGTAAGATTAGTATAGCCATGCCACAGATGATACTATAGTCCATTATACACATCAGCAGACAGGTTCATTTACAGCTGTGGTCCCAGTGGATACCCCTAACCTATTGTCTGCTACTGCAAAGAGAATGAGGTAGGATTTTGCTGCCTTCTCTCTGCAAGCTGGAAGTCCTTCCTTTGGTGCAAAGGGTTCCCTCTTTACCCTGCGCCTTCACCAACTTTTATTTGGGTTAGGCTTCAGTTTTATTTTTCTGGATTCTGCAATATCATTTAGGATTTGATCCTGCAAATTACTGATCTCCCTCAGCTCCCTTTGCAGTCAGCAGGCACTTAGGATGTCCAGCATCTCATAGGACAGGGCTTTTTATGCACTTAGACCCGAGTTTCAAGACCTTAGTGGCCTTCCACCCTATTACAGCCTTGGTAGCTTGAAAGCAGACTTTTTCCAACCTAAAGACAATTATGGACAAATAAATTTCAGGATGCACGAGTGAGATTCAGGAGATTAAATAAAAAACTAAAAATAATCTGAATGAATTTGGATTATGACTAGAGCAGAGTTTCTGTAATTAAAAAAATTAAAATTGTCCCATAAATGTAAATTTTTCATAGCCACTGAAGTCTCCAGTATTTCCCTGTATTATAGGATCCTATGTATATATAGTTAGCAGCTGTTTTACCAGGCTAAACACTGCTGTAATTTTATTGAACAAAAATCAAAACCAAAAGGAAGATTGTTCTAAGTGTGTGATAAAAAATCGTAAGTGCATGGAATCTTTTGATCTAGCATTGTGTGGATGGAATATTTATAGCTTTTTTTCTCCTTGGATAGAAACTTGAAATCAATGTTATTCCAGTGAGAAGGATGGATATATACATGATCTAACTTTTTCTGTGTTCTCTATGGTGTGTTTCTTTGCTCTCCCTACTCTGCTGGTAGCCATGGGATCTCCCAAAGGAATCAATTTCACTGACATCACTGAAAACTCAGCTACAGTCACCTGGATGCTTCCAAGAACCCGAGTAGAAAGTTTCCGGATTCTCTATACCCCCAAAACTGGAGGTGAGAATGCAAGAATATAGAAAACGCTGGTGAGAGAGAAGTGAGCAAGCTGAAGTGATTGCATTATTCCGGTGTCTGTTACTCAGTGGACACATCTACATATGCATTTGATTTGTCCTAAGTTTATTCTGGTGTAAAATACTCTGGAGTAAATGCTTTTGGGCAGGTGTCTACACATGTAGGGATTAGGGAGGAGATTTGCTGCTCTTTGCACCAAGTGTCCTGCAGCCCTGCAATGGGCCCCTGCTGCCACTTGGGGGAGGTCAAGGCTCCCCCTGCATGCTAGCCAAGGGGCTGGAAGGGAACACTGGGCCAGGAAACAGCCGTCTCCTGGCCCCAAGCAGCTGCCTGCTGCTGGGGCAGGGACAATGTTCCGCTAACTTGCTGCTAGTTGCCCCACCAGCAGACTGGGGCAGGGGACTGGGACCTACCCCACCCCTGCAGCTCCATGCCTCAATCCCCTGCAAAGGTGGGCAAGGAGCAGGATCCCCTGTACCTCCCCGCCCCCCAGGGAGCTCCCAGCACCAGTTCTGTATAGTAAGCACATGTACGTGTAGACACACATGCTTACTTTGCAGCAAACTATACTAAATGCACAGTTAAGCCTCTCATATAGACACACCGAGTCTGTAGCTGTCTGGCCACAGGTCACAGAGGTTCATTGTATTGTGCTAGCCAGCTGCTGGCCAGAAACTTAGGAGTGCACTGAAGTGATTTTGGTGAATAGGCTTACAGTATATGGCAAGTTCTGCACACCATGGGTCAAATTTGACAAAGATCTCAGAACTGGACTCCCTTATGCTCATAACCCATATCTGAGACCAAATTCACCAAAGATCTCCTTTTCTGTTAAGGTTCCTAAACCAGTGTTCACAAGAGCTCATCCCCCTGTGTGCTGAGTATCTTGGAAGATCTTTCTTTTAAAGATTAAGAGTCGTTTAACAAAATCACCCCAACTTAGCTGAAACTCAGTTGAATTTCTGCCAATGATACTTCATTTCACTGAACACAACGCGACTCAGTTTTAGCACTTAATTCACAGACAAGAATCTGTCATTTTAAAGCGACTTCCTAGATGAGCAGCGCACTTTAGCACAGCTAAGGAATGTTTCAGGGTTAGCAAAAAGCATGCAGAAATGTACTAGAGGCAACAGAAATATGCTGGAAGTGCCAGTTGAACAAAAAGGAAGACAGGCCAAGATTTATGCCCTGACATAGCATACCATTTAAGCATGTGTATAACTTTACACACATTAAAGAGTCCCACTAAATTCAACAGGAATGCTTAGGAACATTAAATTATACATGTCCTTATGCGTCATACTAGACATTCACCAGAATTTGGGGGAAATAAACTTCCTGAATTGCTGTCTATTCTGGTAAGATTTCATGACTGGTAGCTGTGGGATCTCCCAAAGGGATCGCCATATAGATGGGCCAACAATAAGCTTCATGTAGGTAGCTGGCCTTTCTCTATCTCCTTCCAGAAACAAAATAAGTCTATAGTTACAACAAGGCTTTGATTTTCACCTATGTTTAACTGCACATGCAAATATCTCCATCTGCACATGACAGCTGCCTAACTTACACATGAAAATATACCATGTTACATGAACAGGGTAAGATTTTATTTTTCTTTACATTTATTTGACTACTAGGGATACATATTAATAACCCAGTCTCTTTGATTCATATTTATATTATCTTCATTTATCCTCAGATGCTAAATTTTCCCTGGTCTACACCCAGGCAATACCATTATGTTAGTGGTTTTAACCTCGAGGAAAATTCAGCTTCATAGGAAAAACCCATTTTCATCCTGGAAAAGATCATATTTGTTTGGAACACGGCAGGGCAAGCCTAAACACTAGTTGGGATGTCATCTCACCATTCCTTCACCATTTCATTTGATTTTAGGTACTGTTAATGTTGTGACAGTTGATGGAACCAAGACTAGGACCAAGTTGGTGAAACTGATCCCTGGTGTAGAATATGTTGTCAACATCACCTCTGTCAAAGGATTTGAAGAAAGTGAGCCTGTCTCTGGATCTCTGAAAACAGGTAATACCAAAGAGAAAGCAGACTCAACTTCATCTTTTTTCAGGTAGTCATATAGATGGCTCAGAAATTAGAGATGAAAGGATACCTAAGATCACAGAAACTACAGAATCTTGCACAATATAACTGTTTCCTAGATCACTAGGAGCTCAGAACCACGGGTGAGGGTTCAATGTACTCAACATGAGAGAGGAAGATGTACTTGATGTCCCCTTTCTGCTCTAATCAGAGCAACCAATGCAGGTTCCCAACAGAGAGGCATGAAATGAAGGGAAAGGCAGGGTCTCTACAAGGAAAAAAAACAAGAAAAAGAAGGGGAAACAAGAAAAGAAAAGCAGGATATGCAATGAAAAAATTGCTGAGTGAATCAATAGGTCACCATGGCTGTGGACAGACATCATTTCTTATCCCAGACTTAGGAGTCTGAGTTTCCTCCAAGAAACTGCCTGAAATGGAGGATGTTGGGAGTAATATGTCAGCTCTGATAAAAGCCTCAAGACTGATGATGTCAAGACTGTACCTGAGAGCTTTTGGATTCGGAACATGAATATAACTAGTTATCAGAGTATGCCTCTTGGGATTTGTTTAATTCTCTCTTGCAATTACCTTGCTTTGCACCAGTGGCATCTGTTGACATTTTTCATAACGTGATGTCTTTGCTATAAAGCCCAAGCATTCTGAAGGGGATCTGATCAACTAGATCAAGCAGCAGTTTGTGCACAGTTTTGATTATGTGCCCAGCCCACTATGTATTGCATGTAACAAAGAGGCTTTTAATGTGTTTCTTTAATCCCTTCAATATTATCTTCCCCTTCAGCTCTGGACAGCCCATCTGGCCTAGTGGTGGTGAATATCACAGATTCTGAGGCCTTAGCAACCTGGCAGCCAGCAATTGCTGCTGTGGACAATTATGTCATCTCCTATATTTCTGAGGAGGGTAAGTGCAATCAGTGGGGGTTCTCTGAGTTGATAAGTCTACAGCCACTGCGAGATGATCCAGAATGGATTCAGTAACAGAAACCCAACAGGCTCAGGCATCAACATTTATTTTTGCCCAGGGTGGCGGGGGGGAGGGTAAGATGATGGACATGTGGAAAGTTTTCTGCATTTCAAATGACAGCCTTCTTCCCAAGGGGCCTTTGGATCCCCATGTACTCAGCACCCATGCTAACGGAAGAGAATTTTATTTTGAATTGTAAGTGCACATTAGACTTCATAGATTTCACAGGTTTTTAGGGTCAGAGCGGACCTTAGCATCAAGTCCGACCCCGTGCCCTGGGCAAGAAAGAGTGCTGGGGTCAGATGACCCCAGCTAGGTGCTTGTCTAGTCTCCTCTTAGAGGCCTCCAAGGTAGAGGAGAGCACCACCTCCCTTGGAAGGCCATTCCAGATTTTGGCAACCCTTACTGTAAAGAATTTTTTCCTAATGTCTAAACTAAATCTGCTCTCCGTCAGTTTATGGCCATTGTTCCTAGGAACCCCAAGCAGCACCCTGCTAACTGAGTATCCCCTATTTCTTGCTGCCCCCTCCCCCCCGCAATGAATCTGTAGACAACTACAAGATCCCCTCTCAGCCTCCTTTTGCAGAGGCTGAAGAGATTCAGGTTCCTCAATTTCTCCTCGTAGGATCTAACCTGTAGACCCTTAACCATAAGAGTAGCCCTCCTCTGAAGTAGCCCTCCTCTGAGCTCTCTCAAGGTTATCCACATCCCTCTTGAAGAGCGGTGCCCAGAACTGGATGCACTACTCCACCTGTAGTCTTACCAATGCCTCATAGAGGGGAAGCATCACCTCCTTACACCTGCTTGTGATGCACCTTCCAATGCATGAGCAAGTGCGGTTAGCTTTACTTTTCACTTCATCACATTGACGACTCATGTTCACTTTGGAGTCAACTATGACTCCGAGATCCCTTTCTGCTGCTGTGCTGCTTAGAAAGTCACCTCCTAACCTGTAGGTGTGTTGGTGATTCTTTCTCCCTAGATGTAGCACTTTGACTTATTTTAAAATATTCTCACTTTAGTTGTCAGTGCCTGTTCCAGATGATGAACAGTTAAGAAACTATGTCTGTGGTCACTTTGGAAAGAAACAGGCCCTCTTATTATCTTCATCATGTGCCTAAGGATGTGCAAATACTTTTTCTACAGAAATGATCAGAGACCGCAGCAACCCAAGTTTAGCCTTGGTGCAGGTTGATGCACTGATTCCAATGAGCTCAATACTTCTGCTTCTTTTAGCCTCATTCCCACATTCCACAGACAGTGATAAATTAAACTGATCACAGGCGTTAAGGCTGTTTGAGAAGTACACATCATGCTGAAGGGTTGCATTGGCTTTGAGTTGTCCATAAACAGTACAAGTTATCTCTTCCCATTTTGGTGCATTTTGCTATTTAGAGCCAGAAGTGAAGCAGATGGTGTCTGGGAACACTGTGGAATATGACCTTAATGGCCTTCGACCTGCAACTGAGTATATACTGAGGATGCATGCAGTAAAGGATGCTCAGCAGAGTGCAACTATATCAACCAAATTTACTACAGGTACCACATTGTCTTTCCCCCAGCTGTACAACCTCATGTAGTGCTATAAAAGGCTATGTTTCTTAGGCTATCAGCAATCAAGCACTGTACTTGCTCCATTTTTTAACTTGAAAATCTAAAGCAGAACAGTATTTGCAGTCTGTTGTCACATAGATCAGCCCAGCAGTAGTGTAAATTGTTCAGTTAACTAGCCTCTCAGATCACAGTTCTACAACTGATTTCCCACAATCTAGTAAGTAGGGCATTAGAGTAGGATCCCACCACCCAATTTCTTCAGACCATTAGGATCTATATGTGTGGATACTATCACAGTAGTTTCTAAATTATGCCTCATTATGCTAATGAATTAAATTATCCATACACAAATCCCTTTGCAGTAAGGAAATATTTTCATTTCAGTTACGAGATACTGAGGTACAAAAAAGTTAGTTTGCTTACTCATGAAAGTTTATTGCAGAGTTGAGACCTGAATCCATAGCTCATGAGCCCTAGTCATATTTTACACAATATAGTCATCCTTCTTTAATGAGGCCTAACTTTCTTCCTAAATAATCTTTTTTTTTAAACCCTGAAAGAAGCTGGGGGGTAGGAATTGGGCCAGGATTTCAATAACTCATTTCTTGCTAAAAATATGGTTTTGTCGAAACCAAGTTTCTTTTCATGGGAAAATGTCCATTCTGAAGACATAATTTCAGTTTTCCTATGTGAACTATTAAAAGGATATTTTTGCTTTAAATTGACATTCCAGTTAAAACTTAAATCAAAATGCCAAACCGAACTATCATTTTAGGCTGAAAAAAAATACATTTCTTTTCTTCTTTTTTCTTAAACTAGACACAGAATTTGATTATTTTTTGTTTGAAACATTTTGTTGGAAAAGTTTTGGTTCTTATACCAGACTAATACACATTTCTGTGCATGCAGGATAGCTTCTATGATGTGCTTTTCTGGAGGCATGTCTACATGTGTGCATTTACTACACAGCAAGTGAAATTACTGTGCAGTATGGGTGCACGCCTGTACTGTGCAGTAAATATGGTGACTTATGCTGACTTGAGTGTAAATTTGATACCTGCATCATTAATGCCCAATTAGTTCCTGCACAGTGACACACATGTAGACACCTTACTGCACAGTAGCGTTGTGTGTGGACTGTCCACACACAGCAATAATACACTTTAATGCCTGCACATGTAGGGCATTTTTACACATGCATTTTGCACATAATTGGCAAAATGCATGTCAGTGCTGAGAAAATGGCAGGAGCGCACTTTTGAATTAACACATTGGAGGTGTTTTAGTTCAAATGCGCACCACTGCCATTTTCTGTGCTCTGACACTCATTTCACCACTTATACAACTGACCATGGAGCAGCACTGTTCACATCAGCTCACATGTGATTGAGCTTGCTCCCAAGCAACAAATCTCCAGCATATGGTGGGACAAAAAGGTATGTGTATGCCTTAGATGCCAGTCTATTCCTGCTTACTGCACAGTAATTTACTGTGCAGTAAATTTAAGCTGGCGTAAATGCACATGTAGACATGCCCTGGATCTGGCTGCAACTCAGCCACAGCTCTTTCAGGAGGCAGGGTGAAGTTGCACCTTATAAACTAACTAATTCAGAGATGCAGAAACTTTCGTAAGCAACAGTTTCCTTCATCAGATGCTATTTATTTATTTAATATCCACTGAAGTGAGCTGCTGCTTATGACAGTTTATGGATCAATGGATTAGTTAAGTCTGTAAGGTTCAACTCTGCCCTGCTTGCTGCTGGACTTCAGACTATCATGGCTAATTGCCTGCTTCTTGTCTCTTTCAGGGTTGGATGCTCCAAGAGATCTAAGTGCCATTGATGTTCAATCAGAAACAGCAGTATTGACATGGAGGCCTCCTCGTGCTTCTCTCACTGGCTATCTCCTAATCTATGAGTCTGCTGATGGCAAAGTCAAGGTACAGAACTTGGATCTAAACCAGGAAGTCTGCCATTGGGATGTTGGCAGTAGACGTGCTCAAAATGTGCCAGGGAATGGGACATAAGTGTGTGTCTCAAGTGCTACCCCAAACAGAGATGGATTTAAATACAAGTTTAAGAGTCTTCCTGAATTGCAGATAGTAATGGTGACTTAGCTGCAGTCTAAACTGTGCTATGAATACCAGCACTCTGCAAAACAAAAGATAACACACAACTCTCTACTTTCTTCCATTCAAAGTCTATGCCATAGAAGTGTTAGGCCTTCATATTTCAAACTGATTAGCGATTTTGAGTGCCCTCTTGAGATTTGTTGAGGAGGCCTAATTTTGAAGGGGTGGCTGCTCAGCAATTTGTTTGAAAACCTGTTCCCTTCAAGTTATTTCACAGTGGGTAACCAAAATTGCTGGTCACCGTTGAAAATTTCAATCAAAGTTGTCTAAAGACATACTCTAAAAGACTTTTACCATGATTTGTTGTTAAGCTACACAAGTTAAACATTATAATATTAAACATTCATTTCTGGACACATTCTCTCACACTTCTAATAGAAGCTAACAGGGGGAAAAGCTTTTGGGAGTAAAAATTTTGTAATAAATCACTTCAATGACTTTAAAAGCATAAATGATTTAAATTAAAAGAAATTAACACCTAAAATATGCACTTGTTTCAGACTAAAAGATTTCTAACTGGAGATTTCTCTCTCATTTATTCCCTCTACAGGAAGTCATCCTGGAACCTGAGAAAACTTCCTATGATTTGACTGAGCTGAGCCCATCCACTCAGTACACAGTGAAACTGAGGGCACTGAATAGATCCCTGAAGAGCAACATCATCCACACTATTTTCACGACAAGTAAGGTCCTTGATCTGTGGCAGAGGCTTGGTAACAAATGTTGTTTTAGTGTCTTTTTCACTGAAAAGTTCTGAAAATGTTCATCAAGTTAAGATCTGGAGGAAGCAAACATAATTCCCCCTGAATTCTATTGACTCTACTTACAGGGCATGTCTACACATGAAATTAATGAACCTGAATAAACTCTGGTGCAGTTTGCACCAGAGTTTATTGCTCCTAGGCACCACATGTACATGTGCACCCAGGACTGCAGCATGTTGCACTAGGTTGGAGAAGCCTGGCTGGCAGGGGGCCCAGGGGCTGAGCCTGTCAGCCCAGGGTTGCACCAGACTAGCTCAATGTGCTGCAGAGTGGCTGCCTGGGGCACAAGGGGGCTCCAGTGAAGGGCTAGCCGGCAGATAGCCCCCTCTATGGAAAAGCCCTCATGCCCCAGCCAGTCCCATCAGTGTCTATATGTGAGTTGCAGCACACTAAATAACCCTGCCACAGGACAGTACTTGTGTTTACAAGTACTATCCCACGGAGGCATTTATTAGTTTACTGCGGCTTAATAGGGCCACATGTACAGATGCTGAGACTTCACTGTGGAGCTAATTAGTCAGCTCTGCTGTAAATCTCTCGTGTAGATGTGCCCACAGCGTGCTAAAACCAATGCTATCCAATCATAGCACAGAGGGCCAGAGAAAGTTGTGTTCCATGCTGGGCAACAATCCTTTTTCTAGCCCTTAACAGGAAGGATAAAATTCAGCTAATAAGCCCTGCCACACTTCATCTATATGAAGCATGAATGAGAATTCTGATGAAAAAAAATCAGTTTTTTTGTATAAAGCATTAGCAAGACATTTTTGTTAATCTTTCCAGTCAACATGTACATTTTTTTTTCAAATAAAAAATGGTAAAACAAGCCAACTTTTAAAATGTAAACAAATCAAATATTTTTTGTCCCAAAGTCCTCACAGTGTAATTCCTGAACTAAGTTTCCTCTCTCCTTCCCACTGCAATCAGGTTTCTCCCTGCTACTCTTGGGTGCTCTTTCTGATTCTAGTTGCAAGGGCGATCCGAATGCTATAATGAACTGGGTCTGCAGAAGGTCACATAGAAATTGCCACAGCTAGTAGACAGTTCTCTGAATGACATTTTTTCTTGGGGCAATGAAAACAAAATGGTGTTGCTTAGGATTTAAACTGCTATGAAATTCTGTTTGTCATTCTTTTCTCATCTTGGTCTTCCAAATGCAGCAACATATTCAGATATTCATATTCTCCTTTTACTACATGTACTGAAATTAGGTCAAGGGCTTATAAAAGGCACATAGTCCTGGTTCTGCTCACTGTGGCAAAGTAGGAGTAACTCCACTAAAGTTAATAGAGCTCCACCAACAACTGAGATCAGAATTGGATCCTTGTGTGTTTAAGTGATGTTTGCCAGCTTGGTTACAACCAAGGATTGAATTCTAAAGGTAAAACATGAGTTTCCGTAATTTCAGCTTAATTTTAAGCACGTGTATGAATTCTACTGGCTTCAGTGGGAAGTAAGCATGTAAGTACTGCCCTGCAAAAGTTTCTTCTTCTCAACTACATGTTTACATCTTATAGGTGAAGCGGTGACTTTAGCTTTTGCCTTCACTTTCAGACCTACTCCAATGTAGCAAATGATTATAGGTGTGCTTTTGCCCTGCAGGTATTTCAGATATAACTAAAGTCACTTACACATTGTGTTTATATAACAGATAAGTAGGTAGGTAAATGCATTAATTGCACTTTCAAAAACTGTAGAATCCTGGCTTTAAAAAGTGTGTCCCTAAGTTATTCATGAAACACAAATTATCAGTAGCTTTGTATACAGCTTTTGTATCATGGATTTTCTAGTGATTAGGATAAGGACCTCTTATGGCTGTTTGTGCCCTTGGCTTGCTGCAAGACCTTGGGCAAGTTGTCTTAATTTTCTTACTTATAATAAATGTTTTCTCAAGAGCTCTTCTCTGCTTTCTTCCTTTGCTTGCAGGTGGACTTCTCTATCCTTTCCCTAAAGACTGCTCTCAAGCTCTACTGAACGGAGAAACTGCCTCTGGACTCTACACCATTTATCTGAATGGAGAGAAGTCTCAGCCACTGGAGGTGTACTGTGACATGGGCTCTGATGGCGGTGGATGGATTGTGAGTATATGGTGGGATGGACCACTATATCCATGTTTCCTTGTCGTCTTGTGCTCAGTGCACCAAGCAGAGCTAAGCCTCCTTGTATTACAGCATGTGTTAAAATCTGTCAGACGTAAAACTACTTGCATGTTGGGATTGTAGGTGTTCCTGAGGCGCCATAATGGAAAAGAGGATTTCTACAGGAGTTGGAGGACATACACTGCTGGCTTTGGTGATCCCAAGGATGAGTTCTGGATGGGTAAGCAAGGGTCAAGAGCTTTCTAAAAATAAGGAGTACCCCTGATTCACAGTTAAGGGTGTATGCTCACGATTCCATTGGATAAACAACAATATTTTGTTCTCTACTGCAAAGAGGCTCATAGCAGCGATGATGCAATATGGAATAAAATAAGGGAAGAGAAGCCTAGAAAGGACCTCCAGGGTCATTAAGTCCAGTTCCCTGCTACTGGAGGCATTTATATCGTATAATTGCATTCATAAATTTATCAGGCTTCATCTTAAAATTAGAATTTTGCCCTCTCTACTCCTATTGTAAGGCTATTCCAGAACCTTACTCCTCTGATAGATGGAAGCCTGCTTCCAGTTTCTAGCCTAAATTTGTTTGTGGGCAGTGTACATGCATTTGTTTCTGTGCCCACATACTCTTTTCACTTAAATAGCTCTTTTCCCTTTCTGCTGTTTATGCTTTTGATGTATTTATAGAGTATTAATATTACTTTTAGCTTTTATGACAGAATATGGTGACATAAGTTTTCAACAGAGACAATATAGTTGTTCTTTATTCCTCACTTCTTTACTTCAGGCCTGGAGAATCTCCACAAAATCACCTCTCAGGGCCAGTATGAACTGCGTGTGGATCTGCGAGACAAGGGCGAGACAGCTTTTGCTATCTATGACAAGTTTAGTGTTGGAGACTCCAAGACCCGATATCGGCTAAAAGTGGATGGATACACTGGCACAGCAGGTGGGCTGAAACATTGATATTTTTTCCAAATCAAAATGAGCTTTATATTTCCTCAGATAGTCCCTGGGTGACAATTTCCTTCCAGTTCTCTCAGAACAACAAATTCTATATGCAATGATGGAGATCATTGTTATCAAAGGGAAGAATTGTGTTAGAGATATGAAAATTTGAGTGTATTGCTTTCTTTTATGATTCTATTTTAAATACTCCATTCATTTATGTACCCATTTTTATAGCATGCTTAGGACAGAAGGTAAATGAACATATTAAACAGACACACATCTCATTCTGGTAATGTTTGGCTGTCATTTATAAAGCTTAAAACAACCTGTCATGCTACAATCTGTTAAGAATATATTACCAATCCTTGCTATAACATGCTTTACAATATTGTTAAAGACTTCAGCCATCTCTTGCAATCATATCAGAGTAAAACGTGTGGTTCCTGGCCAGTCCACATGAACACCTAAGAGAACTGATAGACATAACCTTATGGATATCAAATAATACCAATACAAACTGTTGCAATGCAAGGGTTCCATCTGCATCACTTTGTAGGAGTTACAAGTGTAGTAAACTTATTCCAACTTTAATTACTTCATTCAGGGTGAAAATAAGCAGCTAAAAGGTATGTTTTCCCATAACCTGACACTGTTCCCTCTTTTTCCTGCATAGGTGACTCCATGAGCTATCACAATGGACGGGCCTTCTCTACCTATGACAAGGACAATGACTCTGCCATCACTAATTGTGCTTTGTCATACAAGGGAGCTTTCTGGTACAAGAACTGCCACCGGGTCAATCTGATGGGCAGATATGGTGACAACAGTCACAGTCAGGTGAGTTTGCCATTTGAAAGCAATCCAAGATAAGTATTCCAGGAGGCATCAGACTGTTGGCAAATCAGCCCGTCACATCCTTCCTCCGTTCTGTAATCCATTGGCCACTATGCAAGACCTCAGAGGCATCCAGAAAAAAAACCCTCATAATTAAAACTGAATGACTCACAGGGGGGACATTACCAACTAACATTCACAAAATGAAAATTGCAATTTGATCCAAAAAACTCCATACCTTCCTCTTTTTTTTTTTTTAATCACTTTTCTGTGGGAGTTCACATGAATGTTTATATGGGGGAGAGCTTTTATCCATTCAAGAATAGATTCTACTGCCCTCCCTCTGCCCCTTCCCCAAAGAAAGAGCCTGATGTGGAATAACGCATAAGAAGAAATAGTAAAAGTCATGAAAGAGCTCATGTGACACTGCTTGAACTGTCAGGCTGCCATAGTGGCAAAACTCCTTTGTAAAGCCCATGATAGTGATTGTTTTGAAAACAGGATGCTAAATATTACTACTTTACCAACGTGGTGTCATGCCACACCTGTGTTTTTGCAGGGTGTTAACTGGTTCCATTGGAAGGGCCATGAATATTCCATTGAGTTTGCAGAAATGAAGTTGAGACCCTCCAGCTTCCGGAACCTAGAAGGAAGACGAAAGCGAGCATAAAACCCAGGCATGGTGGAGAAGTCGGGGGAGGGATTGGGAGGGTCTTCCTGGAATAATTGGTGGGAGGGTGCGAGGGGCTGGTAATTTTACCAAAGCATCAGTTGACCCTTGGCCTAACTGGGGCTTCTTTTATGGTCTAAGTGACAAGCCTTATGCAACCACAGATTCTTCAGCAGAGCAGCTCTAGCTATTCATGATTAATGTCCTTCACACCAAAGACAACAATTCAAGGGTTCTGTGTTGTTTCTGTTTTATTTTCCTCAGAGAGCTTCTGTGATGAGAGTCTTCCATCATCTAAATGTCTCTAGGATGACTCGGGGAAGGGGCAGGGGAACAGGTTGTACATTGATAGTTTGTTTTAGAGCCAGCCATATTTACACACAAAAGTTTATATGTTCAATTATCATTATTATTATTAGTTATAATGGAATACTTTGGGTCATTGGAAAACTTTTTTTTTCTATATACCATGTACCACAGAAAAAGATAGGGGAAGCACTATGATTTCAATAGTAAACATAAAATTAATATTATTAATATAATGACAAAGTAATAATAATAATGATAATAATAATAATAAGCTAAGCTTGTCATCTTCTTTTAAGGGAACAATGCTTTCCAAAACACAGCAGGACAGTGTCTGATTGTAAATTTAAAAAAAAAATAAATAAAAGCACAATTACTTTTAAATGCATTTTTACATTTTTCTTCATGCATCAAGTTTACGCTCCTCCAGGGTATTTTTTTATTAGGTAGGGGAATAAATAAGGCTGAGAATGATCAGAACATTAAACTTATTCAGAAAATACAGTTCCTTTTGTCAGTATTTGGTTGTAAGTATTTTGGTGGATTTGTTACAATGAAAAGTTTCATGTTGGTTTTTAGAAGGTGTTCTTTTTTTCTTTCCTACCAGGAAGCACATTAAATCTGCTTTTTCTAAGTATTACTGACCAACTCTTGCTTCTAACTAGGTGGGAATCACTAACAAAATAAAAAAGGAAAATCGAAAAAAAGTTGAGATTAGCTACCAAATGGTAACTTTGAACACCTATGTAAATAAAGGGCTCGTTTTTTTATACGAATGAAGCCTTTGTGTAGTTCCTCTGTACTATACTCTTTGATTAAAGACAATAAAAGAAATTTTGTTTTAAACTGCGGTCTTTCTTCCTTGTCTTACTCTGACTAGGCTTCTCAGTCATGTGTTTGTACTACTGCTACCATCTCTTTAACATGGCTTGGAGAGAAGGTGGTTGTTCTCTGAGAGCAGAAATGAGTGGAGCTGTTATCAAAATAAACAGCGGCCCCATGCTGTTGATCAAGGTTGCTGAGGAAGATATGCCTTGTTAGGATGTTAACAGAAAAAAAAAGTCTAAAATTGAACATTCATCTACAGGATTTTTGTTTATTACTACCAGAAATTGTGACATTCGTATGTGAGCTAGAAGGTAAATCACGAATAAGTTAAAAATACATATGTGCTTAGAAACTGGTATAAACTGTCTGCTTCGACTCTTCCTGAAGGCCCTGTTAACAAGATTTCCCTCCACACATTTCACACAATGGTTTCTAGGGCTGTGCGAATTTTCGATGGGTGTTTCGTTTCAAAACTGTTTCAACGCGTCTTGAGCTCAAAACAGCAGAATTGAAATGAAACAGGCTTCGAAACAAAGCGAGGGCACGCAAAACCCATTATAGCCTACGGATGAAATGTTGAAACACATCAAAACAGCGTTGAAACAGTGAAACAGTTTTGACTAAATGCAATGGAACCGGGCTTCGAAACAGCGAAATGAAACACATTGACCCTTTGAAACAGAAGTCAAAACGATACGGTGCTGTTTCTCACAGCCCTAGTTTCCCAACTTGAGTCTTTAAAAAAGCTCAACCCAGCATTTCCCTAATTTGCTGCCTGGAGCCATTGGCTGAGTGTACGAGCACAGGTGTGCAAAATCTACACATCCAGTGGAGTGAGCGTAATAAGAAGATTGTTCCAAACCACTGGAAGAGATATGAGAGAGCCCTGGTTGATCACAGCAATTATAATAATGAAACTTTGTTCCCTACTTCAGCAGGACTCTACTGGGGAAACAAAAAAATTGCAAACCTTAATTCTTACATTGCTGAGCTTTGCTCTGTTGAGAATCGTTGTGTCTTGTCCAGATCCCTAATCTGGATTTTAAAACAAGTAGAGAAGAGTCTGCCCCTGAGAAACTACATGCCAGATTTGACTTTGATACCATGGCAGGTTAGTACAGAACTTTGTAGCCGTGTTCACACAAGCATGGCTGTTTGTTTCTCCAGCGACAAGAAGCAGTGGTGGTCCTGGGGGCTTCCTGGGGCTGCAGCAGCGGCAATCCTGCTATTTGGAGCTTGGCTGGCAGCTGGAGCATGACTCCGGCTGGTCAGGCTCCAGTTTTGGGAGGCATGGGCTGCTCCACATTTTTTTTTTTTTTGGAGTTTGTTTTTTTTGCAGTTTTTTTTGGCCCCAGGATCTCCAGGCATCAATCAATCCCCGCCTCCCCCTCCCCCGCTACCTTCCAGCACAGAGAACAGCTGAATGTGCGGTATGTGGCACTGCAGATGTGTCTGCAGCACCACAACGCACGGCCGCACTCATCTGGACATAGCCTATGAGTGTAGGCACTGCTGTAACACTCACAATAATGCACCTGACTGCCAGATCCCAGTGACTAGATTATAGAAGCAATCAATAAAGGGAGATCCTACAAGAACTGCAAAAATACGATTTATGAATGTCCTGTATGGCAGTCATATACCAAATACAAGTTACTCATGACAAAAAAATATTAGAACCACAAAGCTAGAGAGTAAATAAGAGTAGTAAGGAAGACCTAAAGTCTGGTAATAGTAAGGGTCTGTGCAATAGAAATGGCTATGGGCTTTTAGCTAATAACAACCCAGTCATTTCGAGAGAGTGTTTTATTCATATTTTCCTCTATTCCAGCGTCTCTGGGCAGCCCAAATTCTCTCACACTCTGATTTGCCCAACTTCAGTCAGTATTTATTTCTCTCTCTTTATACCAGCAGATGGCACACCAATTCTGTTCTGCTTTGCATCTGAGCACTCTCTAGTCAGGCTTGAATGCATCTGTTAGCAATTTCTGAAATATTTCCTTCCTTTGCCATCAGATACTTACCTGGTCATGCCTGATGTCCAAAATTCAGAGCATCTTAAGTTCCCTTTCATGTCTCTGACCTAGGGTCTATCTTCACAGGAAATACCAGTGGGGAAACTGAAGTAATGTATGTAAATGTACAGCAGTAATATTCCTGATGACTTAATTGTAGGTTGGCCTCTCTTAGTTTAAGGAACATGGGGTTATGAAGGAAAGAGAAGGAAGTTTACACACTTCCTTGGTGGAACGTGGGAATCACGTCTTCTGAGAAGTGCAGTTCCACTCATTTCTAAACCGAACTACTAATCTATGTGATTTTGATTTTTGGTAGCTATTCTTGACAGTTCTCAAGTGCTGTTATAAAACTATGGGATTAAAATGGAAGGTGCTAGCCTGGGTTCATCCTTTTAATTAAACAGGCCTCATTAATATTCATCAAAACACAGAAACTTTTAAACAGTAAGCATCCTAAATGAACAATGGAGCAGTCATCTTTGTTTGAGAGCCAAAAAACCAAAAATGCATATGTCACTATAAGATCATATAGCACAGGTGTCAAAATTGCGCGGCACCCCTGGGCTGGAGCTGGGCTCCTTGCAGGCCAGATCTGGATCTACCTCCGGCAGCGGGGTGAGCAGCAGTGGGGCATGTGGCGGTGTCTCAGTGCAGGGTGGCATGGTGATTAATACAGCTGTCACTCATCCCCCTTCCCTTGAAATGCAGCTGCACAAGGTTATGCATCCCAGATTTTGGCAGCAGCCTGCACCTCCCTTCCAGGAGCCCCATTTCTTTAACACTTCTGGTCTATAGCGTATTCCCTGTCTCTCTCTCCCTCCTTTACCTAATTAAAATGTGACAGAGTAATTTTCCTATGAGAATACTCTCAATTATGAAAATACCTGTTCTGAAATTCATTTCAAGCTTGCCAAGATTATGTCAAATGGCTTTCAACTTGTTCCCTCAGTTAAAAAAGCAGAAACCAGTTTGACATTATGGGCAACATTTTTGGAAGCATCTAAGGCAGTAATTCTCAAGAAGGATGTCAAGGCGGCATCCTAGGGTTTCTGAGATCCTGTCAAGGGTACTGTTGGATGCCAAATAAAGTTAGCACTGTCAGGTGTACAAACACGACTCTTCCCTCTTCCAAAGCAGCCAAGGCTTCCTGCTCCTCTCTCAAGCAAGAGTCCCCACTCAAACTCTCCTAGTGATGCTTGCCCCTAGAAAGTCACTCAGGCTCTAGCCAGCTTAGCCTGTATGCCTAGGTTATCCACCCCTGCACCCTTCATTCACACTGCTATCAAGGTAGAGAGGAGAGAACATGTCAACACATGGGGTAATATAGCTTTTGTTGATGGTTTCAGGTACACGGTGGTTGCTCAGTCAGAGAGAGATGCTCTGAGGTAGCAGGCTAGCCACAATCGTTAGTCTAGACTGGCTCACTTCCCTGATTTCAGATTGCATATGGCTGGTCTAGCCAGGTCTCTTTCTCTCTCACTGATTATTCTTAGGCAATGGTGTAATTATGATGGCAACCAGCCAACGGTGTTACTTAGCGAGCTGAAAAAATGTGGCTGCTACTGGCAATCATGTAATTGCAATTATAAACACAGCACAACTAGAAGTCACCACTGTCCCCGTGCTCCAGGGGCCTGGCTGTAACCCTACGCTGCTGCTCTCGGGCTAGGTAGAGCGGTCTTGTCTTGTGATAAGCTGCTAAGCACTGTCTCATGTTCAAGTGAGAAATTGAGGAAAAGGAAGACAGAATGGAAAGAAGAGAGTTAGGAGTTGGGGAGGGGGGCAGAGAAAGGTCTACAAGAACAGGAAAGGGAAAGATAAAGCAGGAGCTTGCTAGTTCAATGATCACCATGAACCAGCAAAGTCTCTTCACCAGTAGCTTGGTTGGTCTAAATGCCCTGGTGGCTAAGGCTTACCAACAAAAGATATGGTCTCTGAAGAGCCACAAAGCTGGCTTTTCCCAAGGAAACCATTTTTGTCTGTAATTCCCACAGACTTTGTTTGAAAGCTTCCAAAAGGGTGAAGTGCTGAATAGATCATTCACCAGTTAGCCCTAACTTTCAATACACCAAATTTTGTTGAATTCATTCCTGGTCCTACAGTCCTCTTATATATTGGCCATGATCTCAACACAGTCCAGGTGCTATCTGCAGACCTTTCTTTGACATACCCTTCCTATTCATAGTCATTGTTACATGCCATTGAATCATATGATATAATTGAATACTTCTCACTACTGAGTTCTGACTTAGGATAGACCACAATCATTATGGCAGGACCTCCTCCAGATGTACTTTAACAGAAAAGCATGAGCCGTTGGATGCCCACCTGCAGGAGAGGCTTCTGGGCTGTGGATTTTCAACAGTTAGAAATACCTCCCTGCCATCCTCATGGGCAGGATTTAACATTCACCTCTGTCTTCAGTATTTCCCTATTGGATACCTATTGGTAGTTTCTTTCTTTGCATGCTGGTTACTTGCCATACCAGCCTGAGGCATTTAATGTTTCATTATAGAAAGCCTAGACACCTAATACAGTGTTATGGATGGCACTCTGGTGAAATGACTAAAACCTAAACATGGTGGTGCCTAATGTTTAGACACATAAATCCTTTATTGGATATGGCTGTAAGAAATTTGCCCTAAATCACAACACGGTGTTTGTAGCAGATGCAGGACTGGATCCCAAGTCTCAACTGACTGCCTTAACTACACAACCGTACTTCCTGTAACCAAACCACCGGCCACTTCTAATGCTGTCATCTCCATAGTATGAGACATTAAATTGATCTGAAGTGCATTTTTTATAAAGAAAGCAGGTGGGGCACTAAATAGAGAACCAAAGAGCTAATATGCATGAAGTGAACCAAATAAAGGTGAACTCTCTCCTCTTATTCAGACTTAGAGGGTGCATCTACATGTGAAATTAGTTTAATGGAATAAGCTCTGGTGCAGCTCACACTAGAGTGTATTGCTCCCAGGCACAGCATTTACACGTATGCCCAGAACCACAGCACGTTGAGCCAGGGTGGAGCAGCCATGGCTGGAGGGGGGCCAGTCTGCCAGCCTGGGGCTGCTCCCACTTGGCTCAATATGCTGTGGAGGGGCTGGCTGGAGCATAACGGTGCTTCAGTGTGGGGCTAGCAGGAAAAAATAACTCCCTTATAGGATAGCACTTGTGTCAGGCACTACAGACCTACGGTGGAGTTAATTAGTTTACTCCAGCTAATAACTCCATACACGTAGATGGTGACACTTTGTTGCAGAGCTAATTAGGCAACTCCACAGTAAGCATCTTGTGTAGATGCCCCCAGAAGTAACTTTTACTGATACATTAAGGAGGAAAAAATATATGTCAGGATGGTACTATTTGGAGCACAAGACGGGAAGAGAGGGAAACCCTTCCACAAGTCTGCATGCAATTTAAAACAAAAACAGTAGATGTATGCTGATCCCAATCTCTTCAGCAGCTCCAGAGCTGCTGGTGGGGATGTCCCCAGTTCGGGGCTCTACCTCAAACACTTGCTGATTTCTTTGAAAATGTCTGATCAGAAACATTTGTATCCTCCTGCCTTTGTTCATACAGGTTCCCTTTGGGGATTTCCCTATCTGCCTCCTCAGGTAAAGAAATCTCAGCTTTTATTGCCAGAGAAGTTGTGTGGGCAAAACACAGTACATCCTGATCAACACACTGGGAAAAGGGCACTGAAAAAAAGTGCAAGCAGATACCATCAGTGTCGCTGCACAGACAGGCTTCATTCTTGGAAAGGCTGCCAGCCTCACCATAAAAAAAAACGCTGCTTATAATCAGATGTTTAATCAAGATAACAATGCAATTTCTAAGCAGTGGTGAAGGGGAAGCTGCTTTGAATAACAGGTGGGGATGATTCTCAGAAAAAAGGACTTACAGCAACAACAAGTATGGTTTTCTGGGTCATTCTCTTCCTTCAGAGCCCATCTGTGAAAGCAACCCTGGAGCAGCAGCTTTATTGATCTGCACTGTAAGGAATCTGCCACCTAAGAAAACTCCTATTGGCTTCTTCATTAAGGTTGAAGCCTCCTATTTTTCTCCTGACATATGAATCAGTCCTTCTAAAGTTACATTTTGATATACAGCATATGTGAAAGCAGCTGTAAAACACCAGCGCTTAATCATCTCTAGCCCTCATAGCTCCATTATATTATGTAGGATGTCAACCAAGAGACAGGAAGAGGGGCAGGTTAAAAAAAGAAAGGGTTGTAGCACTCTAACTGTGCAAAATATCCTACTTCCTAACACAATAAAATCTCCAACTCTCTCTGTCTCCTATGATTCACCCCCACCCCTCAAGCCCACAATACTTTGTGCAAATGTGCACAGAAACATGTACAAAACTACTACTGTGCCGTCACTTGTCTAGTGTCGAGCCCTTGTGATTCCACTGAAATGTTCGCTGAGACATGCCCTCCCTGTCTTTGCAGGGACCAGTGCAGATTTGCTTTGTAATAAAAAAGCTGTCGCAAGGACCTTTTTGTAATTTCAGGTTTGGCCAAGATTTTCCAAAGCTGCCTAGAAGTTTTGAGTTAATGGATTTCATTCATTTCAGTGAGAGATTGGTAGCCAAGCTCAAGCCATTGATGGCATCAACACCAATAATGATGATTTTACAATTTTCAGTCCCATTGTGATGGGTTTTTTCCTCACAGGATGGAGCGTCTCAAGTTACAGTGGCACCCTGATGGCACTGCGAGGGTACATTTGTCAAAAGAATGGTGGGTACAAAATAGCAGCTTTGCCATGTTATACCCACAACAGATTTCAAATTACCCTGACACTTTTCCAACAGGCTCACTACAGTTCCCATAAGAAGCTTGATCCCACCTGCTAATCTTTTGGTCCAGGAGTAGCACTACTGAAGTCAATGAACTCTTTTTTTGAAGCGTAAAGTTAGTAATCCAGGTGTCATCAGGTATTCAAAGTCAGTCATGTTGGCAAAATCTGGCATGCTATAGCCTATTTACCTAGAAGCATTTTCTTTTTCACAAGGACAATGGCAGATTCAGAGCTACTTGTACTTGGGTTGGCAGTTGGAGCAACTCACGTCTCACAAACCTGTCTGTCATATGCTTTCATGACCACATCAAAGCTGTTTCACTCTGGGTCAGGTCTCTTACCGAAACCACCAAGGATGCAGCAGCTGATGATGAAGTTAAATGGTCTGATGACTTTACTTACCAAAATTACTTTTTCACCTCCTTGTCAGGTACTTTCCTCAGAGGAAATCATTCAGCTTCCTGCTCTTTTACTGTAAATTAAGCAGTAAAGAAAGACAGAAGAAACTTGTGGATCGTTTCAGTGCAGGTTATACCTTTCACTGCTCCATTTCTGACTCAGATCACCTAAGATGCACCCTTCTCCATTATTTCTTATCATTTAGAAAGGACTGAACTAACCTGGGACTTGATTCAAACTATTTTGAGGACTGAACATATGCAGCTCCCCTTTCCCTACCTTCCTTTTACTTTTGTTTTCTCACCCCTCTTCTCATTCTGGATCTCAACAGGGAAGAGTTGAAATAGCAGACAGACTTTTTCTGGTAGATTTCTTGCTTGGGTGAAAGGAAAGCGGTACTAGTAATTTCACTAGAAAGGGAAGCTAGTCAGAGATAGGTTTTATTTTAGCAGAAGATTTCAGCTTTTTCATGAGATAAACTGAAAATAAATAGCTTTCAGGGACTATTCGGTTGTCCAATAAAAGTGATTATTTGGCATGGAAAGCAGGCACTTCCTTGCAACAAAAAAAGGTGGGGGGGGAACAAATCATTTCCCTAGGAAAACATTTTTTTAATGGAAAATTTTCAACAAACCTTGTAAGAAAATATTTTGGGGACATTTCCAGCACGTGTTAGCAGATCCAGGAGGATTATCCAGTTGGAATAAACTGAAGCTAAGAAGTCATACTTTGACTATATATGAAAATCAAGCTATTTGAATTTCACCCAGGAAATTGGTCTGTACAACTGAGGCCAAATCAGACTCCTGTATAAGAGCACCCCCTCTTTGAAATAGCAGACTCCATATCTAAGGCCCAAATCTCATGATGATTACAATTTATTTAGTTTAGTTTATTTAGCTAAGACATATCCTAAGTAAGTAATGAATGCTAAGTAATGAATGCTTAATATGTGACTGTTTAATATGGAATTTTGAGAAGAACAAGGAGTACTGGGGCTAGATCAGTACATTGGTAACTAAGTGAAAAGACAGTAGTAAAACTAAGTGAAAAGACAGTAGTATGGACAAACACCCAGATCTCAGTACCCTCAAACCCTATCAGCTTCCTTGAATTAACAGCTAGGTCTGAACAGAAACAGCATGTCTATTACTTCCAGTTGTGTGCAATCAAAATTGCCAACTGTGTCCGTTTGGGGGCAGAAAAAAAGCAACCGTGAGCTTGATTGAAACACTGTCTTTGGCTAGAGACAAGTATTGACCCAGTTCTACTGCTATAACATAGCAGGACTGCTTTTCTTTAGTTGACTGGAAAGACAACCTTTTGTACAGATCTTAATGTTCACATACACAAGCTAACTGACACTCTCTGTATGTGTCCTATAGTTGCATCACTTAGGTTCTGTATTCTCATCATCAGAAGAAAGGCAGGAGTAGGGTCAGGTCAATGTTCAAAGAGGAAACTCCCTGGTAAAACCCAGCTGGTGAAGGATGTGGTGGCGGTGGCTCAGTAATTAGCATGCTCCCTCTTCATTTCCAAAGAAATCCCCCAGCAAGTTGCTAGAAGGCGCTGTACTCCTGTAGTTGTTCCCTTCTGTGATAGAATGAACCTATAGTCTCATCTGTTTGTGTTTGTAAAGTTTCCATGGCAATGTCTACAAGAGTTCAGCCTGGCCACTTTCCAGCTTGTGTAATTACATCCTGCTTTCTGCCAAACTCATTTCCTCTAGCAGTTTAAATGATATGCAATGCCTTAAACTTACATGTAGCATTACTGAGAGTTCTTAAATAGTAACTCTCCCAGATGCATCCCAGAGACAACTTAAGCTTCAGTGCCTGATGGAGTGATTCTTGTATGCAGATATGTATGTATGCACATATTCTGATATGTATTTTTTCTATATATGAGTTATATATATATCTACTCTTTGTGTATGGGCACAGGCATGCATGCAAAAATCATTTCACCAGGCATTGAACTATGTGTAGATATATAGATCGATAAATGTGCATATGTGTTTTCCATATAAGCATTGCAGGACTGAGGTGTACTCACAGGACAATTGGGATCATAGCTAAGATAAGGGTCTCAATGCTTCTGCAAGACAGGATGGTTCATGGTGCTATTGCCCAACTTAGGACTTTTACTGATGCTCCTAAAGAGGGAGAAATCCACTCTTCTTTGTTAATTGCTGCCAATTGTACTATGCAGGCATACAGAATAACTGTCCCTGAACAAGTGGATACCATGATTTGTGACTAAAGGGAACTCCAGGATCCCTCCATCTACCAATCAAAGAAGCATTAGCACCATGTTGTTCCTGTGTAAAGATAGTGTATCAAAAGCTTTCCTTACCTTCCTCTAACATTTTTAGTAGGCCAATGCAACATGCAAAGCAGCTAGTATACACTTCGGATTTGAGTTACAAGTGTAGTAAACTTATTCCAACTTTAATTACTTCATTCAGGGGACAGTGATTTGATTTGGTGATTTGAATCTCTGTCCCAAATGGATTCAGCTGAATCTGATTTGGAGATTCAGCTGCCACTGAATTGGCCACATCTCTGAACCAAACACAACCCATCTCCCAGCTCCGAATCAAACCAACACCTGAAACTTCACACAGCCCTAATGTTTAGCATAGGCTACAGCATTTGGTATCATACTACTGAGCAGTGACAATGGGGGTGACAAAGTGCTGTGGATGGACTGAAGGAACACATACACTAGTTAAATGGGGCAGAGCGGAAGGAGGTTGATATAGTCCCTTCATCACTGCTCCAGATTATTGCCAGATTGATCACTCATTTCTTCCAGTTTATTTTCCTTAAAGTTTTATTACAGACAAAGAAAAGCTAGAATTAACTCAGGAACTTGCCCTACATTTGAGATTTCCTTCTTTTTCTGCTGCCATAGAAGTTAATGGAGGACAAATCAAAAGCAGCAAGCAGGTAAGATGTCCTAATAATGGCTGTTTCTTAACACAACCTGGAAAGTTCTGCACCTTCCAGTCAAGAATTTGACACACCTCAGACCTGTGACGTCTATTTGTTTCCCTTGGGCCAATGTTATAGCTTTGCATGTCAATGAAGTCTCAGTGAACTGGAACACATTGCAAAAGTGTCTCTATGGAGAAGTCTGCTTTCTTCATCTTTGGTGCACATGAAGCAAACACAGCCAGTTAATATATAAGGTATGTATATGCCAGATAAAGTTTCTGTCCAGAGAAAATATGGTGGGACTGCTGATGCCTTTGGGAAAAGAGTCTACATATTTTATGTATTCTTTTAAAAGGTGAGGACATTAAACTGAAAATTTCCAACCCAACATTTAATTGTCAAAGTAAGCAGAATCAAAAGCTGGTTCAAATGATATCCTAATGGGAGAAGAAATAACAGAAAGAATAAGCATGGCTGACAAACATTTTTTTTTCTGATTTTAGTAGAAAAATCAGATGGTGAAAAATCAAGACTGCTGGAATTATTGAATAATTGAGCACTGGAGGAAAAATTCACTGTTGGCCAAAATAGACCCAACTGCATTGTCTTCAAGAGAGTGCACCTGTTTGCTTTAGGGGTAAATATTGCTCTGAATGTTCTGGATTACAGACCTGATAATAATCACAGGCCAAAATTAAAAAAAGAAAAAAAAAATGTGGAACCTAAATTTAAACTCCTATAAACACAGGCAACTACATCTGTGATTTGAGTACCTGAACTCCCAGCAGATACTTTTCTTTCACTGTCTGAAAATATCGTGCCTATCTCTGGATTTAAATACCCAGCTTTAATTTCTATCTTTTGAGCATTTTGGCTGGAAAAGTAAACATTTGACAATGGTGTGTATGGTTATATGGAAAACAGTTAGCTTTCAGATAAATGAGTACATCCCAACTGCTAGCAAATTTTGTATTTTGTCTTTTTTAATTGGGACCACTGTGAGGGATCTACTTCTCTTTGTTCCCATACCATAAATGGGAGTTTTCTAGCTGCATACATGGACATTTTTACCCTGTATCTGGACTGTGAATGGGTAAGCACTGGCATGTAAACTGAGCGTGCACAGGAGCCTATAAATTAGCCAGGCACAGAGTAAATCCAGGAAAAGCAGGATGAGGAAAGGCTCCTTCCCCATTTTATTCCCTATAGATGAGTAGTTAGGGCACTTGCCCAAAAAGTAAAAAACCTATGGCATCTTTACACATCCTCCCGTGTGGGGGTGAGGGTGCAGTTGAGTCTTCTCTGATGCATGTATAGGTGCCCCTAGTAATGGGCTTTTGGCCTACTACATTTTCATGCCCTAAACCAGTGGTTGTCAACCAGGGACATGCATCCTAGGGGCGCTTAAAAAGGTCATAGAGGGTACACAGAACAAATGAGAAAAAATTACGAGATGTGCACCAATATATCGGCCCCATCAGATTGGCACTGATATAAGGAAATGTGGCAGTATCGTCAATTGGCTTTTTTTGGCTCATGTGGCTGATAACATGGCCAATAGATGCTGCATGCATGCATGCACGCAGCTGCAGCTCAGCATGCAGGTGGCCAGGAGCACAGCCTGGCAGCATGGAGAGCAGCCGGGTCCAGTTGGTAAGTCTGTTGTGGGAGAAGAGGTGGGGGAAGGAAAGGGACATAGGGGAGGCAGATTGAGGTCCCTGTGGTAAGGGAGGGAGCGTGGCTGGCACTGGGGCAGGGGCTGCCCAGAGGGGCAGGGTAGAGTACGGGACAGAACCATGGCTCATCCGGGAGGTGTGTGGAAGGGGGGCAGCTCCCACCGCTGCGTGCACCCTGGGAGGACATGAGGGGATGCGCAGGGAGGGACAGGCTGCTGTGGTTGGCTGATGCCAGAGGCAGTGCTGGGCTCTTCCCAGCACACAGGGCCTTGGCCAGGCTGC
>NW_017729011.1:9198486-9200652 GCF_001723915.1 Gavialis gangeticus | reverse complement strand
GGGAGAGTGACAGCACTGGAAGGGAGGTTGTGTGGGGGAATATGGTGAATTTTGGGGTGGTTGCAGCCCCACCCATAGCCCCTCCTCTCAGCACCACTGCTGCCCACCCTGAGTATAGCCCAGCCCCCTGCTGGGAAGAACCTGGCACCACCCTGGCCCCAGCCCACAGCAGCAGCCCATCATTGCCCCACACAGATCCAACAGTGCATGCCCCCCATGCCTTGCCGGGGTACTTGTAGTGGCGGGAGCCACCCCCACGCCCCCCTGGACAAACTGTTCGTGGCTCTCCCCCATGCTGTGCCCCAGCTGTACAGTGCCTGCCCCCGCCCCACTCTCTCCCTCACCATGGGGGCCTCAATCTGCCCCCCATGTCCCTTCCCTCCCCCCCTTCCCCCAGAACAGACTTACCAGCCAGGTGCTGCATATAGTAAGAATGCATTTAATGCAAATTAGTGTAGCCTGCCTTATATCACATAACTGATCACATTAAAAACAAGAAAAAAAATATAAAAGGGTACATGAGCTGAAACTTGGAGACAGAAGCAGTACACTTGTTAAAAAAGGGTGAAAACCGCTGCCTTAGACACACAGATTAGTCCACAAGAGGCAAATGTACCTAGCTGCACACCTGCCTGACCAGTGAGCAGCTCACTGAACATGCTCAGTCTGTTTGCACACTTATTTATTTATGGATAGAATCCCAACCTGTGCACAAATACCAAAACTGCCATTTTCACAGCTAGGATGCTGCCATTTACGCACACAAAGGATAACAGAATATTGCCCTGAATATGTAAGTGTGATGCATAATCTTCTGCAGACAGCATGGCAAGAAAACAAAGCAAAAGGCAGGGTAGATAGGCACCATATAGACTAGCCAAAGTAGGTATATCTGTATCTACTTCTAGATAGCTACATAGATAGATACAGCACAAGCTTTTGTGAGCAATGTCAGACAGTTTAACACAATTTTACTACCAGCAATCCTGCTTTATATTCTGAGGCTATAACAAAATCTAAAAGCAAGAATGTCCTGTGCAGTTTTTAACTTCCATTGCAAACCTATTACACAAATCCATTATTATTTATGACTTGTACTGCAGTATTTCTTAGAAGCCTCAGATAAAATGAGTGTTGCTTATGGTAGACACTGCATAAGACATACAGGAAAGCCTGGAATTAAACTCAGACATCTTGAGTCTCAGTTCAATTTCTTGTCCACAAAAAGCATTCTTCCTTAAATACCTATATATGTGTTAAAACTCAGAATTCACTACACACAATACTTCTGAATACTTTTGCATCCGTTATTTGGCTGTGTTTTCATTGACAGATCCATAGACATTTAGTCGGCTGTGCCCTGGCTGCCACCATTAAACCAGCCAAAATGGTAAACATTATCAGAAGGAAAATAACTATGGACTTTGAAGTATTTTGAGATCATATTAAACAGCAAGAGATGCTACCTTTTGTGGTCATCACAGCTCAGCCCACCTAAGAAATAAGCCAAGCCCAAAGAATCTCATAGGCATCAGCTTATGTGGTGGCTAAGGCAAGGGAATAATACAGGAAGACAAACTGTCAAAGAGGATTTTAACCAGCACTTGCATTTTTCCTCTGACCTAGTTTCTGAAAGACCTATATAAGGAAGAATATTCTCCACTGAGCAAGCAGCTAATAAACAGTGCCAGCCTTTGAGATTTTGGAGCGCATCATTTCTAAGATGCAGCTATCTCTTCCTGGAAAAAGAAGCGAAGAAGGCAAACTTTGTTCAGAAAAAATTCCACCCCATAGCTCTAGCAAAAGCATCTGACACTGTGTCTGAACAACCATGTGAGTTAGCACACCCGTCTCATCAATTCAGTTCTGTTTGCCAGCTTGTGGTTGAGCCATAGAGTGGACTTAACTGGCAAGGAGAGTCTCTCATCCAAAGTTACTGCATCAGCAGTGTGTGTGTGTGTGTGTGTGTGTGTGTGTGTGTGTGTGTGTGTACACACACACACACACAGTTACTACAGCTGCCAACTTATGTTTGGTGTTTCTATGGCCACCTATTATCACAGAAGCAGTAGGGACAGAAAAAAGTCCCTGGTCTTCTTCATGGAGTTTCTGATTCTGCTCCAATTGGACAGTTTAAAGGAAGTTTGTCTAGGGTAGTTAGAAACC
>NW_017729011.1:9189719-9193486 GCF_001723915.1 Gavialis gangeticus | reverse complement strand
GTTACTACAGCTGCCAACTTATGTTTGGTGTTTCTATGGCCACCTATTATCACAGAAGCAGTAGGGACAGAAAAAAGTCCCTGGTCTTCTTCATGGAGTTTCTGATTCTGCTCCAATTGGACAGTTTAAAGGAAGTTTGTCTAGGGTAGTTAGAAACCCAAACTAGAACCTGCCTGACATCTCTGATTCCAACCCAAAAGGAACAGATCTATCCCTTCTTAGTTAGGATCCACTACAGCCTGAACTTCAGAAAAGGTTCTACTTGAAGGCAGTGGGAGAAACGGAGCTAATCCTGATTTATAGTATCTTAAGTGAGAAGAAAAATAGGCACTCTGTCTGAATTGAGATTTGTTCTTCTTTCCCGAAACAATTAGAAGTTCTGGACAGATGTAAAGAATGCTGTATTGTTTTCATGTTCTTTACCCTTTAGGTGGGCAAGAGGCTTACCAGAAATGTGACAAGAGACCATGCTCTTGTCAGCTTTCCAGCCCAATTTGCAGACTCAGATAGGAGCATTAGCTCAGAAATGTCTACTCTTCAAGAAAATGAGATTAAAAATACAGTTAGTTGACAGCCAATGGCTGATAATGTCAGGAATGATATTAAAAAAAAAAACAGAGTAAGGGACACATTTTATTTATCTATTCCTAAGTAGCCATATAACTGCAGTTTTTTGGTGCCTGTGCAGAGTGTGGGAGGGAGAAACAGAATCACACTATATAGACTGAAGAAAAGAGTCCTCCCATCTTTCAGCCCAATAGCCTTGTATTTAGCACTTACTGAGAGACTAGGAAACCCAGGCCCACAGCTCCTGCTTTGCAGCAAAATGTTCTATACTCAGCATTATCCAGAGGCCTCCTCTTAAAGCTGGCCCACTACCCCTTACATTTAGCATTCACAGGATAAAATGGAAAAACCTCTGTTCTGCTGGAAGCAGGAACCTAGGCTAGAACCAAAACCCTCTTTAGGGCAACCACCATCTCACTGAACCACATCCTCTCTAGTTTAAGGCATCTACCTCCTGATCTCACCTCTCTCACTCTTGGCTACTCAACTTCAAGAAAATGTCTGGAAAAGAGCATCAGCACCACCTAGATTGTGGCCTGGTGCTTAGAGTGCTGTGCTAGAAAGCAGAAACTGTGGGTTTAGATTCCCTCTGGGTGAAGGGGCTATAGAAACTGGGCAAGTGCACTAATTACTTGGCTACTGGACTAAAAGGCGACAGGGTCCTTTTCTGGCATTTAACACCTGGTAGTGGTGGTTTTTCTCCGACTAAAATTTTGGTGCTTGTGTGTCCTCACAAAAATGTCTGGATGTTCCATGTCCATTGGGCAGCTTCCTGGCTGGAGCACAGTATACTGAGCATGCTTCATAGGCTAGCATGGGCAATGCCGTGTCTCAAACTATGCCTAAATACCAAAAAACAGTTATGCAGCTACAGACCCACCACTTCAGCACTTGAGGGTTAAACAGGATCTGGCCCTAACTGTGTAATGCTATGGGTGGGACAAAGAAGATGTGTAGAGGAAATAAGAAAGAAGATGGAAAAGGTAACCTAGTATCTTATTCTCTCTGGTTCCCTCTCCTGCCTATAAGGTAATCCTGAGTATTGTAGCCAGTATAGCTGGCATGGCTGCAACACAGAGGTATTAAAAATAACAGAAAGAATATTTAATGAGTGATTACCAGTAGCAGGGACTTAGTTGGAAACTCATGAGGTTACGTGGTATGGGAAAGAGTATGAAGAAGGGGCTGCTGAACTCTCACTACACTCTTCCAAAAGCTGCTGATACAAATCATGTCTCCTGCTTAAAGTAATCCCAGTCTTTGCTATCTCTTCCCATATAGACATCCCTTTTATAACACTTTCCACTGGAGTATCTCCAACACTTTTACAAACAGCAGTATATTAAGCCTGACACATTCATTGAGATCGGTATTATACCTACCCATATTTTATCAATGTTTGAACTGCCACAGGGCACACAGACCTCTTCCAGAAAGCATCAACCTCTTGTCCCAACTCCTAGCCCTGTTACTTTAACTGTGAGATTGCCTCTACATATTCATCCCTTTGGTCTAACGTTTTTCAATCTCTGCCCTGTCTTGCTTGAGCCACAGGGACTAAAATGAACCCTATACTCCAAGCTGTGGGCTTTCAATCTCATAAGATAGTGTAATAGTTTCCTTATGATTTTCTGTCCCCTGTGAAAAATAAATCTAAAGCCTTTTTTAAAATATAACACAGCCAGCCCCAGGGGAATATCTGACACAATCTCCCTCCTCCTTTCCTTTTATCAGTGTCTTGTACAATATATATTGGCTGTGGGAGGACCTCTGAGAGGAATTTGCCACAGGTGCTAGTAAAAACTAACCACATTTTTTGTTGCAGCTTCATAACCAGCTGCCTACTCAATATTTTGAAATCCTTCAGTACAGCATGCTCTATGTATCAACAAACAACTTCAAAGCAGATTTGGTGAGACAGAGAGCTTCAGCAACATAGAGATAGGCCAGAAGTACAATTTATCATGTTAGTGCTACAAAACTTCTCCCCTTTCTAACCTTTCACAACACCTACCTGTTTATTAGGTCTCCATGGCACTTTAGTACATTTGTGGGTTTTTGTAAAAGTGCAAAACAACTACTGTCCCCCGATTCTCAGGAAACCTAACAAAACCACACTAGAAACCTGTCAACTCTTGTGAAACATACTGACTATATCTGCCTAGGCTAGGGATAGGGGAAACGGGCTTCGATCAAAATAAGAACTGACCTGAAACTTTGCCCAACCCTCAAACTGAAAACAAAACTGTTAACCTTTGGAAAAGTGAGTTATTTGTAGCCCGGGTGTATATGGGTTTACACTTGCTCTCCAACTGAGGGAATTATTGGCAGGGCAGTGGGCTGGGGAGGGACACAACAGCCCACTGGCCACCTCTGTCCCCTAGAGAGTCAGGTCCAATCAATCAATTACTTAACTATATTCAGATTTGTTATTACAACAAAACCATTAAAGGGTAAGGACATATATATCATCTATGTACAAATTTACAAAACAATTAACCCTATTTTTATAAATATATATATATGTATATATACACACACACACATACATATATTATACATACACACACACAGATATACACACACCCAGTTATCATTTAAAATACAGATGAACAATAGAACAAACCAGACCAAAGGATATTGATTGGACAACCTTAAAACTCTATTCATATACAGACTATTACTTCAAATTATTCATATAAACTGTAAGACACAATCCAACAACATAATCAGCAGTGCTTAGACTACCTTGGGTGCCCTCCAGGGCAGGGGCCCCACTCCCAAGGTACCACTACAGGAAAGGAAGCGCGGGAAAGAAAAGGAGAGGAAGACCCCAAAGATTCCTAAGCTCCCTTGCTATCACCCAGGAGTGGCCCACGTGGTGCCTCTTCGCAACCTTCGGGGGATCCCTCCCCTGTGGGGACCCTCTTTCCAGGGTAACTTACTACTCCACCATCCCGAAGAGTTGCCTCTTGTCCTCCAGGTCAAGCTCCGTTCCCTGCCAGCTTTTCCTGCTGCTTGACTCTGCTGCTGCCATCCTGGCTTAGGGCCACATGCACCGCTGTGTGTAGTGGGCGCTTCACCTTGTGCTTGGGGTTGGAGGCCTAGACAGCCTTGTGCAGTACCGGGGCTCGGTCTGTTCCCGGGCCCTCTGGGCAGCATCATCTGCACTGAGCTGCTGCCCTGTGTCAGCAGCTGTA
>NW_017729011.1:9188056-9189576 GCF_001723915.1 Gavialis gangeticus | reverse complement strand
GGTTGCAGACCTGAGCCACCTCATGCAGCTCCCAGGGTCCGGACGCCGTGCTGTGCACTGACAACCTAACAGCTGGAGCTGTGCCACGCTCCCTGCTGATACAAGTCTTCAGGTGCTCTTCCTGGGCTCCTGCTGAGCAGCTCTCCTCAGCTCTTCTAAGCCCCGCTCTTCTCTGTCCCTGATACATCTACCCCTCTGCTGGGCACGCAGCTCCTTTTATACACTCCAGGGCTCCACCCCTGAAGTCTTCCAGACCTGACAGTTTGTAGTCTTCACTCAGGTCCAGGAGAGCTCTTCTCCCCACTTCCCTCAGGAAAGGGGTGTGATGTCATTTCTCTTGCTGCCTCCTGATTGGTGGATGGGCTTCACCAATCAAAAAGCAGGATCTCAAGCCTGGGATTCAACTCAAGCTCTGAAACTTAAGCCTGCTACATATTTTTAAAGCGTTGCCTGCCTTGGGACTTCCTGCTGTTGGATAAAACTAGAAATAGAAATCTCAAACCAAGACAAGAACCGCTTAGTATTCCATATACAGTAAAAGCTCTGTTATCCAGCATCCCCTGGGAATAGGGGATACCGGTTAATCAAATGTGCACCATCCGGTGCACTCCCTGGTGCCAGTGTGCTGGCGGACAGGGAGGGGGGCCCTGCTCAGGCTGCTTTGCTGTGGGCTGAAGAAGTGGCAAAGAAAAACTCAGCTCACGGCAGCAAAACAGGAAGTCCCCCAGATGTGGCACTTCCGGTTTCACTTTTGCTGCATCCCTCGGATTCCAGCTAATAGAGTTTTCTGGCTAATGAAGTGACAGTTAACACAGCTTTTGCTGTATTGTGTGCTGGATCATAACATAAGAGTGCTTTGTATTTCTAAAAATAAACAGCCTCTGTGAAGGAAGTATTCACAAGGGTGCTGTAGCTGACCATTCTGCTCATGTGAACAAAAACCAGCTCCTCCTGTCTGCCACCTCTGTCTTTCTCTCTAACTTAAATGCAAGTTGCTACACCTTGTCTTTTAACAACATTTTGATGTGTGTTTTGTGCAAGCATTTACTGAGGTGCAAAGGCCTACAGTTTGTGAATATATAGCCACCAGAGCCCTGTAGTCACTTCTGATCTGCTCAGGTTCCCGCCGGCAGTATCATTGGTGCCCACATGGATGAGCAGCTTGGGGTAGTCAGTAGGGCTGTGTGAAATTTTGCTGGGTGTTTCATTTTGACAGTTTCAACTCATTCTGAGCTCGAAACAGTGAAATCAAAACAAAACAAAAGGCTTCGAAACAGCCTCAAAACAAAACAAGGGCAGCCAAAATATTTCAGAAGTTTCATCGTGTTTTGAGTTTCGAAGCTGGGTTTGCTTGCAGCTAAAGAGAAACTAAGGAGAGGGAGGGGGCAGTGGTGGGGAGGACTGCTCTCATATTGACTGTGTAGCTAGCCAGTGACTGTGATCCTTCCCTGAGATCCCTTCCAATCCCAGTGCCCTCAGGGAGGGACAGGAAAACAATTGTGCCTTAACACACACACACA
>NW_017729011.1:9181633-9182867 GCF_001723915.1 Gavialis gangeticus | reverse complement strand
TACCCTCGGAAGGGGCCGCCATTGCTGCTGTTTTCATCCAAATCTTCCAAGAAATGATAAAGTTATAGGCAGTTATATGCTTCCCTATTATAGCCTATGGGCAAAACGTTGAAACAGCAGAACAATTTTGATGAAACAAAACGGAACAGTGCTTCAAAATAAAATGAAACTTGAGACAAAACACTGTCCCATTGAAATGTCGACATGGAAATCAAAACGAAACGGTGCCATTTCACACAGAGGGTCAGAAGAGTCTGGTAATCCTTCTGCGATGTCTGAGATCTGGGCTCCGGCCAAGCAGCCCACCTCCCGAGATAACAGGTCAGGCTGGCAGATGGATGCCTCCATCTCCTGCAGAAGGGAGTCTCCAACCATCACCACCCATTGCTTCCTCTTGGCAGTAGTAGTCTCAATCCTCCCAACCTTGGGGATGCCCAGTCTGGCCTGTACGTATTTCATGATAACAGGTCCAATATCTGCTGTAATTACTGTTCTGTCTTCTTTGGGCAAAATCCTACCTTCTGTACACAGAACATCCCTCACCTAACAGGAGGTAGGAACCTTGCATGCAACTCATTCTTTCAGCCTGAAATAGGAGTCCTTCTACTGCCTGTAGCACCCCATGCTCATGGGGGTTTCTTTTTTGTTTGTTTGTTTTTGAATGGCCTGGAGATCCCAGCAGAGATACAAAATCACTATAAGAGACAGAGAATAATCTCCTATCCCCCAGAACCATTCCTTTTTTCTCTTTCTTAGGCAGTATAGTATCCTCACCTCATAAAGCTGTTGTCTCATAAAATGTTGTAATTGCACGGTTGCACTCAGAAGTGATTTCTTCCTGGTGCTTTCAAATGGCATGGGGTTTAACTGCCCATCCACTTTATGCCCAAAGATGAAGTGATAGAGATGAACTAATGATTGAATTGAAAAGACTGATCCAAGCTGCTAAGGAAGTGATAAAATCTCCTTCCTTGGAGGGTTTCATGAAGAGGCTACATAGCCATTTGCCTGCAGTAGTATAAGAACAGTGCATATTACATTTGTTCAGGAGGTTGAATTAGATTACGGCTACCCAAATGGCAGCCCACAGACTTCTTGAAGCTCACAAGGGGTTAAACTGCAGCCCCCAGTAGCTCTGGCTATAACAGCAGCTGGAGTCGCCTCCTCCTTCCACTGCCGTTTCCCGCATAAGGGAGCAGGACAATGCAGAGAGTCAAGGGGGGAGCCTGGGGGG
>NW_017729011.1:9162370-9181246 GCF_001723915.1 Gavialis gangeticus | reverse complement strand
GCATAATGCAGCAGGGAGGTGCCTGCACAATGCACCCAAGGGTGGGTGGGGTCAGGGGGGCCTTGGCATGTGTTGAAGTCATAGTGGGAGTTGTAAATGCATAGTGAGCAGGGGGTGAGCAGAGGAGTGTGGTTCGGGAGATGTGCAGCCTCCATTGGTACAGTACATGAGGGCATGTCACCCCCAGCCACCTGGAAGTTGGACAGCCTTGGATTAGATGATGCTTGAGGTTATTTCCAATCCCACCGTCTTATTCAATGCTTCTAACAGTTGTTCCATTCCAGGAAGCACAGTCAGGAGTTACTTTTCTACTGAAGCACCTCCCCTTGCAGTGTCTGTCAAGAATCTGATAAAATGTCCTGGACTGCTTGTTTTGCATCTGTGCTGCTCTTTCTTCTGAATCATCACAGCTACTCTGCAGGGTTGCCATGCTTTAGGACTCTTGCCTCCTTCACAATTTCCTTTATTTCCTTTGTTCTTTAACATAGGTCTTTCTGGTTTTCTGTTCCTTCCTACACTCCATCCTTATGCATTAAGTGCCTCATGGGCCTACTACACCCTCCTGATACATGTGCATTTATTCTGGCAAAATTGTTTATCAGGTGTTAACATGTCTGAGCCCCTTTCATAGGCTTTGGTCTAGGAATTTCCTTATCAGTTCTCAAACTCCATCCAGAGTCTTTCTGAAGCAAAGAGATGTTAAATGTAGGGGATCTCAGTTCTCTTTAGCTTCTTGTCATTCACTTAATCATATTCTCCCAACATCTGTTTAGGAGTTGGTAGCCTTGAGTTGCAATCTTGAGTTGTTATCTTTAATTTGAATCTGTATATTTGCTTTTCCTGCCAGTTATTTCTTCCCTTCCCTCAATATTTTAACCATCTTTATCATTTGGAGATATTTTTATAGGGGTAGCTCTGTTCCTCACAAAACTATCTTCTGTAAACTGGAGTTATATGTACCAAATAAAAAAAAAATCCTGTATCTAATTAATGAATCTTTTACATCTCCAAAGATACAGGCAGATGCTGGAGTTCTCAGCATCTTATGTACAAGTATATCTTCCCTCTTCCATGTCAAGTAAAAATAATCTCATTCTACTGTGAGAGACAAGATTTTTTGGGGTGATACCTTTTACTGAATGCTTGGGATAGACTTTGATAGGCTTTCAGAAGTCATTGTCACATTCTTCCTTGTGTTTCCATTTCAACGTTTCCTTGTTACAATGCCTATAAAATACTGTTATCAGCCACATTTACCCATGTTGTTGGCTTTGTTCCAAGGAACATTATCTCAGACAACCAGTTGTAAATTTTTCGTTCAAAGCCATTTTTTCTGACAAGCAGGATAACAGTGCTTCAAAATTAGAGTTGGTTTCACCAAATTGTCTTAGAAAGCAATGCAATTCTGAAAAAGTCAATATGTTTGATTTGAATATTTTCCAGAGAAAATTACATTTTTTTTGGTTGTTGCTGTGCAAAATAGCTTTGTTGCAACACACCTCTCAGTTTTATTTAAAAAGGCTCAAAATCAAAATGTTATGCTTTGTCTCAAGTCAAACTGAAATAATTATTTTTAACTTTTTAGTTTACTGAAAATATCAAAATAGATTCACTCTGAAGCATAAGTATTTGCTCACAAGGAAGACCAGACAAAGCACCATTACCTTGCTTGGACATCATTGTGACTCCTGAACTCATCCATTGCAGGCTCTTAGACCCATTCAATTTGGTGGTTTGCATCAGTACCTTTAACATGGATGGTATTTCAATGAGATGAAAAGCAGGGATAACTGCAAGTTGAAGATTATCATTAGGGCTGTGTGAATAATCACTTTTTTCAGTTTGGCAAATAGAGAAATTAAAATCTGCCTGAAAATGTGGGTTTTGAACTTAATTTAATTGAGTGTCTCAACTACTAGACTGTTGGGTAAGCTTTGTGAGTTTAGCCCTTCTTTTCCTTGGCTTTTATTACCAGTACCCAAAAGCAAATACTTGCATTTAATATAAATAATTTTTTTAGTGTCACAATATATATATCTGTATGTGTATTAATACATATATTTACGATGCTAAAAAAATCCATTTGTTGGGGTAAGCTTTGTGAGTTTAGCCCTTCTTTTCCTTGGCTTTTATTACTGGTACTAAAAGCCAAGGAAAAGAAGGGCTAAACTCACAAAGCTTACCCAACAGTCTAGTAGTTGAGACACTCAACTAAATTAAGGTCAAAACCCACATTTTCAGGCAGATTTTAATTCCCAATGTTACAGAAAATGTTACAGAGAATATCCTACCACGTTATATGATAGAGTATTTTGGTTTGAGCTGATATCTCATGTCTCTGGTCAGTCCGTGATTTTTCATGTCCGGTGTGGTGATGAAGTTGAGTTCATGAGCATGTCTTTTGAAGGAGTTGTGTAACTTTCCTTTGAGGGCAAGGACTGAGAGATCTGACACAGACTGGTCATTTTGGAAGAAATGTGCCCCTACAGGCAATTGTGGGTTTCTGTCTTAGATGGATTTCCTGTGTATTCATCCGTGATTGCAGGTTCTGGTTTGTCTCTCCCACGTACATACCGTCTGAGCATTTTGTGCATTGGATGAAGTATGTTGCATGCTTTGATGTGCAGGTGTAAGATCCAGAGGTGCTAATGGTTTTGTTTTCTGAAAGATATCAATTCAAACCAAAAGACCCTGTCTATCATATAGCCCCGGACCGATACAGCTGACCCCAAAAGAAAACTCCCTACCATATTATAGGTTATTTTGCTGTACAGTGCTTTCAATTTCTCCTCTTGGTGTCACTCTACGTGAGATGGGTTACTGAAATAGTTCCCGAGACAGAAAAAGCACATGAGGATGCCACTGCTATCCAGTGTTTACAGTGTTCTCTTGAGAGGTGGAAGGTCTTTGCTCAAAACCCTACTCTGAATCAGGCAGCGAAGGGAACTGAACCTAAGCATATTTACTCAGGCAAGTACTTTAATCACTGAGCTTCTTTCTTCTCAAGCAGTTTTGCAAATTGAACCCGTAACTTCTTTCATTTTTATCTTAAGCATCTGAAAACCAAAAGTTTCAGCAATATTAAATCAAGTAGTTTGGAGCTGTGTAACCAACTGTTTCATGTTTTCTGAAACTATTCATATTTTCAAAATGAACTGTCTCAATGCATCCAAAACTTCTTGTCATATTTGTTTTTCCAGAATTAGTCAGTTAATTTGACCCAAATTCATAAATAGATTTGGCAAACCTAAAAGTACATTTTCCAGCAAATGCACAATTCGCTGAAAAAAAAAAGTCATCCAATTGCAGTCCTGTAGCACTTCATAGAATCTAGCTTGTTGTGCCTAGAGATGATTATCAGAATTTATTCCACTGTAGGTTTGTAGAAACCATGCCATGTGGGCTGCAGCCATCTAGGGTGTCTCCACAGTAAATGTATAGGTGCTAACAAGTCCTTCTACTGCTTTTGATTTATATAACAAATTTATTGACATACAATTTAGAGGGGCAGAGATTAAGGGACATTTTCCCTGCATTTCAAAATGAAAATGTGGACACAGTTACAAGTAACTGGGAGTCTAATGGTCATCTACACACCTGCATAGGAACCAGATTTTCATTTTGTGGGGAAATTCTGCATTTTAACATTTAGTTGTCATAAAACACAACAGTGACAGCTGTGAACATAGACATTTCTCACAAAGTAAGTACCTTACTTTAAAAAAATGTCAGTCTGGATCTATCAGAACTCTTCATTTTGATAAAATAGCTGCCACCCTAATATGTTATCTAATTTTCATTTTGACATGTTTAAACTTAGTCCATAGATGCATAGATTGTAAGTCTGGAAGGCACCTCAGAAGATCACTGGGTTCAGCCCCCTGCACCGAGCAGGAAAGTTAACTGGGGGTCAGGTGACCCCAGTAAGGTGACTGTCTATTCTCCCGTTTTAGTTTTCACAATACATAAATCAAAGAAATGTATAAGTGAAAAGGCATTTCAAAAAGAAGGAAAAAAACCATTCCATTCCAAAAAATATCAAAAATGGAAAGTTTTGACCTTTTGGGAACACTGGATTCAACACAGTTCCTCCAAACCTTTTACATTTGATAAATTAATCACGTTCCATTAAAAATAAATATGTGCTGCCACAACATTTCCAATCAGCTGTAACTGTGCATTGGACTGGACTCAGGAGACCTACTTTATGCTACAGGAGAGAAGTGGTGTGTTAAGACAACTGTGTGCCCTTTAACAGGGCATTTTTTTTATGCCTATTTCACCTCTGACCTTTTTACATTCTTTGAGGTGGGAGGGCCGTGCTCTGCTGCGTGTTCGTACAGTATCTAGCACCACAGTGACTCAGCGTGAGCCACTACATGCTACTGTAGGAAAGATGATAGATTTTGAATGAAATTTCATTCTTCTAAATCAGCTGCTTTGGTCCCAGATGCCAGTGCCATTTATATCCATTTCCTATGTCTGTTTGTCTGTCTTTGGGCAATGAGCTCTTTGAAGCTGGAACTAGCTTTTCCTTTGATAGGCTTTACTATCACCTCTTCAGACCGTGCGGCACTCAGCTATGCTGTCCTTCCCGTCGGAAGGCCTTCAGGACGTTTTGGTCGGCCGCCGTGTAGTGCTGAGCACATCAGGACCCTGGGACCTACTGCCACGATTCATGTGGACAACCAACAACAACAACAACAACAACAGCTTCTTTGCAAACTGTTTACCACCCACACACATACAGTCCAAAAAACCCCAGAGGAAATAACATGAGGTAATATCTGTTGTCTATTTATAGTCTGAAAAGGATGCTTCCCAGTAATATAACAGATAGATGTTTATCTGCTGCCACAGAAATGTTGAGTTGACTTTTTTAAATTCCAAACTTGAAGTTTCCTTTGCTATGTCAGACCTGTTTCATCTTCTCTCACAACCCACACCTCCACCTCCTCTTTCTCAGTGTCTTTGCCGCACTCCTTTTCCTCATTTCCTCACCCAGCCTGGCTGCTTCTAAAGATGAAACTTCTCACAGAGGACAAGCAACGTTAGAGAACCGGGCTCTGCCTTGGCAAACTTCAGAAATTTCTGTTGGTGATTATATTTGGTTACAGGTCCCATAGACAGCTGGGAATAAAAAAAAACAAACCCCACAATTTCATTGAAAGGCAGTGGGGGTTAGTGGCTAGAACATTGTATGGGGGCTCAAGAGACTTGGCAATTCTTCGCAGCTCTGCCTCCAGCTGAATAAGGGCCTTTGGCAAGTCATTCCCCTACCCTGTACCTCAGCTTCTCCATTTCTAAAATGGCAATAATGAGATTCAACTCCTTTACGAAGTGACTGGAGATGTAAAATGAAATGTGATGGGTTATATATAATAGCACCTAATGGTCCAATCATCACCAGGGACTTGCTAGGCTAAGCAATGTGGTATGCAGTCACTTAATAAGAAAAAGTTCCTCTTCCCAAAGAGTTTACCCACTAAAGCAAAAGAAAAAGAGTAGGAGACTAGAGAATATATTGTTACCATTGGCATGCCAATGGGATAACCGAGACACACAAGGTTGAGTGACAGGCAGTCTGTGGCCAAGTCAGGAAATGATCACGGGTCTCCTAAGTTTCAGTCTGACTCTTATATACAGACCACTTTCTCTGCTGAACAGATGAAAACACAGAAAAAGCCAGGATGTGTTGTCAAACTAGCTAACTAAAATGCCATTGGCAAAAGGTACCTGGGATATGGCTAAGGCTTTGTGAGTGACCCATGCTTTTGACTTGCTGGTGATTTCTTTTCAAAGCATTATCTTAAACCAGAAATTTGTCATTTCTAGTCTTCAGTTGTGTTTTGTTGGGTTTTTTTTTCTGTAAAGGGTTCTGCTAATGGCTTACACTTTTAATTACAGTGACAAAAAGTGAAAACGTGATTCAAAATCTAGAAAACACACTTTACAATGGGAAACTTAAGAACCTCAATCTGTTTAGCTTATTAAATAAAAATTGCAGAGAGAATATAACTGTGGTACATATGAACCTATGTATAGAGAAGATTGCTGACATTTGTAGACCTTTTAATTTATCAGGCAAAAGCCTAACAAGATTTGATGGGTGGAAGCTGTAGTTAGAAAAACACAGATTGGAAATGCACGTACACTCTGTACAGCGAGGATAATTAATCATTGGAACAGCTAATCAAGGGAAATTCATTATCAGTGAGGTTTTTGAAATGAAAACTAGATGTGTTCTAAAACATATTTTCAAGTTTAGCAACAGATAACTGGATTCAGGAGCGTTCAATCAGATAAACCCCAGTGAACTCAGCCAAAGCTATTGATGTATATAAAAACACAGAATGAACTCAGTACGTTCTGTTTTTCTTTCAGAAATACTGTAGTTACCAAAATGCAGTTACTCCAACCTCAGTTTGTATTTCACCATTACATTTGTTCAAATTTATGTGAAATTATCTATATTTTTATTTTTTTAATCCTTCTTTTTCCAGTAGCCTTAAATATGTCCCACATGTTTAATTTTATTTTCACTAGTCTGAGGTTTGAACATGATTATAATCAATGATGGACCTATCTTGAACATGTTATGCTCAACCTGTAGTTGTACTTGCTTACATGACTCAGGGCCACCCATCCATTCTTTCCCTCTTGGACCATCTGGAGGTTGAAATGGTCTCTGAATAACTTAGAGCATTTTCAAGACTTTTCAGAGGTATAATGCCTCCAACAAGAAGGAATTAGGGAAATGCATTATGAAAGGCATACAGGGATAAGAGCAGCATGAAAACCTGCAGAGTCTCTTCTACCAGTTGATGCCCTTCAGCTTGGTGGTGGTGGCAGTCCCTCAATATGACAATGATTGTCTTCCAATAAATACGGAAGTCATTCGTAAGTCCATAGATGACTGAAGAGCCTGGGCTAAGATCCACACGTATGGCTGCAGACATGGCAAATAGTTCCAAGAGGAAGAAGTAGATCTCAGTGATGTTGGGTCAGAGCTCTTTCCCTTTGTCTCTATTTTTAAGTGATTACCCTGAGCTATTCCCTATGCCAAAGGGAGGACAGCTTTTCCAGCTTTATACCAACCATGGAAATATTTTGCAAGAGAGAGAATCCTTGATTTCCCCTTTTGGGCATGTTTTCAAGGCTCTGATGGTGTAAATCAGCCAGTGCTGAGGTCCAGTATTGAGTTCAACACTACAGGGACTATTCAAACGCTTTTCTTTCTTTTTTCGTATGGTATCAGATATCAGTTGTCAAATCTATGAGCAACTGTCTGATATTATCGCTCAATGTGCATCTATCCCATCTGGGCACTTCCAAAGACTGCAGCTTTTGATTAAGTGCTGTGCTGTTTGGTGGACATTGCATTCACACAGGGGGTTGTTCAAGAAGTGCATCTTGTGAAAAGGACCTGAGGCTTACAGGTGACAATAATTTGAATATGAGCCAACAGTGTGCCCGTGTTGCCAAGAAGGCTAATGGCATACTGGGCTGCATTAGTAGGAGCATTGCCCACAGATCAAGGGAAGTAATTATTCCCCTCTATTTTGTACTGATGAGGCTACACCTGGAGTACTGTGTCTAATTTTGGGTCCCCCACTACAGAAAGGATGTGAACAAATTGGAGAGACTCCAGCAGAGGTCAATGAAAAAGGTTAGGGGGCTGGGGGACATGACTTGTAAGGAGAGGCTGAGGGAACTGGGTTTATTTAGTCAGCAGAAGAGAAGACTGAGAGGGGATTTGATAGCAGCCTTTAACTACCTGAAAGATGGTTGCACAGAGGATGGAGCTAGACTGTTCTCAGTGGTGGTAGATGACAGAACAAGAAAAACTGGTCAAGTTACAGCAAGGGAAGTTTAGGTTGGATATTAGGAAAACTCTCTCACTAGGAGGATGGTGAAGCACTGAAATGGGTTACCTAGAGAGGGGGTGGAATCTCCATCCTTGGAGGTTTTTAAGACCTAGCTTGACAAGGCCCTGGCTGGAATGATCTAGTTGGGAATGGTCCTGCTTTGAGCAGGCAGTTGGACTGCTCCCAAGGTCCTTTCCAACCTTCATTTTCTATGCTTCTATGAAATATTGTTTTGAAGTGTCTGTATGTAGATCTCAATCTGTTCAGCTTAGCCCACGCTTCTTTTTCAAGATCATGCCCAGTGAGGGAATCATTTGGTGTATAAAATGCTGTAGGAATAGGTCTGAACTTTCCCAGCAATTGGCCTGCTCCATTTCTGCACAGAGGTTTGGTTCAGCGTCCCCAATATCTTCCAGGAGCTTGTGGGCTTCAAGTACAAATAGTTTATGACTTTTAAACCTCTTAAGCCTCTATCTGTTTGGGTCTTCAGTTAACAGTTGATGGAGCAGGTGATTTTCCTCATCTCTTGTCTCTATTGCTAATAATGATGTCTTCTTATATCAGTTGATCTACTGCTTGAAAGCACAGGGAGTACATATGTGTGTATGTATGTAAGTTGTGCAGCCTGTTATGAGTCTCAATGCACTGTTAATTACAGTGTTAAGCTTTTTAGGGTGACACATTTTGGACCATATGGGACCACAGTATCCTGCTGAGGCATATACCATTGCAAGTGTGGTGGTTCTCACCACTTCAAAGTTGGGTCATACTGGCTAAACATCTTAAGGCAGCTACCCAAGCAGAGACTTTACTTCTGACCTTTCTGAATGTAATGTTCATAGGTGATGGAATTGTCTAATGTGACTCCTTGGTAGATTGGGGTATGCTCACAGGAAAGGACAAGATTGCCTACTCTGACATTCAGCATGCTTGTGATTTGATGATTGTCCAGGTGGAAGAGGCAACACACCAATTTATTGATTGTCAGAGGCCGGCTAGGTGCTGTGAGTATATCAGTCATGAGGCTGCTGGGTTCAGGATCGAGGAGGCGAGTCAGGAGTGAAGTAAAGGCAAATTTACTTATAGCTTAGCATACAACAGTTAACAGAAAGGTTAATATGGCCAGCAGATAGTACAGTAATAAAGAGCTAATAGTGAATAAAAACAACAGATAGAATGACAAAGAGTTCCCACATGGGGTTGGCAACTTATTGGCAGTCCCTCTATGTTAGGTGCGCACCAAGTTGTTCCAGCGAAGTCAGGCATCCCCAATCAGCACTGTCCAAGGGGTCACCAGGAAGGTCCCTTGGTCAGGATCCGGTCCTCACTCACACTGGGAGTCCGGGGTCCAGGCATGGTACAGCAATGGTCCTTCTGTCCCGTCCTTCATGCTGGTCACCTGACATATGTGCTTCTTTATACCTTATCTTATGCTAATCCATTGGCTTTAGAGCCACTCACAATCTTGCCCTATAGCTGTTACCCTATGGAATCAAAAGGTGTTAGAAATTATCATGAAAGATTACCGCCCAAACTCGGGTCACCCAATAAGCAAGTTACACCACATTATTTTGAGGTTTGAAATTAGCATTACCTGCCTAAGATCAATTCCTTAGTTTTTTATTCCTGGATTCCTTGGAATGTGCTGATTATATTAGGTGTTCAGATCTGGTTATGGCTTGACCTTTAAAAAACCTGTTAGATCAGCTAGTTTTGTAGCTCTGCTTATTTTTGGGGCTCAATGGTTCCCATGATTAGTGCAAACAGTTAGAGTCAACACTTAGGTTAAATTGTGACAGACAGATTCCACTTGCAGGTTACAAACTTATAAGCTTTGCATTAGCTAATCTTAACTGCTTAAGACAATTACCAGATGCTTCCAAAAGCATTTTTTTTTATTTAATCCCTCTGGTTCTGGCTACAACAATTGATGCTCAGTTTTAAGCACCACTTGTGGAGATAGCCAGCCATGATTTCCATATCAGTATTTTTCCAGTTCTGTCATGTCTATTCCTTGGGCTACTATGGAGACGATATCACCGTACATGCATCGCTTAGATGTTGGATGTGGGAAGTTTGAGTTATAAACATTGCAAAGCATCAGTGCTAGCACTGACCCTTGGGGGACTCCATTCTTCAGAGTTCAGACTCTGCTTTTTTCTCCTTGGCTGGTAATGAGTTTGAAGGATCTGCTGGAGATCATGTCCATGACAAAAGCGCATAGCTTGCAGTCAGGCATCATAGAGTACAGTTTATATTTGAGGCCTTGATGCCATATGGTGTCACAGGCAGCTGTGAGGTTGATAAAGACCACGCCTCTTTTCTGCTTCATTTCAAATCTATTTTCTGTGTCCGCATTTTTTCCCATTTTTGAAACTTTCAGTTCAAGCCTAATGAACCACTTAGTTCTCCCGTAAGTTATATGTGGATGGTTTAAATTATGCATAGTACAGCCCCTTTACAGAAGGATGTTTTTAAGTTGGCCCTTAACAGAAGGATAAAGTTTCATCTGTTTTATTACAAGAAGCCAAAAACGAATGCATGGCAATTCAATTTGCTTTTGGGATTTGTGTTTCATACTGAAACCCCAAACTAGGTGAAAAGTATGGTTTGGTCTGGAAACCATGAGCAATTCTGTGGTTTCACTTGGGCTTGTACTGAACCTAGTTAAAACTAGGTAGTTTGAGTTGAATTTTACTTAGAGATTTTGAATTCATTCATACCTGAAACCGAGAGTGAAATTCAGGGGGCATGAACCCACATAGTCTAAGAGAAGGAAAAAGGTTTGCATGAAACCGCAGGCAAGTTTTGCAAATTAAATTTGGTACAACTTTTAGCTATTCTGCACTTTGCTACCTGGCTAGTCGTTGAACTGTTCTTTTCTAAAAACTTTACGAATTGCTGTATTATGGAGTCCGTTTGATATGAGCTATTTGTTGACTGTGGTGCCCTGGTGTTGTGAACTCAGCATTTGTTGCTATGCTGAAGTTTTCCATATAGTACCTTCAAATGCAAAACTGAGGTTAGAATGATGGAGAATCCCTTCTGTTGTTTTCTAAGTATCTGGATAATGAGCTGTTGGGCTGGCATGCACTAAAACACTGAAGAAAAAAGTGATAGTAAGCGATGCTGATAAAAATACATTTCCTGTGTGGAATAGATGCAGCTCAGGAGAATACCATTCTCCTTGATTCTGCTCTGTATTCATCTTGTGTCCTTGCATCCAACACTTCTAGGAACCTGAAAAAGCACTTGTTGTTCTGTCAGAAGTGTCCCTCAAACCTGTTCTATGCCCAGGAAAGAAAAAAAGGTCTTATGCAACTACATGAATATTTGCAGCAAGGTATCTAACTTAGAACAGAACTGGGGAAATATCAAAGACCCAAAGAAAATAAATTTTCAGTTAATCCTAAAAACAATGAAATTGACACTGCTAGGTCTCCTTAGGTTACATTAATTCAGGAAAATGCTGAAGTAGAAATGATCTGAATACAAATGGTAAAGTAAAAACCTCTGGGCCCAGTGTTTGGCATCAAAGACAGAAGCACAGAATTAAAAATAACTCAGGGAGCTAAGGCTGAATAGGACCCACGTTGGATATCTGCTTCTTGTGGATACAGAAAACAGCTTTGATAAAAAGCTTTGGGTATTTTTAGAGTAGCTGTTCAAGTGAAAAAGTGTTGGTGGATCAATTCAAGAGTAGGTATTATCTTTGTCACTTATGCAACAGAGACCAAGAAAGAATATTATTTGCAGGATAAAAATATGATAGAGATATCTTTCTATCTATCATCTTATGCTTATCCTGCAAATCATTATATATACATATACATAATATATATCTATATCTATATCTATATACATATAGATATAAAATCTCAAGCATGAATCATATATTATACATTCTCTGGTTCATACTAATCTAACTGCTTCTAACAAGGATGACTTTCAAAGGTACCTAACTGACATAAGGGTTCAAGTCTTATCAAATTTCAATGGAACCCGTGTTCTTAAGTCATAAAGTCCCTTCTGAAAATCCTTCCCACTGAAGTGAATAAGGAGATGTAGCATTGCTTTCAATAGGAGCACAATAAAGCTAATGCCAAACACGGTTGAATATGGAGTATGAAAATACTCACCTGGAATTGTAAATTAGATACATATTGAATTCTGAGTAGTTCTATTCAGGGACCAAGACAATGGCATTCAAATCACTGTCTTATCCCAAGGAGGAATTATTATTTCTTTTTTTATTGCAATTTTAATTGGGTGGGGGAGGAAGGGGGAAACTGAAACAAAAACACGGGTTGCAAGTATTCCAGGTTCGCACCCAGATCTGAATGTTGCACATACCAGTCCCTCTGGGTCTGTTCCTGTGCCCATTATAATCAATAGCAAATCAGGAGCTTTGATGGTACAAGACCATCGATGAGATGAACCCCCTTCCCTCCATGCATTTTAGAAGACCCAAAATGGAGAATATACAAAACCTGAGAGAGTGTAATGGTTAGGGGACTATCTTAGGAGATATGTTCAGTTCCCTGCTCTACCACAGATTTCTGTGCCTTGTTTCTCCCTCTTAAAAATGGGGATAATGGCATTGCTTATCTCACAGGGGTTTTGTAAAGATAACTACATCAAGGGTTATGAGGCGGTTAGATGCTACATTGATGAAGGTCAGATAAGAATCTTAGCTAGGACAACACTGCTATTTTGTAGATGCTTTTCTCCTGTGGATCATAGTGAAAAAAATTGTGACAGGCTAAAATGTCTTCTTCCTGAGAGAAGATTTATTAACTTTTATCATTGTCTACGGGTGAACTATGGAAATATTCCTGCTTGCCAGAATTATAAATACAAATTTATGCTGTTCCTTTTCCTCTCTCAGTGCATAGTCTGCATTTCATGTTAGATGTGACTTTGATTTTTCCTTGGTTCTTGCATTATTTCTCAGCTATGTTTAATACACTCCCAGAAATATTGTACATTTTTCACCTTCTTATAAGACACTTGGAAATGTTTTAGCATTCAACAGTGGAATGTAATTCTCTCTAGTGGCCCATGATTCTTATTTGGATGCACTAGTACAGCCAGATTCATCTCTGATAAAACTCACTTGTCTTAGGGAAGTTTAACCTGGGATGGTTTTGTTCCATGCCTGTTTCTTTATTTTTCTTCTGTCTTTATGACATCCAAACCATTCATTGTTCCTTAACAGAAGACTTTCAATACAAATCTCTTGTACAGGGAACATAGCAAATTATACATTTCCAAACTAGATCAAGCCACTGGTCTCTCTAGTCTTGGATCCCATCACATATAGTAGCAAACACCATAAGGAGGTGCAAGGAAACTCAAAATATTAGGGAATAAACTGCATGTGGAGATGTTTCTTCCTTGCACCAAGCAGGTATATGCACAACTTCAAAAGTCCTAAAGCACCTAAGCCCACCATTTAGATACTAATAAGATGCTCAAAAATCAACTCTCTGCTGCCATTTACATTCCTTCAGTGTCTAAGTTTCTTCCCAAGGTGTCTCAGGGTCTGTCTACATGGTGCAATGCAGTACAGCTCAGAAAGACCTGATCTAGTTTTGAACAAACAAAGTTGGGTGCTGGAAACAATACAGCCGTGTCAGCACCGTGCTTCACTTGGGCTAATTGGTCCTTCTGAGAAGTTGCTTGTTCAGAGCTAGCTTTGCGTGACAGTGCTCTAGGCCTTACACAATGAAGACATGCAGCTGCGCTATCTTTCAGACTGCTTAAATGCTGACACAGCTCAAAGCCATAGCTCAAACTAAAGCCATGGAAGCCTTTAAGCAAATTTCTCCCAATTTCTGTCACATACCTTGATGGCAGGGCATGGATCCATAACCAGGTTCAGCACGTGTGATGGTTGTATTGGAGTACTTGGTGGAAAATAAGAGATGCAGATTCTAATTCCTGCTCTGCCCACATCCCAGGTTCAAATTCCCATTGCTCACATCCCAGAGAAGTTCTCCTGGAGCTGTTCCATTGACCTTGCTGGTACTGATGACTCTACCCAGTGATTAGAGCTCTCTCTGGGAGACAGAGGCTCAAACTCCCTACACCCATAAATTATTTTGCAAATTAGAGCAACTGCAGTGGGAAAGGGTATGCCCAAAAGACCCAATACATTGGTGGATACTGCATTCCCCTGGCGTCTGGGGCTGAAATTGCTGTTCTGGATCAGGCAGAGTATACTAGTGAGACTAGGTGAGTGTTTAACCCTGATGTTTTTGGATAATTTGAGGTGAATCAAGTTTTTCTCTCCTTATCATTTATCTATTAGGCTCATATACCATTTAGCTGCAGTAGAAGGTACCCAACACTGGATCCCAAGTAAACAGAGGTGTTCAACACAAGTAAGGGTAAAGCTGAACTGCCTAACCACTGCTCTTTCCTCTGCATTTACCTCTAAGATAATTTAGGTTACCAGAAGGTAGACTGGTTACATCTACTGGTTTCATTATGGACTCAAAAATTTGAATTGAACCCGCACTCTGAACTAGTACTGTTGGTCAATCCCCAGTCAGACAAGCTGAAAGAGGGGTACCTGGTCATCAAGCTTGGTTTCTAAGGGTGGACATAATGGTATCGATATCATTCCCTTGTATATATTGGCTGCAGTGACTGTGCTAGCCCAATGACCAGTCTAAGTTTGGGACAGACTTTCACCAGTTAGGGTGGTTCCCTGCTCGACTGATTTCTGAGCATCCTTTGCTTAGGTGCTTATATCTTCCGTTGCATTGTATAGGAAACCTGAGAGCCTAACTCAGGGCTGAGTATTCCTCTACCCTGCATGGCACCTATGACTTAAGTGTTTCACAGTTGAAGTAATGTAGAGGCTCTGGGCCACAGTGGTTAGATTATGCTCTGAAGCATGAGCATTATCTATTTCAATGTATTTCAGTTACTTATGGATCTTCCACTGTCTATGTAATCCTTTTCCATATACAACTAAGCTGTTTCTCTGGGAAATATTTTTGTGGAAATGGGTTTTGCAGATAATAATGCATTTGCCATTTTTTTAACAGCACTCACATTTTGTTATTGACATGATATGCTTAATCAAACCCAGGTTTTGGGCTCAATGCACAAGTTACTAGACGAAATCATACAGGTGATGTTACACTGAAAGTCAGAGTGGATGGTTTAATGGTTCCTTCTGTACTTAAAACCAATTACTCCATCAATCATTATGATCTCAAGATGCTTTTGTGTGATGCCTGGTCTCAGCCAACTCTCTTTTAATATGCAGGCCTTGCACAAACAAAACTTTGGTGATATCAATATGAACTCCTCTCATTCAACAGGGGATTAGGATCTCCCTCAGTCTCATCCAACACCCAGCCTTGTTATTTGGAGTCTGTCCAAATAACAGTTGGTTTTGGGTCTAGCCTTTTTGTGCCTTAAATTATTCCTTATTTTCTGAGCCAGTCTATTGTTGGCTCTCTTTTTATCCTTGCTTTGATGCCTTGAAACCATTTCACTGCTTTTCTCAGGCTAACGTTTTAAGAGATGTAGATGCATTGATAGGCTCAGCCTTTGGTTATACACCTTGAGACCCTCCGAAATGGTCTGATGTTTAGGTATCGCTAAGCACCTGGTTTCTCAAAAACAGCCTCCCTTTCTGATATCTCAGACTGGACTTCCAAAAAATGAATGTGCTACTTCAACACTCGCCACATCTGACAATCCTTGTCCGGGAGTGGCAGCATACAGACCAAATAAACAAATAAGACTTTACCTCCGGATAATCCCGTAATTTAAAATTTACCCTTCTCTTTCCTCTCATCTTCATATTTTCTGCTGTAGCCTCTCCAACTCATTCTCCACATCATTAATGTGAATGCTGAATAGAATAGAAAAGAAAATGTCCATTTTTATTAAATTAGACCCAATATAGCCTTCCATAAAATAGTGAAAGTTGTCAAAATACCCAAACACCCAGATATCCCTTCTTCAGAGAAGACTGTATGTGAAAAGAACTGTTTCTGTCCATGACAGATGGAAATTCCTACAGAGGGAATGCATTGTTTGACAAATTTGTGCAAGTTACTGCACCTTTTATAACTTGTGTCATTTGTATTGGCTTATTATTGCATTTTATTTTCTGCCTTCATACCCCTGGTTTCTCTATGCACTTTGAGAAGAATGGATGATGCACATCACCCCTGTTGTACAAACAGATTTTCCCCATACAGGCAATTTTCAGCTAATTTAATATACTTGCCTTACTACTGCCTTGTAAGGCTGACTGATGTATTTCCTTTGAACAAAGGGGACAGCTGCAGAGCAAGAACAGAGCACTGTTTCCTAGGTATATAATACTGCACAATTGCTGATTTAGCCTTTCTTCTTTCTCTTATTTTCTCCCTCTCCAATGTCTAGTTTTATTCAGTAATTTTCTTTGCCTAGATTGTTTGTTTGTTTTTTTAAATGAGGGGGGGGAAAAACATTTCTGTCCTGGGTATCTTCCCATATACCGTTAAAAGGGAGGCCTCGGGTGGGAAACAGATAATATTCTTTTTAGGAAGGTGATATCTAGCAACAGCCCAAAATATTTTAGCAACAGTACAGAAGGGATTATATTCAGGATTGTCATTAACTTAGTCTATTGCTCCCACTGGGTCCGGATCACATGACAAAATCAGCCACTGATTTGTTCATTGTTTTTTGTTAGAGTAGCATTTACTCATGTCTATATGGTAAAATTGCAGTCCCTAAGAGCATACTGTAATACCAAACCAGAAGCCATGTAGTCACGCTGGCATGGCACGTTAGACAGCTTATTTCACATAGCTGAGTCAAAGTTGCAATTAGCTTTCCCTGTCGCAAATTAGCCCACCTGCTGCACTGTATGGGCATGGCTACTCTGTTTCCAAGGGGCAGCACTCATGGAACAGCACAGCCTGTTTGAAAGCACCACTTCAGGAAGAGTAAGTTTGCCAAGCAGGTACAGCTAGGCACGTAAATCAGCTCAGCTTTCTGTCAACTGGAACAGCAAGATGTGAATAGGACTTAAGATCCAAAGTTACTTAAGGTGGCTTTGAAAATTGTTTTCAACATGTTTTATATTCAGGCTTTCTGTATCTGACATGCCCTCTTCCATACCATCACCACCTCTGGGACCCTGCTCCAATCAAGCTGGAGTGATACCCTGCTGTTTGTCCATATGGAAGGGTGAGCTGGTTGCTGTTGGGTTCGATCCCCAAGTTGAGAACCTATTTTTTATGTCAGTAGTGCACCGTAGCCCCCATTTTGAGTGGCGTGGTAATTCACACACAGTGACAAGATCCGTGAAGAGGCATTTGTGTCCCACAGAGTACTGAAAGCCTTGCATAGCCCAGCAAGACTGAGATATGGAATACAATGTATATTAATGTAAAATGTGAGAGAATGATTCATTGTAGGAAATTTAAAATGTGTGATTCATCCCTTGAACATTAATAACATTTGTACTAACCTCAATTTACTGATTTTGCATTTCTGTTTTCTAAAGCCTGGTAAGCACAAATGTGAGCGTGTGTGGGACAGAGGTACGCATCATCTGTCAGAGGGAATAGCTGAGTAGTTTTGCATGGAGAGGAGCAGGTCTCATACCTTGAAGCCATTTTCATTTACATTGTAGAAACCTTTAGAATAAGCAAACATATATCTCCATGCATCTGGTATTAGGCAAACTAGCTTGTAACAATTTAAGGGCTAGATTCTGGCAGCAGAGCTACAGGCCATAAGCACAATAGACAATGAGGATATCAATTACACATGGATTCCTTTGTGGGAAGAAGGGGTGAAACAACCCATCAAAGTTACTTAACATGCCTCATTCTCTCTGATTTCAGTGGGAGCTTAGCGTCCATCTTTCCTGAACTGGTCCCCAATGCCTCCTTAGTGGCATTGAAGACCCCCGGTTCTCACCTGCATCAATGCAAAGGCAAGTATAAATAGGCAGATCTGCTTTTTTCCCCCCGTTCTATTTAAAACTGTTTCAGTGAAGTTAAGATGGAGCTGGGGCAGGACTTTTTTTCTTCCCTGTAAGAGTCATTTGCAAACTACAAAGAAATAATTATCACTGCTGGTTTTGCGGTTCACTTGTTTTCTCCTGTCTTGTCCTTTTTCAAAAGGCAAAGAAAAAAAGTGTTGTAGATGCTGCAGAGCACACTCCAGTCCACATATTAAACAGCGAATGCAAAGAGAGGCTTAAACCCTGGCATTTAGTCTCTATGATCATAGAATGCAAGAATGGATTCAAACTTTGGCATCAAGCTGACTTGAGCTATAAGCATCACAGCCGACTTCAGCTCTGAATGAAAGCCCATAATCAAAGAGATGGTCAGGGATGGGTTCAGAGGCAGGCACAACTGAGATCCAGAAAACGATAAAACACCACAGACATATGCTTGATTCTGTTTTAAATGTCAGGCCAATGTTTACAGGCCACTAAAGCCAATATCTGTTCTCTCTCAGCTCCTTGAAATATTTTATATGACATAACACTTTCCTCACAAGCTCACCTCAGTTTCTTGGGTGCTAATGGGTGTTGTCTACTGGCCAGCTGCTAACTAACTTAAGAGAACGATTTAGATTAAACAGATATTAGTTCCACAGTAATTCATTTCCTACAGTACAAAAAAGTAATTATTCAAGGATAAAACCTCCTCTAAGGACATCCTCCAAGTTTATTGGAATAATACCAGGTTGCATTTTTCCACATGAAAGAAGATGCAAGCTGCTTCTATGTCCACATTGTTCTATTTGTGCTCCTTAACTGGTGGCTTGCACTCATTCATATAACAACATCTGTGAGAATGAATAACCGTGAGAATCTGTAGAACTCTTCTATTTCATGACATAAAGGGCCATTTCATGGAGGAAGATTTTCATAGATTCATAGATTCATAGATTAAGGGTCGGAAGGGACCTAGTAGATCTTCTAGCCCGACCCCCTGCCAGGGCGGGAGAACAACAAAAAACCCCAAAA
>NW_017729011.1:9149077-9161807 GCF_001723915.1 Gavialis gangeticus | reverse complement strand
GTTAGCCCTGCCAACCATGACCTCGCATTGTCGGCCCATGTTCATCTTGGAGTCAATAATGACTCCAAGATCTCTTTCTGCCTCCGTGCTCTCAAGTAGGGAGTTCCCCATTGTGTAAGTGTGCTGCTGGTTCCTACTGCCCAAGTGCAGCACCCTGCACTTGTCCGTATTAAAACGCATCCTGTTCCTGTTAGCCCACCCCTGTAACCTATCCAGATCCCTCTGCAATCTCTCCTTCCCTGCTAGCGTGCTCACCTCCCCCCAAATTTATTTTATTTGACAACTGAGGAAAACATTTTAGATAGAACTAGTTGTCCAAATAATGTTGTCTAATGCTGCCCTAAGGTGTTGTTTATATCCATTTTCCACCTTAGCTCAGGTGATGAACCAAATTCAGTGCGAGTTGCTTTTATTTGCACTACAGCTGAAATGCCCCAAGATATACAGTCATTTCTTCCCCACTGATTTTCATTAAACTCTCTGCTTTTACAGCCATCACCAACATAGTACCTAAATTCCTTTATTTATTAACACCATTTGTTGCATAAGTATCAGGATAGTTATACCTATACAATGCAAATGCCATGCAGTATCAATGGACACAAGTGCAGAACGGCACTAGCATCACCATTGTACAGTTGATCTGTGTTACTGATTGATTGCATGACTTCTCAGCTCAAAGGAATGAAGCCTTATTCCTCTTAGTCTTAGTCTGGTGCACTGGTGCTCACAGTTTTGGCCCTGAAGGCTGGATGAATGCCATGGGACCATCCTGCATGCCAGACTTAGTACTCAGGGCCATGGCAAGATCCATGGGGAGTCCCACAGGCCAGATTACATGGTACATTATCTGACCAATGTCCAATGTGGACATTAGTTGACATGTGGGCTGGGGACTGAGCATTAATCACAAACCAATCCTTGTTCTCTATATACCCATCCTACTAACTTCTCTATGGTCCACCAGGAGCAGATGTTGTACAACAATATCTGCTTTTAGGCCATTACAAGGTCTTTTCAGCCTTGATTCTCTTTACTGTCTACTTTCCAGTGAGGCCTAGTAATTATCAAGGTAATGTTTTCATCCCCAAAATTAAAGGTAGGGATTAGCTGATGTGAAATACAAGTACAAAAAATGCCAGGGACTGTTCATCCACAGTGGAGTGAATGAGACATTGATTATTGTGCTTCTCTCAGAATAACTGAGAAAAATCCCCCTTCCACTAACTATAGTCACGCAATCCAGGTGGTGTCAGTGGGCACATACAGATGGACATCCAAAGCAGAACTGTGTCTACTGGTTGCACTTTAAAGAGTGCCCACATGATTTACACACATAAAAAAGGTGCTGGCCAGAAACCAAAATTGTGTGGTATTGGCAGTTTTTTTTATGGTGCTGGCATTTATTTTTCACTCTAAATTGGAACAAAACTGAAACCACCAGAATTATGTTGGTGAAAAATACAAAGGAGAGAAGAGAAAAACACAAATTAGATCCCTACTGCAGAGCAGCTGGTGGGATCCTTGTTAGGGCACTCACATGGGAGGCACAGGTTCAAGCTTCTGATCCAGTTAAGTAAGAAATGGACTTGAATTTGAGCCTTCCACATTCCCTGTGTATATCTGAAACCCCTCACTACTAGCTATTCTGTTGAAGCTGCTCTCACTCTGATGGTCAAAACTCCAACTTGTACCTTAGTAGCCAGGCCAATACACTTCTGTAAAACACATTGGTTTTGAAAAAAATGCATTTTTGACAGAATAATCTTTTCAAACAAACATTTGCAATCATCTCTTCTTCAGTATGCATGTTCCTCTGACTTACAGTGGGAATTCTGCTCCTAAGTCATTAAGACACCATGAAAATCCTATACACTGTCTCCAAATATTGTCTGTCTGAATTAATGCTCATCAGACCCACAATCATACATTCATACTTTGACAATACCTCCAGACCACAGTACTCTACTAAGAATGAGAAGGAATTGCACTATGAAACAGGAAGACACTAGCTAGTGTGATATACAGTACCAAACCGTCGATGCAGTTGAGCTTAAAGTGAAACATAATTTGCATTGTACTCAGTTTCAGAGAAAGACGGTGGAAGGGGAGGGGGGAAATGGTCCTGGTTACTGTTCACCTTCTGACATCAGAAACCTCCGATGCAGCATGCGAGATTGCCGTCGTGAAATCCCTGATCAAGAATATGAAGCGTCTTCCCCTCTTCGCAGCTGCGTCCTGCCTCACGCCCCCAGGTCCATTTTTCTTCGTACGGCGAATGATGAAGCTTTTTTTCCAGATCACATGAGCCAGGATGAAGGGGGAAAATCCTGCTAGGAACCAAGATGGGCTACAAGTTTGAATGCGATCAAGGGGAGATACAGATTGTTACACTGAAGACTATAAAAGAATGTGCTCACCACAAGAGCAAACATTTTTCCAGGTGAATGACTCTCATGAAGCAGCCATAAAGATGACTGAAGACTCTGTTTCAAGGAGGCCCGTGGCCACTGACAAATCGTATTTCTATTTCACCACTGCTTTCCTCTCTGTCTGCCTCGTGTTTGCCCTAGCAACCATCATGATCTTAATCGTTCAGAAGACGGTAAGCAATTTCCACCTTTTCTCCTTGGTTTCTTTTTCCTTCTGCTGTGAAAAGAAAGTTTCTTGTAATCAAAAAAATAAGTCTCTTTTCTCCTAAAATCATATGAATTAGGTAGAGAAGGGGTGGGAAATGAGGGAGATAGAAAAAAGCTGGGATGGAAACATTTTTCCTCTAGGTACCAAACTAATTTTTTATGCACCATTAATTCTATACAAGAAAGACAGAAACAGTTCATGCTCTGGGCTTTAAGTCAACAACTGGGCATCAGGGACAACAAGACTAAAACTCTTATGGGGGCAGGATATAACATTACTAACTACTTCAGAGTTTCTTGAACTTCTTGCTGAAGACTCTGGAGCTGCCCACTAGAAGGAACAGGATATAGAAGTAGATAGATGATGAGACTGATCTAGCCCAGCAATTCCTATCTTCCCGTGGTAGTTAATTGATTGATACAGTGCACAGCACCTCAGTGCATATGATACCAAATATCTATATGAAATGGTGATTTACAGGAAAAAATAGAGGAGCAAAAGCACTTTATGGTCAATTCTTGAAAGCATTCAGACTTCAAAATCAAAATCAACGAAAGAGAAATAAAAAGACCTGGTAAGAAACTGAAGGTGGAGAACAGATATTTTCTTCAGACTGTGTTTGAAAGGAAATGGAAAGTCAGCTGAGGTTCAGGGACGCAGAGAGGGCATTGTAAGCTAGCAAGAGTGGCAGAAGGGAACATGCTTGAAGTCATAGTGCCAAGGCTGTGGGGAAGAACAGGAGTTCAGTTCAAAATGATGACAGGGAGCAGTGAATGTGAGGCAGGCTGAAGGCAAGACTGTGTAAGCTTTTGAAAATAAGAGGACAGCTCTGAGCTGGGAAGAATGAGGAGCCAATGCATTTTTTGCAAGGGAGACAGCAAGTGGCCATCTTTCTTGGTTGAGTTAAATAACAACAGTGGACAAAATCCTGGCCCTGTTGAAGTCAGTGAACATTTTGCCATTAATTGAAATAGTCTTAAGAGTTGTATAGTAAATCCAAGCTCTGGCAGACCCATCAATATGACTTTTAGACAGAATATATTTTGGGGGGAAAAAAACAGCTTAAGATCTTGGTACATAAAAGAAAGTTGATCTGAAAAACACTGCCCTTCAGCAAATTGCTTTTCTTGATTTATTAAATCTAGTATGTGTGTAAATGTGTGCATGAGAGAGGGAGAAAAATTACCTACACATTTGTGAGAAAAGATACCTCTGAGGCCTGATTTGTCTCTCCATTATACCAAGGTGATTAAGGAGCCACTTAATTGAAATCAGTGTTGTTACACCAACGTAAAACATGATCGTATTCTTGAATTCATGTATCAGAGTGAGATGCAGGTATTTTATTATAATAATCAGATAGTGGTACATTAAAGCAGAGCCTTCAAATAATGGACCAGTTAATTACTGAATTACTGCAGATAGTTTACACAAAGCAGATTTCATTAGTTCTTATTAATACTAAATTTAACACTAAATTAGCTCTCCAACAGGATAAATGCTGTTACCCTAAATGCAGTGGAATGATAATATTGAAGAATTAAGGATCTTCAATGCCCCCTCTGCGTCCCTGAACCTCAGTTGGTCAGGCCGCAGCTGGAGTACTGTGTCCAGTTCTGGGTGCCGCACTTCAAGAGGGACGTGGAGAACCTGGAGAGGGTCCAGAGGCCACTCGTATGGTTGGGGGCCTCCGTGGCCAGCCCTGTGAGGAGAGGCTGAGGGACCTGAATCTCTTCAGTCTCCACAAGAGGAGACTGAGGGGGGAACTTGTGGCTGCCTACAACCTTCTCAGGGGTCAGCAGCAGGGACTCGGGGAAAGTCTGTTCACCAGGGCCTCCCTTGGAGTCACCAGGAACAATGGCCACAAGCTGAGGGAGGATAGCTTTAGGTTAGATATTGGGAAGAACTGCTTCACTGTAAGGGTGGCCAGAGCCTGGAACAGGCTTCCCAGAGAGGTGGTGCTCTCACCTTCCCTGGAGATCTTCAAGAGGAGACTGGATGGGCACCTGGCTGGGGTCTTATGACCCCTGCCACACCCAGCGCTCCTTCCTGCCCATGGCAGGGGGTCAGACTAGATGATCTGTCTAGGTCCCTTCTCACTGATTCTGTGATTCTATGATTCATTTCATAAAGGAACTCACTACAACAATTTTGCAAATAGGTTCGGAGAAGGAAAAAACAGGTCATCCAAGTGTGTGATGTAGTGATTTATAAAATCATTTTTATTTGCAAGGGGAATTTGGAAGTAAAGAGCATTATTTTCTGGTCTTGCTTTCCATGACCTGAAAAGTCCACTATTCTGTTGCATTTCCTTCAGTCTCTATCCTTGAGGAACTACCTCTTCAGGCCCAGATAATGAATGTTGACACTTTATGAGTTCCTCAATGGGATGCAGTGTGCATTTGTAACACACACCTTCCTTCGTGCTCAAGCAGTCAGGGTGAGAGGTGTCAGAAACTCCTTTGATAGCTATATTTGTTTCTCAGGTTGGGTGTCTTCTGGTCTACGTACAGTCTTGGTCTACTGCATATGGTACCTCCACCTTGCAGGTGTTAATTGGAAGGTCTCGTCATGAGAGATACATAGTTAGCTCTTTGGGTTTACTCCTATGAGAAAATGCAGACTCCCCAGCTACCCTAAAGTGAACTTACCTCTCAGGAGTGGGGCAGAATCTTGTATCATCAGACTGATGAGATATCTAGATTTTCTGTCTCAAGTTTTTTTCAGTTGCAAAACCACCTCATTGATGAATTCCCACTCATTTAGTTTAGACGCACACACTTGACTCAGGAATATGCAGGGAGAAATTCAATAAATACTAAAGGAGGAGCTCTCAAATCATAGATTGCACAACATAAAAGATCAAAATTCCCTAACAATCCCAACTCATCTAAATCCAGTACAAATGTTATTAAATAATATTAATCTCAGTGCATTTTAGAGCACATCAAAATTGCATACCCACTTCTTTAGAAAAGTGGCGTATAAAAACTTCCTGTTCAGGAAGCACAGAATCCTTGGAATCACGTCTGGAAATAGTCCACTCGCTTCTTCATCGTCCAGAAAAACAGATCAACTGGAAATGTAGCACCAATAGAGCTTTCAAATAAGATCTTGTTTTTCATAAAATGAATGAGTTCATTAGAGAGGATTCTTCCTTTTATTTTTGTTTCTGCTACAAAAAACTCCTGTCTCCCCGTCACTTCCAGTGCTGTTATAGCCATGCGCTCAGAGAAACCTGTTGGGCCAGAAATATACACTAATTATTGTGGAGCTCCTGCTTTCAGTTAAACCATTCTACTAAAATGTTTCAGCAAATATGGTAAATTAGGCAACTATTTGTTGAAAGCCACCCTAGACTACAGTATACTCTATCAATAACCAGAGCGATACCTTGTTGCCTGACTCACAGTTGGTTGATCACTCTCAGTTTCAGAGGGTTTCGAAATACTCGTGTTTTCAACCTGGCAACATCCTTTATCAAAGCTCTCCAGGCCTGGTACAGTAGTGATGTGCAGGATTATAGGTGCATGTGCAATACTTACATTAAATGATCTAGTTTGTTTCCAAACCTGCTTTGTTTAAAATTCTAAAATAATGTTATCAGCTGGAATTGAGCCTGGGTCAGCCACGAACAAAAAATCACTTTTTCTTTTTCTACACAAAGATGTCCCAAATTGCATTAATTAGCACCCCCTGGTGGGCAATCTTGAAAGAGACAGAGGGAGAAAGAGCGAAAACACTGGGCGGTCATGGAAAATGAGGCAGAAGATAGAGTTGCATTTAGAAATGACCTTTTGTTGTGTTAATCTGAAGTGAAGTAGAAGGCCAAGTAGATCTGCACCTTATAGGCTAGCCAAAGTAGGTAGATATAAATATGTAAATATGTATGCATGTATGTATGTGTGTATAGCGCAAGCTTTCCTGGGCTGAAGCTCACTTCATCAGATGCTGTGGAAGGACATGTGCACAGCAGCGTATAAGAAGGAGAGAGAAATTTGATGTATAAGGTGAAAATCTACCCTGCCTTTTTCCTGTATGCAAACTAAGACCGCTATCTACCTCTCTCTGCTCAGGGAAAACATGCCATTTTCTTTTTATCTAGAACAAAACCCTGCCAAACAGAATGGAGGCATCATAGGGCTCAGCATGGAAAGACCATGCTGCTGCAATGTATACTGTAACTCTTCTGTATATATGTAGAGTCCTTCACAGTCTAAGGTTGTCAGTCTGTTCCCTTTCACCCCCACTAAAGTCATGTATTAGTATTTACTCTGGAATTAATGATACCTCTTATCAGATACAGTATGAGGACTAAGAATATCATTCATTCTCAGCTCTGCCTCCAAATACCCGTGTGATTTGGGACCACTTATTTAAACTGTCTCTGCTTTCGTTTCCCTATCTATAAAATAAGAATAACCATTTTAAATATTGAAGTATTTTTGCAATCCGTGGGTGAACAAAATAAAGCACTGTTATGATGTAACTATGACCAGCACTTTGCAGCCTATGGTGTAACAAATATAATAGGATTACAAATTAAATAAATAGCTTATTATGGGCTTTTATGAAGTTTATCTTTCTTAACTTTCTTTAAGTTCAGAAATAATTTGACAGTCTTAACATTCTTGTATCTGTAAAGAACAGAAATATAGGGGACAACTGCTGTTTTCATGATTGCTTGAATCAGAGTGAAATCCTGGTCTCCTTAAAATGAATGGTAAAACTTCCATTAACCTTATTAATGCTAGATTTTGCCCCTTAATTTCCAGATAAATTGAGTGGGCACAAATTTGGCTAAACTGAATCAGAGGGGCAGATGCTCAGGCTCTCAGGACCTCAGACCTAATGATGCTGCCCCAATGATTTTTTCCATGGGGCATTGTTTTCTAAGTGTTTTTAGATGGCTTCTATAAGAAAAAATCATACATGTCAAAACGTTTGTGAAAAGAGACCTTCAGTTCTCAGGAGCATTAGCCTGTATCCTTGTTTCTGATACTTAAAGTGAGGAATTTCAATAGCCATAAAAGTCTGGCTTGCCTGAAAATCCCACGGACTTCATGCTGACTTCAGTGTAGCCAGAAATTTGACTTTATATCGAGTAAAAACCAGCAAATACATATGCATATCTGAATGTTTGTTCAAACACTGTATTCAAACCATTTGGGTTTCACAACCTGGGCTGAATGGTTTGTGACTACATAAGAGCTGGACCTGGAAGGGAATATGTATTTTGGTGTTTCAGATTCTGGTTGAACCCCTCCAAAAGCATTGAGATAGACTTCAAAGCAGGCATAACTACGGTACACTGAAGTCAGTGGAGTGACACCTTTTTACAACAGCCTTGAGTTTGACCTTGCATTCAAGCTTTCTAATGACATATAAAAGTATGTTTCCCTTTTTTGAATGCATATTTTACTAGGGCATGTGGCAGTATCTATCATAACAATAATCTGCATACCTCCCTGTTTTGTGCTGCATGATTGCTAAATACTTATGGGTATTATTTCTTCCCAATCAGGGGATACATGACCTTCGCAGGTTCTCTTACAAGGAAAGGGGAGTGCAAGAGACATTTATTAAGATGACTTTGATTAGACAACAGATGAGGCACCAGATTGATTTAATTTGAGAAGATTTTTGAGAAACATTAAAAAAGATGGCTTTCAATGACACCTGATTATCATTTTCTCTAATGAAGCAAACTCAAATTATCCTGCTTGCTGAGTAATGATTGAGATCATTCATCATCCACACCCAGAGCTGTTACAGACAGGCTGAAATTCATTTATAATGAGATTTTCCCCAAGCTTGTACTGTACAATTTAATCTCTTTTTGCTCCTAGAGGGTAACTCTTTACATTTCAAATTATAGCATTAAACTGAATCCTTCTTGCTATGGGAAAGGAAAATAACAGCAACAAGAACAATGTTTAGAAGCAAACACTAAAGTTTTATTGGGATGTCTATGCAATTGATGCTGAAATAAAATGCATTAGTATCTGCTATTTTCATTTATTTGAAGACTTCCCAGGAGGAAATGTGATACATTAGTACATTTTAATTTCCTTCAAATCACCCCGACTGCATGGCAGGCAATGAGATGCCAGAATTCCTTTCCCTAACCTCCATCTCAGAGGAAAGTTTGAAAGGTGAATATTTCACACTAATGCTTGTGTCTCCTTAGGTCTCAATCACTTTGAAAAGCACTCCCTTATAGGCAGGAGTGAACCCATTTCATTTTGCAGAATATAACTGCAGATCTAAGGTTTCCTTTTTCATGTGACCAAATTCAACAACTTTTACATGGCCTGGTGTTTACAAGACTGACACTTAAATCCCAGCCCAAAGATAGGGAGTCTGTACAATCTTTACCAAAATAATCTATCTATGCAGTCTCAGCTCTCCCACTGTAAAATAAGGATGACTTACCCTATGTTTTTCAGGGATGTTGTGAAGATGCAGACTGTTAATCAGATATTATATAACATGAACTACATAAGAAACTAGATAGATTTCTACCTGTGTGGCACTAACATCTACCGTTTGTGTTATGCCTCAGCTAAGAGCAGCCTCAGGTAGAAATGAGTATTTCAGTTTTCCAGTTTATCATGAATGACGAGTCACTGTCAGAAATTTTGGATGCTTTCAAGCTATGTAATCCCTTTAGTCTTGAGTCTTGTAAACTGGACCTGGTATAGTCTCAAGGGTGATGTCTGCACTGGACAGCTAGCACAAATGATGGGCACCCAAATTTGAGCAGCCTGGAAATGACAGTCCATGCTGCAAACCTGCACCCACATTTCTGTGTCCTCATGGTTTCTGCACTTGTCTGTCTTTGTCTGTGACACAGCTCATGGCTCTGTATATTGAGATGCTCTAGAGTTCTTCCTCTGGTAAACCACATCAATTATAGGAACCATTGAATAAATGGAAATAGCATGCAGGAGATTTGCCCTGGAAATGAATGTGTTCTAGTCTAAGATAAAGCACAGCTCCAGTTATAACCCCTACTCAAAAAAGCACATATTTAAGGGTGTGTCTGTGTGTTGATGGGGGGGAAAAACACACACCTGGGAACACAGGCAAGGACTGCGGACTGGAGTACGTTTCCTTGTGCATTATCAGTGCTTCCTGCTAAAAAGATAAGAACACAGAGTGAAGAACCTTTCTTGTGGGGGTGTTTTTTGCCACTGTGCTTCCTGTCCCAGGGAGAAGTAAGAGGAGAAAGGTGCAGAAAAGGAAAAACATATGCTTCCATTTGACACTTGCAATGGTATAGTTACAGGGAGCTGAGATTTTTATTTTCATCCATCCCACTCAAGTCAAAGGGAGCAGGATTTGGCACTGGCAGGTTCCCTACTTCAAGAGGCACATTGTTATCTTCTATTCTGTGCTTCACAAACTTGAAAAAAAAATTTTTTAGGACCTCGTGCTTCCATGTTTACACTAACACACACAACAGGAAAGCTGACTTCCCAACCATTTGAAAGAGAAAAGGCTCCCATTCAGAAGGGAAGAGACTCTTCAGGTCCCCAAAACATCTGCTCAGCATAAGGTCTATATTGTGAACTTCAGGTGAAGGTAAAATCCCACCCAATACAGAAAGCTAGCAAGGAGCCTATGCACTACCTAAGACACAGTTTGGCTCAAAGGGGGCACTGCAGGACTCAAGTGCTTCAGAAGGCTTTGAAACAATTTTCGTAACAAGGTTCAATTTCACCCTTGAGAAATGGAGTATAACTTGAAACTCATTCATGCCTTAAACACAAACACTCATAGATATCAGAATAAACATATGTCCCTTTCTTTTCTTTCAGGGGCCTACTCCTGAAAAGCCAGGCAATACACTTCATTTTGTGGGAGGTAAGATGATCCATGTAAATGACAATAAATGCATTTTGTCTGGCTTAGAATACAAATGATATCCAACATGGGGAAAAAAACTAATTTGCAAATCTTAACATTTTACCCAAGCTCTCCTCTTGACGTAAAAGCCAAGCCAGTGGAAAAAAAACTTGCAAATTACTTTGTACTGCCGGAAACCAATGCATGGCTGAGGAAATAACAAGCATTTCTGAATTTACCCCAATGTGTCATTGCACTAAAGCGTTTTTACCAACCAATATGAACATTAATCTGATTATAAGGTGTTATTATAATGGCTCACTCCTGCACACTGAGGAGCATTGGATTTCATCTGGTCTAGGAATGGGTTCACATTCATTGCTGCTTATTTCAAAACCACCTGAGGCTCAATTACCTGCCCTATATTCAAATAGTATTTGATTCACCTTCTTATTAGTAGTGGCTGTGAGAAAGTGGGAGAAAAGAAAAAGCAGGTGGGATAAAATAAGAACTACAGAGAGACAAAGGATAAACAGGGTGAGCAGAATGGGAAGAAAAAATATTTTCTATTGCCTGTAATATTTCAAAGTTCTGCTCTGACTTATGCTGCTATAAAGCTGGAGTAACTAATGATTTTCTTGCTATCATCTATCTTTCTTTAAGATCCCTAGCACGGTGTATTTTAGTAGGTCACAAATATTTCCAAATTACATTCACTACTGCTTCAGAAGGAAGGGAAATATTAATACCCATTTTACAGATGGGAAACCAAAGTACAGAGATTTATAGACTTTTGCACAAAACCTGTGACAAATTCAAGAGTTTAATAAAAAGCTCCTGAGCACTTCTACAGTGCCTTAATCACCAGACCAGCCCTCATCCTACTCAGCATTTCCACACAAGAAATAGGGCAGTGTTTGGTCAAATATATATTTTAACCAATAAACTCATCTGTCCCAAAATGTCCTTGGGGCAACCTTTCCATCCAGTATGTATAGACCAGCCTTTGTAGCACCATAGGTATAACTCAACCCCTCTCCCCCTAGAAATAAACCATTATCTTAATGTACCAAGTTTGGGTAAAAGGAAAGATAAGTTGGGTTTAAATTCTGACTTTAATGCACCAGGGAAAATTCAGAGGATGTCTTTAGCTGAATTATGCTAATATGACTGAGATTGACAGACATCACAAAATAAGATTTATAATCTCCTCTCCTCTCTGCCAACAAAAAAAAGCTTGTAAATCTTACTTCTCTGTAATTAGATCACTTCTAATCTCTACACACTATTCTCAAGAAAAAGAAAAACAGGGAGCAACTGAGTGAATATATGTACTGGAAGGGACTTCCTGGGCTAGAGCTCCAGCTGCTGTGAATATAGCCCCACTGAAGTTACTGGACTTAGGCTGATTTTCAGCAGCTGAGTTTTATACTTAATTAGCAAGAAACAAATGGAACTGTAATAGTAAATGCTTTCCACTGACAGGAACCAATGAAAAGCAGGTGCAAAGACAGAGTAAGTCAGTTGATATTTGAATCCAGAGGTAATGACACAATAATTCTCTATGGCACAGGGGAGATTTAGCACTAATTGCAACCTTTTTTCATACCAACCAGTTTATGCCAATTGTCATTTCTTATCCTGAATAACCTAGGTTGCCTCAGTGTTAGTTCACACGATATCATAGCATTAGATAAAACCCTTTCTGTCTCTTGCTCTCCCAAAAATCTGCTGGTAAATCTTAAATAGCCATGACCAGAAAGAAGAGGTGAAGGGTAGCAGGTTAGATTGATGATTTAGAAGTAGTTTCAGAAAGTTATTTGTTACCATTGAAAATGTTGTTGTTACCATTATTAAAGGACTAGTTAAGTTGTAGAGAATGAGAACATAGTAAAAATGCATGGGGTGTCTTACTGCTCTAGAAGACTAGATATGGTAGAAAGAAGAAGACCAGATATATTAGAAGACCAGATATGGTAGAAAGCAGAAGGATGACTCCTTACAGATTTGTCTCTTCCATTTGATGGATATGGTCAATTAAAAATGCAAAGATAAACTGGTAAGTCAAATCAGCACTGGCAGGAACTGAAGAAAGTCTGTGGCATAAAAAATACAGCACAATACCAAATATCTGTGGTGTGTTAGGATCCTATGATGGGTATATCACAAGAGCACTGCACGAATTGGAAACTGATTTTTTTTTTTTTTTTTTTTACAAGAGCATGGGTCCTTTTCAAAA
>NW_017729011.1:9145586-9149010 GCF_001723915.1 Gavialis gangeticus | reverse complement strand
TTTTTTTTTTTTTTTTTTTACAAGAGCATGGGTCCTTTTCAAAACAACACTGCTGGGCCCTTCAAAAATACTGAGGAAGTTGTTAACACTGTTAATTTAGGGATGCTTTATTCTAAATTAAACCCACATTAGTAACTGTGTCCCCTCTAAGAGGCTGGATGGTGGAGGGAACTGGTGATAATAATACTGATGTTGATGGGCCTGATTCTTGTTTGCCCTAAAGCTACTTCATAAAATATTGATTCATAGATTGTTAGGAGCTGGAAGGGACCCCACCAGATCATTGGGTCCAGCCCCCTGCCCCGCACTAAGCAGGAAAGACAATCGGGGTCAGGTGACCCCAGCTAGGTGACCGTCCAGTCTCCTCAATGATGTTTTTAAGTGCTAGTGATTTATTTTTTCTCAAAAGTTAAAACTCCTCTGCATAGCTAGAGGAGTGCGAATTGGAAGCATAATATACGATAGTATGTATTTTGTGTATACAAAAATACCTCATGCAGCTCACATACAGAGCAATGCAGTAAAGAGAGCATCAAATTTGCAAAGTAAAAAAAAAAAAAAAAAAATCAGATATTAGAAATGTCAGATGTGTATTTCCCCACGCAACCAGAATTCTGTCCTTTTGTGTTTGTGTCTTACGCATCGAGGGAAGAGAGGCTGTAGTGGAAAAAATGACAGATGCTCATGCAAATAAAGCGTATATCATATGTGAATACACAAATAAACAGGCATAGCTACTTTTCTAAGTCAATCCCATGACCTTAAACATGTACAATCAAATTTCACCTCACATTTCATTTAGGTTCCATATGCTGTTGTATATCACTAACTCAATACCAATAGGTACTTAAAAGCTGTTTATGGGGGTGAATATATTCCTTACTTAACTGTCAATCCTCAGTGGATAAGTTTGAATCCATCTGCAGACATTTACTTGAGAAGGATGCGTTGCCAGCTAATTAAATGTTTATCTGAAAAAGTGCCACCAATCATCTTGAAATCTCTTTATACTAGTTAGTAGAAAGGCACAAGCAACGGAGGGAAAAAATCATATTAAATAATCATTCATAAAATGTGGTCTTTGTAGCTGTAGAATCCATTTCACATTTAGAATGCATTTTCTATGTTCATTCATGCCATTCTGCATAATAACTTTCTGCTTAGCAGCTAGGGCCTTTTGGTGTTCGGCGCTCAGTGCCTCCCCAACGCACATGCCCCTCGGTAGAGCTACCTCTGAGGCATATATCCCCTTCTTGCTGATCTGTTGTTATTCCCTGAGTCTTGAAGACATGGCACCAAACTCTGCTCTCATTTACACAAGAATAAACCTGGAAATATATTCCTGTTTCTCTGAATGTGAAAAACTGAATTGCAGTAGCTGTGGAGGACCAGATTTTTAAACATGATTAGTTACCCATCTTATTCTTTCAAAGGGTGTAAGATCCCTGGATAAAAATCTGGCCCTGAGTGCTCAAGAACTACATGCCAAATTCTGATTTCCCTTAGACCATAATAAATCAGAATGAAGTCAGCAGAGTAATTCCAGATTTTACACAAATATAGTTGACAGCATAAAATGGTCTCATGAGCTGGAACCAAGTCTCCTTTATACCAGTTGAGTTATATACACCAGTTATTCCAATGGTGCATGTGGAAGCCAAATCAAATTGTAGGGTGGTAGACTCTTTAGAGTATCGGACCAGGCTGATAGACATAGATAATAGTAGAGAGACGCCCTATAAAGTCCATGCATTTATATACATACTGTGAAGGAGACAAAATTACATTGCAATGACTTCAGTACTCAGATTGGTGGACAGGTTTGGGATTGCCCTCTAATAGCTTCCCAAATCACAATCAGAGAAATCAATTTATCCACGAACCTCTGCTTTTTTATTAAAAGAGTCTCAGAACATGGGTTATGTCACTCAGTTTAAAATTTGGGCAAGTTTAGACTTGCAAATGCTAGGACGAATGTATCAGAAAGCTTTGGTTTCACTCGGCACCAAGCTTACCTTCCTGACCAAAAGTATATGCTTGTTCAGGTAGAAGATGAAGACAGATAAATTCAAACTGGAAATAAAGCACAAGTTTTTTTCTAAGTAAATGTGATTAATTGTTGGAACAAACTGCTATGGGAGGTGGTGCATACTTTATCTCCATCTCTTCAGATTAAGAGTGATATCATGAGCTACAGGGCTGAATAAAAGAATAACTGGCTTAAATTATATGGCCTCTGGTATACAGGAAGTCAGACAGGACAACAGACCAGACTTTTGTGGATTTTTAAAGCCAGTATCATATAAGCTGGGTTTTTTAGGAATACAAGGTTTTAAGTGAACAGAGACTCATAAGACATTTTTTTCAGACCTAGAAGAGAAGATGGAATAATCAATTATATTGCTACTATTGTGGGATTAGAGTGTTGTTGCAGCTGATAACATTAAATATTATACTGCATTGGAACTTCCCAATAAAAATACCCACAGCACTTTTCATCTGTTGCTGTCAAAGTGCTTTACAAACCCTCTCAGTATATCCTAATTATGGGTGAAGAAATTGATGCAGAGGGGGGTGAAGTGATTTTTCCAAAGCCACCCTGCACAGTCAAGAACAGCATGGGTGACTGGTGCCTCCTGAATCTGGGGGGGGCACCTGCAGAAGCCGCTGATCCTGTCAGGGGGGGCACCAGCCCTACCAACAGCATCAGTGTCAACCATTGGGAGGCACATGCACCCCCATGCACCTCCCTACTAGTCGCCTATGAAGAACAGAACTGCCTTCTCTCATGTGCCAGCAGTAGCGTAACTGGGGGGGCAAATGGAGCAGCTGCCCTGGGTGCTGCCTTTGTGGAGGGGCACCAAAAAAAAGCTGTGACCACAGTGGTGTCTGATTGCACTTCTGCAACTGGCATGGCAGTAGCCGGTGCTACCTCACGTTACAGAGTTGCCCAGCTACACTTCTGTGTGCCAGTATCCTGTTCTTTCCACTAGACCTTGCTGCTGACTTTTAATCAGCTGCCTGGTGACTCAGCTTCCATTTCTGTGCAAGTACCTGTAGGCATGTGCAGATATCTGGCCTTCAGATTCTTCCTACCTTGAAGGTACATTCTATTGAATAACATGGCCTGATGAAGGACACCTGATGCCTGAAGCCTTGTCCAACAGCTCTCCCAATCATGCAGGTCATCCAGGAAAAGACATCACAAAAAGGCCTTCCCTCCCAGACATTTCCTGAACCATCATGGCTACTACAGCACCTTGAATAACACCACATTCCTCTGTAACACACACTTTTTCTTGTGCAGCAGGTGAAATCTGAGTCCTGTGCTCAACAACAGTGCAAAAGAAGCTGCCCTTTAGCTGTTGGCTGTGTCATAGCAGATCTGTTGGGTGTGTCAGATAGGGAGCCTTAGGTAGTCTGG
>NW_017729011.1:9130999-9140586 GCF_001723915.1 Gavialis gangeticus | reverse complement strand
GCCTGGTGGGGAGCCCACAGCCCACTTGCCTCTTGGCTCCTGGAAGTGCTGGGCACAGAGATGGGACAGCAGCTGGGACCCGGCCCCTTGGCCAAAGGGGTTCTCCCTCCTCAGACTGCTGTCCTGTGCTCCCCCGGCATGTACCCCTGAGCAGGTGACCAGTGCGCCAGCCTCCAGAGGCTGGAAACACTGGTCAAATGCCCCATGCAAGCCACCAAGTCCTTATGTGCAATTTTGCATTGTGACCTTGTTGCTTACTTCTGGTTTCCTCATATGTTGGGGACCAGGATACGATAGGAAGGTTTGGACACAGCAGATCTGTTGGGTGTGTCAGATAGGGAGCCTTAGGTAGTCTGGAAAGAGCTGCACCTGGCAGGTAGATATCACATCCCTGAGGAGTGATTCCCTTGAATGCTAGCATCTAACCTGATCACAGCAATTGTAGTAATGACAGTACAAATATTGAGACTCTCCTGACATAAATAGCTTCTTTGGAAATACTAGATATGGCTTCCATTTAGGGCTTCCTTCCTCCTGTCACAGTGTGCTGTAGTTCCGTCAGTCAAACAGGGCATGAATGCAGCTTGCAAAGGTTTTCAACGTTTAGCCCCAGACTGTGGCCTCCGGCTTAGTATAATTTACTTTGGTTTAAAAGCAATGCAGGAAGAGGATTTGGCCAGAGGCTTGAAAGTGCACATGGATCTCTGCCTAATGTTGAACATCTTTGTATTGGTTTTACAATCACGGCTGTCCCCTGACTTTCCTTACAGCTGATTTACTGTGTGGACCAGAACAATTAACAAAAGAAGCAAAAGTGGAAAGTGATTGTAAGCAGCCCCAGCCCAGCCACATAAGCTCAGGAAATGCTTATTTACAACTAGGCTTTGTTTTTTCCATACCTAGTTTTCTCAGAACTACAGCTGATGTCACCAAATAAATATTTTTTTTAAAACTTGCTGACGTCAATGAAGGCAAGTTCAGGCATGCAAACAAAAGGTACAGTCACTTCAGCTCAGAGCTGATTGTGAGAGATGAACATAACTCATGAAATACACAGCTCCTTGAAAGATTAGGTTATTTATGTCAAGACAGCTTTTTTTTGCCAGCTCAGCAGAACTTGCAGGGATGGAGATTTAAATGTCAAGCTGTGCAGCAGAGTGTGTGTGTGTGGTGGGGGGGCTGGGTTTTGTTTTATTTTTTTGGTTGTGTGTTTGGGAGCTGGAGGGTGGGGGGGGTGTTGCTTCTTTGTTTCATCTGGTTTGTTTTTTGTGGCTTTTTTCTCTTTTGTTCTGTAGAGTAAATCCCACTGACTTCCTAAAAAAAACAAATTCTGTTCTCCCTTCTGCAGGCTAGGCAACATTTTTAAAGATCTAATCCTATTAGGATTGTTAGTATAAAATATGTTTCAGAAGGAGTTTTTTCTATACTGCATGTATTTTTGTAGAGAACGTAGATCCCAACACTTGTCACAATTGTATTAAACAGTGAGAGGAACATCTGATATGTGAGATTTATTCCTCTGGCTGGAGGTTAGGTTCCCAAATCCCACTAACTGTTTTTGTGCAAAAGGCCCCAAACTCCCTTTTACTGCTTGACAATTTTTAGCCTCCGTGTTTTTAGTGTTATTTCATTACATTCATTCATACATTCATAACCTGCCTGACCCTTGAAGGATATGCATGTATACACCTGGTCAGTCACTAGGGTTACAGATACCTACTCAACTGCTCCCCACTTGACCCAGGCCCTGATAATCTTCTATAATTCTATGATCTTTTAAAAGCAAGGCTGACTGGAAGTAACTACATCAACTGCAGTGGAGCTACTCTAGCTTTAATACTGTTGTAAATGAACACAGCGCTTGGCAATATTATAATGATCCTCAAAAAAATGATGCCTGCTTTACCCAGGATAAGTTAAGGCATTGGACAATTTAAGTGACTTGTGTGAGGTTGCAAATCTTGGACCAAATTCTCTGTTGGTGCAAAATGGCACAGTTCCCTTAAAACAGGAGAATTTGGCTCCATAAGGTCGGATTAAAACATAGGATAAAGAAACCTTGACTCTCATCCCAATAGACACACTCCTTCCATATTTGTCTTAGAACCAAGAGGTGTTTTCTTTATGCCGTATGTAATTCTATGTGATCTAGACCAGTGATTTAAAAAAAATGTAGCCGCATACTCCTTTACCTGCAAAATATTGTTGTTCGTATCCCCTACACCCAACATGCCCCTGCTTATTCAGTTCTTAGGAATGATATTGACACCAAAGTCAACACAATACTCGTTGCATGTTGATCAATCAGAAGCTCTACTAGCATTAATAAAATGTAGGCATGCACCCCTAGCAAAGAGCCATGTATCCCCAGGGGGTATGCAGACACCAGTTTGAAAACCACTGGTCCAGACAAAAAGCAGACAACGCAACATGAAATCAGCAATCATCCATCTGGATATATTGACTAATGATACGCTGAGATATATTTCCTAGAATATTTGTCCTGGTTGATTACACCCAAGTGTTAACAAAAGCCTTCACAGCAGGTACACAAAAAGGAGAGATGCAAAATCTTTCCGCCTTACATGCTTAAAGGAATGAAAATTAGCAGAGATGTCAATAAGAGGATAATACATGAAAGTGTCTTTTGTTAAGGGAGTTTAAGCCTACAAACAGCAGATTTCAAACTGCTAGAGTGTGAAATTCAATCATTTCAATAGTGATTGAACTCAGCCATCAAGTACCTCCCTTCAACCAGTAGGGGGATCTGTTCTCCTGCTTTTCAGGAACGGGCCAAAGAAATACTGTACTCTAGGCCGCAGTATCTGGTTCATCTCCAGTAGCATTCATGAAAAAAACTCTGTTGCGTAACTTTTGTAGCACTGCATCATGCTTGTAAAGCATCCGTTTCTCATTGCCTCATCATGAAAGAACCAAACACACTGTGCCTGATGGAGATGGTGGAAAAAGGAAATAGGAAGGGAAGAATCACCTAATAGAGTTGAGGAACCCACTGCACCATTTATAATGGGTAACGGACCCTGAAAAGTTTACTGCCCTCTTTACAGTCAGTCCTTTAAAGTCTTCCACCTTCTATGTACTGGTCCATCATGATGAGAGAGCTGTGATTTCTGATAGGATAATAAGGAGAAAGTAAATTTTGGTTTATTGATGGCAAATGAGTGGTTTATGGAAGTAGAAGAGAGGGAACCCAAAGGTCTTATAAGTAAAAATTGTCAAGCACATTTTGTTGGATTTCACTGACTTTTCCCATGACACATTCTGCCACAGCTTCAGTTTCTGGATTGGTTTAAGGTGCTTGCACTGTGAATACCAATTCCTCTTTCACTATCACTATGTTTGAAAACACTTCTATAAAATTAAAATTGTATTGTCTGGTATAACCACCAGCAGCCTTCAGGTCTAAGTGGTCAACAAAAGGCACACGTGGATCTTTGAGCCTATGTTTTTTCCCCCCCTAATTATAAAATATAAATTAAGGTCTTCCTAAGAATCCAAGTTTGAGATGCTTAAGTCCCATTTACAGAAGTATACTCTTGTCTACATGAAAGAGCAGTACTTCATTAATGACTTTGTATAAATAATGAAATAATCATTGGAGCAGGGACCATGGGCAGATTTAGGATTTCCTGAGAGGGAGTGTGACACACTACCCTTCTACCGTGGAGGGGAGGCATGGCTGGAGACCCTCAGCTGGCAGGGAAAACTGGGGAGCTGGTCACGGCGCAGACATATAATGGGGGGGACCTACTTACCACTCCTACTGTCCCCAGAGCCCCTCCTGCCTTGCTACATCTGAGGGGAGCAGCTGTGACGGGAGCACCATGCCCAGCTAGGGGCAGTGGTGGTGGCACACAGCTTCCTCCTTCCCGTGCCTGCTCTCTGTCTGCCCCCTTTTCCCCCTCCCCTAGGGTTGCCAGCCCTCCCTGATTGGCTGGGAGTCTATGGAATCAGCATCCATTTCCTGGTGACTATTGAAAGCAATCTGGGAGAGTGATATTGTGAATGGGCTGAACAGTACAATTAATTACATTATGTCATGTAGGGGGGAAAAAATCTCCCAGAATAGCTTCGGTCAGAGTTGGCAACTCTCCCCTCCCCAGGTGTCCCCTGCTGGCTTAGAGCAGGCCCTAGAAGGTAGAAGCTGTGCATCCACCTCTGTTCTTTGCACAGCAGCTCCCTGCAGCCTGTAACTGGAGCAAGGCAGGAGTGGATCTGAGCTTCCCCCTGCACCCTGGTTGCCTTGGAACAGCAGTAGTTGAAGGAGGGATGTGACTGCTCTACCACCTCATCCCTGGATCTGCCCCTAGCAGGGACTTAAACCCAGGTCTTCCACCTCTGAAACCAGTATTTTAATCATGTGCCTCCCTCACTTTGACCCTGGCCTACCGGCTGTGGAATCCAAATGAGAATTCAAACTGTATGGGGTCTAGCAACATTACAAATATGGGCTACACTTGCAGCTCCCCTAATTTCAGTGGAGTTGAGCCGAGGAAGAATCTGTCCACTTCACTACAAAACTGAGCGTGCATATACCACAACTGAAACCTAGAGAAGTAATACTGTGTTGAAGACTATGGAAACTGGGCGTTTTACTTGGAGAGGAGAACTGGCAGTTGATTATGACAGTGTGACATAGAAGATGACAGTGAATAAAAACTAGTAGTAAACTTATGGTGGAAATTAAAACAGAATGATTATTTATTCTTTTGTTTCTTTCAGGAAATGATTCAGAACTCTTTTTAAGAATCCTAAAGAATGTTCCATTTAAGACAGCTGCTGCATACATGAGAGGTCAGTGAATAAGCCCAAGTAACACAAGCTTTTTTAAAAAATAAAAAAATTATAAAGCCAGTTTAAGATTTTCCATCAAACCATTTTGTATTGACAATTGTTTGAGGTTGTTTGTTCAATTAAGTGCCTGATATAAGAGGGTGGAAGGGAGAGATCCAGTTTTGTGAAACGTTTGGGGTGTGTGAGTTCATCGACACCCCTGCCCCCCAAGAATGAATCCTTTTTGGTTTTGAGAAATAGCAGTCTTTAAATGCTGATGAACACAAAAGCTGCGTGCATGTATATCTGTATTGCTATTCTTTTGCAATCCAAATGTTCAAGGAAACATCTTGACTGCATTAGTTTGTATTGGGTGGGTTTCCCAGCTGCCTCCATAGTATGGTGGAGAGCTGGCTGGTTCAGAGTGGTAACGGAGGATCCACTGTTGGTGTTTCCTATGGAGATCCACAAAATACATGGCCACTATTTACCAGCAAATGAGTCCAGCAAGTTCTCAGTTCAGTGTTTAATTAATATCTCTCAGACTGTGGGATCCTGGTAGTTCATTCAATGATGCAGCTGCTTTTCTTTCTAGCATTAAAACCAAATAATACAGAGCTGAAATGGACTGAGTATGGTGTTCGTCAAGATATCCAGTTCCACGAGGGAATTCCAGTGATCCAGACACAGGGCCTTTACTTGATCTTTTGCCACTTGAACTTTAATATACACAACTGCTCAGGCGACACAATAGACATAAAACTGCAGATGTTTGTGAATGGTGATCCCAGAAGGCAAACAATAAACACGCTGTGTACATCAAATGAGGTCTCTAAAAGGATTTACAAGGAGTTCTTTCAACTTTTTCTGGAGTACCTAAATGTGAATGACCGAATATCAGTACAAATTGATAAGTACCAGTATTTGGATTTTGCTGTTCTTCCCAATGAAAACGTTCTTGGGGTCTTCAGGTACAGTAATTAATATAATGTGAGGATTGCCCTATTTCCTCATTACAGCTCAGAATATCAATAACTTGACTCTGGACAATACCTTATTTAAATTGACACATTTTACTTCATCACTAGGGTAAACAAGGAACTTTCAACATGAAATCAAAAAACACTGCAAAGCATGATCCTGATAGATGTAGTAAGACACTGAACTTTCTCAGGGTGGGATTGCCCTGCTATAAACAAACAAAAAAAAAACCAACACCCCCCCAACCTATTATTGCAAGACTGTCTGGCAGGAATGAGACTATCAAATAACTCACAAGCAAGGCAATGATTCCCTAAAGCAACATTACATAAAAACAAACAGGCAAAATCCCAGCCAGGCTCTAAAATCCATGTTCCATGTTGAGATTAATCTGCTATCTTCCTTGCAAAGAAACAGCTGGCCAAAATGATTATCATGGGGAGACTGAGACATCTTTTCATCTGAACTACTTACTTACATAATATTTTGAGCTACTCTTTCCAAAACTAACAGTCAAGACTAATATCTAATGCTTTCTTTACAACTATAGCAACTTTAAATCTGTGAGTAGCCTTCAACAGAATCATTGAAAGTACAGATGAGAAGAAAATATGGGAAGAGACAAAGTGGAGTCCAGAAGTCAAAGTACTGTGCTGGGATGGAGGAGACCTGTGCTCTCTGCCACATTCTGTTACTGGCTTTCTGTGCAATTTTGTTTTCCATTTGATTATGTGTTGTATTAAAATCGTTAGCTCTTTGGGACAAGTGCTAAATGTTTGTATCCTGCCCAGAAAAAATGGCACCCTGATCTCAAACATGGCCACTAGGGGCCCCAATATTAGCAAATATTAAATTAATAATAATTTGGATAGTGTGCAATATAAGAGTAGTCCTTTACAATGCAAGTTCTAGTGCTGTTTCCAGTCCAGTTTTAAAAGGACATAAATGTATATCAACCCTGCTTATCAGGGTCTTAGAGAAGGAATAGCCCACATTTAATGTGTGAAACTTTGTGACCAGCTGTCTGAATTCCCATATTTGAGAAAGTTTGGTTATGACCCACTACAAAGATAGTCCTAAATTCTCTATATGTATGAAATAATCGAAAAATGTTTGCTAGAAATTTAATTCCTATAACCACGGGACCAGCAGATATCGAAAAGTAAAGAAAGATCAGATCTGTTATCATTACAAGCCTATTGGTGTAAGCCTTTTCTAAACTGACTATGTTTGTTTTAATCACTTGATTACAGCTGGGTAAACTATTAATAACAACCCATTTATACAGTGAATTTAGCTCCCTTTTGTATTTGAATTATCCCGAAGCAAAATTCAAATTTTACTAATTGTTTTATTATTCAGGTTCATCTAATGAAAGGTTTGTATGAGCACATCCAAAATATGCATAACGTACTCCTTGTGTCATGTGACTGATCGCATAAGTCATAAGATATGTTTTTATTTCTCCCTCACTAGTGGAGTAACTTCCAAACGCAAAAAGTGCTTTCAAAATGCTTATGCAGAACATATCCAGTTAATTCATGCAAATTTGCAATTGCACAAATATACACATGCAAGTATGTGTTTATGCAACAACTAACACAACTTTCCCTGTTTTGATGTACAGTGTCAAAAAATGAACAACAGGGATTCCAGGTACCTTGGAAATAAATTCCTCCACCCCCTCTTCTTTTTATTAAAAACAGTACATTTGTATAGCATTTGCCTAGCTCTGCACATGTACGTTGCCTTCAGACCATCACTTGCATCTGAGCAATTCTCCAGGCCTAAAAACATTAACCATCTATGAATGTTTTTGTAACTAACATATTTCCTCACTGCACCCATGTACCATATGACCCAGAGCAAGTGAAAAGGCCCATAACTCAGTGGAATTGTTATCAAGTTCAGATTTCTCAGATATGAGTTTGCTGTTTGGGGATCATGACTTCTAGAATGCGGAAAAGGTAGCAAATGAATACAGGGAAGCATTTACACAAAAAAGAGATTTTGAATTGGAAAAGGATAGTTCTTTAAAAATGTTCCTCTTTACAGATTATTATATTCTGTTATTTCAGCAGAGGGAGAAACTCATGAAATAGCTGTGCTTGGCTGATCAGCCCCTGGCCTTGTGCTATCACAGGCCAGAACAATCTGGCCCTTCCTCTGCCACCTTGAAGAAATAAGCATAAATTATAGTCATAAAAACAGATCATGATCAGGGTACATTTTTGTCATCAGTTATATGCATGTCAAACAGGGTTCCTTAAAACAAAGCCCTAAGCCAAGCACCGGTCTCCCCCCTTCATTGCAGACTCCAAGTCATTTTATTATTTCATTATTTCCCCCTCATCTAGTTTTCTGATACGTTCATTTTGGACTATATTGCTGTAATCATAAAAGCCTAATCTGATCCCTGAACTAGAACATGCCATTTCTACAATGTCAGTAGTGCTGTGGAGGAAATGTTATTCTACAGACTGAGCTTTCACTGACTGCAGAATACCAAACGCTCAAATCATCACCTTTAAGAAGATTCCTTTCTTTTAGACCTCCCAAACTTGGTCTTCCCCATGTAGGTCCCAAAGTTGTTCTTACCCAGGCAACACTCAAAAAGGCCTCTAGAACTTTTGGTCATCAGTAGGGTCTTTAATTCTGTCTTTCTCAATGTAAGAACTCCCCCAAGTATCTACTCTGAGTTCCCCCCATAGGCCAGACCAGACTACCAAAGGCTACCAAAGTCACTTAAGGCTGTTGAAAATCCCTTTCCCATCTTCACATGTGGCAAATATGGCCTTCTGAGCTTATGTTCCCTTGCTAACTTGATCAGTAACAGGAAGTCTCAGAAGTCTCACAAGGAAGTCTGATCTCTTGAAGTTTCTAAACCATTGTCAAAGGGTAGAACGGTTGTCTGAATTGTTTTTGACTTGCATCTATGGATGTTTGAACATTTGTTGGTACTTAGGGATGAGATTTTCAAAAGTGTATAGCATCGCTCTCTTTCCTTTTGCTGTAATGGGGAGCTCTATCACTGATTCCAATAGAATCAAGTTAACACTGAGCACGTTTACACGAGATGCTGACTGTGCACTGGCCTAATAACACTGTGCAGTAGCGTGTCACAGCAAAAACCATGCTAATAGACTACTGTGCAGTGTTATTAGGCTAATGTGAAGTAAGTGTCACTAAATAACCATTCACTTACTAATGTGCAGTAACTTTAAGTACTGCACATTTAGTTAGCCCTTTATTAAGGAAGTAGTAAACTAAATGAGTGGTATCAAAGGTACATTAATGAAGGTGTAGATGTGCCCACTGAGTGTTTGTAATAAATCTACCCTATGACAACAATCTTAAAAATCAGGTAAGTGCCAAAATCACAGATTTTAGGGGAGGTTCAGAACTCCTCCAAAGCGAAGAACACTTTGGAATCAGAGTTTTGATTCTGACTGTTAAAACTGTTAGGGCCACCAGCAAACTTCTGATCTTGATCCAGGCATTCCCAGAGTTCAAAAATGGCTTGATCTGAGGGCTGATTTAGTTTGTGTCTAAACTAATAGAGATTCTTTTCATAGGCAGTGGGCATGTTTACACGTACATTTACACTGGCTTAAATTTACGTTACTAAAATGTAAGTAGGAATAGGCTAGCATCTACAAGACAGGCATTAAAGCATATTAATGCTATGTGTGGACTGACTTGGGACTAGTCAGTCCACACATGCACTGTTACTGCACAGTAAGGCATCTCCACGTTCATTACTGCGGAGTAACAAATTGGGCTTAAATTTGATACTTGCATGATGCTCAAAT
>NW_017729011.1:9121957-9125999 GCF_001723915.1 Gavialis gangeticus | reverse complement strand
GTCAGTCCACACATGCACTGTTACTGCACAGTAAGGCATCTCCACGTTCATTACTGCGGAGTAACAAATTGGGCTTAAATTTGATACTTGCATGATGCTCAAATTTATGCTCGAGTCAGCATAAGTCACCATATTTACTGTGCGATATGGGCATGCACATGTAAATGCATGCCCATACTGCGCAGTAATTTTGGTTACTGTGCAGTAAATGTTCACATGTAGAAATGCCCAGTGGAAGGCTTTATTAGGAGACTTGAAATTACTTTCTTCATTTCCATCCATTTCTCCTTCACCACTCCATTTTTTTTTCTTTAAGTCTAACATTCTTCTTTGAGTCTTTCCGCAGGCAAAAAGATTTTAGTTGCTGTGGGTAGTATTCTTCACTTTGCTGACACTGGCCAAACCCCTTTGAAGTGCTATTGAAGTTAAAAGTGCATTGGCTTTCTGCAAAAAGAAAAATTGATTCTGCAGTCCTTTTACATGGAATAAAAATTTCTAAAGGACCCTAAGAGCTAGATCCTGAGAGATACTGAAGTGCTTGACTCCCATTGGAATACAACAACTTAGACTTCATTTTTAAAAGAAACTAAGTCATTTAGAAGCAATTTTAAAGGACCAGATTTTCAGAGGGTGAAAATATAGCACTTTCTTAAATTCATGTGCTTTTAAGGTCTGTAAAGTTGAGCACCCAAATATCAAAACATCCAAAATCACCAGCCACTTTAACAAATGTAGACCCCAATTTCAGACACTACTGTTAGTGCTTTACTTTTCTAGTGCTATAATACTGCAACTGACTCTTCACTCTGATGAGACAACTCATGGTAACATTCTACAGTGGCTTTGCACCACAAGCAGTCCCCTTGATTTCAATGGAATTACCTATCATATATGAAGTTAAGTGCATGTGTATATCTTTACCAGATCCGGTTGTATGTATTTGTCAGACTGAGACTGTAATGGCATCATATCATCATTTTATTTTCCCAGGCAAACACTGGGTGGGAAAAAACTATGGAGGAAAAAAATGAAGGACAAGGGAAAATAAATAAATCACAAAAAAAATCAATCCTTCCTGCCAAAAATTAGTTACAATGTTTATTACCCATTAAAAAAAAACAATTTAAAAATATATATTTCTCAAAACAATTTCAAGAAAAAAGGGGTTTGTTCAAAGCTTCCAAAGGCAACTCCTAAAATGAATCTTGACAGCAGTCCTGAAAATATATACTTACGTGCTCGAAGTCAAGAGAATTATTTAGACAAGATTCCTTAAGTAGATGTGAGATCTTTTATTAGACCAACTTACGAATCACAACTATGCGAAGAACCTTGCATGCCTATGTCCTTATACCAACACAGCTGCAACCAAAAACCCAGGGAATTATTCATGCACTTCAAATTATACCCACATATAAGCTTGGATCACAGGCTTTACACAGGTGTAATTCCATTGACTTCAATTGAATTCTTCAAGATTGACACCAGTGTGAGAACATAATAGAGTCCAGTCAAGTACAGAATTGGGCCCAGTGTGTCAAAGCCTTTATATTTAAAGGCTATTTACATAAAATATATAAATAAAACTGTTTTCCATGAGACAATACAGCCAGGGGCTCTAGCTATGCATGCAGATATAAAATGTTTAAATAAATCTACCAGTATAATGTAAATAAATAAACTATAACAAAGTAGATAATGTAAAGTATTCCAATGTTAATATTGTTTTTATCTGAATATCTTGCTTGTAACTCAATAATAGTTTATTTTTATTTTGAATAAATGCCTTATATAGGAAGACAAGCCCCAGGCAGCCCCGAGCATTCTGGGGCATTCTGGTACAGGCAGGGCATTGTACTTAGGTTCAGTTTTGGTTTGTTCAATACATGTATGCTCTATGGCAAAAAGAAATAAAATTTGTATGCAAATCTAATTGTCCTTTAACTTTCTGGGCCTCCTTCCTCTGGAGCATCTAAATCACAATCAAATGTCTTTGGTTAGTGTAAGTTGTGAGTCAATTCTACAGAAAAAAATAGCATTCTACAGAAGTTCTTCAAACAACACATGGGGACTGATTCTATGCTTGCTCAGTGGAAATCAAAAGTGATGTCACTGAAATCAATTGAATTCAATAGTTCAGAAATGAGTAAGAAGAAAATTATCCCTTGAAAATTAATAGAGAATGAAACCTTGGCTCTAGAATTATAAAAACTGATTTTAAAGTTCTGGCTAAAGATTATTACTTACTACTGATGCAACAGGATACTTGTATCACAATAAAATGTCTGTATTAAGCCCTGCAGCAGTGCTTTTAACATTAGCTGTTGTAGAGCTCAGTCCTGCAACTTAAGTACTCAATCCTTGATGTAATGAAACATTGAAATAGATTCTTAAAAGTCAGTAGACTTTGAAGTCAGTAGACTTTAAGCCCGTTTATGCTCGCATACTCTTCTGAATAAGGACGGATTTTAACATGTGCTTAGTAGTTACTTTCCTAGTGGAATCTTTAGAATTCTCAAATCATAGAACTGTAAAGTGATTCCACCTGGCTTTATTTCCTGGATGCCAGTAATTTTAAATTGTTTCTTAAGCTTTCTTTTGACTTTATATTCACTTTTATTGTTCATTTTCATATATATTACATGTAATATAAAATTTAAAAACTTTAAATAACTTTAATCTAATTTAAAGTGATAGAATCCAGCCAGAAACAGTGCCTTCCAGGTGTGTTTTGCCTGGGGATTATATGAAGTTACTCAGAGGCTAATAGGAGCTGAATGCTGTAAGGTTGTGCTAGGCAAACAGCAATAGCATTTTAAGTCTGGATGGCTTTTATATTGGTTTACAAAAAAAACCAAAAACCCTAAATCAAACAACAGCAAAGAAGGGAAAAACAAATAAAATGTCCCCAGAAAAGAAAGTATAGTATTTGTGCTTCCTTGTGCAAATGCAGCTATCTTAAATTCCATATATATATAGACCAGGGATTCCTACCTAGCATTAAAGCCCTAAGCAAGAAGTTGCACAGGTAGTAAGGTTGTAGAATATGTACAATATATAACAAGAATAATGTGTGTAACTAAAAAAGGAATTTCCATAGGTTTGTGGTAAGGTATGTTGTTTAGTTTTGGAAGGATCACTACGTTATAATTATGATGTATGGAAATAGATTTGCTAGGATTTTATTAATTGATGGGTGCATCTACATGTTGCCCTATGGCAACGTTGTTACTTTGCCATGCCTTAGTACTTCCTTTTGGAAGTACTAAAGCATGGCACAATAACTGCCCATCCTGTGCCATATGTGCAGCGCACAGTTATTTTTAGCAGCTACATCACCATAGTGGCATCCTGTAACAAAGGAGGACACCACTACAGCAAAGTAGCTGCTAGTCACGTGTAGACACTAGGGCTGTATGAAGCTTCAGGTGGTGATTCGATTTGAAGGATATTTGGCCCGATTCCGTGGCCAAATCTCTGAATCTGAATCGAATCAGGAGACCAATTTAAAGGTCTGAATTGATTCAAAGCTCTCCTAATCTTCGGAAAAGATTCAAAGAGTTTTGATGATTTGGGCAGTCCTCAGTGGCTGCAGCAGGGAGCTGGTACATACTGAACTCTGAGCTGGTAAGTACTGGGGCAGGGAAAGGTGGGCTGGGGGAGGGGGGAGAGGACCATGGGGGGACCCCTGCCCGTTCCATGGCTGCCCCTGCCCACCCCAGCTCCTGGTACTTTAAAAAAAAACCCTGGTGCTCACCAGGTGCTTCCAGGTGGGGGTGATCCCTGCTGCTCCCCACTGCCCCACGCTGCATGGGGGGCTCTCCGAACCCCCTTGACCCCCGATGCCTGCTCCCCCAGCCCACCATGGCTGCCTCACCTGCCGGGGCTCTGGTCCTTTAAGAAAAAAAAAGCCAAGAAAAGCCCCAGGACTCACAGCTCCTGCAGTGGCCTTGGGTCTTTGGGGGGCTCATGCAGAGCCCCCCACATGGTGTGTGGCAGTGGGGGGCAATGGAGATTGCCCCACACTGGCAGGAGCATCCCA
>NW_017729011.1:9120875-9121946 GCF_001723915.1 Gavialis gangeticus | reverse complement strand
GCCCACCCCAGCTCCTGGTACTTTAAAAAAAAGCCCTGGTGCTCACCGGATTTACTGCAGCCTAATACCATCAAACGTGCTGACAGTAATGCTTTACTCCACAGCTAATTAGTCTAATCTCTGAATCAGCCAGGCCAGGCCCATCTCCCAGCCCGGCAATGGCTGCCCCTGTTCCCGGCACTTGTTAAAAAAAAAGCCCCACTCACCAGATGCTGCCAGGCGGGGGGTGATCCCTGCTGCCCCCCACTGCCTCACGCTGCATGGGGGGGCTCTGCATGAACCCCCTGACACCCTCCACTTCCCCAGCCCCCCCCATGGGTTCCTCCTTTAAGGAAAAAATATGAAAAAAAGCCCCAGGACTCACCACAGAGCCCCCCATGCAGTGTGGGGCAGTGTGGGGCAGCAGGGATTGCCCCCCACCTGCCTGGCAGCACCCGGTGAGTGGGGCTTTTTTTTTAACGAGTGCCGGGAGCTAGGGCAGCCATTGTCGGGCTGGGAGAGGGGCGGAGGATGGGCCTGGCCTGGCTGATTCAGAGATCAGATTAATTAGCTGTGGAGTAAAGCATCACCATCAGGACGTGTGATAGTATTAGGCTGCAGTAAATTAATTACCAGGACTGTAAGACAGTACTGTTGGGAACAATACTATTTTATGGTAGAGGAATGAACTGTAATTAAATGCATGTGTAGATGCTGACCACAGGCATAAATTGCACCTGGTCAGCCCAGTCAGCAGAGAGCTACACTCCTGCCTGCCACTTAGCCACACAGCTCTGCACTTTGAGCACCCTCGCACCCCAGCCAGCCCCTCTACTGCCTGATGCTGCCACCTGAAGACCCGGGCAGAGCATGGCAGGAGAGTCTCTGGTATAAACTTCTCTGTCCTAGCTCAAATTGCTGCTGTCCCAGGTGCACATGTAGACATTGCACCCGGAGTAATTTATTTCAGCTCAAACTGCTCCAGAGTTTATTGTTTTGAATTAATAGCCATGTAGATGAACCCACTGCCAGCTTGAAATAGTGCTTATTAAAATATCTTCAGGTATTTACCTATGAATATAGGTAGACCGT
>NW_017729011.1:9102401-9115875 GCF_001723915.1 Gavialis gangeticus | reverse complement strand
CTGCCTGATGCTGCCACCTGAAGACCCGGGCAGAGCATGGCAGGAGAGTCTCTGGTATAAACTTCTCTGTCCTAGCTCAAATTGCTGCTGTCCCAGGTGCACATGTAGACATTGCACCCGGAGTAATTTATTTCAGCTCAAACTGCTCCAGAGTTTATTGTTTTGAATTAATAGCCATGTAGATGAACCCACTGCCAGCTTGAAATAGTGCTTATTAAAATATCTTCAGGTATTTACCTATGAATATAGGTAGACCGTACGAGGAGAGGCTATGGGACCTTAACCTGTTCAGCCTTCACAAAAGAAGGCTGAGAGGGGAACTGGTGGCCATCTATACACTTACTAGGGGGGACCAGCAGGGAATGGAAGAGACCTTGTTCCCCCGAGCACCTCCCAGAGTAACAAGGAATAACGGCCATAAGTTGTTAGACAGTAGGTTCAGACAAGACATTAGAAGGCACTACTTCACAGTCAGGGCAGCTAGGATCTGGAACCAGCTTCCAAGGGAAGTAGTGCTGGCTCCTACCTTGGGGGGTCTTTAAATGGAGGCTTGACAATTACCTAGCTGGGCTCCTGCCCAGGGCAAGGGGGTCAGATTAGAAGATCTGCAAGGTCCCTTCCAACCCTACATCTATGAATCTATGAATATAAGATTTACTGGACAATATCAGATCCTGGCAAAGTATGTCTAATTCTCTATCCTCTCTTTCATTGTGATCAGTACTAACTGCTTTGTATTGGACACAGCTTCACATCTAATTAGCTCCACAGTAAAGTCTCAGCATCTATTAGGCCTCAGGAAACTAACTCCGCTGCAGGTTAGTACTCGTAAATACAAGTACTATCTTGCAGCGGTGTTCTTTAGTGAGCAGCACTGCACATGTAGACACTGACAGGGCTGGCTGGAGCACAAGGGTGCTTCAATGTGGGGCTGCCTGCCAACAGCCCCTCACTGGAACACCCTTGTGCCCCAACCAGACTCTCTGCAGTACACTGAGCTGGGTGGGAGCAGCCCCAGGCTGGGAGGCTAACCCTCTCCCCCAGGCCTCCTGCCAGCCAGGGCTGCTCCAACCCAGCTCAACATGCTGCGGTCCCAGGAGCATGTGAAGACATGGCAGCCAGGAGTAATAAATTCTGGTGCGATATGTGCTGAAGTTTATTCATGCATTAATTTCACATGTAGATGTGCCCATCATGAGGCAAGAACTATCATGAGGTCGGAGTAGGATGATTGACTATTTAAAGAAAGGCTTGAATCCTGAAGCTTGTAGTTTTTCCATCCATGTCAGTTGTTTTGTTTTCATTAATGACAACACACTCAATATTCTTGATGTGTGTACAGACATCAAATCCCTTGTTGAATCATGTTAAATTCTTATCCCCAGTGACTTTCTGTGCCAGTGAGTAGCATAGACTAATTTTAGAGGTATTGGAGTGAGGTTGTAGCCATGATAGTCCAGGAAATACTCAAGAATATTTTTGTGAGTGATATCTTTCATTGGACCAATGTCATGCTTGGGATAGATTATGACAAGTTTTTTAATGCAGTGCATTATTTTTCAGCCTTTCAGAATGCATTGCATTCAAAACCTTGTCTATCCCTACCATGCAGTTGGTTTGATATCACCACAACCATCCTTGCCTTGTGCACAGAGTAATTTTTATATTGTTTAAAACTGCATAGCTTTTAATTATTTTGAGTTTGCTCCTCCTCAATGTAATGAATTATTCTCTTGTTTTGTGCTCTTGGTTTTTGGTGTTTTTGTTTTTTTGCAAGGGGGGTGGGGGTTGCTAAGACTTTTAAGTCTTTAGCCCATACCTGAATTGTAACTTTGAGGAACTGCAGATGCTTCCTCAGCCTGACTAAAGGTATTTGTACCCAAAAGCTTGCAAAGAAGACTTTTTTCAATTATTTGTCAAGACACTCCTTAAAAATGTTTTTTCTCTTCCCTTTTGATATATAAACAATCTCCCCAAATAACCAGAGAAGCTGACTGAACTAGATGAATAAAAAGGAGAAACAGTGAAAGTAACTAGATGGAGAGCAAATTAACTAATGTATTAAAGAAAGGAAGCAATGAAACACAGTGCTGTAGCAAGTGGGCTGAGCAGGGTGACTGCCCCATGTGCCCAAGTGAAGGGGTGCTAACAGGCGCTGCCCCGCCGAGGCGGGGCACGGGATGGAGCCATAAGTGGGTTGCTTGGTGGGGTGTGGGAATGGGGGAAGGGTGGCTCTTGCTGCTGCATGCACTCCCGGGCAAGCATGGGGGGGCATGTGCCCCTCAGATTAGTGCGTGGGGCAGAGGGTTGCCATTGCAGGCTTTGCCCCAGGCATCAAACTTTGTTGCCACGGCACTGGTGAAACAGGCAGTACAGAAGGACTAGATTATCAAAAACCACAGAATGTTGGGTATCATGAATGTTAGACCTTGAGTGGCACTCTGAGAGTTTCTGGGAACTGACTTACTGGTATTTTACAAATCCTGTCAAAAGCTCAAAAATAAACACATGTACGCAAACATATACTCCCAGGGAATTGTGTGGTTTTTTTCCCCTAAATCTTTCAGTAACAGGAACTCTAGATGTTTGTAATGGAAGACTATAGCTGGAGTTTTGTTTGTTTATTGCATTTTTTTTTAAGAATGAGCTTTTTACACTGAATATCTTCACTCTGAGTATGCCTGCTTCTAGGATGGGAATGTTTACTATTTAATGAAGAATTTTACAGTATAAGGTCTAATACATTCCTAAAAGCTTGCAGAATTTTTTTTTTTTTTTTGATTTCTTAGTTGGTCCAATAAAAGGTCTCATCTCTGAACCAAGAGTTCTAGATTTTTGCATTTTTTTTTTTTGTCTCAGACCAACACGGCTACCAAATACATCCCTAATACACCTCTATGCACTTGAAGTATTGCAAGTGATTTTGCAAGTGATTTTTCTGGCAAAAAAAAAACAAACCCTTCTCCATTAAATACTGATTTTTTTTAACATCATACTAACTTGTTTACCCAGGATATCAAAGTCTCCCATCTGAATTAGGCAGCTAAAGGGTCTGAAACATGTTCTCCAAATAAAGGGGCCTGTCATAGCTAACAGGCAATTTGTTATTCTGTGATGGGTATTATTCCATAAGCTGAATGTATGAATAAACAAATGAATGAAAACTTGGTATGGTCCTGTTTTCATCCAGATGTAGACCAGGAATTTTTTTGAAAATCTGAATTTTTTGCAGGGCAATAAGACAATTTCTTATCTAGCTGTTACTCCAACCAAACTCTATGTCCAAAAATATTAGACTGTAAATCAGCAGCATAGGTCTACTGAAGCAAGTAAGGCTGATTTGTACCAGAATATATGCCTAAATTTCACAGTAATACAGACATTGCTTTAACTCCCATTATGAACCTACTACTTTGTATGTGTGCCATTGATTGCACTGGATGGATCCAGAAGTCCTGAAAATGTGTCATAACCCCACTACAGGTAACAGTTAATGGGAACTTTTCAGGTCAGGTTGCAGGGGACTGTGATTTTGGAGCAGAAAACTCCGAATTCTGTCCTCACTTTCATTATGGTTCCCAATGGTTATAGTGTGTAGCCTAGTTGGGAGGACCATGAGAGTCTTAGGAAGCTAGATACTATATTTTTTCACATACAATATACCCACTTTTTCCTCAGAACTAGCTGCTGGAAACTAGGGAGCACATAACACACAAGAAAATATGGTAACAGGGTTTTTGGATGCATCTACATGAGATGCTTTACTTCACAGTAGACTAGTGTACTGCACAATAAAGCATCACTATTTAGCCATGGGCTAGGCTACTGAGCAGTAAAATAGGCTAATGTGCAGTTATCTACTACCTGAAAATACAGGTAGTAGGTTAACCGCGCATTAGCTACTGCGCAGTAGTGCATGTGTAGATGCTGGCTGGGAGCAATTTGCTCTCAGTCAGCCCAGACAGAAGATGAGCTATTGCAGCAGCCAGGACTGCTGCATCCCAGCCAGGTGGGGATAGGGTTGGGACCTGATTCTCACATGGTGGAGTCAAGTGTCCCTGCCTGGTGAGGACTACCACGTGGGGATTGAGGAGGTCCTAATCCTCATGTGGTGGGGAGAGGCAACCCTGTCCAATAGGGACAGTTATTTGGGGATCGGATGTGGCTGGAGGCAGTATCCCCATTGGGCTGAGATAACTCTTCTGGCCACATGGGGTTCAGGACCCTCCTGATTCCTGGATGGCTATCCCTGCCAGGTGGGGATACCTCTCCCTGCTATGTGGGAATAGGGACCATCCTGATCCCCATGTGGCTGCCAGACAGTGTTCCTGCTAGGCAGGGATGCCTCTCCCAGTCATGTGGGAATTGGGACCCCCCCAATCTCCCCATAGCTACCAGGAAGCATCCCCAGGTGGACACCTCTCCTAGACATGTGGGGACTGGTCTAATCCCCATGTGTCTGGGATGCAGCAGTCCCAGCTGCCAGGACAGCTGTCCCCCCACACATGGAGTTTGGGACCAGGCCCAGGAGGGAGCCTGGAGTTCCCCGTAGCTGCTGCAATGGGGCAGAGCAGGGCAGGAGGGCAGGAACATCTCTGGTCTCACCTGTTCTGGTTGGGAGCAAATTTGCTCTCAAGCCAGTGCACATGTAGACCCTTTCCCTGGGGGTAACTTACTGCTCCTTTTTTTAATGTGCAGTAACCTTACTGTGCATTAATAGCACGTGTAGCTGTGACCTCTGCCATGTAAGCTTCTGCAGGGCGAGAGCAGAACTAACCCTGAATGTAACTGAAAGGGAGTAAAACAATGAGTAAACTCAGCTGCTGCTACTCAGTTACTTATTACAAGGAAAGACCTTTTTTCTTCATTCTGCCTTTGAAAACCAAGGTGAATACGTTATTTGGGGGCATGTTGTATAAGAAAATATGTAATATCACTCCCAATGACATCACTTGTCAAATCGTAGTAACTTTTAACTCAGAGGAAATATTTCTGTGCCACGCATGATTTCCAAGCTGGTTTTGAAAAAATTTATATATGTATTTTTAAATGCTCTAATCTCTTAGGGAAACAATACCACTGGATAGCTTTCTTACACCCTTTTCCCATGTCACAACTTAGTTATTCAAATACTGCGTGGAAGTATTGACAGAAATAATAGCAACGAGCTTACGCATTAGTGTTTCTATAAATGATATCTATGTTTAGGTTTTTTTTTTTCTTTCAAGGTCAGAATTTTCAGTGGTGGATAATTTTGCTTCCCCTTGAAGGACAAAGATGACTCTAGAAATGTGTCTGAGTCCCATGAGCCACTATTTTTCTTACCTATAGAGGAGAGACAAAAATGTAGGCAATTTGTTTTTGACTGTTGCTTCCTTTTTCTGTTTCTTCAACAGCTTTGCACTCCCCCACTGCTCTGTGGGCACTAGTGACTGTGTCTGATACCTTGCTTTATTTTTCCTTCATATCAAATATCGTTCAGATCAGATGTCCTATATAACGGAAAGGGACAACTGTTCAGAAAAATCACAAAGGGCGTAAGAGTGGGATTTGTAATCACCCATTTTCTGTTCTGGTGAAATAAGTCAATGTGCGCATTAAAGAGAAAGGTGATATTCATTACAATAGCGAAGAGCAAGAGATATAGACTCTGACTGCAGCTTTGCAAGGTGCCAAAGGTATTTAGGTACCAACTTTGCATTTAACTTTATGACACAGCACAGGTTGTGCCTATCACTCAAAAGGGTCTGAGTAAGCAGTAAACAGCCTGCAGGTGGGAGCAGGAGGCTGCCTAATTGGTGGAGAGGGCTGGGAGCCTGGGTATAAGACTAGGCCCCAGAGCAGAGTGAGCAGTTGCTGCAGGGGGCTGAAGGAGCAATATCACCCCGCCAGCTGCTCCCAGAACAGCCTGGAAGTAAAGAGCAGGAACTATGGGTCCTGATCCTGGGGCATGACCTAAAACTAAACCGTACCGGGGAGGATGGTGTGGTGAGGCTGCTTGTGGCAAGGCAACTTTCAGGGAAATGCCACACCTGTGCCTCCCCAACGAAGGGTAAGTATGGGGCACCAGAAAACCTCAGCCCCCACTGCCTTGCAGGTGACCCGGCGGAGAGGAAAAGCTAGTGAAGCACACTCCAAAAGACAAGCACAGGGCCAAGGCCCACTGCGCAGAGCCTGAGGTGGAGTCAAGGCCATGAGAAGAGGGCCTGAGACAGAGCCCAGGTCCACTCTGTGGGGCCTGAGGCTCATGAAGGATCCAGGTGTTAAAGCTCCAGGGGGGTGGGATTGAGGCCCCAGTGCGGGGCTGTGGGGGACTAAGAGGGTCCAGAGCCAGGCAGGGAGCACAAAAGAAAGTGAGGGGCTAGAAGCCCAGAGCTGGTATGACTGAGAGCCCCATTGTGGGGACACAGGGATTTCTAGGCTGGTGAGGCCAAGTCTAGGCCAGGTGAGGCTGAGTGACACCCCAGCTAAGAGGCCGGGATGTAATGATGTATATAGATGCCAGCTGCGAGGCATGGGACAAGGTATAAGGGGAAGTTCAGAGCCATATATACACCTTTAGTATCAAGACACTTAAACGGGCAGCCTCCCACCTGGGAAAAACGTAATTATACATCAAAGGCATAGCAGGTGAGGCAGGTGGGCAGTTTGCCCTGAGACAAGTAGGCAGGCCAATGTCTAGACCAGCCCCAGGAGACCCACTTGTTACAAACTGCAGTGCACCTAATTCTGTTCAGCTTCTTTACATATCTCAGGGCATGTGTAGACAAAACGGGGGCCCTAAATTGAAGCGGCGGGTTTTAAAAAACACCACTTCAATTTAGGGCTGATTAAACCCCTGTGCCGTGGACACACCCCAATGACTTACCTGCCTCTCTGGCAGGGAGGGGATGGTGGCGAAGCAGTCCCTGGGCTGTGGGGGGAGGGGCGGGGCTGGTGCTTCCCTCTGTGGCAGCTGTGCCTCCCCTCTTGCCCCCCTCCCAGCAGCACCTGCCCGCAGGCACCCAGCTCAGGCAGTCCCACAGTGCACCACAACCATGGAGGGAACCACTGGGCCCCTGTGCAGCTCAGGCAGGCTCAGGGTGGGGGTGGGGAAGAAGATCAGGCTTGCTGCTTTTCTTGAGCAGAGCTACTTTCCTGGGCTGCTGTCAAGCTGTCTGCAGGGCTTCCTGCAGTCATGGAGCTACACGGAGCCCGGTGCTTCACTCCGCAGCTGTCGGGGCAGCAAACTAAAACTCCTCAAAGCAGTTTTAGTTTGCTGTGCTCCAAGTAATTTAAGATGCATTACGCCACCAAATTTCCTACAGCAGCTGGAATTGATGTGCAGTAGACCACTGAGGTGTGCAAACACTGACATTGTTAAAGCCGTGCAAAAGCATTTAGCCTGCTTTAAAGTGTTGCGCACACACGCCTCTCCTTTCGTCTACACATGGTCACAATCATTATTCTGAGCTCAACCACTGACTCACTATGTAGCCTCTTGTGAGTCAAAGTCAGTTCAAATTTTTCAGAAGTGACAACTCATTTCTTCTATCTCCATGCTGGGGAGCATGACTCAGAATGTCACCCTGGACAGGCGCACCCAAAAATCAATTGCCACATGTGAAAATATTGAGTTCAAGTCTACCTGAACCTTATGTCTCTCTACATATAAGAAAGCCATAACAATATAAATCAACCACACTGTTATGTCTTCTGTATCAGTATGCACCTAAATACATATACATGCAATAAGTAAATATATAAAGAAAACAGAAATAAGCATAGTGAAAAAATCTAGAGAGAGAGTTGTTAAATTTCCCAGGAAGTAAGAGGCACGGTTTCTTGACCTGATGGTCCTGATCAGGTGTTAAACAATCAGAAACATGCCACTGTATCTTAGCTATGTTGGTAGCTGGTAGGGGTGTGCGAAGCAGGCCCTATTTGGATTCGGCCTGAATCAGGGACAGCGATTCAATTCATTGATTCAGATCACTGTCCCTGATTCAATTTGTCTGAATTCAAATCTGAAGATTTGATGCTGATTTGGAGAATTAGTGAGTCGGACATAGACACAGCAAAGTTTTTTCTACATACCTTGAGGTAGCAGGCACGGCTCATGATCACTGAGATGCTGGAGCACATGGAGCATCCCACAAGAGTGCAGGGGGACCTTCCATGTGCTCAGCAGCGAACCCAGAAGTGGACTGGAAATATTTCCAGTCCACTTCTGGGTCTGCCAGGGAACATGCTAGGGCCACCCCCACACACCTTCCTGGCTCAGCGTTTGGCCACAGGGGGACCCCAGGTGTTCTCCCAAGACCCAGGAGGCACCGGGAAGGTGCAAGGTTGTGGGGGGGGAGGGGGAGAAGGAGCCCAACAGGTCCACTTCTGGACTTCTGGGTGCTTCTGGTCCACTTCTGGGTCTGCTGCTGAGCACGCTGGCAAGTCCCCCATGCTTCTGTGGACTGCCCCAGCATCACAGCATTCACGAGCCACCTGCTACCTAGAGGTATGTAGAAAAAACATTTAAAGCTGTGTCTGTGTCTGAATCTTCAAATCTTTCCGAATCTCTCTGAATCTATTTGGAGGTTTCCAATTCAATTTGGAGAGATGAAAGGGTCCTCTGATTCAGTTCAGATTTGGAGATTCGGCCAAGGAATCAGGCTGAATGTCCGCTCAATTGAATCTGCGGCAGAAGCTTTGCAAAGTGCTAGCAGCTGGGATTACTATCCCAGCTTATTCCCCTGGTATAGAAAAAAGTTGAGAACTGCCTTTTGATATGTGATTAATTTCTATCTAAGTATTAACAAGTATTTCATCTCTATTTGTGAGTTACTTGCATTTAAAGTTAATCTATTATCACAAAAAAGATTTGAGCAGTCCAAACTTGATGATAATGGCTTGTACTGTGTGATTTTCAAGACAAGGGATTAAATCTAAAGGATGTCATATACCAGTACTGACAGAGGGTCCATTAAAGTTTGAATTATTGAACGATGTATAGTTTCTTGAGACACTCTAATTTTTATAAGGTTTCCATAACTCAAATCACTTCTTAATAAACTACCTAATGACATCCCAGTTGAATCACTGACCAGCACTCACATACAAAGCTAAAAAAACTCAAGGCACATAATAGCATCAGTCTCATTAATGTTTCTATAAATATACATGTTTAGTTTTTTTCTTTCCTTTCAATGTTAGAATTCTCAATGATTTGTTTGCTCCCCCTTGAAAGAAATGGTGGCTGTGGACATGTGTCTGAGTCCCAGGAGCCACTATTTTCTTCAACTATAGAGAAGGGACAAAAGCGAAGACAATTTGTTTTTGACTAAGGCTTCCTTTGATGCTTCCTTTTTCTGGTGCTTCCTTTTATGCATCCTGGAAACATAAGAACTCAAATAGGTGAAAGATGAATACACAGGTAACTTGAAACAAACACACATCCTCCATGTGACAATCACTAAAGCAAAACCATTTTTTAATTGTTTTTGAAGACAGAAGTTCACTTAGAGCCAGATGTTTCTTTTTAACTAAGCTGAAATTTAAGTTGTGATATACTACTTGACCCCAAATCATGTCATTCCTTTCCATTTGTTATCATTAATTGAATGTTGACTCTATGACGAAAATGTCAAAAACTGGGGAAATGGCATGAAAATTAGTGATTCAGAAGGGAAGCTTAAGAAGAAACAAAAACAACACAATTTAGATTGGAAAGTTCTGCACAATTTCCTAAAGATACATAATGACAATATTCTCCTCTTGTTACTGAGATAAAGGACATTAAATAATAAAAGTTAAAGAAAGATCTTATGCAGTCAAAAATAGGGAAGTAACTCCCTTCAGCTTCAATGGAATCACATCCTGTATCTTGTAATTACCATTTGACATATTTATTTTTTCACACAATGCAAAAAACAGGAACTTACCCTTTGCTTTAGGTCTTCACACATTTTAAATACACAACTGTATAAATAATTTCTTACCTCCGTGTTTCAATTAACTTAAATCATAGACAAGGAGGCCAGGATTTAGAAAGACCTTGACATATTGGAAGCTTGGACCAAACGAAATCTCATGAGGTTCAATTAGCACAACTACAAACTCTTGTACTTAGGATGGAGCAATCCCATGCACTAGTATAGGTAGGGGATCAACTGGCTAAATGTCAGCTTTGCAGAAAAGGACCTGGGGATTAAAGTGGAAAGTAACATGACATAAGCCAACAGTTTGCCCTTGTTGCCCAAAAGACTAATAGCATACTAGGCTGCATTAGTAGGAGCACTGCCAACAGATCAAGGGAAGTGGTTCTTCCCCTCTATTCAGCACCGATGAGGCCACATCTGGAGTTTTGTGCCCAGTTTTCAGGCTCCCAGCTGCAGAAAGGAAGTGGAAAAATTGGAGGCAGCTCAGCACAGGGCAACAAAAATGGTTAGGGGCTGGAATACATAACTTCTGAGGAAAGGGTGGGGGAACTCAACTTATTGAGTGTGGAGAAGACTGAAGGGGAATTTAATAGCACCCATCAACTCCCTGTAGGGTGGGTCCACAATGGACAGAGCTAGGCTATTCTCGGTGGTGACAGAATAAGGAGCACTGGTCTCAAGTTGCAGCAAGGGAAGTTTAGGTTAGATATCAGGAAACATCTCTCTCACTAAGAGAGTAGTAAAGCTCTAGAACAGGTTACGTAGAGAGGTTGTGGAATCTCCATCCTTGGAGGTTTTTAAGATCCATCTACACAAAGCTTGGTTGGGATGACAGAGTTGGGAATAGTCCTAATTTGAGCACAGAGTTGGATTAGATGCCTGAGTTACCTTCCAACCCTAATTCTCAATGCTTCTATGTAACTATTGTATTTTCTTTTTTTTTTTTTTATGATTTCCTACAGGAACCTTCCCAGTCTCTCTCATCCAAGGAAGGCAAATGTCTCATCAGGAGGAGAATTCTGGAACTTCGTTTGTATTATGTTTCTGCATTGTACAAGGGGATAGTAATGTGATCTGTAAAGTTATATCTAGGAGTAGTTTTCTGTTAAATCATTGCAAAAGAACTCAAGAGGCTCATTTATTTCTTGGCTCTATTCTGCACTGATTATGTCACCCCAACTAAGTCATGGCCTGATATCTTAATATGAAGTGAATCCAAGCCTATATCCCTGTCTTCCTTTTTCACCATGGGATAGATACTTTCATCAAGGGTACACAAAGAACTGATCATTGCACAAGGCCTGCAGTTGCCACTGGCATGGAGTGCAGGGTGGAGAACTCTCTGTCTCTTTCATGAATCCATGCCAGAAGTAAGATCACACTGGAGAATTTTCATTTTTGGTGCTGACAATTCAAGAGGCTCAGGTAGATTTTTCAGATGTCCAGTTCAGTTTCTAATTCTTGCAGGCTTAAAAGCCAGCCTTTGATTTGTAAAGTGAGCAAATTGGACGTGGAAGGGAAGCAGGTTAATGAATGTGGATTCCTTTTTGTATTTTTTGCAAACTCTGTTCAGAGTATAAAGACACTTCCAGTATTTGGACTTTAACAGAGGGATGTCTATGGGGACTTGTTATATCTTGGATCGTAAGATGGAAGCAGTTTGAGATGGGACTCATCAAAGCTTTATTCCTGCAAGCAGTGAGCAGAGAGCTGTGTAAGGCTGTTGTGACCCCAGACAAATGTGAGAGAAAGTAGTATCCAGATGCCAGTAAGGTAAATCACTATGCAGAGCCGTGAGCCATACAAGTGCATGTCTACTCGCTCACAAAACCAAAAGGGAGTCAGGAAGACGTGTAACTAAGGGGGCAGGAGCAAAAGCACAATCCTCAGTATGCTAATGAGATCCTTAACTGCATTCTTTTTTTTAAGCCCCACTCCGTGCAAGCATAGTTCAGCACATGGCAATGGCGCAGAATCACAGATGTAGACACTTCCTTCTGCTACAAATTTTAAGAAACATTCCATATATTCTTGTAACCATGTAGCAAAGCTCTCACAATACAGAAGGTCTTGATCAGCTCTTTTCAGCTTGTGCTTAGATATGATGAGGATGTACAATATCAGGGTCCTACTGTATTCCATCTCCATCTCAAAGTGCACCCATGCTGTAAGTCAGTGCGCGGGCGCGAATGAACCAGAAGGCTCCGGGGATCATTGGGTCAGGCCGCCCGCAGGAACGGACCCGCCCCTGCCTCTGAAGACGGGGCAAACACTTACCTGTTTCAGGTGTGCGGAGAGAGGGGCCAGTTTAAAAGCGTTGTCGGATTGAGGAAATGGCCCGGCGGAACCGGAAGTGGCGGTCCAAAGGGCGGACACCGGGGAGAGCACAGAGAGGCGGATGCATGCCGCTCAACGCCGCACCCACACGTTCTGGGGCGCAGGTAAGACCCCAGTGGGGAATGGGACTCAGGGGTGGTGACCCCAAGCATGGAGGGAGAGAGAGGGCTGGCCAGGAGCGTCTGGCTCTGGCGGACCCAGGCCGAGGAAGCCCTCAGGATAAGGGGCGGACGGACTGCAGTCAGTGCAGCCGTGGTGGTGAGGGATCGGGCATCCCAGAGGGAGAGCTGAAGATGCCCTACTAGGGTAAGGAATTCCCCAGAGGGAAATGTGGAATCCCACTCTAGACAAGGGTGGAAGGGACCAGAAGCGGCCACTCCAGACAGGAGCTGTGTTGGCGTTTTCCTTCACTATTTTTGTTGAGATTTGAACCCACGCTGGAAGATTGGACTATGGGGCGAGTTTGTGGCAAGTGATGGTCCTGAACATGGAGGCACGGGCGAGGGTGTAGGGGTGGAGGAGCCCTCAGCAACTCCAGGTCCGGCAGACACGAGGTGTCACTTTTGGACGTGCATGCGCCAGACGGTCCAACTGAACCGGAGAATCATCAAAGACGTGGCAGGAGAGTTCGGTGTGTGTAGCCCGTGAAGTGAACGCTTGGTCTTGCTGGGAGACTCCTCTAACTGGACAAAAACAGAGGGACGAGGGAACTCGTTCACAGTCATGGGCTAGCTTTCTGCCACCTTTCAAGGTTGTATGAAATATTAAATGGATTCAACCCTGCATCTTAATCCAAAGGCCTAGAGGAATAACAAAGCCTTCAGTTAGCGTTCCTTAATGATGCTAAATTTTCATTAAAATTAAAGACAAGACACAAAGGTTGCATCAGATATTGTGCTTGTTTCTTTCATTTTGGCTGAAATCTGTAGCATGCACAGTAATCTGGGTTCTTATTTACTCATCCCTATTATACATGAGTAGAGACCTACTTATTTTGTGGTTTTCCATTTTTTCCTGAAACCATGAAAACCAGCAGTATCCACAAGTACCAGGAAATATTCCATCAGTCACAATTTTCCGTGAGATCATCGCCCCCCTCCAAAAAACAAACCAAACAACATATTATTCATATAATACACTGCTTTACAATCTCCCAATCCTTACTGCAATACTTAGACAATGAGACAATCCCTGCAGCCACTCTCATGTGCTTGAGACTTAATGAC
>NW_017729011.1:9101646-9102051 GCF_001723915.1 Gavialis gangeticus | reverse complement strand
ATGCAGGAGCAGCAGCGCTGAGAGCAGGGGGGTCTGCCCTGCTGCCACTTGCCCAGCCAGGGCAGGGGGGTGGGATTCAGGTGTGGCTCACTCCAGGCGGAAGAGGGCAAGTGGCAGCAAGGCATAGCCCCTGATACCTGCATTGCCGCACCCACATCCTGCACCCCCCACACTGACTGAACAAGCAGTGGCAGGGCAGAGCCCCAGTGCCGATGCAAGCCCAGTAGCTCTGGGAGTGGGGGCTATGCCCTGCAGCTGCTCGGAGTGAGTTGTGCCTGCATCATGCCTCCCCACCCATGCCAGCTGGGCAAGTGACAGCAGGGCATAGCCCCTATGGCTCCCCCCACCAGAGCAGTGGCAGACACAGCCATAGGAGCCACAGGAGAAGTCCCCATGGCTGCCCTG
>NW_017729011.1:9099909-9101043 GCF_001723915.1 Gavialis gangeticus | reverse complement strand
GATGGTCCTGAACATGGAGGCACGGGCGAGGGTGTAGGGGTGGAGGAGCCCTCAGCAACTCCAGGTCCGGCAGACACGAGGTGTCACTTTTGGACGTGCATGCGCCAGACGGTCCAACTGAACCGGAGAATCATCAAAGACGTGGCAGGAGAGTTCGGTGTGTGTAGCCCGTGAAGTGAACGCTTGGTCTTGCTGGGAGACTCCTCTAACTGGACAAAAACAGAGGGACGAGGGAACTCGTTCACAGTCATGGGCTAGCTTTCTGCCACCTTTCAAGGTTGTATGAAATATTAAATGGATTCAACCCTGCATCTTAATCCAAAGGCCTAGAGGAATAACAAAGCCTTCAGTTAGCGTTCCTTAATGATGCTAAATTTTCATTAAAATTAAAGACAAGACACAAAGGTTGCATCAGATATTGTGCTTGTTTCTTTCATTTTGGCTGAAATCTGTAGCATGCACAGTAATCTGGGTTCTTATTTACTCATCCCTATTATACATGAGTAGAGACCTACTTATTTTGTGGTTTTCCATTTTTTCCTGAAACCATGAAAACCAGCAGTATCCACAAGTACCAGGAAATATTCCATCAGTCACAATTTTCCGTGAGATCATCGCCCCCCTCCAAAAAACAAACCAAACAACATATTATTCATATAATACACTGCTTTACAATCTCCCAATCCTTACTGCAATACTTAGACAATGAGACAATCCCTGCAGCCACTCTCATGTGCTTGAGACTTAATGACTGTCTGTGGGGATGGCAGGGCCTCTGGGAAATGCCCATGAAATCAGCCCTTCATGCCATAAGCAAGCTGCGAAAAAGGCTTTGTCTTGCTGCAAGGTAAGTAATTGGGCTGTACGAAGCTTTGGTAGCTGATTCAATTCAGAGGAGGTTCAGCCCAATTCAGGGACTTTATCTCTGAATCTGAATTGAATCAGGAGACCAAGTAAAAGCTCTGAATTGATTTGAAGCATCCAAATCAATTTGGAAAAGCTTCAGAAAAGATTTGGCCAATTTGGATATCTGGCCATAGAAAACAGGCAGCTGACAGCTGCCTCCAACTGGTAAGTCTGTTGGGGTTGGGGAAGGGAGGAGGGAAGGGGTGTAGGGGAGGGAGGGATTGGGGC
>NW_017729011.1:9055410-9099442 GCF_001723915.1 Gavialis gangeticus | reverse complement strand
CTGCCCATCCCCATCCCCCATGCAACCCAGCCTCCCATGTCTTAAAATATTTTTATTTTTTAAAAATTCCCATACTCACTGGCTATGCCAGCAGCAACTGGGGACCTCTGAGAGCTCTAGAAGAGCCCCCCTGTGCAGCAGGGGGCAGCAGGGATTGTCCCCCCACTTGGCACCTGCACAGCAGCTGCCCCATGGCATGGGTGCAGCGCAGCTTGGCAGGGTGCTTTGCACTGCCTGGGAACTGGGGCGGCTCCATGTGTCAGACAGAGCCCAGCAGCACTCAGCCCCAGTGGCCCCAGCTCCCAGACAGTGCACGGCATCCTGACAAGCCACACTGTACCCACACCATGGGGCAGGTGCCAAGTGGGGGCGTGATCCCCGCTGCCCCCCACTGCCCCATGCTATGCGGGAGGCTTTGCCACGATCCCTCAGAGGTGCCCGATTGCCATTGTCAGATCTGGTGAGTGTGGGACTTTTGTTTTGTATTTTCAAGCTCCGCAATCACTGGCTGCAGGAGCAGAGATTGGGGCCTCTGGGCACTCATGGCAGAGCCCTCCCCATGCAGCGCGGGGCAGTGGGGAGCATCAGAGATCACCTCCCCCCTGCTTGGCACCCATGCGGCAGCTGTTGCATCACATGGGTGCAGCACAGCTCAGCAAAGTACCACACACTGCCTGGGAGCTGGGGCAGCTCCATGTGTCAGCCAGGGCCTGGCAGCACTCAACCCCAGTGGCCTCAGTTCCTAGACAGTGTGCGGTGCCCTGCTGAGCCACACTGCACCCATGCCATGGGGCAGCTGCTGCACATATGCTGGGGGGGGAGATCCCCGCTGCCCCCCACTGCCCTGCACTGCATGGGGGGACTCTACCACAAGCACCCAGAGGCCCCAGTTGCTGCTGCTGCAGCCAGTGAGTGTGGGTCTTTTTTTAAAGTGCCAGGACTAGGCTGGGGCCAGGTGGGGGATGGGGATGGGGATGGGGCCGGACAGGGTAGCCATGGGGGCTTCTCCCTTCGCCCCCCACACCTGGGGAGAGGCAGGCACAACAGGAGAAGCCATGAAGAACCTGCAGCCGCCTGGCTGTACCTGCCTCTCCCCAGCCAATCCGAATAATCGAATCTCTCCAAATCAGTGCCATATCTTCCAAAGCTGATTCAGCCGAATTGATGCGGGACAGTGATCTGAATCTCTGAATCGAATCACTACCCTCCAAATCAGCCAAATCTGAATCTAAATTGCATAATTTCCTATTTACACAGGCCTATTAAGTAGGTCCCTACCTATACATGACCTCATTTTCCAACCATCACTGTGTCAGTGATGCTCACTTAAAAATGATGGGTCAGACTTTGTTGTATCTACTTGTGCGGGAGCGAAGGAACCTGGAGACCCCGGGGAGAGTTGCAGCAGGATGTCCGCCGCGCCGGACCCGCCCCTACCCCGAAAGACGGGGAAATCACTAACCTGTTGCAGGTGGGGGAGGAGAGAGGCCGAGTTAAAAGGGCTGGCGGCCCACGGAACCGTGGCGGCAGCGGCAGAACTGGAAGTGGCCGAACAGCCAGCGGACACCGGCGAGAACGGAGGAAGGCGGAGGTGAGCCGCCCAACGTCGAACCCGCACGTTCTGGGGCGCGGGTAAGACCCCGGTAGGGAACGGGGCTGACGAGCAGGGCCTCCGAGCACGGAGGAACAGAGCGGACCGGGCCGGAGCATCTGGCACCGGTGGACCCAGCCTGAGAGAAGCCCTCAGGAGCCAGAGGAAGGACTGGGGGCAGCGCGGCTGGTGTGAGGAGGGATCGGCTTCCCCTATTGCAGAGCAGAAGAAAACCCACAAGGGTGAGGATTCTCCCCAGAGGGAGGGGGGAACTCCGCGCTAGACCAGGGCCGGAGGGAACCAGCGGCCGACACTCCCGGCCGGAGCGGTGTCGGCTTATTCCCTCGCGGACAATTGTGTGAGTGTGAACCCCTCGGGGGAAGGGGATCAAACTGAGGACTATTCGGGGCCAGCAGGGACCCTGAACCCGGAGGCAAGGGTGAGGGTGTAGGGGTGGAGGAGCCCTCTGCATCCCCAGGCCTGGCAGACACAAGGTGCCACTTTCGGATGTGCACGCACCAGATGGTAAAACTGAACTGGAGCATCATCAAAGACGTGGCAGGCAAGTTCGGCGGGTGTAGCCTGGGAAGTGAGCACGTGGTCTAGCTGGGGGAACTTTACGGACTGGACCAACCCGAAGGACGAGGGTCCACGTTTCACACTACTGTAATTAATGTGGTACTTGCTGTAGGCTTCAGTGGAGCCAGATATTGGCCCTGTTTTTGTCCTTCTAGAAGTCAGTGGTACTCTTGACTTCAGTGGAACAGAATTTGGCCCAATACATTTTTCAAACAGTGAAAGAAGTAGCATGGCATAGACTAGAACATGGGTCACAATGATATTTGGATGGCATTACATAGTTAATTACACACTCTCATATATGTAGCTAATAGAATAGGACAGCAGGAGCAAAATAGTTGCATTACATCAAGGTAGCCAAGGTATTTCAGTCTACAGCAAAAACCAAAGTATTTCAGTCTACAAACACCTCCTTTTATTTCAGTGTCTTGTTCTGAAACCCCTTTCTGCCCATCTGTTGAACAGTCAGCGGTAACTGAAGGTTTGTATAACAGCTTTCTATTCTAACTGTAATTAGCTTTGTATACGTAGTATAAACCAGTCCTGCAGGTAGGAGGTGGTCAACAGCATGCAAGATAATCCCATGCCAGCATGCCAACTGGAGAATGCTTAGAATCTTTTCATGATCCTCAAAGCTTCAGTTTAGCAGTGTTGCAACCCCTCACCTGCAGCTGCCAGATGTTCATTAGGGCCTTGCCTATACCACCTCGTCAGTGGGTCATGTGAAGGATGGAGCTGAATGTGTTCTGCCCACCTAAATTCACTGACATGCTCAAGAGTTGGCACATCAGAAAAGCTTCATGAACAAACTTACAGCTACAGGGCACATTGGCAGCCTCAGGTGGACAGGCCAGTCTCTTTGATACCACCTGGTGATGTGGCCATGTTAGAATACATCTCATTGTTAGCCATTATTCATTTTAATTCTGCTTTTTCTGTTTCTATTCATGCATGTAATTTAATTAGCAATTAATAAATAATGCTTCACATAGTAATGCATCTCATTGCCTAGTATGATGATTAATATCCTCATTGTTTCCTTGCACTTTTCCATCTGTATCCATCCATTATCTTAAACTTAGAAATTGCCTCAATAGAAGTGTTTGCTTGGGCTATGACTCAAGTCTCTTGTTTCATCTGGCTCCCACCCACACGCAAAAATCCCTAGCTCAGGAACAGAGGCACTTTCACCCAGAGTTAGCTGGCTCATCAGGGGTTTATGCTGAAGCTGAACTTGGTAATGAAGTAGGGACATACTTATCCTGTACTGTTAGTCTAATCACTCTGCGAAGCTCAAGTCTTATTTTGCAATATTGCTACTCTCCCTCAAGATGGGCTAACTTGTGAGATTTTAATTTAAGTGCGGATAAAGAGAGTTAACTCTGCAGTGAAGACATAACCTTAAACAGTAATTTCTTGGAATAAGGATCATTATTCTGTGTATGTACAACCCTTAACCTTATGGGAACCTGGCCTGCAAATATGGCTCCTAAGAGCTTTTTTGGAGGTAATAGCAAAAATACTATTAATCCTTTATATGTGGCATTACCAAATGTGCTGGTCCAGTGGATCATAAGGCCCTCGACATTTGTCTCAGATCACTATTCATTATTACTCTCTTTTTTTTTTTTAAACGAAAGTACTATAAAAGCGTGCAAGGCCCATTGTGGTCCTTATACCAGCTGTGGACTACTTCATCTCATGGATTGCCAAAGGACTGTGAATCACAGTTTTGGAACCAATCCCAATGAACTTGACTCATTATCTCAAGGAGTATGAATGTTACTGGAGTCAATTTTTATACTCATTGACCTGTGCACATACACACACACAGAGTCCTTATTTCAATTTTAAAAAAGCACAATTCAAACACCAGATTGCCCCTCTGACCTGCCTGTCAAAGGTAGGTTCATACTTGGCCATAAGAACTCACAGGATGTTTGTTTTTTCTTTGTCTTTATCTAACACAATTATCCACTCTTCCACTCTTGATGACATTGGCAATCACCTCTCATGCCTTACTTTATAAATAAGATACTTGGCAGGAAGTTTATTTTAACATTCCAGGTTTCTTGGCAGCTTCAAATAACATACAGGTTATGACACATACACAATGCCTGGCTAATGTAATTATTTTTGAGTTATACAGTAGTTTCTGTGTGTAAAACTACTGAGCTGGCCCATTTCTTGGCACAGGCAGAAGGTCGGGGGAAAGTAACTGAAAGAGGGAGTGACAAGAGAGATATAAAACTTCATTTCCCTTTCTTAACATCGAAGGAAGTTTCATGTTAAATTCACTCTCCGTTTTATTGTATGTCCTTGCACAGTCCATAAAAATCTACCTATTCCTAATATGCAAATTCCATGTTGCTTGTTAACAGCATGAATCTGAGTTTTTCAACACTTTTAATGGCACTTTCTTAGCAAAGTGGCCTCATTTCAGAATCAAAAGTCTTCAAACCAATGATTGCTTTTTAATCAATTTTTTCATCGGGAAAAACCTGTTTTTCTTTTATTCCCTTCACAACTTTTCATTTATCTTTTTTTGTCTTTTTTAATGCCACCACTTTTTTCCTCACATTTTCCCCAGTAGTAGAAAGAAAATGAGGGGGTGGAAATAGAGGGGAAGGAAAAAAAAGTCGTGGAAACATGAAAATAGGAGGAGAGGGAAGGGGAGAGATCAAAAAGATTTTTTTTCCCAAAAATGCAAATCCTTGAAAAAAATGTCAACCCTGATTTTATTTATCTATTTATTTGGTGTTATTCCACACCTTTCTCTCTGACCCATCCCCCACATGCTTTTAAAAATAGTAAACATTTCAAACATATGAATAAATGTACCTGAGAGACCATAGTTTCTAATTACCGGTTGGTAAATGACAATTGATGATGATTGGTAAATATTGAATTGTTATTATTGGTGATCATTGTGTATAGATTATTAACATGAGCTTTGTAAGATTTCACTTCCTGTCTTGAAATGGGGGAAGACACATACACAAGCTGTATGAAACTCAACTACACACCTCAGGTCAAAATATGATTCTGTTTGTAGTTAAAATTATGGGGCAAATGCAATCTTTTTTAGCAGTTACTGAAGTGGAACTTCGATGGGAGTTAGATGCCCCAATCTTTAGAAAGGGTTCAAATTGGGTTTGTACCAGTACCCTAGTCAGACACATTTAGGTGTCCCTGTCTGCATGGAAGTGACCATGTACTTTGCCAGTTGACTCCCAAATTCATACTGTGATTCATATTGGTCCTGAGAGTCAACCCCACTGCTTAAGTCTCCTAGAAAAGACCATCCTGGTAAACATGAAAAAATACAGATACACCACATCCACAAAAATTAATTTAGCCTTGCATTGGTTGCCCACATTTTGGCCATAATTTGATGATTAAGACACTTGCCTAGTCAGAGATACCTTGATTTTAAGTACACCTGCCTCAGAGGGGATTTAAATTCAGATCTCGACACTTCCTAGAAAAGTATCTTAATGACCAGCCTATGAATAGGCTATATGAAAAAACTTGGCACACTTCTGTTAAAGATAAGCCACTGGACAGATGCGAATGCAAGTGTCATGAGCCCAGAAATACTGATGAAGCTTGCCTCTCCAGCCAAGTAGTTAAGGAGCTCTCCTTAAGCCCTGGTTCACAGTCTCTGCAGCCAGGCTTATTTCTCTGTTTTAATCAGTGGTTATTTAATATCAAATGCATAAAAGGTGCTGGGAATAAGCAATAAAGAGCCTGACTGTAGCCTAGTGGTTAGAGCACTTTCTGAAAGAGAGGAGTCCTGGGTTCTTGTTGCTTCCAAACACTCTTTCTGAAAAGGCAGGGTGCTTCTTGTTTGTTCCTTTCCTGGACTCGTATATCTTGAATTTTTGTCTGCCCTATGACCCAGCTTCAAGGGGAGAGGTGGTGTGGCACCTCACCTTGTTTATTCTAATAACCTGGTGAGCAGGACTTGTCTCCTGGGAAGTCAGTGTGCTTGTACACGACTATATCATGATATACACATGACAAAAACTTCCCTTTGTGTGGCTTAATGGCATCACACATTACACATATGCAAGTTTTGGGGGGTTTAAAATTAGTTTGTACTGTTGCAAAACTGAACTACATCCCAATGTAGTTTTGTTTGCAACATTGCAATGTGGAACGTTGCAGCCACTAGTCAGCTTGCCCCCTGGCCATGGGAGAGGTGGGCAGGCTCTGCAGAAAATAGAGGATTGGGGCCCTCACCGCTTCTGCCTTTTGCAGGCTCCTGTAGTCAGCAGGACACCTGGGGCTGCCCAGGAATGGGCTGGCTTTCCCCTGGGGTAGTGCAGGGAGGCAGCAGAAGGGCAGCTGGGTGTGCTACCACCTGGGCTTCCAGTGCCCCATGCACCATCCCCGCCATTTGCTCTGGCTGTCAGCACACCCAGCCACCCTCCTGCCACCTCCCTATGCTTCCCTAGGGGCAAATCAACACATTCCCAGGTGGCCCCAGGCATCCTGCTAGCCCCTGGAGCCTGTGGAAGGCAGAAGCGGCAAGGGGCCCAATCCTTTTTCTCTGCAGAGCCTGGCCACCTCTTTGCAGTGGGGGGGTGAACTAACAGTTTAATGGCACAAATGAATGCCTTCCCCCACTCCCCCATGGGCAGGCTTCACGGGGGGTGGGGTGAAGATTAGGCCCCTTACCACTTCTGCTTTCAGCAGGTGCCTGTGACTGCCAGGACAATAATATATATACAGTGATGGAAAAATAGAACCCACCGTTTCGATTAAAAATGCACCATTTCAATTTAGGGGGCATAGAATGCAACCGTAAGAACTAAAATCCGGTCAAGTGTACAAGCACCCTCAGAGATCTAGGTTCAAATCCCCTAACAGTAAGAATGGAACCTACACAGCCCAGGTCTCCCACGTCCTGTGCAAATGCTTTAAGTACTACACTACTAGGGGGAAAGAGGCTGCTACCACCACTCAAAGTGTCTTCAGAAGCAGTATGCTGCAGTCTCAGAAGTGTAGGCAGATGTTCTGAACTACAAGGAAATGAAGATCAATAGAAGACAGTCATCAGCATTTCCAGTTAGCTACCTTCTAGCTTTCTGCATAACTCTTTGGGGGGCACCCACCACTCCTCACTCTGTATAGAGCACCTAGATGCATAAACCTGAATCACTACAAGGTATTTCCTTTTAAATGTTCCACAGACTCCATGAATAAGGCTTGACATCTAACTGAATCATTTTCAGTAGACCTCCTGAGACAGGCACTCTACAGTGTCACACTGTCCCACCCAATTTTAAGTGTGAGCTGAGTGCTCGTCTGAGACCATGTGAATCTGACCTCAAATTTCCAGTCTGGAGCTGAGATCTTCTGTTAATTTAAGACAGATTTACATAGTTGAGCGGATGTACATCTATCACAGAAACAACTTGTCCATGCTCAGAAAGATGTTCTAGTGTTGGAAAGCATGAAGTGTACAGCTTGAGCTTCCTTGTATTAACTGTTTCTATCCTTCCACTGTTTTGTGGCTTTTAGCAGGTGGTACAATTAAAGGAATCCTTGAGGCTGTTCTAACTTGTCAAAGAAAGCAGACTTGCATGGAATAAATGCCAGTGGGAAATCATAATTGTCTTGGGTAAAATATAATAGCCTAACCAAAATAAATGTGCCAAGATTGTCTAGTTCCTTTCATATAGTACCCTACCTATTCATGTTCATGTCATGGAAAGCCTTGAGCAATTTACTTTAATTTTAACATGTTCCCTTTTCTAAGGACTAGAACTTAAGTCGTTACGTACAACAACAACGCAACAGCTGTCTCTGAGGCAACAGCATCATGGTATATAAAGCATCCATCTGAAACAACTTGTGCAAAATGCCTATTTCAAAAGCACTCTCTCTTGTCCTTTGTAAACCGCTATTTTAAGACACCCTCGTACTTCCTTTTCTTACTACCATATCTGGGTGCAACTCAGAATTTCCATCCCATGTGAAAGTCTGAGATTCTGAAATTTCATTTCACCTAAGACAGAACGGAAAGTTTAAAATTAAAAATCTCTCACTAAACAAAATTTAAAAATATATATATTATTTTGGAAATATTTCAACAACCTTATCAACACATTTCTTTTCAATCAGGTCATTTCAGTTTTCTCATTTTGATGATAAAGCCAAAACCCCCAGAACTTTATTGAAAAGCAACATCTTCAACAAAATTAATATATTCCTATGAAATGTTTCAATTTCACTGCACCAGAATTTTTTTAATGGAAAGCTGTATCTCGGAATTGTTTTAACCAGATCTACTCATCTGAATTGGACACAGAAGGAAATGATGGTGTCAAATTAGGAGATTGAAAGTTTTGGCCCATTTTGAATAGCAGATGAAGAACTACATCCAGCTATGCCTAATAAATCCCAGGATTCATTTAATTATTCCTGTTAATTCAATGCAGTATTCATGCCTAAAATGTAGCTGTCAATCATGTAAAGTGAACTGGGAAGTTTATGCAAGAGTGGTCACAATTTCACCTTTGGTTTACAACGGTGCCATTCCAAATCAAGAATGACAATGTAAGAATTAATTGTTTCAGCTCCATTCCTTTTACACTTAAACCTTTCTGATCACATTATTTCTAAAATCATTTTAAAAAATAAAATACAGTCATTTTTAGAAGATTCTCTACCTCACCATACCTTTCAACTCATAGCCCACATCCACACAAGCAGGGGGCGTGCATTTGAAGCAGCACAAATAGTAGTGGCACAAATATGTGCCGCTCCTTTTTTGCTGCAGTGCATGCCCCTGCTTGTGCAGTTTGCAGTGGGACTCATTGTCCTGCTGCTTCATGTGTTGCAGAGGGAGATAGCTGGGGTGCAGGGTGCCTCAGTGTGGGGCTAGCCAGCAGGCAGCTCCCACACTGAGGCACCCTGTGCTCCAGCCAGCTGGGGAGCAGCACAAGGAGATGGGGTGAGCAGGCAGCCCAGGGCCTGTTCTCCCAGTAGAGAAACCTCTCCCTGGGGAAAAAAAGGGACACAGGGCACACCAAAGTGCTGTGCTGGGATAAGCATGGAGATGGGGGAACAAGCAGCCCAGGCCTGCCTGCTCCCACACCTCTGTGCACTGCAAAGCCCCCACACTGAGGCACCCTGCACCCCACTCCACAGCTGGCTGGGGCAGAGTGTACTTCAGGATGGGGGCTCCATGTGCCTTAGTGGGGGGGAACAGCCTGCTCCCCTGTCTCAAGGCATATTGTGCCCCAACCAGCCAGGAAAGCTGGCTGGGGTACAGGGTGCCTCAATGTGGGGGCTCTGCAGCACACAGAGATGGGGGAACAGGTAGCCCTGGGCTGCTTGCTCCCCCATCTCCATGTTTATCTCAGCACACAGCACTTTGGTGTGGTCTGTGTCACCTTTTTTCCCCGGGGGGGGGGGGTTCTCTACTGGGAAATCCCAGTAGCAAATTTTGCCCCAGTGCTGCTAATTAGCAGTGCTGCACATGATTTGACGTGCAACATGTGCAGTTCATGGTGCACAAAGAGGTTTGTGGTGCCACAAGCCACATGTGCCTGCATGTCTGGATGTGCCCATAGACTTCAAGGCCAGAAGGAACCACCTTGATCATGTAGTTTGACTCCTGTATAACAAATGTCACAGAACATCGCTGAAAAACTCCTTCACTAAGTCCATAACTTCTATCTGTTGCGCACAATATCTTTTAGAAATAATATTACCTAGCTCTTATAATAGCACTCATAATCCAGAAACCTCAAGAGGTTTTACAAGGGGGACAGCCTCCTCATCTCTGTTTTATATACAGGGAGACTGAGCACAAGGAGGTGAAATGCCTTGCTCAGCATCACCCAGAAGTACAACAGAGGATAGAGCTGAGCTCTAGTATATAGCTTTCTTCAGTAGGTCACACTAGATGTGTAATTTAATGTGCAGTACGTTATGTTATTGTGCATTACAGTGTCACACAAAGAATTGTAACATTACGCTAATGTGCAGTAAAATAGTCTACTATGCATTAAGCGTCACTAAAAAAAGTGCAAATGCACTACTGCACATTAGTGCAGTTTAATGTGCAATAATTTAGTACCTCAGGGTGCGGATACATGAGCAGGAGGATGCTCTTACGTGTTATAATTCCAGCACATCAGAGCAGACTTAGTCAAGTCTGCTGGATTGTAGCAATTACTGTCATTCAGCAGGCTCCTGTGTCTTGTGTATCTATGTCCCCACACTTCAAAATGGCAGCAGGGGTGCTTTCTCTAAAGCTCATTTGACGAGATTTAGATAAAGCACCCCTGCTGCCATTTTGAAGTGTGGGGACACTGATACATGAAGCGCTCTCAGCACTTCAATTAGTGCAGCTCTCAGAGATGCTCTAATTCAAGCACACTTCCAGAGCACGCATATAAAATGCCTTCACATTGAACATACTAAATTTAATGTGCATTAGAAAAGGTGCATTAATGCACATGTAGACGTACCACTAATTTGTAATCTTGTTTTAAGAACTTCAAGTGAAAGTATAAAATATTTCAATGACTTATTCCCTTTGCTGTTAACAAAAAAAAAGCCTCATTTCTAGTCCGCATTTGTTGAGCTTCCTCTTCTACTCTGGCTCTCAATATACTTTTGTCTGATATTTGTCAGATGTCTTTGCCAGTTCTTAGTAAAGCAAACTTAATTTATTTAGGCAACATCAACATCAATTAACCAAATGCAATCTTCTGTACAGAATGATTGATATCCTCTTCTGTTTGATAAATAAAGTTTAAGATCCCAGCTTTTTAGATTGGTTGAACCTCCTATAAAATGGGGAAAAGATTATCAGAAGTCTGGCTGCTCAGAATGTTTGTATCTTTTTTTCTTCTTTTTGGGACATATATTGGATTTTCAACTAAATAGAAATGTTTGCCAAATTTTAATTTTATGGAAAAAAATAGCATTCCATTGCCATTTTAAAAGATTTTAACTCCTAAAAATCTTTTTAGGTTATTTCTACCCAAGATTATTTAAGAGCTCCTTCCTTCCTTCGTTTCTGGATAACAAGTTATTTAAAAAAATTGTCCAAAACATCAACCAAAAAAGTTCTTAACCCAGTTCTAATTAAAATGCACTGCAATGGCCTCCCACTGATGCATGCCATACATGTAAAAAACACATGTATCATTTGCAATGCCATTCTACTTAGACTTCTGCCAACAAAATAGAAATTGCTATTAAAATATAGATCAGATAAGTGTGGTTTCTCTTTGCAGCTCTAAAAATCAGAGACTGTGTTTAAATATAATTAGAGTCCTATTTATGTAATAATCTTACAGAAAGTAGTATGCAGTCTTCCACAAAATGGGATTAAAACTGTGTGGAACAAAACTGATTCATTACAGCACAGCAGTAAATAAACTTCTAAAGCAGATTGCTAAGAATGAAAGATTTGGTGGCTTAATTTTCATTTCTGCCGCCATTTCCTGTTTCTGGTTTAGACTTCCAGGAAGATGGATAGATCAGTACAAAGCAAGGTGATCTTGTGATCTCCACAATAACCCATAAGAATTGCATTAAGACTTTATTTGAATAACAATAGTAATAGATATCCCAGTGTTTCCAAATAAAATGATCTCATGATTTAATTGGCCTCAAATTATCGAGAAATTTCCCATGATGTGCAGCCAGCCCCCATTTCCTTTGTACTAAATATCATTCCTCTATTTTAGATTTTCCTCTCTACTTAAAACTGATATTGAATAGGGCTGTGTGAAGCTTCAGTCCTTGCTTCGATTCAGCAGAGATTCAACCAGATTCAGCAGCTGAATCTCCAAATCCAAACTGAATTAGAGGACCCTCTGAATTGATTCGGAGAGATTTGGAAAGATTCGGTGATTTGGACATAGACACAGCTTTACATGTTTTTTCTACATACCTCAAGGTAGCACGTGGCTCATGAATGCTGCAATGCTGGGGTGGATGGAACATCCCACAGGAGTGCAGGGGGCTCCCCAGCGTGCTCGGCAGCAGACCCAGAAGTGGACCAGAAGCACTTCCAGTCCACTTCCGGGTCCACCAGGGAGAGCGCTGGGTCCCCCCCCACGCCTCTCCCGGCTCAGCGATTGGTGCCTCCTGGGTCTGAGGGGCACCCGGAATCCCCCTGCAGCTGATCACTGAGCTGGGGGAGTGCAGGGGTGGGGCCCCACAGTCTCCCCGATGGACCCAGAAGTGGACTGGAAGTACTTCTGGGTTCACTGCCAAGCATGCAGGCCCCCCCACCCCCGCCCCGCCCCATGCTCCTGTGGGATGCTCCATCCACCCTAGCATTGCAGTGTTCACAAGCCATGCCTGGTACCTCAAGGTATGTAGAAAAAACATTTAAACCTGTGTCTATGGCCAAATTGCTGATTCTCAGAATCAGCATCAAATCTTCAGATTCGGATTCAGCCCAATCAAATCAGGGACAGTGATCTGAATCAACTAATCAAATCACTGTACCCTATTCAGGCCATATCCAAATTGAATATGGCTCATTTTGCACACCCATAATATTTAACTACTAGCAAATTGCCTGTCAAGAATGATAGGGAGGGGGAACCAAGCAGAGACAGAGGCCTGTGTCTGTCCCCCCTGCCTCAGGTCAAGGCTGGGGCTACTCCCGGCTTCCCCCTACCACTTCAGGCTGGGGCCGGGGCCTGGGCTGTTCCCCACCTCCCCTCCACCCCTTTGAGCTGTTTCCCCCCTCCCCTTCAAGCCAGGGCTGCTTCCCACTTTGCTTCTGCCACTTCAGGCTGGGGCCTGGGCCTAGGCCATTTTCCCATTCCTCTTCAGGCCAGGGCCTGGGCCATTCCCTGCCTCCTCCTACCACTTCATCCTGGGGCCAGGATTCCATTTCCCTCCTCCCCTTCCTGATGGGTCTGAGGCCATTCTCCTCCGCCACTTCAGACCATGGCGGTGGTCACGGTGGTGGCCACTGCTGCAATGGGGTGCAGCCACTGGTAACTTACATAAGTTTAAATGTAATGATGATTAATTTAAATGGATCTGCAAATGCAAAGACACTATTAACTTGGAAATAAAACACAGATCTTCTAAATCCTAAAACAATTTCCTGCCTCGTCTTTAAGACCTTCCTTCTAAACATTGTAGCCGATTAGAAAAATAAATTAAAATAAAATCTCTTGATTTTCTTTTAGTCAAAAAGTACATATTTGATAAATTTAATTTTAACTTCATATTGTTTGTATTTTTTCCAAGCCTTTAAACAACGTGGTTACATTTTCTGGTTCCATTTGTTCTTCTTGACTTGAAGGCCCCAGAATAATACAGCACAATCAGGTACACTGCTATTTTGTGCAATATCTTTCATACAAAGTTGATGGAAAAATATTTTTCTAAGAGTAATACCTAAGAGTGGAGGCATCCATGAGACATGCTGTGGTGGGGTCTGGGTCAGCCTGGCTCCATCAAGCTCAAATCAGTCCTTGAACCCTTTTTCCCTCTCCTTTAATCTGGTTCCTGAAACAGAGTCTTTCTTTGGGCCCCACAACACAAAGTTTTAAAGCCCTGGGTTAATCTGCACCACACAGCTCAGCAATCCAAAATGAACCCCCACCACACTGGGTTAGTTCTCACCCTGTAGCTTTCCTTTTTTTCCTGGGAGAAGTCCTCTCTCTCCACATGCCATTTCCCCTTCCTCGCCTCACTTCCTCTTCCTGTTCCTTTATTCCCTGTCAGCCAATCATTTTCCCCTCATTGTTGGCAGATTGCTTGAGCCAGTAGGGGCCCCTTAGGTAGATGGCTTGTTACTGGGCAGCTAATGGACCCAGGCCCCTGTTACCTATGCATACTGGTAAGAATTAGCACTGAATACCACCTTAGAGAGAAGGGAGGAGCTCCTTCTGCTGATCTGAAGGAGTAATATATGAGTGAAAACAAAACTTGCCTCTGAGACTGTCAATATTGTACAGGGTTGCAAAAAAATCTAGGAACAGGGAAGTCTGCACATACTGATGCAGCTGTATGACCTTTTCCCTTTCTGTATCGCAGTTCCTTCACCTGTAAGATGATACTTATCTTCCTTTTTGGAATGACAGGGATTCAAATTGTTACACAAGTGCTGTTATTACTCATTTGTCACATGACTTTATCTTTGGAAAACATGTTTTAACTCTGTTTATCTTATTTGTCTCATTTTTGTATAGCAGTTATCTAACTTAACTGCTGAATTTGTTGCCTGAGGAACTGACCCAGCTGCTTTTTCTCTACCTGATCAAACATGCATTCCTCTTTGCATTCATATAGGTGGGGAGGACATGTGAATGATATAGAATAGGGACAACCAAGCAGTGATGGAGCATATTGGTTCGTGAATCAGGGCTTACAAAGAGGTGATGTGAAGAAGCAGTAAAAGAAAGAAGGAAAGAAAGGTAGATTCTACTTTGAATTACATCCTAGATTTTTCTGCCACTGGATTCTAGTTCCCACTGAGTACAGTGATAGTGATGGGTCCCTTACAAAGGCATGATAAGGTTCCAAGTGATTTTTGGCACCTCTGATGAAACACTGAGGCCTTCAGAATTGAATCAAAAGAAACCAGTGATCGGGAAAAGTAAATAAAATCCACATGGCCCAGTGCTTCTGTTCTTGTACCGGCATGCACCCTTGTACGTATATATGCATATGTCCTTGTATATGTACTTGTACATGCAATGGAAATTCAGCATGTGTAAGAACCAAAGGACTAGGATATTTAAGATAGTTTTAAAAAATGCCTGGAATGACCCAGAACATCTTGTTGGAGGGAGGGAAAGGAAGGAGAATGGAGTGAAAGGGAGGTGTGTCTCAGAGGAAACAAAGCAGAACCAGAAAACAAAAATATTGGGAAAAGAGTGAATATGAAATACAAGAGAACAGTATAATGGCCTCTGCAAAGGGGGCACAATCAGTTTCAGAGCTTGTGATCACCCTTCTTTTATTAATGGGCAATCAAGAAAGGGGCTCAAAATAATTTGTCTGTTATATTGATTCTGTAGAATAGAATAAAGGGGATTTCATAGACTATGGCACGCTGCTTTTTTATTTAACAGTAAATGCAAGGAGGAAACAACACATAATAATGATTTACTTCCTAGCAAATATTTTGCTTCCTTGAAAGCTAGATAGAGATTCCCAGATTGACTAGCCCATGTTTTATTGCACTTACATCAGTGTAAATTTACTGCCATTCTCTCAGTTCACTGTATAATTACATAGAGTTAACAGAAAGATGGGTTTATACTAGACAATGTGATAAGAATGTGGCAGGTAAGGAGTATGAAAAAAAGTTCTCTATATTATGCTGCCAGTCTGAACCCAAATGCAATGGCCCACACCCCCAGGTGAAGAAACTCTTCATAGCCCCAGCTCCGGTCTGCAGAAAAAATACTGAGTTCTAATGATGTTAGAATTCAGTATTTTTTCCACTCATTAAGCACCTGGCATCATGAGTTCAGCCTCAGTAGACCCAAAGTCACGAGTCTTTGTGTCATGAGTATTTTCATTATCATTTCATAGTTCAGATCAGGAAGCAGGTTCTTCAACTCCACAGTTAACTTTAGCATCTAAGAAATGTGATGAGGAGGGAGTTGCCATTTCCCCATCCAGTCATGCCACCATTTTGACCTCGCAATTCTAGTACTGAGTGGGGAAATCATGCTAGGGGCATCATACAGTTATGATGCAGACCGGAGCTGGGATGTTTTAAACCTTTACAGGCAGATGCAGAAGCTATTTGGAACACCTTGAGAACCGCCTTCCTCACAGGTCCCCGAAGAAGAAGAAGAATTTCATTTTGAGTCTGTGAAGGCTAATGTAATGCAGCTAATAATCCAAAATCATAAGTGTCTTTTTTCTTCGCAAAGAGAAACAGAAGCCTGGTTGTAATTGGTTTGGGGCTAACAGCATGAAAACCGAACATTGGTCCTGAGAAGACACTACTTTGTCCCAGAGGGGGAAAAGACACCCTGTATTAGAATTAGGATAAAATCTCCTGGGTTAGGGCAGATTTTTCTCACTTCAACAGGTTGTACCTTGTGGGTGCCACTTTGCTTTTGTTTTTGCAGCAACCTGGATTTTACTCATTCATGTGTCCAAAATAAGGCTATAATTTAAAACAACATACTCCTAGTAGTGATGGGTGGTATGGTGCAGGATACATCTCATGGGTGCTATGAGGCCCAGAACACTTTCAGACCTGCCAATGTTAGCATCCATGTTAGTACTAAATGTTACTAAGGTATTTAACCTATTGGGTTCTGTGCCAATGTTAATAAAGGCTTCTCTCTGAGCTTGGTGCTATCCAGCTCTGAATACACCATAGCCCTAATAGCCCTAATACATATGTATCTTGTCTGAACGCAAGATAAGTGTGTATTTACTCAAGAACTAAAAATAGACATGTCTGAATAAGTGAAGAAGGCTTGACTCATGTTCTGAAAGGCCAATACCCTCTTTTAAGCACTTGTTTCACTTCTGCATTTGAAACCATGACAACATATTTTACGCAGCACAGAAATAATTCATTGCCTCTCATTTTTGTATTTTTTTTCTTTTCCCCTACCCTGCCTTATCTCAAGGCACACTATGAGTTGATGTTTTCTTGGCTACCTATATATATCATTTGTCAGCGAACGATGATAGATCATGAGACCTTAGGACCCAAAGTTCAATGCCCAAAGTTCATGTGTTTTGCATGTCTTGGGTTCTGGACTGAAACATCATTATGATTCACAGTGCATTCTTTCATTCATTGTTTCAACAAAGCAACTCATATATTGCAGTTTCAGGGTCAGAGATTCCAAAGAGGACCATGCCCCCCACTACAGAAGAAGGCAAAACCACCCACAGCCCATGACAATGTGACCATGGAGTAAAACTCTTTCCTGATCCCAAATGTGACCATCAGGCTGACCCTGAGGGGAAAAGCAAGACCCTCTAGCCAGGAATCTCTGGGGTTTTCAGTCCCAGAAGGAATATTAGTGCACCCCAATCAACATCCCCAGAATAGGGTGTAGCTAACATCCAATACTTATAAGGAAGGCGGAGGGGGGAAAAAAGAAAAGAAAAAACGTGAACACGTAACAATAGGATAGGGGGAAAAAAATCCTTCTGAGCCCCAGGTGGCAACCAGCAAAGACCAGAAGCATGGATAGCCAAACACCCTCCCCTCTCCACTACAACCTAGGTACCACATACTTAGCACCACATATCTCACATTGTAACTGAAGAGCCAGAACTCCCCTTTCCATTATCTTATCACCTCCATTAATTTTTCCCACCTCCTCTAACCTTTCTTCATATCCAAACCTGTTAGAGCTCTGCTTGCTTCTCTATATAGAGTAAAATATGGGTGTTGGCTTCATTGGGTGCATCTACATGTGCACTGTACTGTGGAATTGACTAATTAGTTCCTCAGTAAACTGACTCACTATGTCACTGACTACATGTGCACCAGTATTAGGGTGCAGTACATTAATTAACTCTGCTGTGAGATAGTACTGTCAGGGATAGTACTCTCTTATGGCAGAGTAAGTAATTGCAGTCAAACGCACTTATACATGGTGATGGGGCTGGTTAGGGCATAAAGGTGTTAAAGTGCAGGGGCTACCTCCCACCTAGCCACATGGCTCCATAGTTTCTGCACCCTCGTATCCCACCAGCCCTGATGCCACTGAATGCCACCCATGCCCCTTGCCCACCTGGGGATGCTCTACCCTGGCTCAAACTGCTGTGGTCCCAGGTGCATGTACAGACATACCCAGGAGCAGTTAACTCCAGCATGAACAGCTCCAGAGCTTATTACTTTAATTTCACATGTAGATGCACCCACTGACAACAAGTTGTCTTAAGAATGCATAATTAACACATGAAAGTATCCCATCATAAAGTAAACTAGATGAGGTCAACAAGGTTGGAGTTGTAGTATTGACCTCACCAAGCTACCTCACAGCAGACACTGCATATGCCTTATAGCTCTACTTCATGTTTCACAACAAGATAACTATTTCATGTTTGTTATCTCAAAACCATGAAAACCACAGGGAAAACTTAGCCAGGAAATACTGCATCCAATACCTCAGTGCTAGGGGAAGTGAGAAAGGAGCATCATCTAAAAGACACTGGTACCCAGTTTCAAGGATCTCCTGGACTCACGTTCAAAACACACATACTACCTTTTCCCATTCGTGGTTGGCTTTGCCATCTTTAAGCTGTCCTGGATAGTTTTGTCTATGCCACTCAGGTTTGTCTTTGAAGGCCATGAAGGAACTACAATTGGTCTAATAAAAGGCAATTCAGCAACTGGTTTAGGCAGACTGACACAGAGCTCTTATTCTTCTGCTTCACTCTTTGCTCTAGCAGCCCATCTAATCCCAGGTCCTACTAAGAGTTTAGGGAAAATCTTTAAAGCCTTCACTGTTTTGGGGCCTACTGGTATAAGGAGAGGCCTACACTGCAATAAGAGTAGAACTTAAATCAACAGAGAAATATGGTTTAGGGTAATTTGAGAAGGAAATGACACTGAAGCCTATTTGACACCTAGATCCTTGGGTGAATAGGCATTAAAAATTGGTGATGTTTCTTGTATAATTATTAATTTTTAGATTGTATATGCTTCCTGTATATGCTGGTGCTTAGTGACCACTTCAGAATTATTGCAGAAAACAGACGAGCACACTAATACTAGGACATATAAAACAATAGGAAATCTGGAGGTGGTCTGCTCATTACTGGTAGTATGATTCTACAACAAATATCACACTGGCTTCATTGGAATTATTTCTAATATGTACAAGAACAAATGTGCCCAGAATTAAGTCCCATGTACATTTATTTGTCATGGAAAGGGAAGAACAAAAAAGAACATTAATGCAAATTAAAAAGCCATTTATTAAGCAGTATGAAAAAGAACAGGCTGTTCTTGAATAACAAATGTGTAGGCAAGGAAGGTTGAGGAGGAACATGAATGTCAAGTACCTTACAAAAAAACAATAGAAAAGTTGTAGAGAAGCTAGGTGAATATTGGGACGTGGTCACCATGTGTAGAAGCATTAGGTATTCTTGGAAACTTATGCTGAAATGCACAGGAATGCATTGGAAACACGAAAGACAAATATATTTCACTTGTTTATATGCCTAAATGGCAGTTACCCAGCTACACAAGAAGGAAGGGGGGGCTATAACAGAAGGCTTGGTGCTCCTGCTAATTTACGAGCAGGCAGGCCACAGATGAAGAAGGCTGCACGTGTGGCAGAAGGCAATCAGAAATCACATGACCCAGAATGGAGCTGACCTTGTAGTATATAAGCCCAGGACCTGAGCTGGGCAGACAGTCTGGCCTGGTGAGCCATAGACAGACAAACTTGTGAGTAGAAGGTCTGCAGTAAGGCTCCTCACTAACACCTGAGCTGGAGTAAGCAAAACTGGAGGTTTAGAGATTGAGACTGTGGGGGTGGTGGAGGTCTCAACTGGCCCAGGAGCAGGGCCAAGGCCTGAGGACAAAGGGCCAAGGCCCAGGAGCAGGACCACAGCCAGGGTTGGGGGACCCACAGCCCACAAGAGGCAAGAACCAAGGTTTGGGGGCAACAGACTTCAAGGGGCAAGAACAAAGTTCTGGGACCCGCAATCCACAAAAAGTGAGAACCATGGTCTGGGACCCACAGCACACAAGGGGCAAGAACAAGTAGGGCCAGGGAGCCCATAGCCTGGGAGGTCTCAACTGGCCTAGCAGTGAGTCCAGGGCCCAGGAAGAGGGGTGAGAGGCCAAGGAGAGTCACAGCTGGAGACTGTCAGGGCCAAGGAGCCCAGGGATCTCAACTGGCCTATGAGTGGGACCAAGGCCCAGCAGAGGGTTCAAAGGCTGAGGAGGACCACAGCCAGAGATTATCAGGGTCAGGGACATAGAGCCCAGGGAGGGCAGAGACAGGGCTAGGGACCCACTGTATCTGAGAGGTGGAAACAGGGTCAGGGATCCAGGGCTGTGCCCCAGGAGTAGCCAAGATGGGCAAAGTGCTTGAGCATGGGTGGGAAGAGACAGATACCAGAGCCCAGGAGGGACAGAGGATGCAGGCCTGAGCTAGTGAGTAATCAGTAACATCTGTGAGGCTTAGGCATGGCTCAAACGGGAGATGAGGCCATATAATAAGCCCTTAAGATCTGAAGAACTGACCTGCACAGGAAGGGATTTTCACATTAAGCCTGGTTCGCTTGGTTGAAGACACAGGAAGAGGATATTGAGAAATAAGGTGATGAGTAGTGACACCTGGGCTCATCAGTGTGAAATCTTTCTTGGGGAGCCCTGGGGCAGCCTCCTTTCTTACAAAGACATAAGGTGTGCTAGGAGAGATGAAGGGGAGCTGGCCCCAAAATAGAGCAGAGGTGACAAGGGCTTCCAGGGACTTTGTGACCACCCCTGGAGGTGGGACCCCATTACAGGGCCATCACATGTCCCACTCACCCAGAAAGTGGCAGCAGAAGAAGGGCACTTTAGGTTGATAGTTTAGTGCCCACACAGGAAACAGGAGACCTGGAGATAGACTGAGCTTTCATCTCCTACTTCCCATCACAGTGTTAACCATCAGGCTACAGATTAGGCATTATCAAGTTCCATCACCAACCCTCTTCTTAGGACTGACCCACTGCACCTTGTATTTGATAGTCATTGTATCAAATGTATGGAGAACAGTGGGGAAGTTTCTGCCCCACTGGAAGAAAAGGCCCAACCTAAAATGCAGGGCCCTTATCCTTCCAGACAACATCCATCTTACTGAGCCACATACTCTCTGACTCCTTCTTTTCCTTCTGGCCCTAAATACTGCCTTCTGTTGACTATGCAAGAGACCAGGATACAGCCAACCTCCTACTCCTCCTTCTCTGATATCTAACACGTGCTAATCACAGGATTTTGCCAACTACAATTTTGAGACTTAGCCTCAAGTGTATATTTTGGTGAGTGTATGGTGCCACATACATGCATCTGCTGAACATGCTCAGTGGGCACATGGATACCAGCTGGCATTGTTCTGAGGTGTGCAGAAAGTTGTGGTTTTTTCTGGGTGGTGTCTGATTGCTGTCACTTTAGATATACAGAGTGCTGGAGTCTGTATTTTCTGGAAAGCTGACGGTAGCAAGCCATTTTTCAAATCCTGAAGATGACTCAGAAAACACAACTCAAAAGTATGCCAAGTGGTGAAAGTTCAGAAAGGCTTATTGTTGTTGGACAGCACACTAGTTGGCTTGATTAACAATCAGTCCAACTTAGCAAGGCTTGCCCTGGACAGGCCTAGACACCATAGGTTATGCATACTCCCTTAGGTCTCTATGAGGGACAGGTCTCTGAACCCCTGTATTTATACTTGTGTACTGCCCCCCTCTCCCCCCCACCCCCGTCTCATGCCAACTCTTATCTTTCTCCTTGTCTAGATGTTCATCTCTACTTGTTTTGTTTGCCAAGAATACATGCCTGCGCTTGTTCTCTTTGTCTCATTGGTAGGTTCTTACTTACATTTGTCCTTGTGTTTTTTTTTTATCTTTGTTTTCATACTCCATTCAGTGTCTTTTTGCTCATTAGTGTGTCTTTATTTTTTTTCTTTCTTAGTGGGTCATCCAGCAGTCAGGAAGCCTCATTCTCCCATGCTGCTTTTCAGCAACATATCTTACTATAGCTTAATATAACTACAGCATAGCACAATGGAAATTCCTATAGCCCATATTGACTGTGCCCGGAATTGAATCACCAACCCTAAGTGACTGGGTAATGCCATTTATGCACTTGGTGTTTATTTGTTTCTTGTTCTCATCATTTCCTGTATCTGACAGTGGCCTACATGAGATGCTTAGGAAGAGGATGTAGGACTCTCAAACTACACCCAGTGATGCAATATAAAGTAATAGAGTGATACTTCTTTCAGATCCCAGATAATAATCTGCTGATGCCCTGAAGCATATGGTTATTCTCCATCTCACTTAAAGAAATTGCAGCTACTCTTATTATTCATATATCTCTGGACTTACTCAGTTAACCACATGGATTTATATTCCCTCTGATCCATTGCCAAGCCCTTTCTCTCATTTCTTAATATCCTCTTCCTGTATCTTCAACCAAGGGAACCAGGCTTAATGTGAAAATCCCTTCCTGTGCAGGTCAGTTCTTTAGATCTTGAGAAGGGCCTGAATATGGACTAGGAATCCATACAGTATCAAACTGTGGCATACTATACTGCCCTCATTGACTCTCCAGGTCTCTCTTATGAAGTCTCATCTGAAAACATATATTTTTTTTGTCCCTGACCAATACTGGTAAAGATTACTTCCTGTTCACTTCACGGCTTTGCAAGCTCCTCATGTATTCCCTACTCATGCACATGAGATGGAAAGAGAATCTAGCTTTTCTCTCTTCCACAGATACAGCATGGGAAGCACAACTTTGCCAAAGAAAATAAGTTCAGACTCTTATGTGGTATACTAGCCAATTGCCCATCATGAATGATGGATTTCAAAGGAGCATTTACCAGAGTGGTCATCCATGTTGCCCACCACTAAAGCTGGCTCTAACAGTTCTAGATCAGGGGTACTCAACCTCTGGCCCACAAGCCAAATGTGTCCTGCAGGGCTCCCAACAGGTCAGGAGATTTGGTGGTAGAGGAGCAGTAGCAATCAATACTACCACCCTTCCCTGATACCAAATTCCCATGCCCTGCACAGCCCAATCAGGGCTGGGCCCCCCAGCTTCCCCCTCCTCCCCCTCATGACTTTCTCGCCCCCCCCTGCCTCACCATGTACTAAATTGGGCCCACCAGCTGGATCTGACCCATGGAGGGTCTGAGCACCACCCATTCAGCCCAACAGGCCTGTTCCTGCAGGAGGTCACTAAACTAGGTATGATCTATCAGTTAACTATTTAACCAATATAATTGGAAGAGGTTAAACGGATATTATTTTAAATTATATTTATATCCCTACCTGTGGGGAGAGCCGGCAGAGCAGGGGGGCTGACGCTGCCAGTGCTGGGGGGGGGCTGTGGCTTGAGTGTGAGGGACAATGACATGGTCAGGGTGCCAATGTCAGGACTGCTTAGAGCCACAAAGCAATAGGGGGCAGCCACAGTTGGACCCATGTCTTGGTGCGGGGGGGAGCTGCTGCTGGAGGGAGCAAGTGGAGGGTTGGCAGGGGCTGCGGGTTGGGATTGAGGGGCACCAGCAGAGCTGAAGGGACTGTGGCTTGGAAGTGAGGAGCACCAGCATATCAGGGCTGCTGTATAGCACAAAGCAGCAGGGGGTGCAGCCACAGCTGGACCCACATCCTGGGGAGCAAAGGGGACAGGAGGAGCTCTAATTTTCAATGATAAAAAACCAAAATCAATGGTGAGACTATATAGGTATTTAGAATAGATTTATTGTAATGACTGAGGCACTGGTAAACCTCCAAATTGCTTTAAAATTGTAAATATGTCAATAAAGCATCATGTTCAACTGATACCTCTATATATATTCGCATTTCATTTTAATCATGGAAAAATGTGCATTTCAGGGTTTTTTAATCCGAGAATTTTGTATTTTTTTTTAACAGAGAAAACCAGGATCCCTGGTCACCACCAGTCCTATTCAGCATTCCAACAAACTACAAGGATGTATTTCAGGACACCTAGAGGTCATTCTGAGATTAGAAACAGGCCTCCACATGCAACCTGTGGGACAATCACAAAGTAGAGTTCCAGTAGCCTTGATGGAGCTAGTGAAGAATTAATTAGAAAAGTCCTCAAAGAAAAGGTATCAGTACATACACGAATCACCACAGAATGGAACAGCAGCTTCGCAGTGATAGAAAAGCTCTAAGTATTGATGAAATAAAGGATTGGGGGGGGAAATGTTGCTCACAACTGCCTTACCAGAGTCTGTGCACAAGTATCAGAAGCACGTAAACTTGAGACAGTTAACACATGGTGATCCAGTATGGGAATAGAGAGAGAACCAAAAACAAAAGTCCTAAAGAACTAGAATGCTACAGAGTAGTTACAACTGTAGTATAGCTCAAAAAGAGGCCTTGGAGCAGCAAGAATCCAATGCGATAGCATGTAGCATTTCCTGTAAAGTCCTGACAAACACCAAAAGATGTGCTCAAGTTGCAAAGAAGCTATTGCCTAATGCCTATGCCCATTGGAACAAAATGGTGCTATTTGTTCACCTTTGGGCACAAGATAGGTGTGCAGCCTGGTCACAAGCAATAAGAAAACATTGCAAAAAAAGCCATTACTGAGCAACTATAATGCATGTTATTTAGGACTACAGTGCCTTGAGGTGAGGATAATGCCCAGGAATGACTGGTGGCAGACACACTAATCATTGCATATCCTCCAGAGTACAATACAAATGGCCCTTTAGGACAGCAGATAGACCAAAGGAGAGGCTTCAGGAAATCCAGCAAAACTCCTTAACAAGTTGTTCAGACTGAAGGATTGGGGAGACCAGGAGGCTACCGAAAATTACCAGCTGATGGATGAGCTGTAGGTGTGTGTGAAGCAGGCCCTATTCGATTTAGATTCGGATTCGGCCTGAATCAGGGACAGTGATTCAATTCATTGATTTGGATCACTGTCCCTGATTCAATTTGTCTGAATCCATATCTGAAGATTTAATGCTGATTCAGAGAATCGGAGATTTGGCCATAGACACAGCTTTAAACATTTTTTCTACATATCTCAAGGTACCAGCGCGGCTCATGATCACTGCAATGCTGGAGTGCATTGGGGGGTCCCACAGGAGTGCGAAGGGCCCTCTACATGCTCGGCAATGAACCTGGAATCCGGTCCACTTCCAAGTCTGCTGGGGAATGCACTCCCTCCCACCCCCCCGCCAGCTTGATGATTGGCTACAGGGGGACTCTGGGTGCTCCTCCAGACCCAGGATGCACCAGTCACTGAGCTGGGAGGGTGTGGGGGGGTGGGTCCCCCTGTGCACTCCCCAGCAAACCCAGAAGTGGACCAGAAGTGCTTCTGGTCCACTTCCAGGTCTGCTGCTGAGCATGCTGGGGAGCCCTCCTCGCTTCTGTGGGACACTCCATGTAAAAGCATCGCAGCATTTACAAGCCCCTGCTACCTAGAGGTATGTAGAGAAAACATTTAAAGCTGTGTCTATGTCCAAATCTCCAAATGTCTCCAAATCGATTTGGAGGGTTCTGATTCGATTTGGAGAGATTAAAGGATTTGGAGATTCAGTCACCGAATTGGACCGAATCTCTGCTGAATCAAATCAGGGACCAAACCTTCACATAGCCCTAATGAGCTGTGTGTCCAAGACAGGATTTTGCATACACAGGACTGAATAGCAACCCCAACAGATTTTAGATCTGATGTCATGAAACTAATACAGGTTTCACTCATGGAGCTGGAGGCATGAGGCAAGCCCAGAGAAACCTCCTCCTAGGTATTACACCAGAAATTCTCAATTAGGGTGCTGTGGCATATTAGGTTGAAAACTCCTGCACATGATTAACAAAACAAACAGATTTCAAGTAGGAATCTGTAGTTTCAGATACATTCTAACTTGTTATGGTCTTCAATATATGGTCTTTTTTCCCCCATCCTCTGGGGTGCAACAGATTAATCTTCTTTGGAGTAGTGTTGACTCTCCAACCATAAGGTGTTATGGTTTAGTACAGTGGTTCCCAAACTTTTTTACACTCAAAGCCCTCATTGCTAGACACAAGGTATTCCTGAGAAAAGTGCCATCCATTAACTTTCTCTGAAGTTTTGATTATGGAAAAACAATAGAGCAATTCCTTTGTTACAAAGAACACTGGAGGCCAACCTGATCCTGGAGATTTTGCCTATTCCTCTCCTCTTTAGCCTCCACTCTAAATGCAACTCCTCTGAACTTGCAGATCTGTGACTTACGTCATATTTCTTTGGAAATATAAATATGTTTAAGCCCAGCATCCCTCTGCAGAATTTTGGACCTGAGTGTTGCATTATCTAAGTGGAAAACGGAAACCAGAAGTTAACCAGAAACAAAAGTGAAATGGACTGACTGAATTTCCTTCCTCTAGGCAAAGCAAAGTGCCAAGTAGTGCAAAATCATCAAGACAAATAAAAATGTAAATCTACTTTCATCATGAAACTGTTTCAGGCCGACGTATCTTCGGTATTATTGCTGACACAGACAAAAACTTTAGTTCTATCTTTTTTGTATTTCCCTTCCCATAGAACCATGAGTGACTACTCACCCAATTAAATCCCTGTCCTATTTTTTTTCGTTGCTCAGTTTATAAATGATATGTGTGTCTTTCTTACAGGCCTGGTTCTTTAGTTCCAATGCAGCTGCTCTTGATCTTACCTCTAGAGGACACCAGTTGGCATATTAGTGTAACAGCTCTCAGGCAACCATTGACTTGCTTTAAACTCCAGAGCATATTTTCATGGACATCACCAACTTACTTAATTCCCCTCCTTATGAGTGTGCAAGCTCCTTGGGTATTCCCTACTCACCCACATGAGATGGAGAGAGGATCAGACTTTTCTCTCTTCCACAGATGCATCATGGGGAGGAAATAAGTTCAGATCCTTATCTTGTATTTGTTGGTATGACTCCCTTGATATCAATCTAACTACGCCAAGAGGGCGCACACGTGAGGATTTCAAGGTTTAACTATCCCAGGCATCTCTGCTTCATATTCTGCTTCCTTAAAATATTTACCTACTTCACAGTTCAGGTGCTTGTTCCATAAATATTTGTAAAGCACTTGTAGGTGTCCAAGAGCAGGTACTAGGATCTCTAACAGTGACTACTACTATAATGGAATGCTGGCCCTGTCGCATGGCAAGGGGATTAATCTTTGCAATAATGACCCATAAGAAGTCCATATCTATAGCCAGCGTCTTCATTGAAGAGTAATGTAATGTACTATTATCATTATTAAAATGTTGTACTTCATGTATTTCTCCCATTCTTCTTTATATTATAGTAACATCCAGAGAGCCAAGTCTCATGCTGCTCTCCCCCTTCTGCTGACATCAGGTCCTTGTGGCACTAAGTGCTAAACACATAGTCGGAGACAGTGTATATGGCAAAGACCTTAGGAACTATATGGAAAAGGAAGACAACGGCTGGGAGGAAAGAAAAGAAAGTAAATGGTTTTCACAAGATAAACACAGGAAGTGGTTGGGTTGAAATTAAAATATACAAATGCCAGTGCTTTATTAGCTAATTAATATAATTTCTCTAAACAAAACCGCCTCTCTTTTTTCTGATTGTATGTTCTTCTTTTACTTTCCCCCTATAACATCTTATGCCTTAATTCTTCATTACTTAGGGAGCACCTGGACCTTGTACAGTTCTCCAAATAGTGCATTTTATACAGTTCAGTAATTTTAGTTATCTAAAATATAGAAAGCAGCACTGGACTACTTAAAACAGGATGGACCACAAGCAGTATTTGCTGAAATATGAATTACAAGAGCTGGTTAAATTAGTATTTTTTTCATTTAAAAGTGGGTTCCAAGTACAACGTTTCAGAAAATGTTTATTTTTGTAATTTGAAAAAATGTTGATATACAATATTTCAACAAAAATCTGAAATGCTATAAATCTAAAAAATGTCTACCTTCTCTTACTTTAAAACAAAAACCATCCCCTACTCTTTTTTTTTTTCCTTGGGGAAAAAGGGAAGTAAAATTCAAAGTTTAGTTTTGAGGAAACTACATTTTTCTATGTAATGGAATCAATACTGCTGCTGTAATGGAATACTGGCCAATCAAAATGGTCCTGAGCAGCTGTACGTGGTGATCCCTTCCCTTATAAAAGTGTTTAGACTCCTCCCTGACAAGTCATGTCAAAGCAGAGAGAAAGGACAGTTAATAGTTACTATGCTTTGGCATGCAGCTTAGGACGTGGTGTACTTTGGTGAAGGAAGGCGGCATGCAGGGCAGTCTCTTTTCTGTATTCCAAAGGAAGTGTCAATCACACCAGAGATGATTTCCAATGAATATTGTTGGGACTGTTAGCAATTGGCCTGATCCTGCTTCAGCTGAGGCCATCTGTTTAGCTGCTAACATAGTGGGCGAATATGGGTCCCCTAACCCTCGCTCCTTAGCCAGGAGTAATGACCCACCAGTAAACTCAGGTGACAATAAAGTTTCCAGAGTGTAGTAGGAACAGTGTGGTTTCTCTTTCTTAGGCAGTGACAACAAGCTTCAGTGAATGGACACTGAAAATAAATATTCAGAAAGTTAAAACTATTTCCATTTTTTGTTACTCACAAAGTGAACAGGCAGCAAGAATCCAAATCCATTCTTTCATAGATTCGTAGATTGTGAGGGGCTGGAAGGGACCTTGCAGATCATCGGGTCCAGCCCCCAATGATCTGGACTTGAGAGCAGTTGGAGCTAGGAGAGCATCCAAAGGGATGCAGATTGCCCTTAGCTTTTGCTTAAACTTCTCAACACTTCTCATAATGTAGTCCTGGGCCACTTGCAGACTTAAACTGGCTTCTGATCACTTATACCGATTTATATGTAATTTCTGTTCGGGGCCTTGGAGAATCTCCCTCCTTGCACAATTACCTGCCACTGCCCTGGGGTAGGTTTTTCCTCTCCAGCTTGCAATGAAACTTTATGACTGTGGAGTTTGAGTATGTGTTAAAATTATGTGCTGTTTCTGTGCCGCTCTCTCTCATCTCTCGCTTTCCTTTCCAGTAGTTTCATGTTCCCTTTGCTGTATGGAAAAGCTTTTAATCTGCTCCAGCCTTCCTGCTCAGTTTATCCTGGTTCCACCCCCCACCCCCCTCCCCACCCCCGGGACTTTCCTAACTTCCTTCTGTAAAGTGAGGAAAAAACAGATGTAATCATTGAACATGCACCTCTACAAGCTCAGAAAAAAGTTGTGCTCTCTCCTTTCCCTGAGCTAGGTTTCTATTGTAGGCGGTGCATTCCTTGGGAGGGAGGGTGTGTATGTGTGTGGGGGGGGGGAGGGAGCCATCCCACATTCAAGTGAGCTCTTATTTAATGGGGGTCTCCATGCAGGTCAGAAGACAGAAGAGATTTTCCTGTTTCCCGCTTTCATACAGAGAGAGACATTTACGTGCCACAGAGGCATGGAACGTTTAACTGAACTAACCCTAGAGGAAGCAGCTGCAAGGGCCAATCAAGATGCCTGGATGCATATCAAGGAGGATTTCAGGAAAATGCGTTGGACTGTGATTTTTTGCATGCTGTCTGTGCTAGTCCTAACATTACCCACAGCCTATCTGCTGGTTGGAAATTTCAGAGCCCACAAACCTAGCCTGGATCAGGTAAGAAAATGTCATTTATCTATGATTTAAGAAAACTTTAATGAAACTCTCTTCTTTGCTTAATGTTTTTGATTTGGAAAAAGACTGTGTGTGTTTTCATGGGTGGGTGATTTGGGAAAATGTTAGAAATGTCCTATTATCCTCTTTCTTTTCTTTTTTTCCTTTTATATAACAGATGAGGTAAAAGGAGATCTGAGGGTTTTTTCCTTCTTTTTCTGACAAACTTTCCCCTCCTGTTCTTTGATTTTCCCCCTCTTCAATGGGTCATCCCCCTTGACTGATACAAATCAGTGTTATTGCACTGAATTAAACATCTATGAATCTATTAATTCAATTAGGGATTGGGCAGTACACCTCCTTACCCACTTTCTTGGGTTTACACTGAGATTTACCATGCATCTCACCAGAGAGTGAGAGGAGGCATGAGGTAGACATCTGCTAACTATTATGCACAGACATCTCTTTTATCTCTTTATCTCTTTTACACTTGTGTAAAATCGTTGTGTGTCTAGCACTTGCGTAAAATCGTTGTATGTGTATAAATACCAGACAGGTAAAGGGCATGGAGGTCATGTCCACATTTGGAAGCAAATTTAAATTTCTCCCAAATTTGAAATTTTTGATATGGGCATCTGATTTGGGCCAGTTACTGAGGCTAACCCTAGAAATGAAATCCTCATCTGATTCCTAATAAAAAATTTCCCAAAGTTCAGAGGGACTGCACTGTTCCTTTTTAATAGTTAGCTGGCCATTGACCTCCACAGCTACACACTTGTAAGTTTTTGTTATGACACTGTGCTACTTTAAGCAAGTGCATATTCCCACTGAGTCACTGAAATCAATGGGACAGCCCAGCTTCTAGCAGGTGAGCCTATGCCAATGTGTTTCCAGAATCAAGGCCTTAATCCATTTCAGCAATTCATCTCAAAGTCATTATTGAGTGCTTGTGTAGCCCAGACTTTATTTGTGAACAATAAAATATTGTTGCCATTCAAAAGCATTTGAAAAGAGCTAATAATAGGCTGACTCCAAACCAAGCTTCCTTTCTGGCAGGCTTCTGCCAACAGATTTTTGACACATGTATTTAATAGTATCTTGGGGCCCAACCTGCACTGAATTTTGCATGAGTGAATTTCTGCACCTGTATAGTGTATAGTACAGGGTCACGGCTTTGGCATCTCATGTTTCAAGCTCCTTCAGATAGGGACTTTGCCCAGGTCTGGCTTAGTTTGCGCAGCAGAATGTAGCTTTGGCTGCGACATGTTACCTCCAGGGAGCCTAGATATGTACTATTTAGTGTGTGCTAATGCTCAAAGTCCATGTCCTGTTATGTCTTCACTGATATGGCTACTCATATCAGCTAGACCTGGCACAGCTACTGTCCAGGTAACCGTCTTTATTTTGTGCTTAGACATACTGTGTGTGTTTGTATTCCACTGAACGCAACGGCATCGACATTTGGACACCAGTTGTTAGTGCTATTATAATAGAAATAATAAAATAATAATCCATCCAGGAGGATTTTTACTTGCCTGGCTTATAGTTGCAATGCAAAGGACAGCAAAGTTGTATTTCTGAATGGCTTTGAGTTCTTCAGAGGGCAAGTGCTACATAAACATTAAGAATTGCTATACTCTGGATGATATTGTCACGTGTTATAGTTCTATAAATATATGTACAGTAATTACTACAGTGACATGATAATGCACTGATGACTTAATGATGCTATCAAATAAGCTGCAGCATTTGCAAATCCTAGTGGGCAAAAATAAAACCAACACAGCTGACTGTTTGCCATTTGAATTCATGCCAAGCAGAGTAGGTGGAACATTATACTCCTCAGCTACTTACTATGTTCTGTAAATCTTCTTCTTGCTCCATTGATAACTGAGACTGTCACCGGTGAGAGGCAGCAGCAAAACCAGTTATAAGTGTATTTGAGTTTTTTCTTCATTACTTTCTTCTAACTCCTCCAATGAACAATATCCCAAATTCAGAATATGGGCCTGACCCCGCAGTCCTTACTCATAAGAGAAACCCCATTCATTTCCAGAAGAATATTCTCACAAATAACGGTGTTAAATCGTCTTTTCTGAATGATTAAAAAAGGCATTTATTCCCCTTTAAATTTTAAAATTAAAAATCACACTTAAAGGCAGATTTTTTTTACTCCCAAAGCCCTCTGTCGCAAGGATCAGCAACATTTTTGGGCAGAGTACCAAAACACCCACAACCTCAACTTGTAAGATGTTGGCGCACCAAGGGCAGATGGCAGGGAGCCACGAGGGGCCTAATCCTTGTTGTAGCAGCGCAGCCCCGGCCCCTTCCCCGCTGTCCACCTTCAGACAAATGCCTTTGTATGTGGTGCTCTAGCACCCATACTAAGGGTTGCCTCCCCCTGCTCTATTATAACTGGAAGTCTCAGCAGAGAAAAGGAGAAAAATGGCACCTCCACCGGGCTACACAGGAAGCATGAGAGCAGGTGGACAAACAGGAGAAACAGTATGCCTAGCTGATGACCCGGAAGCAGAAAGGGACAAGCGAAAAGGTTAATGAAAGGGACTTTCTTTCTGCCTTACAGTGTTCTGGCACAGGGGATAGGGAGGGGAATGTCATAATTTATTGCTGCCATAGATTATTAGTAAATTCCTGTTGCGTATTTTCCTACAGAAAGTGGGAAGCAGTACAGGCTTTGTGCTGCAGAGATGTCTCTCTTGACATTTATTGCTAGGATGGTGAGGTGTACATGCCACTCCCTGCACACGGATATCTAAATAGCCCTGAACAGATACAGATTCCCACATTCTCCTCCCTTTAGAAATTCCCCAGTCAGACAGGGAAGGGAATATTGAGGCCATGTATACAAACATTGAGTTTTCCCCTCCTGTTGCATCTGCTTCAGGAATAAGTTGCTGGAATCATGCTCCAGGGTGGATTCCCTGGGAAGCTTCAATCAAATACAGATGGGGAAAAATGGGAATGTCCGGGTAATTGACCCACTTCTTGGAGTTTTAAACAATGATCTGCAACAACTGTAACTAGGGAGCATTAGGGAAGACTAGAAATATTGAAAGTCCAACATTTTTATTTCTGCATCTCAATTCCATTTGTTAACTTTGTACAGTTTGAGTTCAGTCATGTGGCTGCCAGACTGACACAACAGCCAAGAATGTATCTGCTGCTGCCTATCAATTTCCTTAGTTACCCACTTAAAAACAAAGCGCTAAGTATTAATTGATGGTGTTTGCATTTAATTCCCACTGCTGTCAGTGGGATGTTGGTTGGGTTAAGTCAGGGGCATTCTGCAGCTGCAAGATAATAATAAGTCTATAGATGGAAACTGAACCAAACAGGTTGCATAAAGGGATGCATTTTCCCACCACTCATTTTGGTGCTACTAGAGCAGGCTACAGCATATAGTTGGGCTTTCTAAGTCCTATCCACTGTAAAATGGGTCCATTCCAGGCCTGCGCTGGCCAGCATGAAGACTAACCAATCCCATTTGTGCAGAGCCACAAACTGTTATGTAAGTGGCACAGTTCACAGGATGGAAGAATGGTTGTAGGAGGGTTGAGTTGAAGTCCTTCATCATTCTCCCAAGTCCATGATAATCTCCTCCCAAGCCCTAAATGTTTTACAGCACTGCTCTATTGCACATGCTTTATGCAAGTAGCATGGATTGCTTTTCCTCTTGAACCAGTTTTCATGAAAGTTAGGGTGAATCTTTCTATTGACTTTCCAAGAAGTTAGAGAGGGCCCTTGAGAGAAAGGCCAAACTAAAGTGCACTGAAAGTTAAACAAAAAGTTAAACCAAAGGATATCATCTGAACAGCTTTGTTTGTGACACTTATGACCCCAGAGTTTCATTTAACTTTTCTACATTTGACTTCTGTCAGATGGACACCCACGCCCCCTTTCAAAAGGCACAATAAGGAAAAGCATGTAGGTGGGGGAATCTTTGCCTATTTCCTTTTAGTGTTAAATGTAAATAAATGTCCTAGGGACTTTTGGCCAGTCTTGGAATTGAGACAGTAGCATCTTTTTGCATACCACAGGCTTCACAGTATTTAAAGTCTCTGTTTCAGGAGACTGTCGTCTTCAAATCAGATCTATGGTGGGATTTTCAAAAGCACTCAATGTCTGCTTCTCTCTTCCCATTGTAACCAGTGGGAGTTTTTCTAGTGACTTCAGTGGAAACAAACAGAAGTCAAAGCTGAGAATTTTTTTAAATTGCACCTGATCGAGGAAGGGGAATAGAACAAGTACCCAATAATTACACACAAATTAGCCCTTTAAAACATACTTAACGTTTATAGGTACATCATGAGTTGTATAAATAAACCCTCCATATTGTATAATAACCCAACTTACATTTTCAACAGCTTCTTTCAGGTCAAAGGGTGTATATACTTTGAGGTATATACACAACACATGCATTTAGTATTACTATTACCTCTCACATATTAACCTAGCTTTCCATAATTAAATACAAGTCTCACATAATATTTTTCATCCATAGATCTCAAACCTCCTCACAAAGGAGGCCCTTCTTATTATCCCAGTTTATAGACAGTGAAACTGAGGCACAGACAAGACACTGCCTAAGGTCGCCACTTGACAGATCAGCAACAGCACTGGGAATAGGACCCAGTTCATCTAATGGTCTACCCAGTAGTCCACACTTCTTTTCCTTCTATATTTAAAACTAAGTCAGTTTACCAAGTTAAGGTCCAGTTCTTCTTTTTAAAGCTTGGAGGTGCTGGACATAAAGTTTCCATTCAAGATCACTCTGATTACAAGATAAAATTTAGGGCTGTAGAAAAAAATCTGCATCAAAAATTTTTTTTGTTGGAAAAAAATCAAGTTTGACTAAATAAATATTTTCATGGAAAGTTAGGCTGAAATACTTTGCTGAACTAGGTTCTAATCTAGTAACGCTATAAAATATACAAATACAGTATGGTTTGGGGGAGAACTGTGAACTAAGAACTCCTCCACTATGATCTTGGGTTTCCCCTTTAGGAAAAATGACACGTTCAGCTGACCATGACTCTTGGACATTGCATCATAAGAATAGAGAGTCATATTCAAACATCCCAACAATTCTCATGAGAATTTGGGGGGAAAAAAAACCTCGCACATAAAAAGTTTGCACTTGATAAAAATGTACAAGACATAACCTCAGCGGCAAGATGAAAGCACTGATTTTGTTTAGTCTAGAAAAGAGAAGACATAAGGGGCAAAATAACAGTTTTCTAAGTAATTATAACCAGATGAATTGATCTTCATGGCCACTGCAGGAAGGACAAGAAGAAAAGTGAATCAACTTGCAAATAAGAAGAGTTAATTTGGCCAACTCCTAGGGTGGTGAAACACGGAAACATGCTGCATAGGAATGTTGCAGAATCTCCTTCCGTGCTGTCTGTTAGGAACAGGTTAGAGAAATATTTGTTGGGACTGTTCCAGTGATGTCTAATCAGTAAGGAAACTGAGTGAATCATCTCTTGAGGTCCCCATCAGTCCTGCATTATTCTATTCAATAATGAGCAGAGGTCAGACATCAGGCCTGAGGCCCTGTGTATGAAATAACTCTGCCCTGTCTTATAGATTGTGCACTACCTAGTCTTTAGTTGCATCTTAGATGACATTGTTCTGCTAAAGGTCGTGACAGTGATGTGTAAGTGTATGCACATAAGGAAGAGGATGGCATCTACTGACAACATCTTTTCCTTCGTTGATTGTTTAATTAATTTAAATGTTGGGAAACAGTTTCATAAGTGGCATAACTTTGAGTAATGTACTATGAGTCACCCACCACCATGAAACTGGGCATGAGTTTCAGCTGATAGTTAGATTTGCTCCACAGTTCTCCTCTTGGCCTTGCAGATGTATAGTGAGTCCTCTTCCCCCATAAACAGCAGCCACTGAATATATGAAACACTTAAGGGCCAATATTTCACTCACATGTTAATCGTCACTAATAGTGAAACTGTGATCATATTTAGGTAGCAAATCTTCAACTGTGGTTAGGTGGCAGAAGTCAACTGAAAGCAATTTACAATGAAATCTTTCACTTGCTGAGGATCTGGTCCACAAGAAGTGCTTTGGCCTACACTGTAAGCATGCTTCGAGCAGATACAATACTCTCCCAATTGTTGTGGTACAGGCAAGCCATTTGCCATCACTAAAACACCGACAGTCACTAATTATACTAATAAATTTTAGAGGTATGTCTGTCTAATGCATTGATCAAGTGTAGCAGATGGAAACAAGCTGATTTAGCACCATAGGACCAGCTAGCTCTCCACAGACCAGCAACAAGTAATGCCTGTCTCAGTGTATAAAACTTTGCCTGAACTGTACGCCTTGATGTGCTGCTTTCCAGCTCCTTCATACATGCTTTGTGCCAGATCCATGTAAATCAGTAGCATCACTGGCTAAGAAGCCATGCGGACTTACACCAGCTAGGAATGTGACCAAAAATAAGTCATTCGTTTTGGCTGAACTACTTTGAATCAGCCAAATAGAGCCATTGGCAGCCATCTAGTTGGCAAGCAGCTACTTTCTCCACTGTTACTTTACATAAAAAACATGCATATTTGGCACTGACCAGGTCAATATAATGCTGCAATAGGTTTCATCTTTGTTTACACTGAATGCATGTCACAAGTAGACTGGCGTTCAGCTTTAGATGAAGATTTACAAAGTACGTGGGAGGGGGAAGGGGGGGGGGGAAGAGAGAGAATGAACAACCTTTATCTGCTTTTTATACAAACTTGGTCCCAAGTGCATGAGAGTAGGAAGTGATTCAAGTACAGGTTCCAGCAATAAAGAGTAGACAAGTACAGAAGGAAAGGATGAATTAGAAGCAGATTTTTCAGCTGGTGTAAAACAGCATTATGTCTGGGAAGAGCTGAGGATTAGGCCCAGACCTTCCCCATAGTTCTGTCCTCCATACTGCATGATTACAGGCACCTGCAAACCAACAAGGAGAGAGAGAGAGAAAAGGATCCTTAAATGAACAGCCCGCATTACTTAGGGGTTGATCTGTGAAGGTGTCTATTTAAACACAAACTGTTATTGTCAGGTATTCTCTCTGTTGAAGCACTTCCTAGAATTTTTGTTTGAACTTCTTAATTAAGTCATCTATAGGAGCATCATGATTCTCCATAATGTTGTTGCCTCATTCAAGTGGAAGCTAACTACTTGTGAATGTTTTTCATAGGTGGCAGAAGAAAGAGCGCCAAATGCCTTAAAGCAACAGGCAGCAACTACTTGTAAGTTCCGCCAGTTCTTTCCTTTTGTAGAAGCTTGTGTTTACTTGGGTGTCTGCTGAGAATGGGAGCTGCTTCCACAAGTTCTACCAAAATGCACTTTCCTAGTTTTGTAGATTAGATTCCCTTCCCTTTTCTTCCAGTACTTAAAGCCACTAAAACCTCCAAAGGATTCACTTACACTTCTTCTGGCAGCAATTTTTACACAGGGGGTGCATATACCAGGCCTATGTTATCTCTTGATCAAGGCTGCCTTGGCCCCAGTGCAGGCGCTGTCAGGACAGGCGATGGGCAAGTGCTGTGGTAGAAGGAGGGGGTTATCTTGTTGGGATGCAAGGTGAGAAAGGAAAGGAGTAGGTGAAGGTGTGACAGGCATCAGCAAAGCAAAGGCTAGATGGTGGCAGCAGCAGGTGGATAGAGGATATAGAGGGAAAAAAAGCTAGAGCAAGCCTGCAATTCCTAAATAGTGGTGTGGCAAAGTGGGACTCCCCAGCTAGCCACAGTGCTAGTTTACCCATTTGCCTTTGGGCATGCCACCCACCTGACTCACCTGCCACACCTTGTTGTTGATTAAGGCAGGAGGCTGCCCATTCTTGCCCTGATGCCAGGGAGCACTAGCTGCACCTCTGCAGCCCAAGCCTCACAGATAGCATTCAGATGATAAAGCTGCTGACCTGCAGCCAGACCAAGCTTAGGCCTCATTGTCAGGCCTCAGACACTCACATTCATACCACCCTCCTCGCATTAGGTCCTCTCACACTCCACCCTCTCACAGGGTCTCTTTCACACATTGACAACTTGTACTGCCTTGCTCCCTCTTGGGGCGGGCTCCTTAGGCCATAGGCTTTAGCTAGCTCATACTTTGGGTGGCAGACGTACCGTCTTTTGGGCCTCTCCCGCGACCTTCACCGGGGTAGTGGCCAGCCAATTACCCAACTGGGTCTAAGCTTGCCCTGGCCCCTTCTGGGGCAACTCTGTACACTCAGACATACTGAGCTCCCAGCTCTCTGGTTTTCCTCCCCCCCACTGGGGCCCCTCATCTCCACCCCTCACCAGGGCTCCACACCACCCCCTCACTAGGGCCACCCCCTCACCAGGTTGCTACATCTTATATTGCCCCCCTCACTGGGGCTCCACATCTCTGCCCTTCACCGTGGTCCTCATTTCCACCCCCTCACTGGGCCTCCAGGGCTTCCCTCCCCTGTGGGGCTCAGGTGTCCGCAGCTGTGCCCGGCCTCCATTCATTCTTAACCCACACCACAACTAGTGCTCCAGGGTCTTGTGGGGACTCTCACTCCCCTCCAGAGCAGCAGGTCATTGTGCTCTGCTATAGCTCTTACATTTGACCCACATGCAGCCTCCCAGTGGTGGAAGACTTACTGGGGTCAGGACTTGCCCCTCTGACTGAGCGCCCTTTGCTTGGCCTCTGGCCCAAATTACAGCCTCAGGCATCTGGAGACATACCTTGGCCTACTTCCTTCACTGGAGCTCCTCATCTCTGCCCCCCCTCACTGGGGCTTCACACCATCCCCTCACTGGGGCCACAGGACTTCCCTCCCTGGTGGGCTCATGGGGCCATAGCCATGCCTGGCCCCAACTACCTTTCCTCAGGGTCCTACACCACACAGGGCTCAGGTGGCCACAGCTATGCCTGGCCCACTACCTCCAATGTTACATAACCCACCCAAAGGTGAGGGCTAGGGTTAAGGTGCCCCTACCCACCTTTCACCAGTGTGGTAACTGGCCTGGCATTTCCTGGGGGCTCCTGCACCACTGAGAGCCCCACCAGGCCACCCACTCCCAGCAGGGTGCAGTTTTTGGTCATACCCAGGACCAGTAGCCTCCAAGCCATCCCCTACAGCTCCTACCCTTACCTCCAGGATGTTGCATGGAGCCCTGCAACCAGGTAATGTTACTGCCTGGCCTACCAGCTGCAAACTGCCCTGTTTATATACGTGGCCAGAGATCTAACATGGCCACCACAATCAAGCACCTGCTGGCTGCTTAGCTCCAATCTTAAAGTGGCAGGCACCAACCGTGCCCTGCCACAAGTGGATAGGCAGCCTGTCTCCTTTTTTCAGCCGGCATAGGGCTAAGCTCACCCTGTAGCTTGGTAAGACAGATCCAACTATGTTAATATGGACACAGCATGGAGTTAAAGTACCTTTAACACTTTGATATTCTAATTCAAGAGAAAGGCCTTTTCTTTTCAATGTGTTCTAGTCAGAATTGGTGATTTGATCTGGTCAATCTGCAAAAATCTTCAAGTACAGCACTGCAGCACAAATGAAGTCCAGAAGAGCTCTGTTTTTATCAGCTCTGTCTGAAACTCAACTCCTACCTTCTGTCAACAAAAAGGCTAAGCAAATAACTTGTAAAAACAAACCCACACAGAAATAAAAAGCCTCTGTCTTTAATCAAATCCATTAAACTTGGGAGAAAAATCATTATCTTTTATTATTTTTATTACAGATACAGTATTCACTGACGAAAAGCCAAGAGCACACCTAACAGGTAATTTTACTGTTAAAAATTGTGTGTCCTTTTTGGGTGATAACATGGATGCTGTGCTGCATAAAATCTCCTCATCTAAGTGGATGCACCTGATAGAATCTGTTCCAATGTTGCAATCCAGGAAAGAAAGTCATTTGCTGTTTAACTTTGGCTAGATCTTCAGCTGATTAGAATCAACAGTTGAAACATAGGTGTGGTTTATACAGGGGGGCTACAAAGCCTGTCTTTTTCTTTTAAAGTGGTTTCTCTACAAAATGATCTGTCAGACTGGTACAAGTTGATAACAGCTAGAATTGCCCTTGTACTTAAATAAGTGGTTGAAATATTATTCTACTGCAGTACTTATTGGACTATTAATCAGAAGTAACTTAGCTGGGTTATCATGCCGATGTAATACCACAGGTAATAATAGAATGTGAATAGTTAAGTCTCAAGAGAGTCTGAATATCAGTCTTCTTTTCTCTTACGCTATTTTCATAGCAGTATTATCCATTGGCTTCTGGGGACTGAAGCATTATTTACACTAGTTTAAGCAAAAGAAGCATCAGGAACATCTGTGGTCCTTACAAGTCTCAGCTATGAAGAGGAAGTAGATGGCTGATCCCAGCAGCAGTGCCTTTAAGTATTATTATACCCAAGAGTCTGGAGAGAGCAGCAATTTGAAGAGCTGAGGCATAATGATTGTAACAAGGGCTAACTATAAGGTTACCTCCTGCTGAACTTTTGTATGAACTCAAGTCCCTCTCCAACCTATCCAGCAATGTATTTATGGAGCACTTAGCAATTCTCAGAGCAGAAACCCAGATTTGTTTGACCTTTGCGGAGAAGCTGAGCAGCAAGGCACTGTTTATTTTAACAGTGAATAAAACAGGGATGAGATTGCGGGGGCAGGGGGGACATGAGAGGGACATAGGTAAGCTGGGAAGAAATGATGGCAGCACTGCTGCCAGGCATCTGGCAAATATGTGGAACACAGCTGTGATGGCTCAGGAACCTCATAGCTTCCAAAATCCAGTCCCATAAAGATCTCCCTTTTATTCAGCTATAAGCGAAGCCCCATATACAAAATATGGCCCTGATTCAAAAGGTATTTAAATCCATGAATAAATGGGCACATTAGTAGCCCCTCTGAAGTTCATGTGCAAAAATATGTATGTATTTATGTATTTCAGTGGCTTAGGAAGTGTATCTTTAGTTCATGGAGTCCTGGCTGCATTTTTCACCCTCTTTTAGGTTTATACCCAGTTTCCTGCTTAATACTTGACTGTCTTAGGATCCCTTTCCATGCAATTTCCTAATAAGCCAGAGACTTTCCTAATTTTCAAAACGTCTGTACTGAAACAGATTTACAAAGCTGCTTTTATTAATTAAATACTCCTGACTTACCAAAAGAGACATAGAACTGGGAGAACCTGTTGACTCAAAAGGAACGACTGTACTGTACCATGGGTGACTGAATTTCAAGAGGTTGCACAAGGATCAGTTTGCTTTGGGGAAGCACCAGCAGTCTGAATCAATTTTTTTTCAAACCCTTCAGTTTGCAAAAACTAGTTGGTGATCACCCTGAACATCCTCACCTGTGAAATTTCAGGTTTCTCCTTGTCTGCCATTTAGATGCATTCACTATTAATTGCCATATGATGATGCTATCTGAACATTTATCTGTGTCAGTCTCCCATTACCAATTGCAACTTCTGACTTTAAGAGCAATCACTAAACTTTTAGAGCCTGATTTTAACAAACACAGAAGCACACAACTCTAGCAGTGTACATGGTATTTACAACCTGCTTTAATTCTCAGATGGTGCACAGGCTATCTGTATCAGGATTGAAACCAGTCCAGGAATCCATAAGAATCCAGGAAGCCCTAATAAGATCCAAACAGTTTTGGTTCCTCCCTCTCTTAACAATAGATTTCTGCACCAAGCAGAGCTCAGCTGGATTTAGAGTTCTTGGAACCCTTTTCATTTCCTTCACCTGCGATTGCAATCCCTGTCTTCCTCCATCTACACCTACATGGACATGTACGTGGTCATATAAGCTATCTCCTTCTGTGCACTGGGTTATTCTGGCCTAGCTCCATTATTGGGCAGGTCACTCAAGGCAAAATACTGGTAAACTGCTTACAGAACACCCAAGGCAATGCACATCACATTTTTCTCTTAGGCTAAGTACAGGCAGTCAAAAAACCCAAGGCTGAATCAGTTCAATCTTCTCAGGTTAGTCTAAGCTGCATAGATTGAACCAATAAACAAGTGAACAGACATTCACTTTTGATTCTGCAAATGCAGTGGCCCAGGCCAGAAGCTGGGCCTCGAGCAGACAGTTTGAGCCAAGGATAGCCCACCCACCCTGTGAAGGGAGGTTTGCAGGGGAAGTGCAAGTCATCCTGGGATGCTGGAGCATTGGGAGTTAACTTGAATCTGGAGGGGATCTGGGACAGAGTTCAATAAACCAACATAACCTAAATCAGTTAAGTCTGATACTACATCCAAGTTTATCTTAAACTGGTTTTGGTCATTTTGAAAGCAGTTTATGTGCACTGAACTTCTGTTGTGTTACAGATTTGAACTGGTTTCTGATCACTTACACTGGTTTATGTGTAATTTCTGTCCCTAGCCATTCTGATTATTTATTACCCGAAAAGAAAATTGGAACTATTCAGGCCAAATAAAGGCAGCTATGCAGAATAAAGACCTGACCCTGAAGAGGGCTGAGCATCTATTTCATAGTTCATAGATTTCATAGATTTTAGGGTGGGAAGGGACCTATTAGATCATCGAGTCCAACCCCTTGCCCTGGGCAGGAAAGAGTGCTGGGTTCAAATGACCCCAGCCAGGTGTTTGTCCAATCTTCTCTTGAATACCTCCAAGGAAGGGGACAGCACCACCTCCCTTGGAAGCATATTCTGTATTTTAGCAACCCTCACAGTGAGAATTTTTTTCCTGATGTCCAATCTAAATTTGCTCTCATCCAGTTTATGGCCATTGTTTCTAGTTACCCCGATGGGGGCCCTGGTAAACATTGTATCCTATATTTCCTACTGTTTCTCCCCCCCCCCCGATGAGTTTGTAGACAGCCACAAGATCACCTCTCAGCCTTCTCTTGCAGAGGCTGAAGAGATTCAGGTCTCTCAATCAGTCCTCGTAGAGTTTTTCCTGTAGGCCTTTAACCAGATGGGTGGCCCTCCTCTGAACCCTTTCCAGGTTATCTACATCCCTCTTGAAGTGCGGTGCCCAAAACTGGACACAATACTCCAGCTGTGGCCTAACCAATGCCGCATAGAGGTGAAGTAACACCTCCATAGACCTGTTTGTGATGCACCTACTTCTGCAAGAAAGAATACGGTTAGCTTTACTTGTTACTTCATCGCATTGGCGACTCATGTTCATCTTGGAGTCAATTACGACTCTGAGATCCCTTTCCGCAGTTGTGCTACTTGGAATGGTGCTATAAGAGTGTTGATGATTCTTCCTCCCTAGGTGCAACACCTGGCACTTATCTTTGTTAAACTGCATCCTGCTCTGTTTCGCCTACTTCCCCAGCATGTCCAGATCCACCTGGATTCACTCCCTCCCCTCTAGTTTGTTTACCTCCCCACATAGTTTGGTGTCATCCGCAAACTTGGACAGAGTGCTTTCTACTCCCTCAACCAAATCACTAATGAAGATATTGAACAGTCCCAGTCCCAGGATAGAGCCTTGGGGGACTCTGCTGCCCACATTTCTCCAGGTAGAAACTGGCCCATCCACCACCACTCCCTGGGTGCATCCCATAAGCCAATTTTCCACCCACTGGACTGGGTAATAATCTATATTGTAACTGTTTAGTTTATTTATAAGAATTGGGTAAGAAATCTAAGTAAATAACATCTACCTCTATTCCTTCATCCAAGCATTTTGTGACCCTGTCGTAAAAAGAAACCAGGTTAGTCAGGCAAGTTCTGCCTGCTATGACCCCTCGCTGGTTGCCCCTTAGCATTGTTTTACCTGCTGGTCCCCCACAAATTTGATCCTTAACAATTTTCTCAAAGGTCTTGCCATGGATAGAGGTGAGGCTAACCGGCCTATAGTTACCTGGTTCCTCCTTCCTCCTCTTCTTGAAAATAGGGACCACATCGGCTCTTTTCCAGGGTTCATCTGGGACCTGTCCTGAGTGCCGTGAGTGTGCAAACAGTTGTGCCGCTGGTTCTGATATGACTCCAGCTAATTCCCTAAGTTCCCTAGGATGAAGATCATCATCATCTTGACTTAAATACATCCAACCCCTCCAAGGGCCCCTTTACTAGGTTGGCTTCTTTGTGGTTTGGTATCTATCGTGTGCTTACCTAAAGTCCCATTGGGATGCATGCTTGTATCCATGTCTAGGAACACAGATGCAAAGAAATCATGTAGGAGCTGGACTTCGGCTATCCTATCTGTTACCAGTTGCCCTAGTTCATCTTGAAGGGGCCCTATGTTGTCCTGCACTTTCTTTTTGCTTCCTGTGTATTTAAAGAATGACTTTTTGTTATCTTTAATTTTTGCTGCCAGTCTAAGCTCCATTTCCACTTTGGCTCTCCTCACTGCTTCCCTGCAAGCTCGAGCCAAGCAGGTATAATCCTCCTTGGTGGCTGCCCCCTGCCTCCACAGCCTGTAGGCTTCTCTTTTCCCCTCCAAGCTCTCCTTGATTTCCCTGCTGAACCAAGAGGGTTTCTTTGCTCTTTTGCCCCGCCTTGATGTGTACTGGGATGGTCCATTTCTGTGCCTGCAGGATCAGTCCCTTG
>NW_017729011.1:9045889-9050410 GCF_001723915.1 Gavialis gangeticus | reverse complement strand
CCCACACAATTTGCCCATGCCTGTGTCTGGGCCTGCCCTTGACATCCACCCTTCCTGGACGCCCATCTCTCCAATGCTTTTGCCTATCAGTCCCTCCCTAACTAATATCCTGAGCTTATTGAAGTTGGCCTTCCTGAAGTCTGTTACTTTCAATAAAATCAACAGACCCTTTTCAGGAACCATTGGTAATTTTCCTGCATCTCATCGTATACCAGGCACACACAGCAGTTACCTTTGGAAGAATTTGAAAGGTTTTCTCCGTAATTCAACTATGATACAGATACTTAGGCCACATCCAGACAAGCACATCTGTGTGCACCACATACTGCACATTCAGCTGTTCTCTGCACTGCAAGGTAGCAGCATAGAGGGGTAGGGGGGTTTGACCCTGGGAAATCCTGGGGTCAAAAAAACCTGTACAAAAAAAAAAGCAGAGTGGCACATATGGTGGCAGCATGTGCCGTCCAAAACTGGAGCCTGGCTGGCCAAAGCCACTCTCCAGCTGCTGGCCATGATCCAAGAGGTAGGATTGCTGCTGCTGCAGCCCCAGGAGGCCCCTGGGACCCTAGGTAAGGCTGCTGAGGCCAGCACAGTGCTGGCTCCAGCCTTCCCTTCCCCACCCAGGGTAACCTGCCACACACCAGAGGGCACGTGGCGCAGGTGTTCTCCAGGGACAAGTTGCAGCGTCACAAGGTATGCCACTGCTTCTTATCCCTGAGGAAACAAACATCCATGCTCATGTGGGCATGGCCTAACATGTCAAATTAAAACTCACACTAACTATAAACTCAAGCTCCCGTGAAGGACAGGATATTACCATCTGAATATCCTTCCTTGTTGTTTATGAGTAACTATATAGATCTCCTTTTATTACCAAAAGGAAAAGGCAGGTTTTGTGCAATATGCACAACTGTGGGGAGTTAGCTGCTATTGTTCCGTATGAAGAATCACTCCCATAAATAAATTATAAGGCTCTTGTTTCCTGGTTACTGTATGTGCTGAAACATAGACATGGAAAACGGGATAGAAAAGAACAGTCCACAGACACTTTATCCAGAGAACATAATTTTCAGATTGAATCAGACTTGTAGCCATTTAGTATAGCCTCTCTGAAGCCAAGGTTGGGGACACATCATCCATTTACTGAGAGGAAAATCTGAGTCCAAAGAAAATTTCATCTTATCCATGTATATATTGATCTCGGTCAAGCCAAAAATATTTTTATATGAAACATACAGAAAATTATTTGCCCAGATTCCACATAATTTCAGACTAATCTTGACTATTACAGTAGGTACATTTGGGTACTAGATTATTATCAAGACTCTGGAATCAAATAAAGTATTTTGTTCAACCTGAAACTAAAGTGTCATTTGGGAAGCAAGGGTAAATAATCTACCCTTTTATAAAATTGAGGAAAATTTCTAAACAAAAATTAGTTTTGAGTCAGTACATTTTATTTTCAGAATGTTGAAATAGTTCATCCTTTGTGGGGAAAAAATTGTCTATGCACAGAGAACCCTATCAGATATTAAATACCTAATCGATAGGGGTGTGCAATCAGCCGTGGTGGGACCCCAAGTGCTCCTCCAGACCCAAGAGGAACCAGTTGCCAAGCCAGGGGTGGGGACAGGTGGTGGGCGGGGGGGGGAGGGGCTAACGTGTTCCCTGGCAGAACTGGAAGTGCACCAGAAGTGTTTCTGGTCCACTTCTGGGTCTGCTTCCCAGTGCACTGGGGAGCCCCCCTTGCTTCTGTGGGACACTCCATGCGCCCCAGCATCACAACATACACAAGCCACCTGCTATCTAGAGGTATGTAGAAAAAATATTTAAAGCTGTGTCTATATCCGAATCGCTGAATCTCTCCGAATCAATTTGAAGGGTTCCAATTTGATTTGAAGAGATTAAAGCGTCCTCTGATTCAATTCAGATTTGGAGATTCAGCCACCGAATCAGGCCAAATGTCTGCCAAATCGAATCAGGGACCGAAGCTTCGCACAGCCCTACTAATAACTCTCTCTTTGATAGACTGTTCTGTGCATATCCTTTTATACCAACTGATGAAGTAAGCTTGGGTTCACAAAATCTTATGCATCTCTGACTTAGTTTATAAGGTGTCTCTATACCCTGTCTTCTTTTAATGCATTTGACATCCTAAGGTGAACCCATTTCACATCCTACGGTGCAGTAAGCCTTGTAGGGAGAGCCATCTGCACTGGAGTAAGGTTGGACCAATGCTATACCATGAGAAACAATGGTCTCATTAAAGCTCTGGCCCAGGGCTCAGAAGTCTGTGTACATTTCCCAAATTATTAAAGATGTAATGTATCAAATATTTAATGCGTCTCTTCAGGCAGCTTGCTTTGGCCAGGATTTCTAAAAACAGCTAATGAATTTTTGTCTGTCAATTCACAAGTGTTCAAACTGAAATGCTGTACTGGATCTTGCTTTCTAAAAATAGACGTTCTTATTAAAATCAGTACTCACCCTTTAAAGCCAGACCTTCCATTTCCCCAAGCCTCTGCTTTCCAGTGGTCAAGGGGAAATAACAATCTTGCTTTTCTTCCACCTTTTGTTTATCCTGCACTTCCACATTTTTTCACATTCTTCTGGCCAAGGGGCCCTTTCTTGCAATGAACCAAATGTTTAAAACTGAAAGCCATTGATTTCAGCTGGAGCCTCTGTGTAGGACACTTCTGTAATACATATCAGAGTAAACCACAGATGGTCAGATCAGATAGCATGATGGTCAGAATATTTCCTTTTGAGGAAGTGAAGTTATGAACAAATGTACTTTTTAATTGCTGTACAAGGAGAAGGGGAGATGCTGCTGCACATTAGTTGCTAGGATTAACTGTTAGTTGCTAGGATTAACTGTTATATTGTTCTGATCCTACAAATTAGTGCTAAATCATTGTATCTTTAACCCTGAATGAAAAGGTTGCAGCAATTTTCTACAGAACTAGACAGATGTGATAATTGCATTTAAAAAAATGATATCCATATTGTTTGATTGACATGTCTATACCCTCAAGCACCTGTTACCTTTTACAAGTTCACAAACTGAATGAGCAAACTAACTGATTCTTTCTTACCTTTCTCTTGTTTCCCCTCCTCAGTTAAGAAACAGGACAGCCAATCTGCTGAAAGAAACCAGTTTCCAGTTCTTCAGTGGGAAGACAATCGAGGCTTGGCATTTACCAAGAACAACCTGCATTATACCAACAAATCATTGGTGATACCAGAAGCTGGAGATTATTTCATCTACGCTCAGGTCACTTTCCGAGGGCCCATTCCAGACCCCTCTAATACAGCTTCCGTAACTCAGATCATTACCAAAGTCACAGACAGCTATCCTGAGCCAACTCAACTGCTGACTGGCACCAAGACTCTGTGCGAAAATACAGAAAACCAGTGGGTCCAACATATTTATCTAGGGGCTGTGCTTCAGATGCTGGAAGGAGACAGACTGATGGTGAATGTTAGTGATATCAGATTGGTGGATTACACTAAGGAACACAAGACTTTCTTTGGTGCTTTCTTACTGTAGATGTCTGGCAACAGCCAAGAAGGACTTTGACTCCTCAGGGTCCTGATACTGTATTCCTGACATGAGAGTTTTCACAAATTACTTCAGTGAGTGCAAAAGCATCTTATATTCTCAGTGTTATTCTGTTTCTGTATTCTCAGTTACCAGCAGGCTAAGGTAGCCCATGATTTAGTTGACCGCTGTGGAAAAAGGTTGAAGTTAGAGGCTGAATGTGAGTTTATCATTATACCAAATACAGTGACAAACTATACTAAAATATACGCAGAGAAGAGAAGTTAAAACATTCCCAAATTAAAGCTGGGGATTTCATAGATGCCTACAAACAAAAGGCAGTCTATAGGTGAGGGGGAAATAATTATCTTAATATAACCAAATCTATGTTAAGTGATTCCATTGCAATAAGCAACCTCCTTTTCTTAAGTAAACACTTTAAACTACCCCCAATGTTTCCAGTATAATATTGCCTTGTCCTTTTACAATGATGATCTCAAAAAGATGAATTAATATTTGATAGTTCCCTATAAATATGTTTGCTCAGTATATAACACTTAAGTCTTCAAAGCACTGTTCTCTCCTTATCTGTTTAATTAATCCCTCTCAATTGCTGTGGGAAGTAGATTAAAATCATTTGGAGTTCTCAGAAAAATCACCTAAATTTTTCTTCCAAAGTTGTTTACTATTTTATTCTGAACTAATCTGCAACCTAGGCTGTATCTCTTTCTATAAACTGTCTATTGAAAAAGGTTCATGGTTTCTTGCAGAAGTTAATAGTCCCTCTCAGGAAAAAAAGAAGAAATGTTAGCACTGGTCGAAAAACTGAGATACGAGAAGAAGCTTTTTATATAGTCTCTGGCTTTTATCTGCTCATCCTTCATAAAAATTGAGCAAAGACCTCTGCAAAAAATTCAAATACTAAGAATGTCAACCTGGTCTACAACATAAATGATTCCTGATTTTTCTTTGGTGGGGTG
>NW_017729011.1:9012222-9045688 GCF_001723915.1 Gavialis gangeticus | reverse complement strand
GGGGGGGGGGGGGGGTAGGAAGGGAACAGTAGATGGGAGAAGGGAACAACTCTAATATCTTAGAAGTGTCACATAATGTGTGCCTATACACATGCCTGACACCTGCTCCAAAGTGTTCTAATTTGACACATGGAACAAGCTTGAGTTAAAGTGCCTCTGCTACCATTTTGAAGCACAGGGTGCTGAATACATGAGACTCTGCGGGTGCTTTAATTAGAGTGGCTCCTGAGAACTGTTCTAATTAAAGTGCCCCTCCCCTCCACACCTGGAGCATGTGTAAAGACACCCATTGAATACAAAAATGATTTTTTTTCTTTTTAAACTTTGAAGGTCTTACCTCCTCTGAAACCAGGTTATCAAAGCAAAGGAAGCTCCAGTTTTCTTTAGGGTGTTGAGACTGTAGAGAAAGAACAAGAGCCACTGGGTGCCAGAGTGAGATAAGAGTAAATATCAAGGCTACTATGGGCAGTAGTGGGGGCGGAGGGGGGCAAGAACACTACTCAGAAACACTTCATTTCCAGTGTCATGGGCTTTTTTAGGCTCATGGTTCTCAACCTGTGTTGCACAGAGCCTTGGGGCTCCACAAGAGGTCATCATGGCTTCCACAAAGAGACTGGGGTAATGGTGGAGTGGGCCAGGAGACAGTGCAGCAGCATTGTGGGGCCAGGTCACCTGGCTCTGTATCAAAATTTAGTATAGAGGTAGAGGTTCCCTGGTAGAAGAAGTGATATGAAAGGGTTGTGTGTCTTCAGGAAGTTTGAAAACCACTATTTTATACCATAATGTCTCTGAGGGAAAATCCCTGGCATTCCCTCCCCATACACTGTAAATAATTCACTAATGATGACTCTAATCAAGTTTGCTAGACTTACAGTTTATATTCTTAAGAATGTCTAAGTTTCAAAATCAGGCAAGTAAAAATACCATTACTAAAACCACCCTAGTTTGCAACCTCAATTCTCTTGTCTGAGGAACTTCCTCCCTTTTCATTTTTTTCTTCCATATGTCCAGAGAAAATAACCCTGCATTATGTATGAACTCAAAGTACTTTCTGAATGCCATACATCTAAGAGACTTTCCTCCAAAATCAAGTAGCCACAGATATCATGCAAGTATTACATTGCAGGAAATTACAGAAATAGCTTCCAGAGGCAAATTTCAACTAAGGCTAGCAGAAATAGAAAGAAAGAGTGTTTTTGGAGAGCAACACCAAAAATCTTAGAATTATAGTGGTGCTGAGAACAGAGAATGGAAAAAACAATGATGAGACAATTGATTAAAAAATTGGCATATACTATTCTGAATTCTTTTGAAAAAGTCTGGCCCCTTTTTTGATGGCCTAGTAATGGGAGCAGGCAATTCCCCATAGGCTGAAATTAGCACATCTATGAAATATATGCGGATTATGATTGGAGAAGGATTGGATGGGCAGTGCCATGATTCAAGCAGTCCCATAACAGTTTTAGAAATTCACACAGTGTTTTCTTTCTATAATGAGGTGCTGTGGAGTTGTTCTTTGATTGTAATATAGTCCCAATAAATTAGATTTCTACTCCTGATTTCCATATCTTTATCTCTAAGTCATCATGACTTTATGCCTGGTGCACTAAATCAGGGTAAAACAAGTTTAGGGAAAAGGAGTGTTACACGCAGTACTTGGCACGTCATAAAGAGCAGAGTCCTATGGGATATGTATATTCTGTTCATGTCTTAAGAAGCCCTAGAGCAATAATGTCTTTTCTCTCATGAGACAATTTCTAGCCACTGCACATTCATCATACATTTCACAGCTAAAAAAATTGCCTGCTGCAACTCCAAATTAGTTGTCAATCCCTTTTACCCAATTATCCACAGCACAAACAAATGTTTACTTTTCAAGAGTCTATAATCATAGTCTTACTTAGTATAATCTGTTATATGCAACATTATGTTCATTAGAATTGCTTTAGATGTGTTATTTGACACGTGCATATATTTATGCTGTCACATTTTATATATGCAAGCAATTTTTCTTGTGTCACTTGTTTTAGAGTGGTGCAGACCTATTAACCCACACACAGTCACTAGTGAAAACTTCCTTTGTTGTCTGTGGAGGGTGATCTTATAATAGTATATATAAAGAGAAACAGGTTCTGAGCTCACTTATACTGGCCTCTATTTGGCATAAATCCTGTGAAGTAAATAGAGTTAAATGAAAGCAGAACCAATGTAGCCTAGAAAGCAACTATGCCAAACAAATGTTTGGGAGGGATGGAAAAGCATGTAATTAATGATAAACAGTTGATTGAAATGTTGAGACTGTCAAGTAATTCAAAACCAAACTTTAGATTAGTTTTCCCCCAAAACTATACAGAATGTTTTCTCAGAAAGTTTTCAAATGCAGTAGAAATATTTTTTAGTTTTAAAAATTCCAACATTTCTGGAAAGCCAAATGTATGTGCATTTTTCTAATTAATAAGACAATGAAACTAAAACTATGTGAATATTTGTTTGTTCAAATGCACAGCAAAATGGAAAATATCTATGTAAAAGAGGTTGTCTTGAACAAATCTGACACTAAATTTGTTTCTAACATAGTCCCAAGACAAATCTCTTCTGTTTTAGTTTAGCTAACTAAATTTTTAAGTCCACTCCAAACTTGGCTAGGTACAGACATCCAAAAAGTCTGAGACAGAATAGATCTAAGTTGCACAGTTTTCTGTGAAGCGGCATAGTTTACATCGGTAACTAACAGAACACACATTTGCCCTTTGGTCGGGGCCAGGGACGGCAAATCTTAGACTTGCATCTTAACATTTTTAAACCAGTCTGAGTGCTGAACTTCTGTACTGTTATGGGTATAGACTGGTTTTGTGTGCTGAACTTTTGTTATGGATATAAACTGGTTTCTGATCATTTACACCAGTAAAAGTGCAATGTCTGTACCTGGCCCTTATGTTTGTCTTGTTATCAAGGCTTTCATTTTAAAAACAAAAACAACCCCCTCCCCCCCTTTACTCAGTTTTGGCTGTAAAGAAAAAAAGTTGTTTTGTTGTTTTTTTTTCTGAAGGAAGGGCTTGAAACACTGCAACCCTACCCTGTGCAAACCAACCTCCTGAATTTGGGTCATATTCATCAGTATCACACTCATCTTCCTCTCCAAAACTGCATGTTTTTAACACAAACTAAAATATTTTACTTTACCGGTAGTAAGTGAAACTGACTGTGGCTCAGTCCAATAAATACTTGTGTATACTTGGTTTTGGAATGTGAGCAGTCCTACTTATGTTAATGGACTACAGAAGTAGTCCTACTGATACTGAGATGATTCAGACCTTGGTCCAAGTATAAGCGTTTGCACAGTCAGGATCTATAAGCATAAAGGGAAGTGATGAGCAAATGAAATGCATAAAGGAAGCTATCTTCACAAATGGAAATGATAATTTTGTGTTTAATATGCTTTAGATTATGAACCTGAAATACAATTCTGTTGGGCAGATACCTAGTTGTAAAGGGAAACTGAACAGGTGCAAAAAATTATTTGCACAGATCAAATTGCCTGATTAAGGCATTAACGTGTCATTCCCTGAAGTGTTATTAACAAAACAGATTTGGACAAACTTTAAAGAAATATGATTTTTTACTTGGACAGTGTGAACCTCCAATGCACGACATGCTGTGTTTTACAAATATCCTGGGTGGCCCATCATTTCAAATGTGAAATGAAGAAAATGTCATTCTTTAAAAGAATCAGACTCTGAATGTCAAGAATGTTTGCCCAAATCTGGGTGTTAGCAACGAGTATAGCATTTTGCTATAGAAGTGTATTTTCATATAAGTGACTATGTATTGTCTTATACTAGAGTACTGTTGTGCTTCTTTCGCAGTAACATAGACTTTGTGTAGCATTTTCACATTATTCTAATAAAAATACAAGATAATGATATGTGACTAATTCTTAGCCACCTCTGGCTATTGAAACATCTATTCAGTCCAGTTACACTGACTAATACGTGTGAAATATTTCAGTAAAATATTTCAGAAAAATAACATTTTTAATGTACCATGTGTGAATAATACCATTTTAATGTGCAACTAAAAGCAAAAACATTCCACCAAGGCAAAGGAGCTCAACACTTGTTAACTCATTCCAAAGAAACTGGAAAATATAAAGCTACAATATCCCAGGGGGAATATTTATCATTTTGCTACCAAACAAAAGGTGGATAAATAGAAGTCAGACTTCTTGATCTGTCTTTTTGGAAAAATTAGCCTCTTTCTTGAATCAGAATTGAAAGGCTGGGCAGGAAAGATTCAAACAGATTTTTTTTCTGTTTCACTTACTCCACTTACAGGCAGAGGAAACAGTTGTTTCTTGTGGGGGGGGGGTTCTTGGCAGGGGAAGGGTTGTGTTTTAAGAAAATTCCTGCTCCACCCAAACTTCAAAACCAACTACCTGAGAAGGGCAGTGGCATTTCTATTCAGACAGTGCTGAGAAAGTCAATTGACTTCATGGCTCATTATCATCTCCCTTTTCCTGTTAATCTCTCCCCCCTACACAGATGTTAATGGTCTTGCTATTTCACTCTTCAAATTATCTTTTCTTCTGCAATTTTGCTCTTTGTTAGCCATTCCTGGTAATGTCTCTCTTGTATTTCACAGTCATGCAAAAACCTAAACTCAGGCCTGGTAATATTAACTTAGGTATAGAAATGAATGATAGGGAGGTATCGGGGGCACTGTCAAGATACTCAAGAAGGCTAGGTTTTGTTTTATGGATCTGAATAAGAGATTTATATTTAACTATAATGACTACAGGACTAATAATACAATATCCTTTAATTATTTTTTGCCTAGTTAGCAAAGTTGGCACATTCCAATAGTTATATTTGTTTTTTGCTTTGATCTTAAACTGAATAATATAGTTCTAGCCTCCTATTGGTAAAATTTGAGTTTCTCTTTAAGTGTAGAAAAATGTGTGTTGTGTTGTGGGAACAAATGTAAACTGCTTATTACTGTAAATCACCTGTTAGGTCAGTTGCTCAAGTGAAAAATGTTTGCTTTAATCATAGCTAGCTTTAATGTATGTTGCTTTCATGTACATTGGATGCTAGAAATGGGGTGTTTTCCAAATACTCTGTTTTGGGTGGCTACACAAAATTCCCTTATGCAATTTTAACCTGAAGATCACATATCTATATGAAGGCAACCAAGCCTTGTTCTTCTAGGTATTCTTAGTTCAAATCTATCTCGCACAATAGATTTCAGATCATTTCAATGTAATGGCAACTTTTGTTAGGTTTTCATCTTATTTCCTGGTCAAGTTTATTTCTAATTCCTATTTATATTAATGCAGATGCTGATGGAGAGGCAGTTGAGATTAGAAAGGCTAACCCCAATAGACATATTTAGGATTTTAAAAATTTTCATTATTTCAACACCGTTTCAAATAAGGTTGATGAAGGTGGGGAGGCTCTCCTCCCCACCTCCATTAGCTTGTTATAAGGAAAGGGCTTGCCTTGAAATTCTCTTTGACAGAAAGTTGATATCAAGCTATTCCTCTCCTTAGTGTAACATTCTTAAATTATTTTTGATCTGATAATTGACAGTCTCAGTAGAATAGGGCTGGGTGGGTCACCGAGACCAAAAAAACTTTAAGCAAGATACTATCCGACCTATCAGGCATCTAAGTAGTCTTAGGCACCCAAGTGTGATCCTGTTCAGCTCTGCTCAAGTCTGTGAAAAAGCATTCATCTACCTTTGTGTAACACCATCATCTTAGCCTTTGTCTGAAGGCTAAAGCTTTAGAAATTCATTTTCTAAAGAGGGTTAAGTACAGAACTAAGCAGTATTTATGCATAGTCCTTAGTATCAAAACTACCTTGAAGGAAGGGAAGGCCTTTGATTCCATGAATACGTGTTATTCCATGGAATTCACCCACTAGGGCAGGACATTCTCCACAAGCTGAATTTTGAAAGCTGCAGAGCCATCATTTTTGTCCACTAAGATGATGGACACTAACCAATGAGCTAAGCTAAGCTAAAATGTTTGACCAGTCTGTTTCATTGGCCCTCAGTTGCTATCCTGGTGGGCAGACCCCTTGGCACTTTTTCCAAGAGAAGCAGATAGCCCCAGTACCAGGATCTCAGTTTACATTTAAATAATTCATGAGCTCCCTCTTGCAAGGCCTTGGTGCTGATTATCCTCAGCTCTCATTGTCTTCAACAGCAGGTGAAAGAACCCAAGCCACTGTAGCAGGACTGAGTCCCTTAGGCCAGCTACTTTATGATACTCAATCAGAAAATCTGAGGTCCTGGTTAGGCAACTAAGGCCACCTTTTATGCACACAACACCCAGCAGTGTCCACAGTGATGCCTATCAAAGGTGCTAAGCACCCAAAAAGCCAGGTTCTTCTGAAGATCTTGACCATACTTACTCCCCTACGGTGATATGAGTTACTGCTGAGTGGAGCATGGCAGCTAGTTTTTGCAAATGTCAGTTTCAAACTCATTAATTTGTGACTCATTACCGCAAAGTACTCCGGGAAAATCATGAAAGACATTACATAATAAGCAATTTATAGACATATTATATTTATTCTTTCAGACTTGTAAATTAAGCTGCCATTCCAGTTTCTGTCATGTTTATGCTAATCAAAATGTATACATTCATTTTTCTTAAAGTTTTATATTAAAACATCAAGAAACCCTCTGAAAGTGCACGTTGTATATTTATAAAGAGTGCATGCATACAGTTGGTATGTCTTTAATGTTTATGTAGAAAATTAATTTTAACAATGGCAACATGATACAAAATTGGACTTAAGAATATCATATTTAGTTATTTCTTTTAAGGTAGCTTTGATGCCTTCAGGATAATATAATTTATAGTTTGTTGAACAGTTTTTAAAAACTATTTTGTTACTTTTTCCAAGAATAAAAAGATTTATATTTGATTCACTGTAATTCATGGGATCATGTTTTGTTATTCTGAAATCCTCAGACTGTAAATATCAAATGTTTCATCAAGTTTAGCATGAATTACTGTATAGGATATATTCTTTGCTATAATGACTGAAGTATATCAACAGGTGAGAAAACAAGGATTATACATTGGTGATCCACTCTATAATATGGAGTAGTTACTAATCAAACAGTTCATTAGAAGCCCATAATTTCAAAATTATTTACCTAAATAATTCAGAAAAAAACTTACTCTTGTCCAGAGAGAACACAGTAAGTCTGAAGTACCACTTTCATATGCTGAATTTTTAAATTGGAAATGAGTTTAGTGTCTAAAATGTGTCTCATCTCAGCAATGAGTGTTTTTCCCCTATTCCAAAGGCTTATAGTTTTAAATACAGCGTTGTCAAATGGCATTGTGAATCATACAATATTTGGCCTTGATGCCCCAGCTGCTTCAAGTATGAGATTTGGTTAGAATCTCAGGTTCCATCTAAAAAACATTTCTAACCCTTATAGTTAAGTTAGAAAATGAATTAAAAGTCAGTCTTGGAATAAAGAGGACCCTAGGTGCTTCTCTAACAACTTGTGATTCTTTGGACTATATTCACAAGTTTTGAACATTGGGAAGTGGTAATATTGTGATTATATCTAACTAGCACATCAAGATTACTCTGAAAATGGATTCACCAACCAAAAAAAGCCTTAAATTATCTTGTGTATCACATCAGAAAGTTTGACCATTTCCATTAGTCAGTGTTTAGAATGTGGAAAAATCCTCAATGAAAAATTAGAACGTGTTACAAAAGGTGATTATGCAATTAATTTGCGAATCACTGCACATCTAACCTCTTTTCTTTAGTCATTCAAGTTTGAACAGGATCCTATTCCAGTACTGCTTCTACTCTTGAGCACTAGTGGGAAAGAACTGTGCTTCTGAATTGAAGAGGAAGGTTCAACTGTCTAGTGATGAATTTTTACATACGCAGATGTGCAGTTCCTATTGATTTATTTGAATGAAAGCTTGAGATACGTTTGATCCTGCATGCCGAAGTGAGAAGTGGAACAAGACCTTAAATCATCTAAGCTATACTGTGGCTGGCTATGACTGTTCTGTGTTCTGTATGTTATATTCTAGCATAGTAGAAACCTGGTATTTATTCCACCATTTTTTCATAGCTAGATTTCCCATCACTTATCTACCACTTCCACTACTTTCTGAGAGTGCAGGGTGAGTAAGGACATTAGAAGTCAGACAATGTTCTTTCCAAGAGTAGTGCCAATAGTACCAAACGTGCCCTAAACCAGTTGTAAGGTGATGTAATTTTTCCAAAAAAAAAAAAGGAAGCATGAGTTCCACATGTAAATCAAGGGGAATTTCTGGGACTAAGGCAAGAAAATATGAAACAGCCATGCAGGAACAACAGAAATTCTCACACACTGCTACAGCAATAAAGTTGTTTCCAATTGTTACTGAACTATCTGAGGGTAGGTAAAGAGTAGGGCTGTGCTAAGCTTCTGTCCCTGATTCAGTTTGGTGGAGATGTGGCCCAATTTGGTGGCCAAATATCCAAATTGGAATCGAATCAAAGGACACTTTAATCTCTCCAAATCAAATCGGAACCATCTGAATCAATTCGGAGAGATTCAGAAAGATTTGGCAATTCAGACATAGACACAGTTTTAAATGTTTTTTCTACATACCTCTAGGTAGCAGATGGCTCGTGAGTGCTGCAATGCTGGGGTGCTTGGAGCATCCCACAGGAGCACAGAGGGGTCCCCAGTGTGCTCAGCAGCAGACCCAGAAGTGGTCCAGTAGCACTTCTGATCCATTTTTGCATCCTTCAGGAAGCGTGCGGGGGGGGCCCCCTCATGCTCCTGCCCTGGCTTGGTGACTGGTGCCTTCTGGGTCTGGAGGGGCATCCAGGGTCCCCCTGTGGCCAATCACAGCATCCACTTCTAAAGCTGCATCTGTGTCCGAAACACTGACTCTCCAAATCAGCATCAAATCTTCAGATTCAGATTTGGCTGAATCAAATCAGGGACAGTGATCCAAATCACTGTCCCCGGTTCGGGCCAAATCTGAATCTGAATCAAATACCCCTGGTAAAGAGCTAACATTGAATTTGAAATTCATGGTAGGGGATGACTTAAGCACCTAAGTAGCAGGGCTGAAACACCTTGGGACAAATCCCCATTTTGTATAAATTAGTGTAGCATCACTGAAGTCAGACAATAGCTTACACCAGCTGGGGATCTCCCCACAACCCACACCCCTGACATTTGCTAGACCTGAAAACCGATAGATTCAAACCATTCCTTTATACTTATGTGATTTTTAAAAACAAATACAGTAAAAACTTTGTTATCCAGCATCCCCCAGGAACGGGGGATGCCAGATAACAAAAAATGCCCGTTACTTGAGCGGCCCCGGCCACCACTTCTCACTCCGCATCTGGGGCATCCCTCTGCCCCTCCCGCAGCATTGCCACCCCTCCTGCAGCATCACTGCTGCTCCCACGGGGCCCACAGGGCCCTGCAGTTCAGGGAGGCAGGTCCCGCACAGCCCCGCACAGCCTATTATGCCCCTGAGCCGTGGGGGCTCAGCAACGCAGGCTGCTTTGCCCCGAGCAATGGGGGCTTGGAGAAACCAGAAGTGCCATGGTGGGCACTTCTGGTTTCACTTTATCATACAAGCTGGCATGCCAGTTAGTGGAGCATGCCAGCTTGTAAGATGCCAGATAACAGAACTTTTACTGTAAATAAAATCACAGTAGAGGAGCATTTATTTCCTCAAATCATGCAACTAACTCCCATTTAAGGTCATGTGCAGAGTTTTTCTGGACATGTACAAGTATATTAAGTGCACTCATACACATGTACTAGCAGACTCTTAGCTTTGGTCTGTGGCCATTCACACATGTTCTCCTGTTGTGAATACTCACAATTCAAGCTATTTTGGCTGGACACCGAGATCATACATGACATTTCAATGTCCCGATTAGGACCTCAGTTCAGGATAGAACTTAAGCACCCACTTAACTTTCAGCAAATGAACAAACCCACTCCTGCTCAGCAAAGCATAAGTATAGGTTTGGTGCAAATTAGATGAATAGTGCCTAAAGTCAATGGAGCCATGACAATTTACTGCAGCTGAAATCCTGGCGCTCTGTCTATAATTCTAAAAAAGACATTCACTGGTTTTTTTTAATAATATATTCTGTTTATTATTTTCTGAGAAGGGGAGTCCAAGCCAGTCATTATAGACAGCTTTTTAAGGAGGCCTGTGGTAAAGAATGAATTGTAGCTTGGGTTTTTAAGAAAATATTTAACATACTTCTGGGGTAAGTAATACTCAGTTAACCATTGGGAATTTTTCAGATGACTTCCTCTTAAAAGAGTACCATAATGGACCAGCTGAGAGAGCCCTGTTTACTCAGATAAGGAAAGTATAAATACCTTGAGCCATATACATTCCAGGTGATGTGTACAAATGTGTCTTCTCCTTGTTTTTTAAGGGTTTTAAAATATTTTAAAATTTAAAATGTCATAAGCCACAGACAGTAAAATGGATGTGTATGATAAGGGAGACTTGTTGTTAGTTAGGACAAGGTCCTAGTTTAATATGTGCCTATCATCGGCTGGACTTAACTTCTGAAAAATGTGAAGTCTGGATCAGGGAAAACCTGGGTGCAGGAAACTAGAAATTCTGTTGCAGCAGCATTTAAACAAAAAATTTGTAGTTTTTCCATTAGGCATGAATCTGAATAATGCCACCAGTACTTAAATCTTTTTATTAGTTGGACACAAAGGCTGCATCTAGATGAGTGTGGCTGTAAGGTATTTGGTGCCACCGACCTGTCTGCGGTGCCACGAGCTGCACATTCAGGCATTTCCTACGCTGCTGCCTTGCGGCACAGTTGGCAGGAGCATTGACCCATGAAGATTCAAGGGTCAAAAAAAATGCACAGAAAAAAAGCAGGGTAGTGCATGTGAAGGAAGAGCGCACTGCCCGAAACCAGAGTCTGGTTTGCCAGAGCCATGTTCCAGTTTCTGGCCAGGCTCCAAGCTGCAGAAGTGATGCGGCTGCAGCTTCCCTGGTCCCCGGGACTCCAGGTAAGGCTGCTGGTCCCAGCCTCTCCTACCCCACCCAAGGTAACCTGCTGTATGCCTGAGGGCACATGGCATGGGCATTCCCCAGGGATAACTAGCAGTGGCACAAGGTGTCCCACTGCGAGTTGTCCCCAGGGAACCAAATGTCCATGTTCATGTGGATGCAGCCAAAGGTGTGACAGCTGTACAAAAAAAACCAACCCCAAAATAAAATAAAACAAACAAAAAAACCCCAAAGCTTCACATTCTGATCCAGATTTTAACTCTTGAAGTTCAAAAGTGCTTGGACCTAAATATTTTGTTCACAGTCTCAGGAGCCAGCTGGAAAGCTCAGGTCTAGACACCTCCTCTCAGTGGAAAATTATACATTCAGATTAGGCAATTATAACTGAGCTAAAATGCATTCTGACAGTACAAAAGGCCTGTAAGCTCAAAAGATCTGGCATCCGGGCCTTGCATTTCCCCTTGCTACTGTGGAGCCATGGAGCTTGCTCTCTCTCTAGAGACAGTTGGGAATTTGATCAAAGTTCCCTTCCCTCTTGGAAAATATCAATTTGTCAAAAACAATATTTTTTTACAGGAGTCTACCTGTTGCAATGAACTTGTTATTGGGGAAGAATGCTTTGACCAGAAAGTCCATCCTGGAGCTAACACAGAGAGACTTGTGTGATCCAGAGCAGCCAGCAGGCCAGGAACAGGTCACACAGCTTCAGGTCCCTACTTTGCCCCATTCAGATCAAGAACTTTAAATGCCAGTCTTTGAATCCCAGGAAAACACTTAAACCACCCAACTATTGTCAATTGTAAGGTGCAGCTCTGCATTTCTTCTGCTTGAGCTGTTCCATTTAATATGAAAACTACTACTTATTGTACTAGAGAAAACTGCCTTTATAGGCCAGTGGTCATGGCACATGGAGGCTTGAGTGCCTAATCTGAAGCAGGGGACTAAAACTGGGCCTCCTGCACCTAGGATTTCCCTGACCACTGGATTACTGAAAATCCTTGAATGAGTCCTCTTTTTGAAAGAAACTTCCAATGATTTCAGTTCTGTCCCAATGTGAATTGGACAACTGCTTCCTGTCCAGCTCCATCTGTGTTATCTATGACCCAACCATTAGTCCCCTTTCAATGCAAGAATGCAGCTGTGAACAAGGGGACATTGCCAAAATATATACGCCTTTGGTTTCATGTTGACCACCAAAGCAACCCCTGAGGGTCATTGGTAGCCTAACATAAATTGTCACACTTCTGAGGCTGGTTGATTTACTGCAAGATGTTGAAACAGCCCCTAAGTGAAGCCAGAATCTGAAAGGCACAAAGGGGCCTGTCAGGGCCCTGAGTACAACTTGCCAAAATAGATTATGCCCCTCTAGTAGTATTTAATTTTTTCCCCAACCTTTTATGAATTACCACCTTAAACATCACAGACTCAAAATTGGTTCCATTTTTTCTCTTTTCATATAGTTAAGCTAAGAAAGAAAGAGTCACCTCTCACATGGAACTAACCCCTGATCTGTGTAACACAAAGAAAACAGAATTAATCCAGGGTGATATTTCCTTAATACTGTTTTCCCCTGTGGGATTCCCCAACTGGCCTGTCCATGAGAATAAATATTTCTCATTTCCTTCCCCCTCATTCCCCTTTCATGTTGGGACATAACATAATTGGCAACTGTAACCAGGACTCCAAGCAGGGAAAGTCAGAGTTCATCTCATGTTTAGTGGAGAATATTATTACTCCAGTGAGTAATTGGAAGCAAGTAAAAAAATCTACTGTAAATGAACTATAATGCCTCTACAAGGCTGGGGCTAATGGAAACTTGGAGGACTGCCCTGGAAAACTTAACACAGAAACTAAGAGTTCCTGTAGGCATGTAGGGAGGCTGCTATGACATGCTGTAATTTAGCACATCGGAGCAGATTCAATTAATTGAGTCTGCTGGAGGATGGTGATTAGTGCACTCCAGCCAGCCTCCACGTCTCATGTATCAGCGCCCCACACTTCAAAATGGCGGCAGAGGCGCTTTAACTAAAGCAGGTTAGGACTGGAGTCACTATTGTAAAATCCCTGTCTAGTTGAGTTCCAAGAAAAATCATATCCTATATCAACCATATCAATTCCTATACATATACATCTTGATATGGAGGGGCTTTGATTGGATGCTTTAGCTCTGTATTTATATTTGTGTTCTTGCAACAAAAAGAAGTTATTTAGTGGAGCTGACTGCGTGGTTTTAAAAGTTACATATAGAAGGGTTGGCTTCCACGTCACTCCAGCATGGGTCACCAATTTACCTTAGGTTCCCTCTAAGTTTTAAGAGCTCTATTTAAGATATTACTATGCTATCTTAATCTTCCAGCTAAGCTACATCACCAGCTATATGCTTTCCTGGTTAACCAGGTTCCAGCACAAGAAAAAACAAAATCCTCCACCCCAAACATGACAGGATCAGGAATCTTTCCCCACACCCATCAAGCTTTCCTGGCCTACGGCCATCTTCCCTTCAAGGAGGCTTAACAGGCCTTTCTTCTCAGTGCTTCACTGCTTTCCCACCTACAAAAGGGCCTGGCAGTGGCAGGCAGTAGTCTGACTCAGCAATCTGGTTCCAGCTATGCTTCTTTCACCAGCCAAAAGCTAGAAATCCACTCCTTCCCACATCAGTCTCCAAATGAACTGAGTTCTCCTCTTTTATTGCCACCTTTTAGCAGGCACACTATGACAGAATTCATTAAGCTCACAGGTTCTCATGTAATCCCTTCTTGGCAAGTATAGGTTTTGTACATATTGTTACCCAGTCCACATGTCACACCACCCTGTTAACACATCCCCAGTGGGTGCATCTACATGTTCATTAATGCACATAAAGTCTAGTACCTCAGGGCACTTTTACACATGCTCCAGGCATGGAGGTGGGGGTGGTGCTTTAATTAAAGCAGCTCCAAGAGCCACTTAAATTAAAGTACAGCCGTGTCTCCAGTATCAGCACCCCTGCGCTTAAAAATAGCAGTGGAGGCACTTGAATTAAAGCTCACTCAAGGAGCTTTAGTTCAAGCACACCCACCATCATTTTTAAGCATGGGAATGCTGATATATGAGATGCAGGAGGCTGCTGGAGGGAGGCAATTGCCACACTCCAGAAGTCTCAACTAATTCAGTCTGTTCTGGTGTGCTGGAATTCCAGCGTTGGAGCACTTTCCCTGCTTGTGTATAGGTGCCCTCCATTATGAGGTACTAGAAAAAGGTACATTAGCCTATTTTAATGCACATTAGCAAAAGCACATGGTTTTTTTGTGATGCTTTAATGTGCATTAAAATAAGCTAATGCACATTAAAGCATCACAAAAAAACCATGTGCTTTTGCTAATGTGCATTAAAATAAGCTAATGCACATTAAAGCACATGTGTAGACATGCCCAGTTAAAGCCTCATCAGACCCATGCATTCCCAGGCCTCTCTCGTCTCTTGTTCTGACAGGCTACAGCAATACTGTTTCCTTGGCATATATGCTTACCATCTGATACTCCAAAATGAACCATCACAGTCCAGCTACCCTAGGTCCAAGCTCAGTGATAATTCCCCCAGCCACCCCAATAGATTAAATAGATTTTCCTAGATCACTACTTTGAGGCCTCTATGAGTTCATAGTTCATCCCTTGAAATGAACATCATCATAGAACAAACAGATTCAGACTAGTTTTTGGAATACTTACAAATCACTTTTTTCTTTAGCTAGCATAAAAATGTGTAGATCCAAGCAAACTAATAAATACCTAGAAACATTTCTCCACCACATCTTATCAGTTGGAGGCTACCTTGAGGCTCAAACCAAGGTCCATTATAACATCTAAAACTCCTCTCCTGCCACTCATGAGACTTACTTCAAACCATGGACTCTTTCTCTTATCTGCAGCCAGCATGCCACATCTTTAAAAAAAAATATTCTCTCCTCTCCTTTCTCCCCCTACCAAGTAGGAAATAAAGTTTTTTGTTATGCCTTCTAACTTCCAGACAGGTGACCTCCTGATCAACTTTATCAGGTGAATGAGATCTCCCAGCAGGCGATCAGTTGCTTAGTTCCATGGATCTTGGAGGGTCCAGTAATTTCAGCATCAGTATTTATTAATTCAGAAAGTCACACTAGTAAATATATTTTAACTCACTGTTTACTCTGTGATCTCTTTCTGTTTAAAGTGTTTCATTCATCCACTTGAGCAAATAAGAAAATATCATGTTGAAGACAGATTTGTGTACAGCCAAGAATGCAAGTCCTGAAGCTTATGAATTTTCTCAAGCAGCCTTTGGATAAAAAACCACAAATGAACATGGAAGCAGGGCCCAGAACCCAGGACTCTCCCTACTCCCACAGGACTGCCTTAATCACTAGGCTACGCATTCAGGTTTCCTTTTATTTGCACTCCTTTAGACTATTAACTCTTGTATTCATAGTGAAAGAGGGACCTCACTTCAACAGAATAAATGGAGGATACCTCCCTCCTGAATTATCCCCAGCATTAGCTTATAGCTAGGTGTCTATATGTTCCTTAGGAGTGAAGGATATTGGTTTGAATCCCCTCAAGGTGAGGAGATCTTAGAACCCACATTTGCAATTTCTGAGTGCTGTAACCATTAGGTTATTATAAAAAAAGGGTGACCCCTCCAGCCATATTTCTGAGTAAAAACAGCCATGGGTGCTATGCCTTGTGCTGTACTCAGTGGACGCATCTACACATCGCCCTATGGTGACATAGCGATGTGCTACATTGCCATATGGCATGCTACAGCAATATAGTGATTATGTGTGTCTACACATGATCACCAGCTACATCACTGTAGTGCCACTGTAGTGGCATGCGCACCACTACAGTGACATAGCTACAAAGTCTAAGCATGTGCTGCCCTTATGGCATGGTACAAGCATTTACTGTGCCATGTTTAGTACTTTCAAAACAAAGTACTAAAGCATGGCACAGTAGCAACGTCACCGTACGGTGGTGACATGTAGACACACCCACTGATGTTTAGTTTACGCTTTGATATCACCTACTAAACTGAGCCCTCTTGAGATTTACAATATGTGTGCCTTACCTCCATTTATCTGGATTGTAATTAAACTAAATACATTTATGTGCCTGAAATTTGTGTGGCTTCTTCAGCAGTGGTATTATGTAGACTGTTTGCATCTTAAGTACTTAAATGGTACCAAAGTCCTGTTTAGGTACCTACTTTACAAAAATGAATCTGGCCTAAATTCATCCAGGAAATCTGTGCTGGAAAATAAATGAATTAGGCACAGGTCTTTCAAGTCCTGTCAGAGTTACTGGATAATTCTCCAACTCTATACTGACATAAGCTGCTGGAGTTACTAATGAGAAATTGAGAACCCCTACCTTGTAGCTGATTTTACAGTCAGCATGTGGTATTTCCCCGCCTACACTCAATGTGTTAGTAGTACTGTCATAAAGGACAGCCTGGTTGCCAGGGCTAGAGACAGACATTACACATAAACCATTTTAAGTGATCAGAAACTGGTTTAAATCTAACAGAACAGATGTTCAGTGCATATAAACCAGTCTGAAAATGGTTGAAACTGGTTTGAGTTAAACCTGATTGAATGTCGTATCAGAATTAACTGATTTGGTTCAAACTGGTTTATGCAATGTCTTCCCCACAGCCCTTGCCAGTTTAAATTAAATCAGAGTTCGCCAGCATCCCAGCATGCTGTCTGGGCTGGGCAGGGATCTCTGCTCCACAGCACAGCTGGTCTCTCCTCTCCACTCCCTGGCTGGAGCTTGGCACAGACTTGCAGGCACAGCAGGGTTTGCTGGCTTCCCTGAGCCCACCTCTCCCTCCCCCCTCTCACTGCCCGCTGCTTAAGCAGAGATCCCTTCCTCCTCTCTGCCACACCAGGGAACATAGGCAGCATGTGGTCTGCTAGCTAATGCTGAGAGGTGTCTGTGTGTGTCTCTGTCTCCAATTTCACTGGGATAAGCAGACAGAACAGTAACCGCTTAGGGCTTTTGGAGCTAATCAACAGGTCAGGCAGTAAGCTGTTTAAGGAGTTTGAAGTAATGTGAAGAGAAACTATTGTTTTGCTAATCGGGTGATAAAGACTGTTATCATCAACAGATGCATGCACTGCACACACACACCACCACCCCCTGCCCTTGCTTGAGAGTGCTAACCTGGGGCTTGGGGCTGGAAACACTGCCACCCCTTGACCAGCCTGCCACCATGCAGACAGACCTCCCTAATGAGGCAGTCCTGCCAGAGCCTGACCACACCCTCCTCAGCTCAGCTGCTGGCAAAAGGGAAGGGAGGGCTGCTCTAGGAGTGCCCCCTGGCTTCTAGCCTGAGCCACTGCAGGCATGTGCCTGAATTTCCCCAGTCCAGAGAGAATGTCTGTCCAATTTCAAACCAGTTCAGCCTAGCCAAGTTAGACTAACCTGCAAAGATTGAATCAATTCAGGCTCAGGCTTTTTGAATGTCTGCCCCTAGCCCAGAGCTCTCTGGCTAATGCAACGTGGTAGTTTCTCTTCAGCCTTATCTACCTCTTTTAACACAACCAATTGCTGCAATACAGTCAAGCAGCCTGGCTTGTTAAGATACTTCTGGAGATCCAGTAGGTCTCTTTGCATGGTCCAGTGTTTCACTGACACTCATCACCAATCAACGTGAAAATGGGTATCTCAGTATAAATGTACAAAACTGTCAATTGGGGGAGAGTATTCTTATGTTCACAGATGCAAAAAAAAAAAAAAAATTGTTAGTATAATAGATCCAAGCATCTAAAAATTTTTCAATGATGCTTAGACAGCTAATTTTGAAGGCATAGCCCTAAGATGGCAATGCATATGTCTGTATTTCTTTATCTCTGCTTGCATGCATGTCTTTGTAAATGCATAGTGTTCAATTGCCTGCCTTTTAGGGCTTATCTCACTGTGTCTGTTTGTTTCAACTTGGAATCCAGAGACTACCCTCCACTTCTAATTAAGGAAATTCATGTGCTACTGGAAATGCTAGATGCTAATGGAATAGCAGTAGAAGGGAGCACTGAGAAATATTTTTTTTTCTATCCAGGATATCCTAATTTACAGGATTATACTTTAAATTACTATGATCTGCCTTAGTTTCTTGAATTAATATTATTGATCCAATTCTTGATTACTGTCATCCATCTCTGTTTCTTGAGCTGTTATAGTCTGCGTTAGGATGGGTCCTGTAATTCCTGAATATAATTAAAAAAAAAGACATTGAAATTCACTAGAAACAAGCTCACTCGCATGCTAGTTGCTCATAATGTCTGATTGCCTCACGAAGGTAGCAGAAGTACAAGAAAAATAAAAATACAAATGAAATTTGTATTTAACAAATTACACCTAGTCAATCTCAACCAAGACACCCACATGCCAAGTATATCTTACATTGCAAAAGTCAGAAATTAACTGAGGATTCCCCCAGACTTTTTTTAAAACCACTTGCACCATCTAGTCAAGTCATAGGAGCAGAGATGCTTCCTACTTTCAGTTTCTAAGATTAAGAAAAGCTTTTTCAGTTTCTTGATTTAATATAGCCAATATCTGTCTTCAAGAAACATTATCATCTAGCTGTGTGGGTTGATTTACTGTTATCAATTTGAATTTCTGTATTATTAGCTGTCACGGGTTCTTGAATTTGTACAGGGAGTAATGTAGAGCCAACTATATGCATAATAAAGCTATAATTTGCTTTCAGGGACCTGACGACAACAACAACTACCAGCTGACAACAACCCCCCATGATTTATCATTGTAGCCAGTATACTGGAATGGGGCAAATACCTACTGATTAGCTTATACAAAAAACACTGTGAATGTTGCCTAAATAACTCTACCATCAATGCTGTGAACTACTGTATGAACATTATTCTTATCCCAGCATTATCAACAGGAACATGGAGACCCAGAGCAAATAAATGCACCCAGCCATGCACACACAGTGAAATCAGTGGCAAAGCAGGACCAGAACCTAGATCTTCCCCTGAAGCCTCACCCAGTTCCCATGGTGGCTAAGAGAAGTTTCTCCATTGACCTTAAAAGCCAAGCACATGGCCCTAGCTCTTTAAATCAAGCTATTTACCTAATTCCCTGCCTAATCTATGTTGCCCCTGCAGGTGTCTTACAATAGGTGCCGCCTCCTTTGACCAGCTTGGTAATGTTGCACTAGCCATATAAAATAATAACTAAGGCACAGACTGCCAGCTCCACCTGCTTCTAAGCATTAGGGCTGCGTAAAATTTTGCCAGCTGTTTCATTTCAACACTAATTCAATTCATTTCAAGCTCGAAACAGAGAAATCAAAATGAAATGAAGGGCTTCGAAACAGCCTCAAAATGAAACAAGGGCAGTCAAAACATTTCTTTGAAGCTGAAGCAGAGCTTGCCTGCAGGGAAATGGAAAATAAGGAGAGGGAAGGGGAAGAGGGGGCAAGGACTGCTCTGACAGAGACTGTGTAGCTGGTCAGTGACTGTGATCCTTCCCTGAGGTCCCTTCCAATCCCAGTGCTCTGGGGAAGGGATGGAAAAATATCATAAATAGGGAGCATTGTTTGAACAGGTCTGCTTTCTGCCTTGGGGTCAGTTACTGAGCTATCTTCCAGAAGCTCAGGAGCATTAGACAACAAAGGCTATTACTACCATTGATTTAATTTCCTACTTGTTAGCCCAGCAAGTGAGATTCCATAATACCGTTTGCTTTCTTTCTAGACCCTTTTATTTTATTAGTATATTAATTGATTTATTTTTTTCAGTTTCATAATTTTATTGAATATTATACTATAGAATTTACATAGGAGGGCACATATACATTCATATATTTTTATTTTTATACATTTATATCTTGTATATTATAATATACAATTTATATAGGAGGGCACATACATTTATATATTTTTATAAAGACAAGACACTATGAAAAACACAATGAAGCATCCTGGAAAGGCAGCTGACAAGACTTCAGGGAGGGGTAGAAAAGGGGGTAGAGGGGGAGGTGTAAGTTCCACCCCCCCCCCTGCAAAAAACAGAGAGACAACCTCTTTGCTACAACAAACAGGACTGAAGCTTCCACTAGTACAGGCAGCAAGGCAAGGGGAGCAGTGTTAGTGCCACTGCCTGTGCCTGAGTCTACATCCCCTCTAAGAGCACAAGCCATAACCCCCCCACACCACCAACATGACAAAAAGCAGCAGTACCGGCATGACAGTCTCCTCCACCCCCATGCTGAGCCTTCCAGCGCCAAAGGAAGAGCTGGAGCTGGATCTGAGTGCCCTAGCAAGGGAAATTTTAGGGAAGGAGGGGGAATCAGCTGAGTTTGTATTCCACACCCCTCAAGTTTCCCCTAGAGCCAGGTCTTCTTCCCCAGAAGGCACTTCATAGGAGGCCAAGGTAGAGGTTGTGGAGGCAAGTGGCTCAGCAGAGTCCACTCCTCCTGTTGTTGTGCCTCTGCCTGCTGAGGAGGAGGAAATTGCAGCATCCACACATGCATCTACACCCCAGAAATGGTCTGGGATCATTTTGAGCTGGCAGATGATCCCACATATGCTGTCTGTCTGCACTGCCGAGCCAAAACCAGCTGGGGCAAGGGATCAAAACACATGAGCACCACAGGGATGCCAAAGGACCTTGAAATGCCAAAGAACCTTGTCTGCCAGTGCCATGTCCTTAGACCAACACCTCTAGCACCTGACCGGAAGAAGGCAGGGCCCTGGGCACATCTAAGCCCCAGGGCTGGGGCTGGGGCTGGGGCTGGGGCTGGGGCTGGCAGGGAGAGTTCTCTGGAAGCTGCTGGAGAAGAAGCTGCTGCAGGAGAGGAAAGAAGGGCTCTGTCATAGTTTGGCTGGTTGAGATGCTGCTGGTGCTACTGTGCTGCTGCTCATTAAGATATTATTTTACCTGTTGTCATTTAAAGTGGTGGACTGAACTGAGGCTGTAGGGGAGAAGGAGAGGCCTCATTGGGGCACACTACCATGTTGTGTAGAGGCCCCAGCACCTGTGAGGATTCACCTTAACACACACACAGTCACACGTCATGAGTTTTGCTTGTCAGCAACTTGAGGTGCAGTTTCCCAGAAACCCCTGTACCTATCTCCTTGAAAGCTAGCAAGCTTCATGGCCTCAGCAGGAGCTACCTACCATGCCTGCAGTTTTCACCCTGCTGCGCCTTAACACATACACGTGACATGAGTTTTGCCTGTGAGCAGTTTGAGGTGCAGTTTCCCAGAAACCCCTAAACCCATCTCCTTGAAACTTGACAGGTTTTATGCCCTCAGAAGGAGCTACTATCCCTGCTGTATTCATCCAAATCTGCCAAAAAATTGCTAAGTTACAGGCAGTTTCATGCTTCCCCATTGTAGCCTATATGCAAAATGTTGAAACATCGTCAAAACAGCAAAACAGTTTCAATGAAATGGAACAGAAGAGCACTTCAAAATTAAATGAAACTCAAAAGAAAACACTGTCCCATTGAAATGGTGACATGGAAGTTGAAACAAAACAGTGCTGTTTGTCACAGCCCTACTAAGTATACTTCTGCTACACTCAGGCTAGGAACAGATGTTGCATTTGCCCTTGGAGAATTTGTGCCTGTGTTTGTCCCAGAACATCAATTTCCACTGTCCTTTGGATAAAGCCTAAAAAAACAGGTTTCCAGGTAAGAGGTAGTAACAGTGTATTCTAGGAAATTGCGAAGTACTGTACTGAATCAACGGCAGAAAAGCAGCATTACAGTCTCTGAACCATAATTAGAAGGACAACGTGCATTCATGCCAATCACAGGACATTTTTGATCTGCAGTAAATTTATCCAGGGACAAATGCAACGTCTGTTCCTAGCCCTAGTCCCATTTCCCTCACTGCTTCATTCCCAAAGTTAAATAAAGATGGAACTAGTTAGTTAAAAAAAAACCCAAAAAACCCCCAAACAAACAAACAAACAAAAAAAACCCCTCTTTTCAACTAGAAATGTCGTGGTGCCAAAAGTAAGACTTTTCTGTCAGTATTTTTTGGCAAATTGGAGGTGTGAAATACTGGACACTTTTTATATCTCTGTAACATCTGCCCACCAACTTCAGACTCGAGAGGTCTGCATAACTGTCAGATAAGCCCCTAAATTCCTGAGGACTGCCCACAGCAAATAGAAGCTTTGAACCTAGTTCTGTTTTCCAGTAAATGCTCACAGCTGCATTGCCTCATACTTGAGTGAGCAACCTAGAAAAATGGAACGTCCAGTCAAACTACAGAAAGTCTCTCTACTCGTATTGCAGGCAAGTCGGAGGAAGAGTACACTTTCCATAAAGCATGGTCCAGATTTGTGTCAAAGACAGCACAGCAGATAGGGGGCACCCGGTCTGATTTCTTGGTTGAGACTGAATTCTAAATTGGGCTTATTGTCAGCCAAAATTCCTGGCATCCTATGAATGCTGGTGGCCTCGCAGGGTGAAATTTTACTTAGAGCTGTTTTAAAGTTGTTTAAATGTTCCATGTAATCTTTTAATAAGACGTCTTAGAATAAGAGATCTGGAGGATTATTTTTGTCATAGCCAGACTTTCTCTTGGTCAGCCAGTACTTCTTAAAAATATTACCTAGCCATGACAAACATTTGGCACAAACAAGCTTCTTGAATAGGTTCAGGGAAACGGGTGGTGGGTTTTTTTGTTTGTTTGTTTGTTTGATGTTGGATCAAAGTGACATTTAGCTATAATTCACATTAGGACTGAACATTTTTGTGCCGTACATTCTCACTTGCTTGGTTGGTTGAGGTGTTGAGTACATTCCAGTTTGATTGATGAGGTTGGGCAGAGCATACAACTATCTCTGTCTCAACATCTGCCATGACAGCTGTGACATGAGGAAGCTAAAAAATAACAGTAAATGGGCTGACCGAAGGAATCCCTCCAACAAACATTACTTAGACACTTCTGGAATTTAACAGTAGAACAGGCCTGCGTGGAACAACCCAGCCTCATTCATGCCATAAACAACAATGTGGGAAAGATTCAGATTTAAGTTTCTTCTTCCCTTTTAAACCAGAACAGTTGCTGAGGCATAGAAGTCCATGCACAGCTGCTGGTGCTAACATCTTCTCCATCGGTAGCTGCACTTATACCCATCCTACCCCAGTTAAACACTAACATCTACCTAGGAAATAAATAAAAGATATGTTGTGAAGCAACTCAAGCTGCTAAATGCTCAAAGAGCACCTGACAGAAGCTGACAAAAATGGATAAAACAGTTAAGTCCTCTAAGAATACATACCCTCTGCTCCTTCACACAAAAAGGTACTTGCCTACTGGTAGTACAACCATTGTCCATCACAGACCACACGCTGTCACCTTAACTCTGCCTCCCTCATGGGCCCGGGAGATGACTGGCTTCTCTCACTCCCCTTTGGTGTATGGCCCTCTTCTAAACTATCATCTTCTAACAAAACTGATTACTATACAAAATATTTACAACTATATCCACTTGTGTTGGGGAGAGGATGAGGAGTTAGAAGAATACATAAGGAAAAATCATGTGTGCATAAGGGTGAAAGAATTACAATGAAATAGAAGTTAGGGAAGAATAAAAGGCACTTAATATACATGCTGCTAAAAGGTGCAAGAAGCATAATGTTTTGCAGTGTATGGGAGCTGACATAATGATTTTTATCCCCAAATGGGGATTGAAACAGAGAGGTTAACCGTGATTTGACCCAGGCCCCCCAGGCAACTGGTAGCACAACCAAAAACTGTTCCCAGCATCTGCCAAATCCCCAGCTACTGCCTTACCCACAAACACATCCTGGTTTTATAGACCAGTATTTCTTCTCCCTTCCCAGCTCCTAGAAATGAGGAATTTATTCAATTAAAACCAAAGAGTTAAACATTGCTTCAGGATTTCAAGTCTGAGGTTATATTTCTTTGGTGTCTTTTTTTTCCCTTGGGAAACATGTCAAACAGGATACAAATGCTGAAATAATCATGACTATATGTCTGACAAGTGAAAAAGTAGACAATGCTGGCAATCCTAGAAGAAAAGCTGAGTGTTAGGTATTTTCAAGATTTCTGAGCAGAGTACTCATAACATTGAGATAAGCAGAGTGTTTACTAGAATACTATAAAAATCCAGCTATTTGCACAAGGACAAAAGATTTGTCATACAACAACAAATCAATGGGCCACTTTTTCGAGTTTCACTATCTCTGATCTCAAGCATTATTATCACATGCCTCAAGAAGCCTACAAAGGCTATTAATGGAATCAATTGTTCAGAGAAGTTCTTTCTAAGCGTCTTAGTAAAAAGTGAGATCTGTTTTTCCCACTCAAATTTTGAAGCCGATGGTTCTCAGCTATTAGCATGTACTGCGGAGAGAGAGACTGAGAGAAAAGAGTTACAGTTAAAAGACTGAATTGGAAACCTAAATCCTATTCCTGAATCAAACAGACAGTCTTATCTCCGTATGATGGGATACTTCTAGACTCCATCCATATTTTTTAAAGTTGTGTTAAAAATACAAAACAGAAACAACAAGGAAAGTATTGCCACACTTGTGAATATTTTTTTCTGCATTTACACCTGGATAAAAAAACTGTAAAATTTGGAGCACTCCAAATCTCATATTGTACAAGAAGACAGAAATGAACGTTTGCCAAATATTCTTCCTTTTATGCATTCAGGTTTCATATCCTCTAGTTTCAAGGATGAAGGAGAGAAATTGTTAGACTTAAATCATGAATAGTTCAAAAACGCAAATCACCATTTCATAGAAAACTGATATTTCAGCATTCATTTTTTTAGTCTTGAGATGGGTGATAGGTCAAAATAGCAACAATTTCCATAGAACAAGAACTTTCAAAGTATTTCCATTTGGAAAGACTGAAGCAAATAGTTTTATATTTTTTCAATTGAAACATACTGTTGAATTTTGAAATGTTTCATTTTGAAATGTCAAACTATTTTCTTGATAGGAGAAGATGTTCTTTTTCAAGCTTCTCTGTTTTACTAAATGTTATTAGGGAAAAAAAACATTTTTTTTTCCCTGAAAAATATCAACTTCTGTGTTAGGAAACATTTCAGTGACTTTTTTCTACAATGCATATATAAAATAAAATATTACATTTATTACTACTATTATTGAAAGTATTGAAGGAAGTAAATATGGACAGGCAGTCCTCGGACTTCTGACACAGTTGGTTCCCAAAAACTGTGTCTTAAGTCAAAATTTTGTAACTTGGAACCAATTTTCCCATAGGAAACAATGTTGTAAAAGGGAAATTTGTTCCTGAACCAAGGCCCGATACCCTATTTTCACCAAAAATAACCCAGAATTTTGTAGTCAATCAATTATAGATGAGTAATATAGCTACATTAATGTATTTATATTGTAAATAGCAATCATATTGATTTGAAAGGACTTCTTTGAGGTGACTATTTGAAGGGCTCTTGGTTGGACTTTTTGAAGGGTTCTTGTCTGGAGTCTTCTCAGGAGTCTTGTCTGTGGGTTTTTCTGGAGTCTTGTCCTCTTTCTTAAAGGAAGTGTCCAAGCAAGTTTGGCCAGATGTTCTCCAGGGAGATGGGTGATGTAGAGAACTTGTTCGTTCGCACGGCGTCGCATCAGATCAAGCATTGTAAAGTCAAAACTGATATCATAAAATTAAAACAGGGTGTCAATTTATAAATGTTGTATGTACAAAACATTGTAACTTGAAACTTTGTAAGCTGACTGCCTGTATACAAATGAGCAATACATATATAAAGTATATCAAGATATATGTTAGATATTATTATTACATACATTACTGAACTACTTAAGAGGCCCATTCGTGGATTACGTTTCTGCCTTCCTGGGCCCTTTAAAAACACAGCAAAAGGAAAGTCCCTGCCACTGAGAAAGTATATCTTACTATAACTATTTTGTAACCTGCACATAGAACAAAAGATCTAGTCTAAAAGGACTACAGTATCCAGTTCGGACTGAATGATAATAATTTAAGTATTACAAACTTTGAAGAAAATAACATTGCATCCTGATGTAGGGAATTTGTTTTATGCACATGTGCATGTTTTGTCTACACTGGCAAGAGGCCAGCAAATGACTTGTGTAACTCCGCAAAAGAAAGAACTTGCATCAGAGAGCATTGACTGTAAATTGAGCATGAACATGAGAGATGCTGAATAGAAAGAAGTTGGGAAACATCTCATTTAAAAACAAATGAAACTAGTTGAATTTTGGGGGATGGGACTTTTCCCAAAAGATTCTTTGTGTAATCAAAAAAGGAAAGAAAAAAAACCAAAGCACGCGGAACTTTGAATGTGAAAAATGTTTGGGAAAAGAGTACCTGTTCAGTAGCCATTTCAAACACAATTTCAGTTTACTGCATTTTTCAGGAAACAAAAATGTGCAGCACCAATTTTAATACAACTTTCATTAAAATTGTTTTGAAAAAAATGTTTCAGAAACTTTTACACAGAAAATTGCCACTGGGCTTTTCCTAAAATCTACATATAATGGAAAAATTTAAATTTCCCTGCCAAAATTTCTATTGTTCAAGCTGCATAAATGTTTGCCCAGACCTTGAAAACACTCAATGCTCAAATATTGGGGTATACAAACTAAAAACTCTGACTAACTTTCAAGAAGCACCATTTGAATGAGTTTCTTGTGTGTGGCATCATTAATGCCACACATCATCAATGGCACCAGTGTCAAAAAGGGTGGGTAGCAAAATACTTGTTACTTGCTGGAAAGACTTGCTGGTTTGTGGTGGTGGTACACCAGTGCTCTATACCCCACTGTGGCACGTGCATAAAACAAGACCATTTTTTTTCAGCAACACTCTTGGTACAAGGGCCTGGTGACTGTGCCAGATTTGTAAAACCAAACCTACTTACATATCCCACTGTCTGCATATCTGTAGAGCCACTGCCACCTGCCTCTGAACTCCCTCCTCTGACTGCTGAACTGCTGCCTTTTCACTGAACCATGAGGATCTGCAACCTGCAGCACAATGTAGGCAGCTCAGTGCTTCCAACAGGAGGGAGTTCAAGGAAAAGGACCATGGAGAACCATTTTTTAAAAAACACAGCTTAACATCAGGTTTTCTTTAGACCTTCAGGCAGATGGTCCCTATCAAGGGAGGGAAGAAAGTGAAATCTTCCCTCTGTCAAGAAAGGATCCAGTGCTGCTCAAACAGTCTGAAAGGGGATGTGTTTCTTTGGGAGTCTCTGCTGAGGGGAATCAGCCATGCCCTCTGCCCCGGCAGAAACCCCAAAGGTGAATAGGTACAGTACAAACTCATGCCATCCCGCAAGGGTGAGCCAAAAGAAAGTTGGCCAGCACCTCTACACTTGATTGCACCAGCTACAGCACATCTGGCCCTGTGCTTCTATCTTGGGCAATGCAGTGCTGTGTCACAATGATCTGCCCACACAGGTGTGATGATGCGTTTGAGCTCTGGGTGTTTATGCATAAATACCACCTAGCTCCTCCCACCACAACCCGGCTTCCCCCAGCCTTCCTGAATACGCTTCATCACAGGAAATGTAAGTGTGCGTAATCCACAGAAATAGTCACAGCAATAAACTCTAGAGTCAGTTACCCCGTAGCCCGGGCATTAGGAAACTATTCTGGATGCATAAAAAGGTGGATTTGAATGGCTTCAGCCTGAGAAAGGAACTGAGCCTGAGGGAGCTGGCATGTGCAGGCACCAGTACCTTCGTGAGTTGGGGTGAAGCTTTTAGAGTCCCCCCTTCACCCTGGACCTGTCCCAGCCGATGTCCCCACTTACCACCAGCCATGCCTTGCTGCTCCATGAGCTACAGAGCATCCCCTGGCCAGGACCCTGAGTGGACTTCTTATAGAGGCAGCCTCCTATATCCCCTTTACAGCTGCTCCACACTTCACAACATCTTTTCTCCACTGTTGGGTCTCCCAGGCAGTGGCCATTCCCAAGGCTCATCCAGTCCTAGATGGGTTCTTCCCCACTGGGGACTTTCCTCAGGTCAACTGCAGCCCCTCTCCTGGGCTTCTTGCAGCCCCTGGCTTTTCTTTCAGTCCTGCTCACAGTGTCAGGCACCTTTGTCTTTCTCTGTGCTCTGGGCCTCACCTTTGCTAGCAGGCTGTCCTCTCAAGGCTGGAGCCTCCCGTCTCTTCCTTAGCAGGTTCTTCTCTCACAGCTGGAGACTCCTACCCCTTTTCCTGCTGCTTCCTAGCCTGAATTGTCCCTTTTTATGTGTCCTTCCCTTTTCTCTTTCATAATGGAAGGGGAAAAGCCCCATTACAGGCAGCTCCACTACAAGCATTTTTAAATGAAAGTGTCTGTGGCCACTGTATTTGGTGTTATCCTGTCAGTGCATGTTGGGGGTGCCCTGAGAAAGTCTCCAAGTCAGAGCCAAGTCAGGGATTTAGGCAGAGGTACATCTACTTTGACCTACACATGAGGTAGGTACAGACCTTCTAAGATCTGCCAAGGTAGAAGATGGTCTGGGCATAACCAGAGGTAGAAATTTAGTCACCTATGGGAGCAGGGAGCTGAGCACTTGATGGGAAGTACAGCTTGAAGGGTGAGATGACCCAGAGTGAGGGAGATGTTTAGTTGGAAGCCGGTGCTTGTGTTTGTGTTCCATTTGAGTCGGATACCGGTGGACCTGATTGTGACTGTAGGGGAGGAATGGAAGCCATGTACCAGGGCGCTGCGGCACTCAGGGTTTCAAGCCCCACAAGAGGGGTAAGAGTGAGACAGGCAAGTGAGAGCTAAGAGGGCCACAGCCCAAGCCTCAAGAGCAAGACAGGGCAGCAGGCCGGAGCTGAGAGAGCTAGAGCTTGTACCCCGAGAAAGTGAGGCACAACTGCAAAAAGGCTGGGAGTAAGAAGTCAGGCCAGAACAAGTGGCCCTAAGCTTAGGAGTCACAGCTATACCAGCTAGCAGGCCAAAGTCAAGGGGGCTGAAGCCTGTACAGGCTGGTGCATGGAGCAAGGCTAACATCATGGACAACATTGAGAGGGTCCAGGGGAGGGCCACCCGCATGATCCGGGGACAACAGGGCAGACCCTACAACGAGAGACTGCAGGACCTGAACCTGTTCAGCCTTCACAAGAGAAGGCTGAGGGGGACCTGGTGACTGTCTATAAGCTCACTAGGGGGGACCAGAAGGGTTTGGGAGAGACCTTGTTTCCCCTAGCACCCCCTGGCATAACAAGGAATAATGGCCACAAGTTGTTGGAGAGGAGGTTTAGATCAGACATCCATAAGAACTACTTCACAGTTAGGGCAGCTAGGATCTGGAACCAACTTCCAAGGGAAGTGCTGCTGGCTCCTACCCTGGGGGTCTTTAAGAAGAGGCTTGATGCCTACCTGGCTGGAGTCATTTGAGTCCAGTTTTTAATCCTGCCCAGGCAGGGGGTCAGACCTGAAGATCGACAAGTTCCCTTCGGACCCTACTTCTATGATTCTATGATTTGTGAGACATGGGGGTGGCTATAGGGAGGACAGGGGCCACAAAAAAAAGCCCACAAGGTGACAGGTGCCCTAAGGCCACAATTCAGTGCCTGGGGGACAAGACTGGGGCCAGCTGGACACTGCAGTGATCACCTGGCTGGGGAACTGAGGCTTACTTTGGGACCCTGAAGGCAACCTCCCTATACACTATAGGATACATGAAGGCACGGCAGGAGAGGGAAAAAAGTGAGGGACCCCAAAAAGCCAAAGTGGGAGCAGGAGTCACATGGCCACCAGGGAGCATCATGGCTGCCCTTGGGGCCTAGGCCTGCTACATTGCCTAAATGTCTTATAAGACCCACTTTAAGCACCTAAGTCCTGCTACAGATCTGCGCCTTTACCTCACCATGTCTCAGCGTCTTCATATGTAAATATATCTCCAGCTAAAACATTTCATGGAAAAGCAGTGTTTTCATAATGGCTTTGTGTAATCCAGTTTAAAATAATTCAAGTTATAACAAGATTTTAGCCACAGCCTTGTAGATTTTACCATCAGAACATTTTTTCTGATATTCAGACTGCTGACTGACAATCAATTGCTGTTGATTTGCTCTCTAACATAAGAATATATTTTTAAGCATAAAAAGCGATATAATCCCCCTTTGTTCCTAGGAACTGAGGATAGGATGGGACCTCCTAGGTTATCAATTCAGTCCCAACATTTAAGGAATTCGCCCCACATCTAATATATGATAAATTATTGCTTTTTGCATAATGCAGGCAGTGTGTTAGAGGCAATATTTTTTACTAGACCAACTAGATAGTTGCAGGGGGAAAAAATCTTTATTTGCAAGCTTTTGGGCACATGCACCCTTTCTCAGGCAAAGAAGAATGCAAAATTGTAAAATTTCTCCCAGGTAGAAATTAAACTTCTTATTGCACAGGAGAGCTGCAGGGTGGTATAAGCTCTCCTGGGTGGAAAAGTTCATTTCTTACAAATTAGGCTTGGATAAAAGTTGGAGCAGTCTGTTTACCTCAAAGGTGTCTGATGGCAAGCAGGATGTTGAATTTTGCTTCTTTCTTGTTAAGATGTTTCATATTGTACAGGAGGACTGGTGATGGAAAGTTTCTCCCGGGTAAAGACATTCTGTTTTTTGGATAGAAAGTCACACAGATTAATCTACATTTGTTAGTTTCTCCACAGGCCCCACTATCTACACAGCCATTTTCTTTGCCCATTGATCAGTTGTACAGAGAATATTTCCAGCTTTTTCTTGGTGATTTCTGGGGGAAAAAAACAAATTAGACAATACACTTGCTTCCAAGAAAACCTTTATGAGATCTAGAAGTCTTCATTTCTGCATAAAATCTGCATCCAGTAACAATTAATCAGAAATTAATGGGCTTTATTGCTACATTGTTAAATATAATTAAGAGTAATTTCCCTGGTGTCAGAGGGAGGGGAAATTGGTCCAAAAGATTCCATAACCGTTTTGTTGTGGAAAGCTGACAAGAAACCATCACCTAGGATACCATGAATAAGTGACTTCGGTCCTCAAGTACATGTTAAAAAACAACTTGACAGACTTCTGAAAATAAGTAATGTCAGCAGCTGGCTTAAACATCAAGTGAATCATAAATACAAATGCGTAGGTGGCAGTGAGTCCACCTTGCCCTGTAGGCTGTTCCATTTCCTCAATACAAAGGTTTCCTCAAATAAACCCAGTTCCAAAACCTTAAAGTGAAACTGTGTACCGTATTTAGAACAGGCATCCTACTTGTAGTAAAAACAGCATGTTGCCTCTCCCTTCCTGTTGCAGAGATCATCCCACATAGGGATTATCTATTCATAAGAAGCAACAGAAACTATTGCAGAGATACTGATATCTCTTGCATCCCAACAGACAGCAGAGACTGCTTGAGCAATTCCCGCTGTTTTATGTCTGTAGTTCATCATACTTGAAGTCCATTCACCTACACTGATTTACAAGAAGTAATGGGCACAAGTTGATGGAGAGGAGGTATAGATTGGACATCCGCAAAAACTACTTCACAGTTAGGGCGGCTAGGAGCTGGAACCAACTTCCAAGGAAAGTGGTGCTGGCCCCTACCCTGGGGGTCTTTAAGAAGAGGCTGGATGCCTACCTGGCTGGACTCATTTGAGTCCCGTTTCTTGTTTTGGGGTTTTGTTGCTCTCCCGCCCTGGCGGGGGGTCGGGCTAGAAGATCTACTCGGTCCCTTCCGACCCTAAATCTATGAAACTATGAAACTATGAAACAACAGCTGATTTACAACAATTTCTCCAACGTAGGGCAATTCTGGCAAATGCTGATTAGGGTGGAAACCCTGAGAACTAGTTTACTAGGAGCCACTCGAACAAATAAAACATGAAGTGCCTCTACTTGAATGTCTTCTGACATTAAACATGATTCTGCAATATTTATTATTTAGGACTAGAAATACTCAAGGAAAAAAAACCCCATGATAGTTCTACTGACATTTCCTTGGAAAAAATGACCATGTCCCTGTTCTGAGAAATGCAGTATCCTATTACATGAAATCATTTGCTAGCCCATCTGGATATGTACCTTATAAGAACACAGTGACAAAACGTCTTATGGCTGAGGCCATTGTATTTGTTTGGTGCTTGATTAGGAATTGTGTTTTTTGTGATTTCAAGTATCTCTTAGATGCAAGGAGGGTGTGCCAACAAATGATCACCAAATAATTCATTTAACATTAAATGGGCTATCCCATTAATTAGCTTCTTGTATCAGATCTAATAACTCTTCTGTTTTATGTGATAGAAAAGCAAAACTTATAATGTGGGAGAGAAAAAACCTGCAGTCAGATGAAAAGGGAGAATGTGAGATCAGAAACTGTCTTTAAATTCTGGACATGAAATGGGATTTGAAATAGGAAAAGAAAAGTTCATGATTAATATGAGAATGACTGTTTTTCCTGGTAATTCTCATATGACCACAAGTAGATGGTGTCAACAACCTCACCAAAAAAATTTGCATAAGTCTTCTAGCCCCAATGTTGCAGAAGTGAAACACTTGTACAGTTTGTGAGAGGGTCAGGTAAAAGCCATAAAGCCTGGATACAAACAATCTATGAAATGTTAGATTTGAAAAGAATTCAAGTCTGAACCTAGATCTCAACCGCAAGTTGGCCAAGGACTCCAGTCTTTAAAATGGGCTGCATGGAAACCATTAGACTACAGAAACTACCATCCAGACCAAGATCCAACTGTAGTTTCTATACATCCTTATTTGAAAACTACAGTAGGATTTTGCACCAAATCAAACTTCAACCCACCAAGATTTGGCCTTCTTTAATTCATAGAATCATAGAATCATAGAGGTAGGGTCGGAAGGGACCTTGTAGATCTTCAAGTCCAACCCCCTGCCTGGGCAGGAGAAAAACTGGGCTCAAATGACTCCAGCCAGGTAGGCATCAAGCCTCTTCTTAAAGATCCCCAGGGTAGGAGCCAGCAGCACTTCCCTTGGAAGTTGGGTCCAGCTCCTAGCTGCCCTAACTGTGAAGTAGTTCTTGCGGATGTTTAATCTAAACCTACCCTCCAGTAACTTGTGTCCATTATTCATTGTTATGCCAGGGGGCGCTAGGGGAAACAGTGTCTCCCCCAAACCCTTCTGGTCCTCCCTAGTGAGTTTATAGACAGTCACCAGGTCCCCCTCAGCCTTCTCTTGTGAAGGCTGAACAGGTTTAGGTCCCGCAGTCTTTCATTATAGGGTCTGTCCTGTTGTCCCCGGATCATGCAGGTGGCCCTCCTCTGGACCCTTTCAATGTTGTCCACATCCCTCCTGAAATGGGGTGCACAGAACTGGACGTAGTACTCCAGCTGTGGCCTGACCAGCGTTGCATAGAGGGGGAGGATCACCTCCTTGTCCCTACTCGAGATGCACCTGTGGATGCACAACAAGGTCCAGTTAGCCC
>NW_017729011.1:8985310-9007222 GCF_001723915.1 Gavialis gangeticus | reverse complement strand
TATTTGAAAAAGGACTTTTTATTATCCTTGATCTTGGACGCTAGTCCTAGCTCTATGTCCGCCTTAGCTTTCCTGACAGCCCCCCTACCGGCCCAAGCAGAGGAGGTATACTCCTCTTTGGAGATAGCACCCCCCTTTCACTGGGCGTACGCTGCCTTTTTGGTAAGCAGGCATTCCCGGACGCCCTTGGTGAGCCAGGGGGGCTTTCCGGCACTCTTGCCCCCCTTGCTTCTTGTTGGGATGGACACCCCTTGGGCCCTGAGTATCGTTTCCTTAAGGAACAACCACTCGTCCTGGACACTGAGTTCCCCTGCCCTCAAGGACCCCAGCGCCTCTCCCACTAGTCTCCTCAACTTGTTGAAGTTGGCCCTCCTAAAGTCTAGGGCTACCATCTTGCTGCAGGCCCTTGACACCCTGCGCTGGATGGTGAATTCCAGCAAGCGATGATCGCTATTGCCCAGGTGGTCAAGAACCTGGAGGCCCCTTACCAGGGCATTGCCTGTGGCGAGGACCAGGTCCAACAGGGCGTTTCCTCTGGTGGGACCGTGCACCTCCTGAATTAAGTGGAGGTCCTGTATCTCAGCCAGGAACCTCCTGGAATGGTCCATCCTGGCTGACTGTTCCTTCCAGCAGATGTCCGGGTAATTAAAATTACCCATGACAACTACATCCCTTGCCTTAAGTGCCTCTGCAAGCTGGCCCGAAAATTCCCGGTCCAGCTCCTCCCCTTGGTTGGGGGTCTGTAGTAGACCCCCACCGTCAAATCACTCTCCCCACGGCCCCCTTGAATCTTGACCCAGAGCACTTCAGCCTGCCCGTCCTCTGACCCCATTTTGCTGGCAGAGGATGTGTAGTGCTTTTTGACATAGAGCGCCACACCCCCACTTTTCCTTCCTTCTCTATCCCGCCTGTAAAGCCTATAGCCCCTAAATTAATTGACGTTCACTGTCGTAAGTTGTCATGTTGCATTGAAAAAGCAGAACTCTCTCATACTGAATCTGTGTCTACTCATCCCTTGCTTGTTCATTTTAGATAAGCACTTTCCCTAGTCTTTGTCTAGAGATCTCTTTATCATTGCTATATATGAGGCAACACCTTGGACCACATCCAGCTGGGCTTCTGGGAGGTTGTATATAATGCAATGTATTTCTGGCACAACCCAGGCAAAGGGAGATGTACATTCATTACACCTTAATTATGCCTATAGTGACCTAATTGTCCCTTAGTAAAATCTGGAGGGGGAAAGATAGGCCTTAAGTCAATACTGTTGTTACTGTTATAAATGGCTGCAAAAGCTTATGGCATTAAGTCCAATCCATCCTTAAGGTCCTCTTGTCCTTGTCTGTTGTTTTCCTTTTGATGTTGTTGTGTTGTGCTGTCATTTACTTGATTTCAAGGTCACAACCAGATCTTTATGTCATTATCTAAGTCTGCCAGACATGGAGCTGGACTGATCTCAGTGGTGACAGATGACAGAACAAGGAGCAATGGTCTGCAGCAAGGGAAGTTTAGGTTAGATATTAGGAAAAAATTTCTCACTAGGATGGTAGTAAACACTGGAACAGGTTACCCAGAGAAGTTGTGGAATCTCCATCCTTGGAGGTTTTTAAGACCCAGCTAGACAAACCTTGGCTGGGATGATCTAGTTGGGGATGGTCCTGCTTTGAACAGGGGGTTGGACTAGATGACTTCCTAAGGTCCCTTCCAATTTTCTATGATTCTATGGTGAAGAAATATTACAAAACAAGTATGTTTCAGGTGTTATGACTCCATTCCATGCACAAAGGGGTTTTTTTTCCCCCTGGTAAATAACGATAAGCTCAACTAAGATGCATATTACATACAAAAGAACTGTTAAACATATAGAGACATGGCCAATAAAGCTATGCACGTTTAAAGACGCTTAGGATCTTTCTCTTATTACACATTTTGCTTTCTAACCTCATGGCTAAGTACAGGCAGTCAAAAAACCCAAGGCTGAATCAATTCAATCATCTCAGGTTAGACTAAACTGCATAGATTAAACCAATAAATAAGTGAACAAATGTTCACTTTTGATTCTGGAATGCAGTCACATGCCTGCAGTGGCCCAGGCCAAAAGCTGGGGGGCGCTAGAGCATGCATCTGGAGCAGACAGTTTGGGCCAAGGCTAGCCCACTCACCCTGCAAGGGGAGGTTTACAGGGAAGGTCCAAGCATCCTGGGATACTGGAAGACTGTGAATTAACTTGATTCTGGAGGGGAGTTGATTCAGAAGTTCAACAAACTGATTTAACCAAATCAGTTATGTCTGATACTACATCAACCCAGGTTTCTCTTAAACTGGTTTCAGCCATTTTGAAAGGGGTTTATGTGCATTGAACTTCTGTTGTGTTACAGATTAAAACCAATTTCCAATCACTTATACCAGTTTATATGTAATATCTGTCCCTAGCCCATATCTCCCATTGGAAATGCACTCTCACTTTTCCACATATGTCTATTTTAAACAAGACAAACATAGCTACCCTTGTGTATCCAATTTCTGCCAAAAAGGGGTTAATGGATAACAGCTCCAGTTATGTCATAACAGGTTTGTGCAGGGAAAAAAAGTGTGCATACACACACACACACACACACACACACAATTGGGAGCCAAATAGGGAATTCATACTACTCCCATGATGAATGATGCTGGATACTCCTGTTCATCTTTCCAGTGTAATCCGCCGTATGCCACATGCAATCACTTACTATACATGCTTAATCCCTTTCATAAGGATCCAATTATGAGCACCTACTGCAACGTATTAAGGCTAGGATTTTTAATGAAAACAAAGGGAATTAGGTGGCCTAACTTACTAATTTTCAATGTCATTTTGGCTTTTAACTCTCATAAGTACCTCCACAAAGATTCTTTGCAAGAGCCTTCAACTCCCTTGAGCCTAATTCTGAGCTTACTTATCCCAGTAAAAATCAAGCATAACTCCATTAAATTAAAGAGAGATTCTAGTAAAAGTTGAGAGCGCTTTGCAGATTGCAAAGTTTGAGGATAGGCCAAAAAAGCCTATAAAGGTCAATAGAAATAACTACATGTGCCAGCTAAGGAAGCAAAGAATAACTCTACTACTTGTCTCCCAGAGGAGAAACAGCTCAGAAATATTTCTTTTCTGTCACTTATGATACAGGCTTACTTTGGAATGTGAACCTTTCTGTCCTGGATTTCTTGTTGTTGAGGTCATCCTTCAAAATCACCTTCAGAAACAAGTTTCCCACATAGGGTTCTGTAGCAACTGCTCTTACACACCCACACACCCCAAAAACAATTTAAAAGAAAACTGAATTCCATCCTTTCCAACAATGGAATTGAACTGAGATAAATGAAACAATTAATGTACCATACACGCATAAAATATTCCTGAAAACTCTGTGGAATGGTAATAGGTACAGATTTCTGGGTATTGGTTTTAATACTATCAGGTTTTCCCTTAAGGCAACCGCCTTTATTTGCCGGATGTGTGGCAAAGTTCTGTCTTCTTTTGCAATGAGAGTAAACTATATCAAGCTGTAAGCACTGGACAGGGAAGTCATTTGCAAGAAAAATCAAATATAAAGAAGAGAGCCAAAAGTCACAAGGTCATTGTACACAAAACAACCTCAATGCTTGCTATGTATTGAGCTGTACTCATTCACATCTAGCAGAAAAAGGGAAACCAGATTATTTTCATTTAGTCTTGTGGTGTACTGTAAATAATTTAGCAATAACCAGTTGTGAGTTAAATATCCTTTTCCAGTTAACTGTATCTTTTAAATTTTGTTTTTAAATGGGATATTTCAAAAAGGCTTTTAGGTGCAAATCTGACTTTGACACCATTTGGCTTGGCAACTGCACTATCAGTTAAATTAGCTCAATTCATCTAACTAAGGCAGGGCTGGATACAGGGAGCTGCACAAGACACCACAACAGGGGAGCTGAATACATGAGGACCCGAGGGCCCTGGCCCCCCTTGGGAAGAGGGCTTTTACCTGAAATGCATAAAACTTTCCACATGTCCATTATCTTAACCCCCTCAGCCCCCGGAAAAAAATAAAAGTTGGTGCCTATGTACAGCACAGAGTCCAGGCTCATGGAGGCTCTTTGTTTGGCAATACATAGGGCAGATAAAAGGGTGGGGTGGAACAGACTGAGGATGCTTGTTGGATCCAGAGACCAAGGCCAGAAATGCTACCATGTTGCTGTACTGAAGTAGCTATTGGAAAACAGTCAGGAGCAATGATTCCTTTACTCCCTCAGCAACTGAGCTGAGTGACAATAAGTCCCTGAATTTGGTTAATCAGGAACAGCACTCCTTACTGTATGCCTAGCCACAATACAGTTTCATTCCCCTCAGGTTTTATTTCAGACAAAAAAATTAGTATTTTGCCATTACTAAGGACAGATAAAATCTGTAGCCAAGTGGCTGGGGCAGGGATACAGCTGGGTGGAAGCACAGAGCATGGGGCTGGGGCTGGGGCTGGCAGCAGTGCAGAGCCCGCACCCAGAGGGGCAGCGGCAGCATGGAGCTCATCTGGCAGCGTGTGGATGTGAGGGAAGGTGGGGGGTGTAGGAACCCCTCACAAACCACTCCCATGACACGCAGTCCCGGCAGGCAGTGGCAGCAGTAGATGGGGGTGCTCAGGGCACAGGTGCCCAGTGGGCCATGGCTCTGGCCAATGCTGCACATTGCAATGAGGGCCACAGCCTCCCTGGGGCCATCTGTATCACTGGCATTCCCTGCACAGCCCCTGCGCTCACTGGGCATAGGAGGAAAGCCCCAGGCACTGGAGCCAGCTGCCTCCTCCGCTGTGCAGCATGGGAAGGAAGCCTCAGGCGCCTTCCCCTGGGGGGTGAGGAGAGACTTCTGGTGGCAAAGGTCAGGGGTTAGGAGTGGGACTTTCAGTCCCAAGAGGGCAACAAGGGGGAGGGGCTCCTGTCAAGGAGCAGGGCTATCCATGCAGCCCTCAATGGCTCAGCAGAACTCATTAAGTGGTCCTCCACCCAAAATAATTGCCCACCCTGCTCTAGAGATTGACCAATTTCAAAGACTTCAGGCCTTGTTTTCGATTGGTATAATTGCCCCAATAGGTCTGATGCATTAGCTATAGCTTGTTAAAAATATGATTGTTTTATATTAGCTAAATATCATAAAAGAACAGGAACAGGCCTCTGCAAGTTATACCAGGATCATTACACATTAGGCGCCAACAGACGTGCAGCTCCCTGCTGTAACTCATGACACTATGCAGAAAGTGCCATGAGTTACAGCGACCCCTCACTCTCCCCAAACCAACAGACATTCACTATTTGGGCATTGGGTCAGGGGGGAGGATCAAGCTCCACTTTGGAGCTGATCCAGTGGAGAGAGGCTACCTCTCCATATCCTGTCTCCCCTAACTACCCCTTCCCCTCCCCGCACAGGTCCGGTGTTGTCTGCAGGATGGAAAGGAGAGAAGGCTGGGGAGGGAGCTCTGGTCTGGAGTTTGCCAGCCTGAGCTAGAGGGTGGGGCAGGTGGATTGGAGCCCCCCCCCCCCAGTTGCATTTCCATATTGGACTTCGGAAATGCACCCACAAAAACAAGTGTCAAGAGGCAGTAAAACATAGTGGAATAATTTTAAGCTCCCTAAAATGTTTATGTCCGAGTTCCAGATGACAGCATTGCTGGATGCTTGCCTAAGTAGACTAAGAAGACATTCCTTTTTTCAGAAATGAAAATAAAATTCTTGGAGCCAGTTGCTTACCCTGCTGCCCAGTTGTTTTGCAATTGTACAGAGTATGTAATCCATTGGAAAGCTGACCTGAATGTGCAGCTGGGGTCCCACTGGGTTAAGGGAAGTCCAAAGAAGCATAAAGTTGATTGTTAGTCAAGTGTGCATCCAGTCACAAGAAGGGCCATATTTTTCAGTTGATCAGAGTATTGCAGAGGAAATGCATCAGAAAGCTGGCCTGAGTGTGCAGCTTGCGTTTCACTGCATTACAGGAAGTCCAAAGGAGCATAAAGCTGACTATTAGCCAGGTGTGCAGCCAATAACAAGATGGGGCTTGTCCAGCGTATGTTCTGCTCTTGTGATCCTGTACCAGTGGAGATATGCCGTAGGAAGTTCTTCCAAGATGGCATAACTTGGACATATTGTGTGGATGTCAGTTGTTCTAAGTTACAGGGGAGCTGAACTCACTCCCAGGTTCTGAGGAGTAAAAAGGATCCTTACCATGGCCTAGCCATGAAACTCAAACATTGCACCCCTGGTATTTGATCATTCAGTGAATCTGATTTTGTTCCCGTTAGCAAAAGTCCCTCTAACTACTGTATAGGCTGGAACTGCTTTTTAAGCACGTTCTAGCACAGAAGCAAACTTATCCCAGCTCCACATTGTGAGTAAAATCTTCAAACAAAATAGGCTCTGTCTGCATTTCCAAGAGACAAAGATAGAGTAAATGGATTGGATTTCTCCTGAAAAAGAAGGAAAGCTGACACAAAGAAATTTCTCCCAGAGGTTTAAAGAAGTAGATGCATTCTGCCTGTGGACACAAAGCCAAACTCTGGTCTTGATTACAACAGCAAGACTCTAGATTTACAGCAGTGTAAACAAAAGCAGAATCCAGCCCAAAATGTGTATACTCCAAAGCCAGCTGGTCCTCAAGAGAAATAAAAAACATCATCACACAAGCTGCAGTTTCTTTCTTCTTGCAAACACAGGCATAGCAATTGATGACCCCCTGAGGCAGAGGCAAGCAACAAAGTAGGAACAACATACATCTATGAACTATGTTCAGGACAGCAGTTTCAAGCAATGCATTTCTGGGCCTTCGTTTTTTTAGTTCTACTTGTGTGAGTCAAAGATATTAAGAACATGCTCAACACTAGGGGCACTTTTACATATGCTCTGGGGATGGTGGGGGCCGTGCTTTAATTAGAGCGGCTCTGAGAGGCACTCTAATTAAAGCAGCACTGCATCTCCTGTGTCAGCATCCCATGCTTAAAAATGGCAGTGGGGGTGCTTGACTAAAGCTCATTCAAGGAACTTTAGTTCAAGTGCCCCCGCCACCATTTTTAAGCATGGGGACACTGATACACAAGATGCAGGAGGCTGCTGGAGATTGGCGATTGCCACCCTCCGGCAGACTTTATTAATCCATTCTGCTCTAACGCGCTGGAATTCCAGCAGAGCGGAGCAGCCTCCATCCTCGTGTATAGGCACCCTAGGAGTCAGGCATGCATGAGCTTTAATCCAGATAGTAGACAACTGTTGACCCTCTGGATCACGGTGTATGCATAAGGAGTCTATTCAGGTGCCTGATGAATCTGCTTGTACAGAGTCCTGCACCCATCACAACAAGTCGTTCAATGCATATGCCTAGGCAAGACTATGGAGAAGTGGAAGCCGCTCAAGATCTACCATCCACTGAAACAGAATCCAAAAGCCAGACTGAGTCCAGATATTCAGTGCCTCAATGGTTGTAGCTTCTGCCAGAGAGCAACAGATAAGAACTGCTGCTAACTGTCTAATGCTTCATCCAAATACAGGCATGGCAACTGTGGCTACCAGTTCTTCAGGGGGAGAAGAGTGTCTTCTTGTGGATTATTTGCATGGCCCCAGGGGATGTGAAACTTCTGGGTTCCACCACAATAGTAACAACAACCGTCAATTAGGAGTAATGTAAGAACTCATCAATAATTGCCCACAGCTGGAAACAAGCCTAGATTGGAACCACCAGCTTTGGATCGCAAGATGAATTTTTTTCCGGTTCCAAAGGACAGAATGAACTAAAGTGAAATTTTGCACGGAGATGTCCCTATGAATCTGGCAAATTTGGCTCTAAAATTTGTGTCCTGGGTTTGCCTGGCATTTTTTTAAATGAAAAACATAAAAATAAGCCATTTCTTTGGCAGGTGTAGTCAGCAAAGTCCAAAGGAACGATGCCAGTTTACATTTGCTGAGAATATGGCCTTATCTCTCTTATGCACTAGTATTCACTCAGAATTATGTGAGTCATCTGGGGACTTGCATGAACAGAATATAAACATTTGCAAAAGAAACAGTAAAGAAAGAAACCTGAAATTCACTCCTCAGGCCAAGAGGTGAAAAATTGGGTAACATGAAGTTCAGAAGTTTGCTAAGAGATTCAGTAAAAAGATCTTAAGGGAAATATGATTCCTCAGCAAGTTGATTTGCTTTTGCTTCTAGCAATACCTACATCTCCAGGTACAAAGGAAATTAGTTTGGTCTTTGCTGTGTAATTCTTTGAAAGCTCAGATCAGTTGGACAGAACGAACAGATGCAACCACATCACTTCTGTTTTCAGCCTGAAAAGGGATACAATGAACACTCTTCTATTTTATTGCAGTCTGACTGAAACACTGGGAGTCTCTGAAACTCAAAAAAGATGAGCATGGTGTTACTTTTAAAGACAAGGCCAGAGTGATCATGACACCCGTAAGCCTCTTTGGCTTTTCTCTTGTTAATATTTATGAACAGTCACCTAAGCTATGTTTATAAAATATCATCTGCAGGGACCATCTGAGAACAGGAATCCACTGTGCTAGACATTGTAATGCATCAGTAAGAGGCTAATAATCCAAACAACATAGCATTAGTAGTTCTCACCAGCTATGGTGTAACTATACTGCTTCCAGTTTGTGAGCTACCATGTACAGAGCAGACAGTGGCGTACCTCCACATGGCTGCAGTCCATCTCAGCACGGTACTGCCTTACTCTGTATAAACATAGCCTACGTGACTTGCTCCAAGTCATTGAGCAGATCTCTGGAAGAGCTAGCAGTTAGAAATAATCTAAATCCCAGTTTAGTACCTCAACCATAGGATCAACCTTCTCCAGATCTGCGGATGCCTGCAGATGTGCCAGAAGCAGACTCAATTAATCAAGTCTGCTGGAGTGTGCTAAATAGTGCACTCTAGCCAGCCTCCACATCTCGGGTATCAGCGTCTCTGCACTTCAAAATGGCATCATGGGTGCTTTAACTAAAGCTCGTTCAACAAGCTATAGTTCAAGTGTCCCCCGCTACCATTTTGAAGCATGGGGATGCTGATACACAAGACGCTGTGGATGCTTTAATTAGAGAGGCACTTGGAGCCCCTCTAATTAAAGTGCCCCCCATCCCAACAGCACATATAAAAATGCCCTGTATTACCATGAGATTTGTAACCACTCAGATTATCAGTTCCTATAGCCTGTAGCTGCCAAATGAGCTTCTGATACTTCATAAGAGAATCATGTCAGCCTCACTCAGCAGCTGCCAAACGAGGGAACCCAATGGCTTCCAGATTCCCCGACCTGACACTCTTGGGGCAAGGGGCTCCCTGGATACCCACTCCAAGGACAATCCTTTGGCCAGGATTGCTACAGATCTTCCTTCCTCTGAAGCCTAAATTCCATAGCAATACACCTAACAAATAGAAAAACAGGCAGTTTTCCAGCAGAACCTGAGCTCTGAATCAGCATTTTCCAGGGAAATTGTGTATTACTGGAAAATTTTGGACAAGCTTCAAGGTCCCACTCCAAAATGACTGAATAGTTACTGAATTCTTGCATTAATTAGTAGGTTAGACAGAAGAATGTGTGCACAGATTTCTGATTAAGGCTGCTAAAAATTTCCATAAAAACTCTTGCATGATAAGTCTTGTGATAAGACGTCAAAACAATTTAGGTCTATCATCAGACGTACAGTTGACTCAAGCCTTCTAATCAGTACATGTTAACCAGTACATACGTAACTACATGCTGTTCACTGCATAAAAAACTCAACCATGCTGCTGCCAGACCACATTGTTGACATAGCAGTAGCATACTGTTAAAATATCATGCATCTGCATCAAAGGTGACTGGGTCTGTGACTAGCAGTACAGTTATCTGAACTCAGATCTCAAGGTTTATTGCCTCCTGACTGACTGTGCTGCTCTGTGTATGCCTGCCAGGCGTCTAATCTTTTTTAGCTCTTGGAATTATGGGAGGCCTATGAAATTTGCTTCCTGGCAGGTACTTGGGTGTGGGTACTTGGGTGTGGATGTCTCATGACCCGGGTGAAGGCCTGCTACTTTCTAGGGAGGCAGTTGTCTTTTTTGTGTCTTTGTGGAAGCAACTGCCACAGGGGCTTCAGAGACTGTCGGAAGGCTGGAGTAGTTTGTGACTAGAAGTAGTACAACAGCAACAGCTGATGGGACCACATGCACATGGAGATGTGCTTTTAATGCCAGCTAACCCCTATGCAAACTGCCACTGCTGACCATAAGCACACACTAGTGGGACCACATTGTAATGGAAATATGAATTGACTAGTAGCTAGCTGTAATCTCGTGCATGCAGAAAACACATTCATCAAGCAGCATGAGGAGCCTGCCTCAGTATGTCAAGTATTTAGATGAGACCCAATAACATTCCAGATTCTTGTTGCTTCTACTCTATGGAAACTGATAACCACAGAGAATTATGGTTTTTCCAACAATGATTTTGTGGTTGAAAAATCTGGACTTGGTTCAATAGCTATTGCAATATAATCAATATTGTACTGTCACCTAGGCTTGTAAAATTTGTAAATACTCTTTGGAAGTCCCTGGAAGTGGGGCTTAAGGGGTTGGGGGCACAGGTGGTGTTCTCCTTGATCCTCCCAGTTTTTGGGGTACGGGCTAAGGAGGGAGAGGAGGATTGAGGTAGTAAACCAAAGACTGTGGTGCTGGTGTCATCGTGAAGGCTTTGGCTTCCTTGACCACAGTCCACTCTTTGGTGAAAGAGGCAGCGAGCTGCTGGGAAGGGATGGCCTCCACCTCTCTCCACTGGGGAGGAGGCTCTTCTCAGCCAGGCTGGCTGACCTGCTCCACCAGGCTTTAAACTAAGCCTGCTGGGGGATGGGGAGACTACCGCCACTGCTGGCCTGCTGAGCAACCCTTGCAAAGTCAGCAGGCCAAGGGAGCCCACCCCTACCCCAGCCCTGGAATGATCTGTAGGCAAGGCAAGGGTCCCCAAGGGGACACTTTCTTGCCTGTATACAAATCCCAGGAGCTTGGGGAATAAACAAAAGGAACTTGTCCTCCTGGTTAACACAAATAATTGTCACAGGTGTCGCAGGGCACTGAAGTGCCTGCTCCTAAAGAAGGCAGGTGTTGGTTGCTGGGGCAACCACAAGGGTCAGCTGACCAGAAGGGGGCAGGGCCTGGCCTATATAAACAGCTTAGGCTGAGGCCAAGGAGGTAGTTCCCCTCTGTCAGCCAAGGAAGAGAGAGCTTTGCTGGGAGTAGGCCGAGTTGAGAAGCCTGATGGCCTGAGCAGCTTTTGGGTGAGGATACCAAGTAGAGGAGCCCCTGGCAGGGACGGAAATGATGATTAGCCAGAGGGCTTAGGGGACGAGTTTTAGGCAGGAGGCTTGGGTTTTGTGTTGCAGCCAATTGGCTTATGGTTTTGCTTTATTGTTACACCGGAGGACCGGGTGAGGCTGTAGGGGTTGGAGGAGGCCTCATGGGAGCTCCCCAGTAGTGTGGGGGTTCCTGGCGCTGGAGAGGGCACTGCGTTTTGGGGTGTCCCAACCCCAGCCCCAGTGGGGGCAGTATCAGGAGGAACCCAGGGGGCAGTATCAGGAGGAGCCCAGGGGCACAGGCAAGAAGCCCCAGTGGGGCGTAGGACCCGAGAAGGGGGTCTGGGGGCCAGGTAAGGCTGAGGCTGCCTGAGCCCCAATTGTGGGAAAGTCCCAGTGGGGCATAGGACCCAGAAAGGGGGTCTGGAGGCCAGGTAAGGCCAAGGCCGCCTGAGCCCCAATTGTGGGAAAGCCCCAGTGGGGCATAGGACCTAGAAAGGGGGTCTGGGGGCCAGGTAAGACTGAGACCGCCTGAGCCCCAATTGAACAAAGCCCCAGTGGGGCGTAGGACCCAGAAAGGGGGTCTGGAGGCCAGGCACAGCTAAGGCCACCTGAGCCTCAAGTGCAGGAATTGTGAGGGAAGGCCCAGGGAGAGCATGAGTGCAAGCAGAGCCCCAGGGAGGGCGAGAGTATCGTGTTGAGCCCAGGAGGGCGTATAAGAATAAGAAGCCCCAGAGAGGGCACAGCAATTGGGATTAAGGGGCCAGGTAAGGCCGAAGCTGCCTGAGCCCAATTGTGACGAGTCCCAGCGCAGGCACTGGCACGAAGCCCCAGGGAGGGCACACGAGAATAGAAGCCCCAGGGAGGGCGCACGAGAATAGAAGCCCCAGGGAGGGCGAGCGTACGGAGAGAAGACAAGCTCGGAGGGCGTCCACGAGAGCGTGGGCAACAAGAATAGACTAGACAACGTCCGGGACAGCTGAGAGGCTTGGGGCGGTATAAGGGGTGGTAGGAGCCACGCATAGCCCACAAGGCTGAGTGCACCAAATCAATCTAGGGAAGCAAGGGCCAGGATAAATAAGAGCACCATGTCCAAGGGGACAGAGGCAGCCTCCCTTATAATATCATCAAAGACGTGGCGGGCAAGAACGAGGGTGCTTGATGGACAACTTGGCACGGTAGGGGGTGCCAGGAGAGATCACAGCCGCTCCTGGGTCCCCGCCCTGTGACAATAGGGATAACAGAGACCTGGTGAGACTCCACCCATGACTGGGCCACACGTATAGACAACTATACACTGTACAGGAGAGATCATGTGGACAAAAGGGGCAGGGGTGTAGCTGTCTATGTCAAGGAAAGCTACGCGTCCACTAAGCTACGCAAGCCAACATTGGCACCCAGGGTGAATGACTGGAGACCCTTTGGGTTAAAATCTGTGGGGAACATGGCACAGGGGACACAATGGTGGGAGTCTACTACAGACCTCCTACCCAGGATCAAGAGCTTGACCAGGAGTTCACCAGGGAATTGGCTGAGGCCACATGCTCCTGGTTCATGGTTGTCATGGGGACTTCAAGTACCCAGACATCTCGTGGGAAAACCACTTGGCCAAACTGAACGGTCGCAAAGCTTTCTCACATGCGTGGATGAGCTCTATCTGACTCAAGAAGGCTACAGGCCAACGAGAGGCAAAGCACTTCTTGGCCTGGTACTGGCAATGGGGGATGACCTAATCAGAGACCTAATGATCGAAGGGAAGCTGGGTGACAGTGACCATGAGCTAATCACCTTCACCATCTGCTGTAAAGCTGGCAAGTCAGTCAGCAATACTGAAGTCCTCGACTTCAGGAAAGCTGACTTTGACAAACTCAGGAGGCTTGTCAGTGAGGCCCTAAGGGACCATGACCCAAAAGGGAGGGGAGTTAGGGATGAGTGGTTGCTCCTCAAGGGAGTGATCCTGGATGCACAAGAAAAGTCTATCCCATCTCGAAGGAAAGGCAGCGAAAGGGCATAGTAGCCCCCTTGGCTCTGCAGGGAACTAGCAGACCTCCTGCATCTAAAAAGAAAGACCTACAAAGGATGGAGGACTGGATCCACCTCCAAGGAGGAATACTCTGCACTGGTCCAGACAAGGTCAAACAGTCACAAACTCTTCCATGACAGTTTCAGGCTGGACATAGGAAAGAACTTCTTTACTGCCCGAGCCCCCAAGGTCTGGCATAGACTGCCACTGGAGGTGGCTCAAGCACCTACTTTGAACACCTTCAAAAGACATTTGGATGTTTACCTTGCTGGGATCCTATAAACCCTGCTGACTTCCTGCCCCTGGGGCATGTGGCTGGACTTGAAGCTCTTCCGAGGTCCCTTCCAGCCCTAATGTCTATGAAATCCTGTAATAATTGTGGGGCTTGAATAGATAGGTTCCTAAATTGTGCAGGCCTGATCAATAGAATGTATGAATCCATCCTGATTCTATTTCATGCAGGAGAGAATATTAACAGGAGAGGGTCATATTCCATCATAATGCAGGCATTCATTGACCACTGTGGCCAATTTACAAACACCTACATCCATGCACGCTGGCAGGATGCATGATGCCAGGCTGTCCTAGAGGTCTCACCTGCCAAACCACGAGCAAGCAAATACAGTGTTCTCCACTAACTTCATAGTCACTGGAGTTTTCCTTATGTCCAGTCTGAAGTGATCTTTCTGTGAATATAAGTAATCTTAGACAGACACTTAGCTGGGATGGGTCATTTAGAGATAATCCTGCCTAGATGACCCTGTGAGGTTCCTTCTAGCCTATTTTCCCATGATCCTATGATTTCTTTGACTGTAAGTAATCTATTAGTAAGTGGTGTAATATCTGTCTGCCAGAATGCTCACAAACACTAAGTATACTTTGCAAAACAAATGAATGCTCTCAGAAATTTTGGGGGTAGAAATTCAAACCAGAAATATTTCAGCTTCTCCCCACCCTTTTGTCCCTTTTCAGTGGCACAAAAGGAAAAAAAAATAGATTAGACAGGAGAAAGAGAGGAGAAAGAAAGACTTTTAGGGGGTTGTTTCTTTCCCTTTATTTCTTTTGACCAAAAAAGTAAATTTTGGAGCCCTCCTCAAATTTGTATCAAGCAACATCAGGCTAGATTGTTTGTGGATTTCTTCTGACCCGTTTACATTTTTGTCTACGAGACATCAACATCACATCCAAAATTTCCACTATGCTATTAACTTTCTGAAGCACTGACTTCCCTTACCATTTGTTCGCATGTGTTCCTCAGCCTTTGCTTAAACAGCTCCAAATAATCTGGAAACCAATACACAACATTTACTGGTGACATTAACAGCCAGTCTCCTGAGCTGAATTACAAACTTATTCCATGAGACCAGAAAAAAAGAAAATAAAACTGGTATAATATGGCTGAAAACCCTATGATTTTTTTGGCTCTAGTCCTCCTTGCCTAAGCCTGGCATCAAATAATGAGCTCTTGTTACTGAACCCTACAAAAGCTAACAAAGAAAAGTAAGTCTCATTTTAAAACTGAGATTATGCATCTGACCAAGGAAATCAAAAAAGAATCAACCTTTGCAGCGGGGATTTTCAAAGGTACCTAGGGACTAACTCCCTAAATCTCCTTTTCAAGTCCCAAACATATTCATTTTATCATACCTTGAGCCACAGCAAGTGATTTACTGCTTCCACAGAGCCTGTTAGCTCAGAGAATGAATATCAGTCAAGGGGATTTAGCTGTCCAGCCAGACCAGACACTAGAAAATTGTTCATGGCCATCAAGAGGCTCAAGTCAAGAGACAATTCATATATTTACACAATATTTTTCCAGTGGTAATGGCAGGAAAGGCGGATGAGAACTATATGGTACTGCATCAACTGCTTGGGATAAAATCCAGGGTAAAATAAGAGGCAATAAAATCCAGATTTTGAGTGCATACCAGTGTTCCTAGATATTTTAATTTATACTAGCTAGTCTGACACACTTAAGGAGATTTCATTGTTATCTGCTGTGTTCTAGTTGATAGATTGTTTGGCCCAAATTCCATTTCACCTATAGATACCTGGGTGCATACAAATGTACAAACTTTCTGACAGTTTAGCCAATTTAACATTTTAAGTCGACTTAACTGTCAGAGTGTACACATGTATGTGGAGCAGAGTTGACTTAAATGTAGCACAAGATAATACACCTCCAAGATCTTCAGTCACATTAGTTAAGTCAACTTAGCTCACAAGATGACTGCCACCGTGTCAAGGAACTGTATGTGTGTATGCTCCAACTTGACTTAAAATAAGGTGACTTAACTAAATTGACTTAATTTAAGTCAACTTAGTATGTGTGTATTCACTTTAGATGCTATTCAGTTGTCCAAAGCCCAGATTATCTCAAATGCATAAATAGCACTAATTGCCTCCACTCGACCACAGAAAGTCTGACCATTCATCTTCCTCTTTCCTGCAAACGTGGTCTTACAACCAGACCAGACACGAGGCAAGGGTGAGAGCATCCTCGACCAACGTTCCCTCTAAGCTGTGGGCATATACAGCCATGCACAATAAAATATCTTGCCACGCAGTAACTTTTTAATGTCACACACCCACTTGGAGAGCAGCTGGGCTGTAGCTTCCTATAAACTTTGAGCACAACAGAGGCACCGGGGCCAGCACGGGACACTTACTGGTGGTAAGCTCACTGCTCCACTCCACTCCTCACTCTGGGCATGCAGTGGCTCCTCCCTGAGGCGGGGTTGGGGGCTGGGCCTGGGGCAGAGCCAGGCACCATGCAGGCTCCACTGGCTCCAGGGAACTGCTCCACTCCCCAGCCCCGATGCCATGTGCCTCCTCACCCCCAAGGCGAGGCGGGGTGGGGACAAGGGCTGGGGCTGGGGGCTGGGAAGTCCTGAATGCAGATGGGGAAGTGCCCCCCTGCAAGTGGCATTCAATGCTCTGGGATGAAGCAAGGAGGTAGGGATGCTGGTGGGATACTGAGCTGATGGGGTGGGACGGTTTGGATTCTGGGCTTGCAGATCGGGTGCTCTGACATGATCTGGGAAGAAAAGGGGATAAAGTGGGTGAAACCTGATTCTCCTCCCACATGAGGCACTGGTGGAAATCAGGAAGGGGAGCTGCTCTGCATGGAGTTAGTGGTGCCAAGGTGACTGAGCCAAGGGCAACCAGGCTCTTGTCCCTCATGTGTAAGTGATTGTTGGGATGCACTGGGCTGTTTCCCTGTTGTTCTTTCACATGTTTACATCTTGTAGTCAGAAAGGTCCCATGTTTCCAGCATGTTGGATTTTGCAGGTGTTTTTCCTATATTGAGATCGTGTCATTCCCCCAAGTCCTGCCTGCCCGAACTTTCACTTCAGAAGGAAATGCAAACTTTTGTAACCTCAGAATATTTGAACGAATCTGCTCTTTAGCAGCCACCATTTGGATTGGTTTCCCATTTGATTTGTGCGTGTGTTGGTGAGAGATGCACATGACGGGATTTCCAACTTTATTCCTATTCTTTTGTTGTTGTTGTTTTTGTTGTTTTATTTTAAAAGATGTAAATTTAACAGAGTAACGCACTGTGAAGAACTATGAAACCAGTTCAGGAACAGACAGAAGCAGCGCGCTCACGAACCAAAGCAGCATGCTCATAGATGACTACACCTTAGAGGGAACATTGTCTTCTAGCCCCATTTAAAGCTGGCCATCCAAGAGAAAAATACTTGCATTAGAAGGCAAGAATGCAAATTAGAGGGGGAGCACTGTGGCCCAATGGGATGGGTACTGTCCATAGTGGCAGGGTGCCCTAGGTTCTGGGATTGCACGAATAACCCTAGTGAATCCCTCCCAGACATGCTCAGAGGACAAATCTGTTCAGGTAGATGGGAATAGGATCTAAAATCCAGGTAAGTGGCACATATTCATCTAGGAGGATCTAGGTGGTACATATTCATCTAGGAGGATCTAGGTGCTGAAGGTGAATCAGGATTTGGGCCTAAGAGTCTCCAGCATATACACATCTCAGAAGATTGTCACAGGACTTCAGCCATGGAAGAATCACAAATGAGGAAGAACAAAATTCAGTGATTTGATTTTGACATCAAAACTGGAGATCTCTGAAATTTTTGGCCAGAATATTTTTTTCAGTAAAAGATGCTAATTTGTTCATGTCAAAATGAAAGAAAATGAAGGAAGCAAAAACATTTTGGTTTGAGTTTTTGCCTTAAAAAAAAGTATGACTTTTCAGTGAGAAATTTCTTCCCATTTCATTTAAACTGTTGCCTACCCAAAAAAGCTGCCTGGCTTAAAAAAAAAAATCTAATTTGAGGTGAAATGAAACAGTTGGTTGGACCCCTTTCTGAACCCTACCCCCAACATTTAAATTCACTGAGTATAAAAAGATATTTCAGTCGTACTCAAAATGTTTAATTTTATTTTTCTGAATCCTAAGCAAAAAGAAAAGGGAAAAAAAACAATTATTCTCATAGTTTTAATAAAAAGAGAGTAATATTGCAGTTCAGGAAATGTATGTCATAATGACATTCAAGCTAGCAGTCTGACAGCAGTTCTATTTTAAATGTGTCAACAGTTTATGATATTATTTATGGTAGTACTATGAAAGAAAAGAGGCACATTTGCCAACTGACTGCAGAAATGCTGGACGAACAAAATGCACTACATTTTGTAAATTCTTAAATTCACCAGTTAATGACACAAGGTGGTCAGAAAATGACAGCTGAATATTGTTTCCACTCTTGCTTTATTTGTTTTCAAAATTTTTTTTTGAATTTTGCCAAAATTCTCAAAATTAAAACAAAGTGGAATCAGGTCTCTAATTTATCACATAAATAAAGGAGGAACTTTTATAGATAATCCAGTAAGGGGTTTCCCTTTATTTCAAAATTTCATCAAAATATTGACATTTTTCAAATTTTGAACCAACTCTGCTTTGAAGCACGCTAAAAGGCCTCCCCATCCAAGTAAGAGATGTTAAAAAAGACTGTCATAAGGAAATCCATGCCATGGTTAAAACACAAGAGCATATTGCAAAGTTAAGGGAAATTATCTCTCTCCTTTCCTCTCCTCTTGAACAAAGTGGAACAAATGGTTAAGCCTTCACAAATAGATTCATTAGCAATATTTGTGGATTTTGCAGAAAGGGTTTGAGAGATGACTGCCAGGTAAAGACAAACTCTCCACCCAAGCAGCAGCTACAATATTTCAGACAAAATTAAAGCACAGTAACAACATCTCCAGTCTAAAGTTGGCAGACAGATCGATGAAGTGACCTACCTTGGGCCAGAAAGCTTTCAATGAAAGAGAGGACACCAAGAAAGAGCTGGCCCACCAGGAATTTGCCTACTTTGGTGAGCTGCAGCAAGGATCTATGAAGCTGATAAATCACCTTGGGCCCATCTACATGTGAAACTAGCATAATTTGCACCGGAGATTATTGTTCCTGGGCACCACATCTTCATATGCACCCAGGACCACAGCATGTTGAGTTGGGTTGGTGTAGCCTTGGCTGGCAGGGGGCTCCAGGGATCAGCCGACCAGCCCAGGTCTGCTCCCACCTGGCTCAACCTGCTGTGGAGGGGCTGGATGGGGCACAAGCGTGCTCCAGTACAGGGCTAGCTAGCAGGCAGCCCCCGCACAGAAGCACCCTTATGCCCCAGCCAGCCCCAGCAGCGTCTACACGTGCATTGCTGCGCACTAAAGAACTCTGCCACAGGACAGTACTTGTATTTACAAGCACTAACCTGAGGTGGAGTTAATTAGTTTCCTGCAGCCTAATAGGGTCACATGTATAGATGTTGAGACTTTATGGAAAAGCTAATTAAGGAGCTTTATTGTAAGCATCTTATGTAGATGTGCCCCTTTAGAAGGAAAACAGAGGATCATAAGCAATAAAGTGATAATAAACCACCTGCATGTGGAACTAGGACCACTGAAGGCCTTGGGCATGACTAAACATTAACAACAGCCTTTTTCACAGAGGCGTGGAAGGGATTTTTCTGAGTCAGGTGATGTAAAGCACGCTATCTTCTCTCTGAAAAGTCTACTTGGCTCACAGTCCCATTGAGTAGCTGGGCAGATAAGTCACAAGCTGAATCAAAGAAATATGAGTTGTTCCCGCCAAAAGTAACTCACTCTGTGGGGGAGGATGGGAAGGTTTCCTCGGGTGATATAAAGATTGTAGAGAAATAAATGCCTGGCTCTCGGATACTCAGACATGTGAAGGGTTTCATAAGACTACATTCCCATTATGCAAAATTTAATTTTTAGTTTGTCAGTATTGCAAAAATGCATCTTATTTGTGGAGGTCAGAAGAGGAGAACATTGTCGTGGCCAGCATAATGTCATTTGCCATTTTCAAAATTGATAAAAGTCCCTTTTGACGTCTCCTTTCTCAGCCTACCTATGTTTCAAAACATTTTTCATGGTGGACACAGATGTTAGTGCTCATAGGATGGATGCGCCATATCCCAGCCAGCTGTTTCTACAGAAACAACAGTTCTCACAGATCACTGAAAGAAGGCACCTTCCTGTGGTCCAAATTGGACAAGGAAAGTAAAACTCTGAGGAGATTTGGAAGAGAATTTAATTATTTTGGGCTGATCACATGAAAAGACTATGGGCTTGTCCACAGTCTCGTGGTACCCTGCCCAGAGTTGCCACTGTAAAGTAGGCCCTCCTACTCATTCCTGCACTATGCAGGCCAACTCCAAAAATGACTCAAAGCAGTTTCTTTAGATTTGGGCTGTGTGCAAACCGAGGCTTTCTTTCTTAAGTGTGCATACTGGCTCACACTCAACGCTGTTCTGAAGTAGGTGCATTGCTTCTGGTCTGGGATTAGCCCATGCATGACAGAGCACCCTTGACAGCTGTGGTCTTGGACACAGCACAGAAACATGTAAAATGGTACGGGATTGACCAGGTAGCTCTGTTTTATACTCTATTAGGGCAAAGAGCAAACCTAAGATGCCTGAGGGAAGGGCTGGATTAAAAGAAATCAGTGGATGCAGCAGCTGCTTTTCATTTAAGATACATCTAAAGAAAATTTGATCTTTCTTAAGAAAGCAGATGACTGAAGCATGAGCAACCTTCGCCTGCTGGCAAGTATCACTAGTCAAAACAAAAACATAAGTGAGTCACATGTGGGTGGGTGGGTGGGTTCTGCAGGGTATTGTTCTTTCCTATTGTTTTGTGAAAGTTTGCACACCTGTGAAAAGAAGGCAGAAAAATCAACAATGCAAAGAAGGACCGGGGTAGCTAAGAGAAAAGCCTGAACAGTGGCTCAGGCCAAGGCACTGAAGAGAGCTGAGAGAAAAAGGTTTGGGCAGTTAAATGCTGGCTGAAGGAGTGATGTAAAGAAAAATCTGTCCCCTGTTGCTTGATTTTCTCTGTAAACTGCATCACAGGCACCTGGTTCCATCATCAATTTCTTATCTTTACAGAAACAGCCCTCAGGACTTTGCATCTGGTCTAATCACTGAGATCAAAGGATAACAATGATAACTCTCAGCTGACCAGCAATAGAAACAGCTACTGCCCAGCTGCTCACCGAATCCCTAGACACAAAGATGATACTGTAGAGATGAGCCCAATGGAGAAGAGGCTTGCACTACAGAAGGCTTGAGATAGGACTTCAAGCTGCATCTCTTTCTTTTGAATTGACCTGGGCAAAACTACTACAGAAATTAATATGGTAGATTTAGGCCTCATCTCTGTAGGTTCAAGAATGTAAGTGCCACTGGGGCAAGACTACGAGAGAGAGAGGGCTGAGATGGATAGACAGACTTTGTATATTTAAATATGTATGACAAGTATAATATTTGTAGAACATGCAACTACTAGAGTACTGGACACTTACATTAACTGGAATCCCATTAAATAACCTAACAACTATATACACATTAGGGCTGCGCAAAGCTTCAGTCGCTGATTCCATTTGGTGGAGATTCAGCCCGATTTGGTGGCTGAATCTCTGAATCCAAATTGAATCAGGAGACCCTTTAATTTCTGCAAATCGATTCGCAGAGATTCAGAAAGATTCAGTGATTTGGACATAGACACAGCTTTAAATATTTTTTCTACATACCTCCAGGTACCAGGCACAGCTCGTGAACGCTGTGATGCTGGGGCAGATGGAGCACCCCACAGGAGTTCAGGGGGCTCCCCAGTGTGCTCGGCAGCAGACCCAGAAGTGGATCAGAAGCACTTCCAGTCCGCTTCCAGGTCCGCTGGGCAGCACACCCGGGCTACCACCCCTCGGCGCCTCCCTCTGGTTCAGTAACTGGTGCCTCCTGGATCGGTCCCCCCCCATGACCGATCACCGAGCCTGGGGGTTGTGGGGGGCTGGGGGACCAGTGCACCCACCAGCGGGTCTAGAAGTGGACCGGAAGTATTTCCAACCCACTTCCAGGTTTGCCACCAAGCACGCAGGGGGGCCCACCGCACTCCTGTGGGACGCTCCATGCACCCCAGCATCACAACATTCACAAGCTGAACCTGGTACCTCAACAAATGTAGAAAACACTTGAAAAGCTGTGTCTATGTCTGAATCACTAATTCTCCAAATCAGCA
>NW_017729011.1:8972960-8980310 GCF_001723915.1 Gavialis gangeticus | reverse complement strand
ATACTTTACCCAACTTCTTTTGCATTTCACTGCTAGGATGGGTTTGTGTACTGCTGTCATGGATATTTCTTCTATTGAATAATGATGATGTTGACCCATGCTTAAGTTAGCATTGCTTTCAGGTACAGTTTGAAAATCAGTTTCTGTCACTGCAACAGTGTTATGGTGTCAACCTACAGAGGTAGGGCCTTATCATGCTGGGCGCTGTGTATATATAGTAAGTTATAGCTACTAGCCCAATCCATCCAAATGGACAGAAATAGCCATTTTACAGATGGGACGCTAAGGCAAAAAAGGTTGAATGGCATCTGAAGTCTCAACATAGTGCCTACTTCACACACCCCTAATACGTATTAAGTGACTGTCTTAGTCTACACTGCTCTTTTTAGCAGGAGGACAGAGCAGAGCCATAGCTCATTGCATTCCGGGCCCTGTAGACATCCTCAGCAGTCAGCTCACTGAGGCTCAAAGATCCAATTTGTGTAAACTGGCATAAACCTATTGATTTCCAGAGCTAGCAGTTTTTGCAATATGAGGATTTGGTTCCAAGTATTTGGTCCATGGTTTCTAAACAGGCATTAAGCAGTACAGTGCGATGATCAAATCCTTGAGAAATCAATCTGTGTGTTGGTCACTCGACATTTTTAATGGACTACCCACCCTAGTGCCTAAATGTAAACATTATGGGTTGCATTAGTTCTCTGAAGAACTTACCCTTTGCATTTCACACTGCAAAGATGGAATTGGTGCAGATTTGCCGTTTAAAACAGCTCCATTACAAAGTCAGTAGAGCTATCCTGATTTACACCACCTGTGGATCTGACTCTTTTCTTTGTAACATCCCACGTAATACCAGAACTCTAGGGTGAGTTGTTGCACACCACTTGCCTCCCTGAACTGCCCCCAGCACTCTTCCTTGCTTGTAAATTGTTTTCCATAATAGCTTAATATTAAAAAATGACAATGCAACTTGGTCATTGATCTTGATACAATCTTCCCAAGAAAAAAACCTATTGCTTGCAGCCGAACAAAAAAGGGGGAAAAAAGCAATTATAAAAGATGGTCGGATGAAACTCCAAATCTGTCAATAATCTTGATGAAGATGAATTTTGTTGGTGAAAGGCAAAGTTCCAGACTGGAGGGAAAAAAAGACTTTAAAGCCATTAATTTCAATAGAAGTCAGACTGCAAGTCTCATTCAAGCAAAGACATATCTGGGAGTGATATAAAGTGAAGGGGATGTCAATGGGCAAAAACCGAAAGAGAAGGGTAAACGGGACTGGAAATAGGCTGTTACCTTCAATGAAATCTGCAGGCAAATAGCACTTCAGTGTGGACTGAGTTGATTTAAATTCCAGGCATTCATATCTGAAAACACTGGCCTTAATACTGGGTCTTAATCAAAGCGCTGGACCAGGTCTTTGGGGAATTATGGGACAGGTACAGCATGCATCCATATAACTTACCATTAATCAGAATCCAGATCCTGCATCAATCTGGCACTGGGGGAAGTTAGCAGTGAGATCCGAGTTCTGTTCCTTGGGCCCATTTTTAAAAAAAAAACTAAACATCAACCATCAAGGATAGTTGTAATCCATATATTTAGCATGATGTGAACCTCCTCATAGCTAATGCACACACCTAAGCAAAGAAGTGTTCACTCTTCTTGCAAATAGAACCTGCTAAAGAGAAAGGCCCAGTAATTGGCATAGTTGTACTGAACTAGATCCTCAGCTGGTATATATTGTTTTAGCTCCCTTGAAATTATGCCTGTTAACACCAGGAATTGGCCTAGTGACTTGTGGTGGTTCACCTGATTTATGCTCGTGCAATGGTGAGCAAAATCAGGCTGTAAAACTAGCAGGCAATGCCCCTTGTGCATTCACTGATAAAAGATCTACCTCTGAGCAGCTGGATGCAGGTAAGCTCTTTACTGATCCCTACTGCTGCTCTGAAAAGGAGCAAACTGAGAAAAGTCTGTTGCTGACACAAGTGTGTGCACCTTCAGAAGGGAGAGTCTGGGGACCTGACCAGTTCCTCAAGCTACCAGTCTACACCCTTTTGTGGTCCTCCATGCATGGAAGAGCAAATTAAAATGATTTCCTCACCCTCCTTCTGAACCACTGAATGGGTAGGGGAAGGAGGGGAAGGTGGTTCTCCTCTGACTGGAAACTTAAGGCAGCGACAATCTTTTTTTCCAGTGTTTGTAGAGTACTCAGTACAACAGAGTGTGTGTCCTTGATTCCTGCAGTACAAATAATATGTGACATTAAGATGCCTCGGTGGAAAACACTGTATAAAGATACTCAGACCTGACGGCAAACAGCATTCTCCCCTGCACAACAGGGGAGGACATTTTAATATTTTTGGACACAGAGAGAAAAAGACAGAGAATAAGCATAATTAATATTCAGTTATTAATTGAAGCATTAGCCTTTATATAACCACATGCAGTTCGAACTATGGTAAATTTGCCCCCCAAAATCAGTTGGGTATGTTTTCTATCCCATGGCAGCAGGTGGTAGAAGAGAACAGCACAGTGAGCAGAGAAGATAACTCACCAGGAGAGTGACACCAAACAGACAAGCCTAAAGCCAGCGCTGGCTACAGCCCCTGCCTCTTCCATGCAAAGACACAAGGCAGCTCACACAGCTCCACCCTCTGCATACAGGCTGCAAGTGCAAAACTAGGAACAGTGCCACAGAAACAGAAATGAAGTGAGAGATCTTTTGTTTCCTTCCCTGCAGCCTTGTTAGAGAACAGAGGTCTTCCAAGAACCAGTCCACGGGTCCCTAAAGCTAGCATGACAACTTGCTGTAGCACTGAGTGATACACATTGCCAAGCTCTTGCTCAATAATGACTGGGAGGCTGGAAGAGAAAACATGCATCTATTATTCCCATCATGTCTGTAAATCAAATATTTTCTTATAAATGCTGCTCCTTTTAACGTCACCAAGAAACTTTACTGGCAGGGTCAAATCTCACAAGTGTTACCCACATACCCGCTCCAGTCCTTTCCTATCAGTGAGATCCCCTGAATGAGAAAGAGACACAGCAACAAGGATGTGCGTCAGTGGTAAGGTACATGGTACATCATAGCTGCAGAAGCAAAGTGCCATTGTTGCTTGCAGCTCAAGTCTGGCAGTCGCATGATGGTGAACAGCTCTCTGTATCTCTGCAAACCCACGCACCGTGTCTAGCTGAGAATGATTCTGGCAACCATACTCCTGCTTACAAGAAAAGCAAATGGGATGAGGCAGTGAGGTTTGATGTTTGTGGACTGCAGGAGCCATTTGCACTAGGTATTCAAATGAGGTGGCTGAATAGAAGGCTTGTCTTTTAGTACGTCTCCTGAACTCCTAGATGAGCATCAGGCGGCTTTGAAGGGGGATCTGAAATGAGGAAGGATGTGGGTTGTGCCCTAATTTGCTTCTTTGTCATGGCTAGAACAGGCCTGGTTTCCTGCCCTTAACTGGGGAACTAGAAATAGCCATGGTTTACCAACCCCCGCAGCCCGCCCCAAAACCAAATCATTATTGGATGCCCACTGTGAAACACTGAGTTGGATTTGGAGAGAGTGCATATGTGGCACTTCCTGCAAATCAGGGCCTCTGAAGGTGTCTTAGACTCACACCCCAAAACAGAGGTATTAAATAAGCTTCCTTTTGAAAATATCAAGCATCAAGTCTGAAGATTACTGATGTCAAATATAGTTTCATAGTTTCTAGGGTCGGAAGGGACCTGAGCAGTTCATCAGGTCCAACCCCCTGCCCTGGCAGGAAAGAGTACTGGGTTCAAACGACCCCAGCAAGGTGTTCGTCCAGCCTCCTCTTAAAGACCCCCAGGGTAGGAGCCAGCATCACTTCTCTTGGAAGTTGGTTCCAGATCCTAGCCGCCCTGACAGTGAAGTAGCGCCTCCTGATATCTAGCCTAAATCTACCCTCTACCAGCTTGTGACCATTATTTCTTGTCACTCCTGGTAGCACTCGGGGGAACAGGGACTGCCCCAATACCTGCCGGTCCCCCCTGACTAGTTTGTAACAGGCCACTAGATCCCCCCTCGGCCTTCTCTTGTGGAGGCTGAACAGGTTCAGGTCCTGTAGCCTTTCCTCATAGGGCCTGCCCTGCTGCCCCCGATCATGCGAGTATGGACTGTGAGTGCATCTGTATGCATAAACACAGCTGGTTCCAGAGCAAAAAAGCTAAGTAAGATGCCAGATAAACACGCAAAACACATTTTTACACTGTCTCACTGAACCAAAGCAGAAAATGAACTCCCATGCACCAGAAGGAAAGAGAGAGAGAGAGAGAGAGAGAAGAAAGGAAAAGACAAAGTACTGGTTCAGGTCAAGTTCAAATGTTTCATTTGACGGCACAAACACATACCTTTTTAATTACATTCAGGCTTCTTTAGTTGTGAAGCACCATTTTGAAATGAGAAAAATTTTTGTTGAAAAGCTTGAAATGAAACTCTTCAGCTTCCAAAGAAACAAATTCCCTTGTCCCACATGCAGAATTTGATGACTAGCTTTAGTCATTAAAAATCTGACCATCATATTTCACGCAGCTCTAATTAAGAACATCTCCACTGCTTAACTGAAAGAACTGCAGTCTGAGACATTTAACAAACTCTTCTTTTCTCAGAACTGTCTCTCAGACATGTAATGGAAGTAGCTGGTCATAAAAACAGAGTTATAAGCAGTATAAGGGTCCCATCTTTTACTCAACCCTCCCCTCTTGTTTCTGATGATTATATCTCAAGCTCAATAGTTCACTGGGAATTCTTAGGGTAGAGAACAAGAACAAGAAAGATTTTTTTTTGTTTAGTTTTAATCCTTTTCAGGCCTTTTACATACATGATAAAGCAGCAAAAAAAAAGAATAAACCTGTTTGCCACTCTTTGTAACTGGCTTCAGTATCAAATGAACTGTTATCAGAGTAAGTCAGAGAGCTACCGAACAGCAAAATATACTTAAACAAATGTCAGTAATAAATGTATTACACATTGTTGTGTCTCCTGTATTTAGCTGACAGCTAAATACAGGAGACAAGGCAAGTGGAAACATCAAAGCTAACATTGCTTAATTGACTAAAACTCCAATACAGATTCAAGGCATCTGGCTAGCTTGAGGGTCTTTTGTATTCCAATTTTAAATTGCCTTGTATCTAGGAGCCGTTGCTAAGGTAGTAAAGGATGTTTTATTTGAGCTAGAGATGGAAACAACACAGAGGGCAAAGAAGGGTCTACAGAGCAGGAATGCCTCAGGGCCTGCCTAGAGAGGAATATTGTACTGGTTTAACTTATGCTATTATTTTAAATGGAGTTAAACCAATGCAACAGTGTGGATGTTCTTATTGCAGTTTAAACTGGAATTAATTTATTTTAAAGTAAACTGGAAATACTTTTAAGCTAACCCCAAATAAGACGTTCTTAAATTCATATGAGGGGGAAGGCTCAAATCCATGGAGTTTTACTACTTGCTTTCCTGACTCATGCTTATTGCTATGTCAAGTTCAAATGGTTATCATTAACTTACAAACAGGAAAGAAAAGAAAAAATCTCTCTTGATTCTTAATCCAGCAAAGTCAATGGAGTTGTTGTGGTGTGAGTGAATGCAGAATCAGGTTCTGCCATTCTATTGTCAGTTTAAATGTTTCAGTCCATCTAATTGCTGAGCCTAATAAACCTGAACCCAGGAGATCAGGTGTTTGAATCTGTAAACCAGTTTGAATCGAAAAGCAATGGAATTATGCCAGTTGATATTGTGGTCCAATATCACAGATCTCAGCAGAGGATACTTGGGATTACAATAAAGAGAAATAAATTAAACCTCATGTAGTTTTAGAAGCAAGTTCCTAATGATTAGGAACTTGGACGACTACAGTTAAGACTATGCCACTATTTCACCAGCAAGCTCCATTGCTAGAATAATTTAAATAAGCAGGACAAAATACCAGAGGGATATTCTCTATGGAAAAATACCTTGCAATGGTAGGAGGCAAACAAGATGACCAGATGCAGGACAGTCTCATCTGATTTCCTTAGTAAGATTCCAAGTAATCGTCATGAGGGATACATTTCTAGCCCTACCTCTAATATTAAAGCCATCATTAAAAAAAGTAAAGCAGGTGCATGGGACTAATTCCTCTAGCCTTTCAAAGGCTATTGGAATAATCCACTATTCTATGAGCTACACACAGAGACAAACAGAAATATCTGTCTTTAAGAGAAAAATGTTACCTACTTCTGCCCAAATTCTCAAAAGAACTCAGTTCCCAGTTAAACATTGAAACATATAACCAGATTTTAAAGGGAACCTACCAGGCTGAGTGCTGTCCTCTTTGGACAACTTGGCCAGACCTTGGGTAGAAAGCACTTAATATGTTTATGTCCGGGTTATGTTTAGAAAAATCTAACCCTTTGTCCCCTGTGAGCTCCAGCTCACACATTTAGTCACCAAGCCGAGAAGTGAAACAATCAACGATCACACTCATTTTTGCGGGTGAGAAAGGAAAACATTGCATTTAACTTTATAGACAATAGTGCGACTGACAGCTTGCAGCTCGGTGGCTGCAAGTTCCATCTTTACATCCGTCTTAGCCACAAAATCAGAAACCTTCATGCAAAGCTTTCACAAAACCCTGCCATGAGATCTGGTGAGTGTCATGTTATCCTTTCATTCACCACTAATTGGGCAAGAAGATGGAGGAATGGCTGGTAAGAAACACAGTGGGAGCAATGGGATAAGAAGAGGGTTCCAGTTTGCCTATTAGCCAGAGGCCAGAAATGAGAGGTGGAAATATTTATTGAAGAAATATCTTCAGAAAAGTGAACAGGTGTCAAGGCATAAAAGTGTTGTCTTGAGAACACGGAGCTGCCCCTCGAGATCATCACACTTCAGGCATCGGTTCAAACCATATAAGGAAATCCTAGCAATTACTAACATTTTCCTCTATTTAACTGGTTGCATAGAAATGGGGATAACTGTCCTGTTTGTTGCAAAGGTTGAGTTTGAGTTTTCCATGACTTGTACCTGATGACATCATTTACCCCCAGGGTAAAATTCTACTAAATCAAAAAGTACAACTCAACAGCATTAGCATTTTACACTCATTTTGCCCAGGTACAATTAATTACATAAGGGCAAAGCGCTGCAGACCCAGGCTTCATGCTTTTTGCAAAATACATTATTTTTTTCCCTTCCTTTTTGATTAGCAAGCATCTGCAAACCTTCCCTGATTTCTGCTTATCAACTCATTGCCCATGAGTATTTTCTTAAATAATTTGGATTGGAGTTTTTCAACCTATGTGCTATGTACTGTCTAAAAATACATGATGTATATGAAGTG
>NW_017729011.1:8956416-8967960 GCF_001723915.1 Gavialis gangeticus | reverse complement strand
TGAATTTATCATTAAGGCTACGCAAATATATTACAAATTTTTAGATACTTGAATGAGTGTGTGTGTGTGTGTGTGTGTGTGTGTGTGTGTGTGTATTGTGTCTCTGTTTCCGTATATATAGTTTATTCTCCCTGAAGAGCAAAATGTAGCTTTGTAAAAAAAAGGAGAAAAATAAAAATAATACACTTACCAGAACAAACATTCCTGCTACAATCTGTCATAAATATCCAGCATCAAGTCATACAAGTGTGAATAACATATAACATAATCATATGTAATCGTAAGAACTTGATGCTTTCATATAAAAAGGGTGATATTCACTTTGTTCAGAGAGACAGTTCAAGATCTATACACCAGCTGAATCCTATTTTGAAAGCTTAAAAGGGACTTAGGTAGGATTTAAGAAGTTCATAGGCTTTGCATTTACCCTTGGCACAAAGGTGAATTCCACCTGCAAATATTTGTAAATCCATTTTTCACTGTTCAAGCACTTGTGTACAACATGACCATATCCAAGGAGTTACATCTACGATCTCTAAGATAAAAGCTCTTGAAAGGGAAGTCAGCCTAAGCCATTAAAAAAAAGCAAAAACAAAAAAAGCTTGCTAACCATCTTAAGGAAAAGGATTTGATGATCAGGAAGATTTTAGCATAAATTGCAGTTTTGTTTTCAGAAATCTGTGGTTTCTCCCAAACTGAAAATGCTGTGGCATCTCCTAAATACTCAACATACATTGTTCTTGGAAATCATGACTAGTACGGGCCTTGATAGTTGTAAATCTGGTAAGTGTGAGAGATGGGAAAAGGAAAAGAGAGCTTTGTGGTAGGAAAACAGGCTAATGATGTACTTTCCACAAAAGTTGCTTACACCGCAAATTGCATTCACAAATCATTTGCCTGCAGTCAATATCTGAAGAGTGTTTGCTGTTTAAATTCAGGCCTGGATCTCATTTTCAGAGGTGGCCCAATACTTTAATGTCAAGCACCTCTGAACTTTGAAGAAAGACTGGAACCTGAATCAGATTAAAATGTGAGGCATCCCTATGCAAATATGAGTTTGTGCACAAAAGTCTAGTGACGGGTCCAGTGGCTTTTGCTCTCTCACATACCCTCATGTCAAAGGCCAATATATGCATGGAAATATAGTTTTGTTTGTATGTCTTGCTAGTCCCCTAAAATTCAATATGCTTCTCTAGAATTTGGGTCTCCAGATAGTAAATCAAAATGTAGGGTCATATGCAGTATGATTCACTGCTGGATATTTATGACAGATTGTAGCAGGAATGTTAGCATCAGTCCATTAACTTTAATGCATTCACCACCATTTCTAGCAGCAGCATTTGACCCAGCATCTCTGTCTGACATATGTGATAAAAACCGTCCTTTGCATAACACCAATTAAATCAGCTGAGTTACAGGATGCCAAGGCTGAACTTGACCCAAGGAGCACAGACTGAATTTTATGCAAAATCTTCCTCTGATCAAAATCAGGAGATCCATCCTCTCTGAACAGAGAAAATGCCAAATTGCTGCCAATAGTATTTTAACCCTTTTTTTAGTACAGAAAGCTTTGCACAGATATACAGTGCACGTTAGAGATGAAGATACCCATCAGATAATAGCATAAGGACCTTGACTAGGAATATCACAAAAGGAGCTTTGCTTTAATTATACGGCAGTTTTGAGGCCTGTGCTGGGTATATTTGTCAATGGCATCTATTTTGTAGTCTGCAGCCTTTGTTTGTAACAATTGACTGAAAGGAAACGTTACTTTAGCACCTTCACTTTCGATAGTGGGAGCTGTACTGAGATTATTACCAATTGCACTTTCTAAGTGAGAAGAGCTGCCGATTTCCCAGGCTGAACAGCTTTCAAGTGTTTTTCAGAAAATTGTCACAGGGAACAGGATGAATGAGAAATTATACCCAAAGACATTGATCTAAGCCAAAAAAGAGGATACTGCAAATCACAATGTACTGAACAACTCCATCTGAGACAGGAGTGTACCATACTGCCATGTGGGAGTGTCCAGTTGTACCAGCATCTGTAGCTGTTGGTCTTTGGGCCTGGAAATACTCTGGACATAGTATGTTCTACATTGTAGTAAGGACATCAGCTCATAGTTATCACTAAGGGAGATTATACCAATTGCATTTAGTAAGAAGACCAAGCTAGGGCTCCTCAGCTGCAATGAACATGCTTAAGCATGAGGCTTCAAGTATGAAGAGGTGTAAGGACACAGGGAGAGCTGGGGAACATTTAGCCATGACCCCCCAGTAATGAAAATGAATCATGCAAAGAAATTTTCAAGAGGGATGATGTCTTGCCCAAGCTCTATTTTTGCATAAAGTAGCTCACTCTTCTCTCCATAGGCTGGTGTGAAGATGGCACAGGATCATGGTTTTGCCTCCTGTGTATCCCTCTTGATTTCCTTCAAAGTAATAGGCCTCTTGCAGGGTACGCATAGGGAGAAAGCCCTTAACAGGGCACACAGAGTGCATGGGGTAAATTTTCCTTTTGACGAGGCTAGGGCCATCTCAGTCAAAATGAGGTGCACAGATAGCAAAAGGGGAAGAGGTGGGGGATATTTAGGGTTTATTCTGCATTTACTGGTACAAAGAACAGTCCTGTAGAATTTATTGGTGCTATGGTAGTGTAAAACCATGGTCAGCGAACTCAGAATCAGTGCTAACATATTAACATGAATACATTCCAGGAACCAGGAAAATATTTCAGACTTTATAAGGATAGGTTGTTTTATTTTTCTTCTGTGCTAACTCTACCAAATATATTGTCATAGCAACAGATGTGGCTATGGGTAGGGATGCTAAATGAAACAATGAAAAACCAGCCATTCACCACTGCATTGGATGCAAAATTTGAAAACTGCAAGTTAGCAGACTGGCACAATCTCATTACATCTGAAAAAGAACAACTTTCAATTCAGCAAACAGTCAGTTCGTTGCTGGGGAGGCTTCTAGCATCTTCAGTTCCAAAATCAAACCTTCCTTGATGCGCACCTGAAAAGTGGAACGTGGTCACTGGGATTTGTGAGTCCTGAATCAAGCTGAATGGGGCATTCTGTAATGGAAAGGTTCATCTGATATTTCTCAAACAGCGACAATTTCCTGGCTCTGACGTGACTGAGCGAATTTATTTCCCAACATGTCAGCTTTACTGTCAAGCCACACTGTAAAGCCTCAAACCCATTTCACTCATTTTATGAGCAGCTATTTTTAGCTGGTACTTCTATAGCCTCCAATACAGTAGTACTTGAGCACCTAAAAAATTTAATGTATTCCTCTACTTGACATCCCTGTCTGGTAAAGAAGTGCTGCAATTTCTATTTTTCACCAACAGAACTAAGACAAGTAACTCAGGAAGTCTGTGGCAGGGCAGAGACTTATATCCAGCTCTTGTAAGTCATCAGCGAGTACCCCAGCCACTGTACCAGACTTGTGATGGGTATGGCTGGAAGCTATTCAGGCTGACCTGGACAGGTTTGCAAGGTGAGCAGATCAAAATCTGGTGACATTCAACATAGAGATATACAAGGTGCTCCACCTCGAGAGAAAGAACACACATCATACCCATAGGTTCAGCAATGCTACACTCACTAGCACCATGACCAAAAGACTTGGGGGTCATGATTAACTACAAGATAAATATGAGCCACCAACATGATGCAAGCCAGGATTTTATTTGCTTTGCCAGCTGCCGCATCTATCGATGCATCTCAAGCAAGACCCAAAATGTCATCCTCCTGCTTTACTCAGCCTTGGTGAGGCCACAGCTTTAGTACTGCAACCAATTACGGGCTCCACATTTTTGAAAGGATGTGGAGAAGCTGGAAAGAGTGCAGAGGAGAGCCACATGTACGATTGGAGGTCAAGAGAGCAAGCCTTATGAGGAAAGGCTGAGAGGCATGGGACTCTTCAACCTGGAGAAGCGCAGGCTCAGGGGTGACTTGGTGGCAGCCTGTAAGTACATAAGGCATGTGCATCAGGAACTGGGAGAATGTCTGTTCACCAGGGCACCCCAAGGCAAGACAAGGTCAAATGGTCACAAACTGCTGAAAGACCATTTTAGACTGGACATAAGGAAAAACTTCTTTACCATCCAAGTCTCCAGATTCTGGAATAGACTCCCCCCAGAAGTGGTGAAAGCACCTACTCTGCACACGTTCAAAAAGTGTTTGGATGATTATCTTGCTGGGGTCAGCTGACCTCAGCTGACTTCCTGCACTTTGGGACAGAGGCTGAACCCAATAATCTCACGAGGACCCTTCCAGCCCTAATGTCTATGAAATGTATGAAATTTATTGAAGGGAAAACATTGACTTGTTCTTATAAGTTTCCAAAAGTTTAACCTACCTAAGCGATGGGATCCTCAAGGGATTGCAAAAAGAAGCTGGAAAGTGCTCGCTTAAAAACTGTCTAATGCTCTCTTGCTTCCAGTCAAGCTAAAAATAATGTGAAACTTGGGACAAAAATAATTCCTGCTGTAACAGTCATTCATATCCATGGTTTTTACATGACCAGAGAATGTGATCTTTTATTGCACAAATTCAGTATTGTCACTTCCAGTTTTAGACAAAACATGGAAATGAGAAATAAAAGGGTAGAACAGTTTGTGCAATATTTTCCAACACCTCTCGTTTTAGTCCTTGACAGGCAGGTGTTTACATTCACAAAATTCAAACACAAGAGCCACTGTTGGCATCTCTCTGAGACTTTCTCAACAGAGAAGCCAAGGACTGAATGTGTCCAAAGGGCTGAGGTTATATTTACACTACAGTCAGTCACGTGATTGCTACATGATTAGGCTCATCTTTATTATAGCTCAGGCAGCGCAGTAGCAAAGCCACAGTAACATTGGTTTAAGCTCAGGTTAGCAACTGAAGTATGTATGCATGGCTGCTGAAGGGCCTGTGCAGCTCACGATGAAGTCTGGTGCACTGTCTTCTCACCTTTAATTGTAGCATAGACATGTCCATGTTCCTGAGAGAAAAGCTGTATAATACAAAAATAATGTCTCCCACCCAATTCTTCTCTTTCAACAGCCTCTCATATTTCCAATAAGTACGCCCACAATTGTATTCCGAGCACACATGCTGCAGTGCTACTATGAGTCAGGTAAATGTGTAAACTGAGTCCCCCTTAATGCTTTCAAGCAGAAGGCATGTTTTGTTGAGCTGCAAGACTCAACTGACAGTGGAAATCAGAGATGTGTTTAACAACCAATGAGGTAAAGTTTCCTTGCCTGAACTGTGTAACCAAGCTATAGCTTTTGAGCTTTCCTTTTCAGCCTCTGCCCCCCTTTCCAACTCCAGAAACCAGGCGGAAATGGATGGAGGATGTTCTAGGGTTATTAATAGGCCAATACCAAGGACACCTTGGTCATGAATAGGAGATGAGAGAAAGAGAGGGAGGATAAAGGACCACCCTCTTTCCCACACAGTCTCAACAACTTATCTACACCAATGGGAAGCCCTTCCAAGTTGCAACCTAAATGTTTTAAGTTGCTTATACCACCCCAACCACATCCCCTCCCCCCACACACACACAAAAACCCCAAAACTATTGACTACAAGGATAAGGAACATAATAAAAGGCTACCTAGAGAGATTGAGCGAAAAGTCATTGGAGGTTTTTAAGAACAGATTAGACAAATATCTATCAGGAATCGTTCAGATATATCAAAATGTAGTGGGTTGAACTAAATGAACTCTTGAAGACCTTCCTTAGCCCTGCATTTTAGGATATCATCTAGGAACCATCTCCTTAAACAGTCTCCTCTCTCTCAAAACCCTGTCTCCTCTGCATTTTGGACGAGGCTCCAGGCACTGCTTTCACTCATGCTGCCATGTACAGCTTTCCAAGATAGTTTTAAAGAGATACATTAGTCTTCTTGTTCTGTACATTAAATCAAATCTGTCCAAATCAATGTGACAAATCTAGATGCTATGTGTGATTTATTTCCATGTGATGTCTGCACCCCATTCACTTTCACGGCATTTGCTTTTGCAACATGTCTTTACACTGAAAGCTGAGTGCTCCTGACAAGATGAAAACTCTGCAGCTGTCTTATTTCCGACATCTGTTCTACTCCCATGTAGGATTATGCAACCAAGAATGGGATATGAAAGGGAAATACTAGTTCCCGAGCAGGCTGATCTAAAAAAGCTACAGAAAAGTGAGAAATACAACTGAGGATGTTTCAGGACTTTCATTCTTAACTATTTTAAATCAGTAAAGCTCCAGTGATTTATACCAGTAGAGGAACTAACTCAAATACTTTAAAATAGAGCCAATTGAGTTTTGGGAGTCAGCGGGTGCATCTACACAAGACGCTTAACACACAGTAGACTAACTCTACTGCACATTACCACATCATGGCAACAACCCAACTAATGCACAGTAGACGTAGTGTACTGCACATTAAACATCATAAAACGACCATATACCTTTGATACTATGTATTAGCACTAGCTAGTGCACAGTTATGTAGTACCTCATATTAGAGGCAGTAAACTTAATGCTCAGTAGCAATGGTGCATTAATGCATATGTAGACCAGGTTTTGCAGACAAAGCAAAACTTGTAAGTGATCCTGTTTCAGTCCAACTATTCAGCAGGACAAATCTCTAAATCTAGTAAGGAGTCTTATAAACCTTTTTCAGATCAAGTATTGGGCACCTAAACTGCTTCCAAATCCCTAATCTGAATCTTACACACTCCTACACTAATGTGCTTTTATACAAGAGCATGAACAAGTACTGAAATCAGTCACTAAAAAGCCACTTGCATTTGACAGTGTTACCCAGGAAAGAATATTATGTGGTAAATAACACAATAGCCAGAAGTGAGCTGATCAAGGGACAAGTACATTTCAAACAAAAAATGAAAATACGTTTCTGAGGAATACTGTCACCTGCATGGGAATACAGAGAGGTAGTTAACCATGCTAGTCTGAAGTCAGGCAGGCATCTCCAATACAGTTAGTGCAAATCTACCTTGCCTTCTATGTACGTCTACAACCATGTGACACACTAGCTCTAAATTCTGTACAGGTTCTCTGTATTTATTCTTCAGAGACCCTAATCAGGATAGAGGAGAGACCCCCAGGAAACCTCTATAGTCATATGGTTTCATGAATTGAAAGATCTTCCCCTTTTATAGCAATTGACGTCAACAACCACCCATTAAATTCTTTCAGAAAATGCATGGAAATATTAAGCAGAAAAAAATCCTCCCCTTCTTTCCATCTCTTCAGCTCTATTTCTTTGAGAATACAAATAATAATAATAATAGTAATAATAATAATTATGAGTAATGATGCCAGCTCTACCTTCAGTGTCCCCGTAAAAATTCCACCACTCTATCAAATGGCGTCAATTGTGGTCAACATCAGAGAACAGGTGCAATGGCCAAGCTTCATGAAAAATTAAAAATAGGTAAGATGGAAATTAAAGCAGTGATGCATCATCGTTAGTCTGAGGTTAAGCTAATAGCTGAGACTTGGGACTCCTTCCCAGCATTTCAGGGCATCGTGACCTTCAAGGTAACCACACGAAAAAGGGCTTTTCATAGTTCTGAATTTTGAAATGACTGATGCTGCTTACTCAGACATCATCTTCCTGGGCAAATTAGTCACTTGTGGCATTGTTCCGGCTTCTTCTCTTTCTTACTCTGTAAACATCGTCACTGGAAGACATGTTAGTGTCCAATTCTGGCAGGCATTCAGCACCCTTGTGTCCCATTGTCTTCAAGGTGCAAAAAACTTGCTCAGTGCTGCGCAGGACCAAGCCACCAATGACTGATGTACCTAGGTTCTTAGGGAGATTTTCTTTCAGTTTGCATATACTAGTGATTTCCGTAAATGTGTTTCTTTGCCTGGCTGTCCACAACCACGCTTCTTATTCAATCTTTCAGGTAAGTATGACAGATCATAGCTATATCCACATACTTCAGAAGCACCAGTGATGAATTTATCTTTCCCACACCTCTGCAAATTGTTATCATCTCCATGTTAGAGAAGGGCAACTAGGACACAGTGAGATTAAGTGATTGTCCAAGAAAGTCAGGGCAAAGCACAGATCTGAACTGTGAGATCCTAAAAGAGTCCACATCCAGCTCCTTAACAAACTAGTTGTTCATGCCTGGGGCTGCAGAAAATTCCCAAAAATCACACATTTAAATCAAGTTTATATTCTGATCTGGATCAAGTCTGAGTGCCATAACTAGCTGCCTACATGTAGGAGACAAAGTGAATCTCTACACTTTAAAAAAAGTTTGGATTTTATCCTGGAGCTACTGATTTGTATTGTACCTTCCATACATGCTGCAGAAAGAAGGGGAAACAACATACAAAAGCAATAGAAAAGACACTGCAGAATCCCTAGTATGTATGAGCCCTGTGCTTGAGAACATGGGCCAAATTCTGAGTATTAGATAGTCACCAGAAACAGTTTACTCCTAACAGCCTCTTACTAGACTTCTTGCACTTTCCTGTTAAATATCTGGTATTGACCACTGCTGGGAAGTTGCTACTGAAGTCGTAGGCAACTGATAGGGGGAGCACGAGGGTGCATGTGCTCCCGCTCTCGATGGAGCTGGTTCCCCCCCAATGGCCAACACTGGTGCTGTCAGTAGGGCTGGTGCCCCTCCTGACAGGGCCGGTGGCTTCTGCAGGTGCCCCCACTCCAAGATGCAGGAGGCACCAGGCACTCATGACTGAAGTGGATGGATTCCAGTCCAACAGGATCTAGCAACCCCTATGCTTTTAACCCAAGTTTTAAACATAGGTGCCTAAAATTAGGTACCTAATTTCGTCTGGTATCACCTTGGTTATGGACATTTTCAACACAACAGGAGGCTGTATAACAGCAGCCTCTTGTCAAAGCAACCTTCCCAATTGGAACAAGAGGCCAGATCCTCAGCCATTATCATGTAGTATCTTTCTTCTGAATCTAATGAAGGCATGTCTATTTGCACCAGCTAAGGAACCGGCCCAAGAAGCTTATTGAAAATGCAGAAAGAACAGTCAGTTTGAAAGGAATAATCTGGGCAACAGATGGAAAACTTAAACCTGCTCTTACTAAAGCAGTAGTTCTCAATCTTTCTAGATTCAAGACAACCCTTTTTAGATTCAAGGCACCCCTTTAAAAACGCCAGAGCTTAACTTCCACTCATTTTTTACTACAGCACAAAATAGAGAGATTCTTCTGTTGCAAAGAACTCAAAAAGACCAAAACAGGTCAGAAGTGTTTTTGACACTGTAAATTTCTATTTGAAAGCTCTGGGTTTATCTTATAAATCATGTGCAAGTGTTTGCACACCTAACTGTGCTAATACTGAGTAGCACCCATGGCACCGGGGTTGAGAATCACAGGACTAAAGCTCCCTTTGCCTCAGCAAGGGTTGTAGTGGCAGAACAGTTGAGACATCTCCTGACTCCTAAGCTATCTTGTTATAATTTATTTGATCTGTGCCAAAGACTGCTTTAAGTCAACCCAGCTGTAAATACTTACCTGGTCATTCAGGCTGAGGAGTCAAGAGCAGACAGACATGAGGCTTCCTAAGACACTCCCTTGTGTGCCTCTTGGTTCAAGAACTGGCATGCTTTAACCATGCTACCTAGCTTAGGTAGACCATTGACCAGGCTGATCTCGGTGGACTTTATGTACGGGTCTGCCTGATCCAATCTAGATAGGTAATGTGTGTGACATTACAGTTAAAACGTTTCTTACTATAGGCAGACTGATAGAGCTACCTACAGTTAAGATTGCCCTAGGCTTCCCATAATAAGACCTTGTTTTCAGTTACTTTTAACTTTGATGAACTTTAAATAATTGGGATGATTTTTTTCATACAGGGTGACTGACTCAGATTGAGCTTCACTGGAAAATTATAGCCATTTCCAAGAATGAGCCTAGGGAAAATACAGTTTTGCTTACGTTAAATATTTTTCAGTGAGACGTTGTTTTGTTTTGCATCTGATATTTCATAGCAGCAATGGATATGGTGTCAGAGATGTGCTTTTTCCACACCAGCATGGCCAAGCTATAAGGACCTACCAAAATCACGATTTCTCCAGGTTCACCAAAAACCTGAAATCTATCATTGCCCTCAAAAGCAGGCAATGCCCACAAAATCCTGGGGAAAAAAAAAGAAAACTTGACGGAAAAAAAATTCTGGCTCCCCAGAGAGAGCCAGCAGTCCTCAGTGCTGCAGCCAAGCATTGTAGCCTGCCAGGGGGGAGGGTAACTTAGTCCAGCATTTCCTATCTCCTGTGGGATTGATTTGATTCCTTAATATCATTCTTTTAACATAGCTTTTGTGTACAACCATTATAAAGAACACATGGGCCAAATCCATCATCAAATGCCAATCAATGTAGTACCACTGGCTTCAATAATAAACCATGTCAAATAGGCTCCAAGCTCTTTCTTTCTTGTCAGTCTGCCCCTTACTCCTCCATCCCTCTTTCTAAGGAGTCTGTCCCCTCCAGGTATTAGGCATCTTTCTTCTCCACACAAGCATTTCAATCCCCTCAGGGTTCCAGCCAGTGACCCTTTTTGATATTTAAACTGGTTATCATAATCTCTGGCAGGTGAAGAAAAGGTTCCAAGAAAATGTGACAATTTTATTAAATTCCCCATTGTATGCTTGAAAATAGCTGCACTCTTTGACCTTTCAGTTCCTGTTTTCCCTCCTGCTGTTCTCGATTTTACCAAGGCTGTGTTTCCATCAGCCAAATTTTAGAAAATGGGCTAAAATAGTTGTTTAAAAGGGGCTTCCAAGCAAACAGTAACCCTCTGCTCTCATTTATCTCCCCATCACTACCCTGGTAGTAATTACTATTAGAAATGTCCCTTTTTGGGTGCTTATTCAGCCATCTGGTATTCCTGTCCCGAGGGGGTAACCATAAACACTACTCATTGGCTCTCCATAAGACTTAGTTAAAGGTAGGAGAGGAAAGCTGATCTAGTCGTCAGGGCATCAGTCTGGAACTTAAGGGCATTAGTAGATGACACTTTAAAGCGGGTTTAAAGTGGGTTAAATGCCTTTTGCACTGCTTTAATGGCATTGCTGTTTGCACATTCGGCAATGTATTATGCATTAATTCCAGCACATTTGGCAGCGTAATGCATCTTAAATGCCTTTGGGACCCAGCAAATGACTTTGGGGTGCTGCAAACTAAAACACCTCCAAGAACTTTTAGTTCCTACTCTACAGCCGCGGAGGGAAGCACTGGGCTCCCCGTGGCTCAGGGGCTGTGCAGGCATCCCATCCAGGCAGCCTGGAAGAAGCTTGGGAAGGTGGGCTCCACAGGAGGGAAGAAAAAAGCAGCGAGCCTGATCTTTTTTTTTCCCCCCCTGAAGCCTGCCTGCCCACCTGCCTGAGCTGCGCAGTAGGGCTGTACAACAGGACAGCGTTCCGTTTCCACCAGTGTTTTGACGTTTCAATGGAACAGCGTTTTGTTTCAAATTTTGTTTCGATCAACCGGTACCCCTTGGTTGTCGTCCATGTGGGTACGAACG
>NW_017729011.1:8952254-8956405 GCF_001723915.1 Gavialis gangeticus | reverse complement strand
CTTCCGACCCTTAATCTATGAAACTATGAAACTATGAAAACAGCTGATCTGTTCCATTCTGTCAAAACAGGGTCGAAAACGATGAAATGACAAAGTTATAGGCTGTTTCAGCCTTCCCCGTTATAGCCTATGGGCAAAACGGTGAAACAGCAAAACGTTTCAACTTGCCTCATTTTGTTTCAAGGCTGTTTCGACTATAGCTGTTCCATTTTGATTTTGCTGTTTCAACCTTGAAATGGATCGAAACAGCGTCAAAACAAAACCGGCGGCGAAATTTCACACAGCTCTACTGCGCAGGGTCCCGGTGCTTCCCTCCATGGCTGCAGTGCCCCCCGGGACTGCCCGAGCCAAGTGCCTGAAGGTGGGTGCCACCTGGGGGGGCAGCCGCCATTCCCATGGAGGGAAGCACCAACCTCCCCCCTGCCCCAAAACTCAGGGACTGTTCTGCCCATCAACAGCTCACTCTTCCCCTCCCCGCCACCAGAGAGGCAGGTAAGGATCAGGAGGACATGGGTGTACACAACACAGGAGTTTACTTCACCCTAGATTGAAGCAGTGTTTCTAAAAACCAACCACTTCAGTTTAGGGAGAATTAAACCCCCGTGTCATGTACAAATGCCCTAAGACACCATCTACAATTACCCACTCTCCCACAGATTTCTTGTCTGACCTGAGTAAGTAACTATGAGGATCTAGACCTAACTGGTCATTAAAGTCAGGCATCTAAGCCCTTTGGAGGATTTGAGCTTTAGCCCTTCTGTGCCTCAGTTCCTGATCTGTGAAATGGAAATAACAGAGCTAACCAACTACCAGGAGGCTGTGAGGATAAATGAGAGTTTAAGGTATTCAGGTGTTATAAAACTAGAAGCCTCTTAAGTATACATTATTGACAGGCAAACACTGATCTATTATAGAAGTTGTCACACTAAAACCCAGTAGCTTAAAATAAGAACAGGCCAAATTATATATTACCTTCCCAAGCCTAACGTTCTGAGCCATTGCATGGGGAATGGGAGAGGCACAAGCACAAAATCTGGCCCATGGTATAAATCAGTAGTTGTAGAAACAGTTGGCCTTATGCTCCTTTCACTCTAGTACAAATCCATTAAAGTAATGGAGTTATAGTAGTGGAAAGGGATGGTTAATGAGGAGTGAAACGAGTTTGATCTCTTTTAGATTCCTTTTTTTTTTTTTTTTTTACAGAGATGTGTACTCCTCAAAAAGTCAGCATTTGCTAGATGATCTTCAATGAGCCAAGTGCCCGATCAAGTTCATTAACAGCCTTCTTTTTCATAATGTGTTGATAACTGAGGAATTGTGCTGGGTTACTTGGCTGGATGGTGCATATGTAACAAGAGAGTCCATGCCTAAGTTATGAATAATGAGTTTATGCTGATATAGTTCTGAGATTATTATTATGCAATGGCAATTCTGTTCATCATTAGATCAGTTATGCTAATAAATCTCATAAATAAAACTTCCTTGTTAACTCCAGTTACATTATTATGATTATGATCCAAAAGAAGGACTGCTGGGAAGAGATGGGATCCACCTGATGAAGAGAAGGAAGAGCATCTTCACAGACAGGCTCACTAACCTAGTGAGGAGGACTTTAAACCAGGTTCACCAGGGGATGGAGACCAAAGCCCTGAGGTAAGTGGGGAACTGGGAGACCTGGAGGAAGAGCAAGCAGGAGGGAGCAACAGGGGAGGTGCGCTCATACTTCCTGAGAAATCAGAGCAATCGACTAATGACCTCAGGCGTCTGTACATGAATGCATGGAGCCTGAGAAACAAGCAGGAAGAATTGAAGTCCTTGCACAGTCATGAAACTATGATGTGACTGGAATAACAAAGACTTGGTGAGAGCTTGCATGGCTGGAGAACCGTCATGGATGGGTACAACTGTTCAGAAAGGACAGGCAGAGAAGGGGAGGAGGAGTTGTGCTCTATGTAAAAGAATCAGATGATTGCTCAGAGCTCCAGTACGAAACTGGAGATAGGCCTATAAAAAGTCATTGGGTTAGGGTCAGAGGAGAGAGCTACAGGGGTGATTGTGGTGGTGGTCTGCTATATACCAACAGACCAGGAGGATCAGGTAATAGGGCTTTCTTCAAACAATTAGTGGAAGTTTCCTGATCACAAGCCCTGGTTCTCATGGGGGACTTCAATCACCCTGACATCGGCTGGGAGGGCAATACAGCAGTGCACAGGCAATCCAGAAAGTTTCTGAAGAGTGTTGGGGACAACTTCCTGGTGCAAGTGCTGGAGCAGCCAATTAGAGGCTATGCTCTTCTTGACCTGCTGCTCACAAACAGGGATGAATTGGTAGGGAAGGTAGTAGTGGACGGCAACTGGGGCAGCAGTGACCACAAGATGATTGAGTTCAGGATGCTGAGAAAAGGAAGGATGGAGAGCAGCAGAGTATGGACCCTGGACTTCAGAAAAGCAGACTTCAACTCACTCAAGGAACTCATGGGCAGGATCACCTATGAAGCCACTCTGAGGAGATGAGGGGTCCAGGAGAGCTGGCTGTACTTTAAAGAAGCCTTACCGAGAGTGCAGGAACAAACCAACCCAATGTGCAGGAAGACTAGCAAGTATGGCAGAAGAAAAGCTTGACTTAGCAGGGAACTCTTCAGTAAACTAAATCACAAAAAAGAAACTTATAAGAAATGGAAAGTTGGAGAAATAACTAGGGAAGAATATAAGAACATTGCTCAGGCTTGCAGGGATGAAGTCAAGAAGGCCAAAGTGCAGTTGGAGTTGCAGCTAGCAAGGGACATGAAGAGTAACAAGAAGGCTTTCTACAAGTCTGTTGGTAGCAAGAGAGGATGAGGGAAAGTTAGGATCCCTTACTGAATGGGGGAGGCAACCTTGTGACAGAGGATGCAAAAAAGGATGAAGTACTTAATGCCTTGTTTGCCTCAGTCTTCACAGGCAAAGTCAGCTCCCAGACTACTGTACCAGGCAGCACAGTTTGGGGAGGAAGTGAGAGCTAATAGTAATGAAAGAACAGGTTAGGGACTATTTAAAAAAGCTGAACGTGTACAAGTCCATGGTATCAGATGGGATGCACCCAAGGGTGCTGAAGGTGTTGGCTGATGAGATCGCAGAGTCACTGACCATCATCTTTGAAAACTCACGGTAATCAGGAGAGGCTCTAGATGATCAGAGAAGAGCAAATATAATGCCCATATTTAAGAAAGGGAAAAAGGAGGATCCAGGAAACTACAGACCAGTCAGCCTCACCTCAGTCCCTGGAAAAATCATGGAGCAGATCCTCAAGGAATCCATTTCCAAGCACTTGGAGGAGAAGAAGGTCATTAGGAGCAGTCAGCCTGGATTCACCAAGGGCAAGTCATGGCTGACCAACCTGATTGCCATCTATGATGAGATGACTGACTCTGTGGACACAGGGAGAGCAGCGGAAGGCAGATATACCTTGATTTTAGCAAGGCTTCTGATACAGTCTCCCACAGCATTCTCTCAGGCAAGCTAAGGAAATATGGGCTGAATGAATGGACTGTAAATTGGATTAAAAACTGGCTGGAGCATTGGGCTTACAGGGTAGTAATCGATGGCTCAATGTCTAGCTGGCAGCCAGTATCAAGTGGAATGCCCCAGGAGTCAGTCCTGAGGCCAGTTTTGTTCGAAGTCTTCATTAATAACCTGGAAGATGGGATGGAGCACACCCTCAGCAAGTTTGCAGATGATACCAAGCTAGGAGGGAATAGTAGATATGCTGGAGGGGAGGGCTAGGATTCAGAATGACCTAGACAAATTGGAGGATTGGGCCAAAAGAAATCTCATGAGGTTCAACAAGGACAAGTGCAAAGTCCCTGTACTTAGGATGTAATAATCCCATGCACCAGTACAGGCTGGGGGCTGACTGGCTGGGCAGCAGCTCTGCAGAAAAGGGCCTGGGGATTACAGTGGACAATAAGCTGAATATGAGCCAACAGTGTGCCCTTATTGCAAAGAAGGCTAATAGCAGCCTGGGCTGCATTGGTAGGAGTGTTGCCAGCAGATCAAAGGAAGTGATTATTAGGGCTATGCAAAGTGTTGGGTGCTGATTTGATTTGGAGGAGATTTGGCCCTGCCTGCTCCCTCACCCCCCCCAACCCTCACCTGCTCCCCCAGCCCCCCCAT
>NW_017729011.1:8948243-8952098 GCF_001723915.1 Gavialis gangeticus | reverse complement strand
CCAGCCCCCCCATGGTTGCCCCTCCCACCCCAGCTCCCGGTGCTTTAAAGAAAAAGTCCCACTCACTGGGTGCTGCTTAAAGGGCCGGAGCTGGGGTGGGCAGGACATCCGTGGGGGGAGGGACTGGGGAGGTTAGGGGAAGCCCCCCCCCCACAGTGTGGGGCTATGGGGGGCAGCAGGGATCGCCTCCCTGCCTGGCAGCATCCACTGAGTCGGGGCTTTTTTTTTTCCAAGTGCCGGGAGCTGGGGCAGGCAGGGCAGCCATTAACAGGGCTGGGAGAGCGGGCGGGGGATGGACCTAGGTGATTCAGAGATTCAGCAGCAGCCGAATCTCTGAATCAGATTTGGCAGAATCAATTTGGGACAGTGATTTGAATCACTGAATCAAATCACTGTCCCCCGAATGGGCCGAATCTGAATCCAAAACCAATACTAGCCACTTTGCACAGGCCTACTGATTATTCCCCTCTGTTCAGCACTGGTGAGGCCACATCTAGAGTACAGCTGAGGGAACTGGGCTTATTTAGTTTGGAGAAGAGAAGACAGAGGGGAGTTGATAGCAGGCTTTAACTACCTGAAGGAGGGTTTGAAAGAGGATGGAGCTAGACTACTCTCAGCGGTGCCAGATGACAGAACTAGGAGCAATGGTCTCAAGTTGTAGCCATGGAAGTGTAGGTTAGATATTAGGAAGAATTTTTCTCACTAGGTGAGTAGTAACACACTGGAACAGGCTACCCAGAGGGGTGATAGAATCTCCATCCTTGGAGGTTTTCAAGACCCAGCTAGACAAAGCCTTGGCTGGGATGATCTAGTTGGGGCTGGTCCTGCTTTGAGCAGGGGGTTGAACTAGACGACCTCCAGAGGTCCCTTCCAACCCTCATTTTCTATGATTCTATGCTTATGTAGATGAAATGTATCTCACATACTCACATTAAGTGTTATTCAGCAAGTGTGATGATCTCCCTTGGTAGAATTTTTGGGTCTGGTTTTGCTCTCAAGTATGCATAAATCAAGTCATACCACTGAAATCAATAGAATTTGCTCTCACTATGAGATCCAAATCCGGTCATTTGGTTTAACTGTCTATTATTGGCAGTAACTTTTTAGAAACTCAGAACAATCACATTTCCTTTTGTGACCATTTTGAACATTTCTGATTGCCAAATACCCCTTACTTCATATGAAGGACAAGGCAACCTACAACTATGGCTTGTTTGATTTCTTGATCTTCTTTTTAAAATGGGCTTCTTGGCTTGAGAGAATGGATGGTTTTGTGGTTCATGCAATATGCTAAGGATAGCAGGTAGATCCTGCCTGACAAACCTTGTTTCTTTTTACAACCAGGCCACAAACTGCTTAGATGCAGGAGTTGTGGTGGATGTCATATACTTGGATTTTAAAAATGCTTTGATACGGTAACACATCCCATTCTCATAGAAAACTGAGTGGCTGTGACTCAGATGATTACATGGTCAGATGGGTGGCAAATTGGCTAATGGAACACACCCAGAGAGTGGTGGTGGACAGGTCGGTATCGACCTGGAAAGATGTGGGCAGTGCAGTCTCCCAAGGCTCAGTTCAGGCCAGTGCTGTTCAACATCTTCATCAGTGATTTGGACAAGGGCATGGTGCACGCACTGTCTAAATTCACGAATGACACCAAATGGTGGGGCAAAGTAGACACGCTGGAGGGCAGGGAATAGATTCAGGTGGATTTGGACAGGCTGGAAAAGTGGGCAGAACAAAATAGGATGCAGTTTAACAAAAATAAGTTCAGAGTATTGCACCTAGGGAGAAGGAATCACCAACATACATAAAGATTGGGAGATGACCTTCTAAGCAGCACAGAAGCAGAACGGGATCTCAGAGTCATAGTTGAGTCCAAGATGAATATGGGTCGGCAATGTGATGAAGTAGAACTAACTGCACTCTATCATGCATTAACAGGTGCATCATGAACAGGTCTAAGGAGGTGATCCTTCCCCTCTATATAGCACTGGTAAGGCCATAGCTGAAGTACTGCGTTCAGTTTTGGGCACCACACTTCAAAAGGGATGTGGATAATCTTGAGAGGGTCCAGAGGAGGGCCACTTGTATGGTTAGGGGCCTGCAGGAAGGGTCTGATAAGGAAAGGTTGAGGGACCTGGATCTCTTCAGCTGCCATAAGAGAAGGCTGAGAGGGGATCTGGTGGCTGTCTACAAATTTTTCAGGGGGCAGCAAGAAACAGGAGATACTCTGTTTACCAAGGCACCCCTTGAAGTAACTAGAAATTAGGACTGTGCAAAGCTTCAGTCCCTGCTTCAATTCGGTGGAGATTCAGCCCGATTCAGGGGTCAAATCTCTGAATCGAATCAGAGGACCCTTTAATCTCTCTGAACTGAATCAGAACCCTCCGAAATCGATTCAGAGATTCGGGCATAGACACAGCTTTAAATGTTTTTTCTACATACCTCTAGGTAGCAGGCGGCTCGTGAGTGCTGCGATACTGGGGCGCATGGAGTGTCCCACAGGAGTGCAGGGGGCTCCCCAGCATGCTCGGCAGCAGGCCCAGGAGTGGACCAGAAGCACTTCCAGTCCACTCGGTTTGCCGCCGAGCACACGGAGGGCCTCCCCGCACTCCTGTGGGACACTCCATGTGCCCCAGCATCGCAGCAATCACAAGCCATGCCTGCTACCTCAAGGTCTGTAAAAGGAAACAAGCTGTGTCTATGTCCAAAATCACTGATTCTCCAAATCAGCATTGAATCTTCAGATTCGGATTCAGCTGAATCAAATCAGGGACAGTGATCTGAATCAACTAATTGAATTACTGTCCCTGATTCAGGCTGAATCCAAATTCAAATTGAATAGGGCCCGCTTCACACACCCCTACAAGAAACAACGGTCACAAACTGACAGAGAACAGATTTAAACTAGACATAAGGAAGAACTTCTTTACGGTAAGGGTTACCAGAATCTGGAATGGGCTTCCAAGGGAAGTGGTGCTTTCTCCTACCTTAGAGGTCTTTAAGAGGAGACTGGACATACACCTGCCTGGGGTCATCTGACCCCAGCACTTTTTCCTGCCCAAGCCAGGGGTTCGGACTCGATGATCTACTGAGGTCCCTTCTGACCCTGAAAATCTATAAAACCTGTTAAATCTGTTGAGAGCTCTGTTCCCATCTTTGGCATGGATTTCCCATGTGACCTTGATCAAGACCTTTAATCTTTTTATACTTTGATTCCCCATCTGTAAAATGGGGATAATGCTAATGCCTTTCTTTCACCTTTTGTGTGCCATGTATTTAGATGATATACTCTCTGAGGCATGGTCCACCTCTTACTGTGGTTATGTCAGCTGGGAGGGCTGCAGGGAGAGGAAAAAGTACATTCTTAGCTAGAGTTGGCATCTTGAGTTAGTTAACTCAGAATATAGTAGCAAGGACAAGGCAACCTGATTTTCAGCCTGGATTAGCAGTTTTATTTCAAGCACGAGCTCTCCCATGTGCTTGTGTATGAGCGACTAGTCCACATTAAAGCCAAGTGGTCCTGCCCTCACTGCTATAATTATCCAGAGTTAGGTAGTTCAAGTTAAGCAACTCATAGGAGATGCACACTTTTTTCTTCCATTCCTACGTGGTATACCTTACATCTGTTTCGAGTGCCTAACACAAACTCATAATACTTCATGTTAGTATTTGATGGAGAGTCCACAACATCCCTGGGTAATCTGTCCCAGTGTTTTACTACCCTCCTAGTGAGAGCATTGGCTGAGAATTCTTGATGCTAGCATTTTCTACATAGCACAGGGCTAAATTTCTGGCTGGCATATCCTAGCAAATCATTCACAAACTCAGTGGTCCCCAGTGACAACA
>NW_017729011.1:8941051-8943243 GCF_001723915.1 Gavialis gangeticus | reverse complement strand
CAATCACAAGCCATGCCTGCTACCTCAAGGTCTGTAAAAGGAAACAAGCTGTGTCTATGTCCAAAATCACTGATTCTCCAAATCAGCATTGAATCTTCAGATTCGGATTCAGCTGAATCAAATCAGGGACAGTGATCTGAATCAACTAATTGAATTACTGTCCCTGATTCAGGCTGAATCCAAATTCAAATTGAATAGGGCCCGCTTCACACACCCCTACAAGAAACAACGGTCACAAACTGACAGAGAACAGATTTAAACTAGACATAAGGAAGAACTTCTTTACGGTAAGGGTTACCAGAATCTGGAATGGGCTTCCAAGGGAAGTGGTGCTTTCTCCTACCTTAGAGGTCTTTAAGAGGAGACTGGACATACACCTGCCTGGGGTCATCTGACCCCAGCACTTTTTCCTGCCCAAGCCAGGGGTTCGGACTCGATGATCTACTGAGGTCCCTTCTGACCCTGAAAATCTATAAAACCTGTTAAATCTGTTGAGAGCTCTGTTCCCATCTTTGGCATGGATTTCCCATGTGACCTTGATCAAGACCTTTAATCTTTTTATACTTTGATTCCCCATCTGTAAAATGGGGATAATGCTAATGCCTTTCTTTCACCTTTTGTGTGCCATGTATTTAGATGATATACTCTCTGAGGCATGGTCCACCTCTTACTGTGGTTATGTCAGCTGGGAGGGCTGCAGGGAGAGGAAAAAGTACATTCTTAGCTAGAGTTGGCATCTTGAGTTAGTTAACTCAGAATATAGTAGCAAGGACAAGGCAACCTGATTTTCAGCCTGGATTAGCAGTTTTATTTCAAGCACGAGCTCTCCCATGTGCTTGTGTATGAGCGACTAGTCCACATTAAAGCCAAGTGGTCCTGCCCTCACTGCTATAATTATCCAGAGTTAGGTAGTTCAAGTTAAGCAACTCATAGGAGATGCACACTTTTTTCTTCCATTCCTACGTGGTATACCTTACATCTGTTTCGAGTGCCTAACACAAACTCATAATACTTCATGTTAGTATTTGATGGAGAGTCCACAACATCCCTGGGTAATCTGTCCCAGTGTTTTACTACCCTCCTAGTGAGAGCATTGGCTGAGAATTCTTGATGCTAGCATTTTCTACATAGCACAGGGCTAAATTTCTGGCTGGCATATCCTAGCAAATCATTCACAAACTCAGTGGTCCCCAGTGACAACAAGTTTACTAGGGGAGAAATTTACAATGCAAAAATCAACTACAGCCTCCCAGCCCCTGTGCATCAAGGCGTGAGCAGTGGAATTGCTGTTTCAGCACATTTACTCTTCAGTAAGCAGACCAGCTGGGTGTTGCAAAATTCTTTGCATTTTTGCAACAATCCCAAGAGGTCAGAAGACTAAGCTCCTCTGCTGCAGTACTAGGGTGCTTTGTCAATATAATACTGGGAGGTGCAATCTATCAAACGCGGGCCTGTGCTAGCTCCTGTTAATGCACAACAGGTTCTAGTCAACAGTCGTTACTTTGTGCTCCCTCTGCTGGCTGATCTGCATCAGTGTGCTGTTACAATGCCTCAGGCAATGCCCTGTGATACACTGTGGCTTTAAAAGAAAAGCTAATTCCTATCTTGTAGAACAGTCCCCAGTAGGTTACAGAAGAGTTATGTAAGTGCTGGTCATTCTTTGGGCTTTACTTCCACTGAACAGTCCCTTTGAAAGTGCTATTCTTGTAACCTCTGGTCTCATTCAATTACAGGGTATATATTTTGGAAATACAAAACCGGAAAATTGGCAGCAGATATTACATATTTCTAAGTCAGTGAACATGAACTACTCCCAAACCACTGGGGCCCTGGGAAGTAGCTCTGATCAGAGCTATAACTATGTAGCTTTACAATTTAGACAATGAGCATATTACAGAAAAATCATTAAAGGTAACCTGCAAAGGTTTATTGAAAATGGGGTTAGTGTTAGGGCTGTGCAAAGCTTTGGGTGGCAATTCAATTTGAATGAGATTTGGCCTGTTTTCATGGCCGAATCTCCAAATTTGACTCAAATCAGGGGACCAATTTAAAGATCCGAATCAATTCAAAGCTCTCCAAATCTTCGGCAAAGATTCAGAGAGCTTTGATGATTCAAGCAGTCCCCGGTGGCTGCAGTAAGGAGCTGCAGCCAACTCCGAGCTGGTAAGTACTAGGGGCAGGGGAGGGGGGAC
>NW_017729011.1:8939257-8940877 GCF_001723915.1 Gavialis gangeticus | reverse complement strand
GGGGAGGGGACCACGGGGGGACCCCTGCCAGCTCCCCTGACCCCCCACTTCCCCAGCCCCCCGATCCCTGCCTGCTCCCCTAGCCCCCCCATGGCTGCCACACCTGCCCCAGCTCCCGGTGCTTTAAAAAAAAGCCCCGGTGCTCACCGGGTGCTGCCAGGTAGGGGGCGATCCCCACTGCCCCACAATGCATGGGGGGCTCTGCACGAGCCCCCTCAATGCCCCTCTGCTTCCCTGCCCCCCCCTCCCCCCACAGCTGCCCCGCCTGCTGGGGCTCCAGCCCTTTAAGGAAAACAAAAAGTGGAGAAAAGCCCCAGGACTCACCACTCCTGGTGCAGCCTTGGGGCTTTGGGGGCTTGTGCAAAGCCCCCCACATGGTGGGGGGCAGCAAGGATTGCCCCCCACCAGCAGCAGCAATGAGTCCCGGGGTTTCTTCAGGTTTTTTTTTTTCTTAAAGGGACAGAGCTGGCCTGTGCAGGGCACCCATGAGGGGGCTGAGGGAGTGGGGGGAAGTTTGGGGGCTCATGCAGAGCCCACCATGCAGCATGGGGCAGGGGGGGCCAGCGGGAATCACCCCCTGCCCAGCAGCACCTGCTGATCCAGGGCTTTTTTTTCCCCAAGGGCTGGGAGCTGGGGTGGGCAGGGCAGCCATTGTTGGGCTGGGAGAGGGGCAGGGGATGGGCCTGGCCTGGATGATTTGGAGAGTCAGAGATTTGGCTGCTGCTGAATTTCCGAATCAGATTCAGCCAAATTGAAATCAGGACAGTGATTCAAATCACGGAATCGAATCATTCGTCCAATTTGGGGGACAGTGATTCGAATCGCCAATTCAAATCACTGTCCCCCAATTTGGCCGAATCCAAAGCAAATACTAGCTGCTTCGCACAGGCCTAGTTAGTGTTTCATTTGTAAGTAAGGCATGAGGAGAAATTTTGGGGGAGGAAAGGATAACCAGTCTGGTTCCCTTTGGTTACACTGGAGGACCTCTGGAAACCTCAGTGGGTGCATTTACATGAGATGCTTACTATGGAGTTGCCTAATCAGCTCCACAGTAAAATGTCACCATCTACATGAGTGGTGCTAGGCTAAAGTATCTGCTGTAAGATAGTAGTTATTTGCTCTACTGCAGTGCAGGTGTGGACAGTGACTGGGGCTGGCTGCCGGCTTGTCCCTCACTGTCAGACCCTCATGCCCCAGCCAGCCCCTCCACAATGTGTTGAGCTGGCATGAAGCAGCTGCAGGCTGGAAGGATGACTCCCAGGGCTGCTCTTGCCCAACACAATGTGCTGCAGTCCCAGGCACATATGTAAATGCTGCACCCAGGAGCAATGAGCTCTGGTACAAACTGTGCTGGTATTTATTGCTACATGCTCCTCACCCAGTGAGAATTTCGTTAATACAAACTATTTTATCCAAACTGTTACTCAGGCATTGCAGTTAAATCCTGCTTTTGCTAAATCAGTTTAACTAAAACTCACTTCCCACTCCTATCAGCTCAATGACTTGCTGGGTACTTGATAAATCATTTTACTATTTACCCAATCCCTGCAGGGCTGGGAGGGGGGCATGGCCAGCTTCTCCCAAGCCCCCCCCCCCCCCCCCCCCCCCCAGGCCCCCCTG
>NW_017729011.1:8925487-8934257 GCF_001723915.1 Gavialis gangeticus | reverse complement strand
CCCCCCCCACCCCCTCCCCCACAGGACACTCTGATTAGCCCAGCAGGGAAACATAACAGTGCTCATCACCCCTGATTCAGTGTTTATCACCCCATTAAGAAAACAACAGAGGGACTTTACCAGCTACCTGATGATTCTGCCTTTGCCCATCAGCCACAGCACTGTAGCCAGCATGTGGTCTGCTAGCTAATACATAGACACCTCTTCGCAAGGCAGTTGGGAGGGGGGAATTCCTGCTTAGCAGGGAGTCATTAGGGAAAGCTGGGGAGCAGCCTGCAGTCTCTGCCTGAGCTGCAGCCAGGGAGCAGAAGGGAGGGGCCAGCCCTGCTTTGAAGCAGAGAGCTCCACCCAGCCCAGAGCATGCCAGGATGCTGGGGGTGTCTGGTTTAACTTAAACCAGCAAGGAATCTGCGACAGACATTGCATAAATCGGTTTGACCCAAATCAGTTAAGTCTGATACTACATTCAACCAGGTTTATCTCAAACCAGTTTCAGCCATTTTCAAACTGGTTTATGTGCACTGAACATCCGTTCTGTAACAGGTTTAAACCAATTTATGCGTAATGTCTGTCCGTAGCCACAGAGGTAGGCATTTCCCAAAGGGCATAGAGTACTGAGCAGTCACGAGTCTTTCTAAAAAGCAACATGTCATGTGGTTCTTGGTCCCTTAGGCACTTTTGAAAGCCTCTCTCTTTCAAACACTATGGGCATTGATTCCCCTATCATTCATATCAGCCAAATCCTGAAGTCCTTCCTTAATAATGAACCATTCCCTGTACCCCTACTCTGTACCATGGGAAAAAAAATACCTGGCAGTTGTCTGCTGGAGGAAATACCAAACATGAAATTTTTGCCAGATCAGTCTCTCAGGGGGCACTTGCTCCTTATCCCCAGAATGAACTAAATGGTTCTGTTCTCAGGCTCCAGAGGGTCAGTACATTGGGTGGCTGCCTAACCCCTCGAGCATCCTAACAAGGTAACTTTACGAGTGGTTTCTTACACTCTTGCTATTATGTTTAATACAGCAGCCTGTGACTGCCTTAGCCAAGAGGGGGTCCCAGTGCACTAGACAGTGGACATAAGCCTAATATGAGATACCTCATCATCTAAAAGGACAAGGGATGCATATACTTTACCCATTTTACAGATAAGGAACTGAAGCGTAGTCTAATAAAACAACTTTCAGGGGGCAAAATTTATAACACCTTTGAAATAGTTAGAAAACAGGCACAATTGGGGCCTCCCTTATTATATAGTTTGTAATTTATGGTCCTGATCAGGACACTACCTGGTACCAGTCTAGGACCCAGTTGTTCAAACTCAGAAGAGTGCCATTTCAAGAAATCCTCAAGGACACAGACCCCAAAATTTGGGACTGTCCCAGAAAATCAGGGGTGGTCAGTCAAATCATATAAATGTAGGGCAGCAAGGGACTTAAGGAAGTCATCTAGTCCATCCCCCTGCTTGAAGCAGGTCATCTCCTCCTAAACTATCTTATGCAAGTGTCTTTCTAACTTGTTCTTCCCTTCAGGAGCAACTGTCATGCACAAGTACCAGGCATAATACCCAAAACATCAAAAACACCCTTTAAACTTGCCACAGGTAAAGCAAGGGGATGAGGGCACTATTGATGTCCTTCCACTGCAAGGAGAGGCAGTAGTTTGTTCATACACACTTTAGCACAGACAGAACAAATCCCAGATCCTCAAAAGTATCTAAGTGCCTAACTCCCATTGGCATCAATGGGATTTAGGCTCCTAAAAAGGAGCTACCTTCTTGAGAGCCTGAGCTTAAGCGATTTGTCTACAACCCATCTGTGGAGAAGCCAGAAATTAAACCTAGATCTCCTGAGGGCCATTCTAGTACTCAGCCTGTCTTTTCTTTCTCCAATATAGTTCACTCATAGAGAAGCTGGGGTTTATAGTTCATTTCCCTTTAAATGATATTATATCACAGATCTCTCTCCTCATAAGTATGCAGTGGATCCATGGATCCCAACAGAGCTTGTTTTGTGTAAGCTCTGAATTCTGAACTCACTCCCCATTGTTTTTTGTGGGTCAGTCAATCTCAAGAGCAACTCCTCACAGCTACTTTTGGGCCTTCAAAAGCTTCATTATCGCTAGGTAAAAGTATCCTTGAGTACTACATCTGGCAAAGCACTGCTTATCCTCAAAGACCCATTTTTCTTTTTAGTTTATCCCTCAGGGTCTTGGCACTTTTCAAGTCTCAGCAGAGTGCATTACAAGCGATGGCTTTGCCCTTGGGATTCTAAAAGCTGCACTTCTAATCTCAGATGCAAGGCATTTGCATCACCGCATAGGTTCAAAAAAATTGTCACTAAGTAAAATACACAGTGATGCATATCGTGAATCCGGTATTAGACTACATCACTCAGTGAATGAATGTTCTGTTACTGAATGGCAACAAAATGTGTGCTTGCTATTCTGTCAGGAGGAAAGGAGAGAAGTGAGCATATACAAATATATTAAGTGACAAAGCTGGCCCACATTAACCACAATATCTGAATGCCAGGTTTTGATCTCAGTTACACAAGTGGAAATTCTGAGTAATTTGGTTCAGGAGATTTACACTGGATTTACACAACTGCCGGTGAGATCAGAACCTGGCTCTCTGCTTTCAGATATGAGTTCACTGTGTCAGCCTGTAAGATCTGATTCAACAACACTTCCCATTCATTTATAGATTCATAGAATCATAGATTCATAGACACTAGGGCTGGAAGGGACCTTGGAAGATGGGCTTTGCATCAGGCTTCAGGTAAAAATGTTGAATACTTCAGCCAAATTCTTACCTGACTTAGCATTTGAGCAAATGCTAAGTAACTCTACCAAGTAGCTCTGGATTTCATTTAGCATAACAGAATCTGGACCTCTTTTAAAACAAAGTTAAACTGGAGATGGCAAATTTTTTTTTTGTGCTGTTTAAGTTTGTCTGATATTCAAGAGGAGGAAAGCTAACATTTCTCTATGATCACAGTTAGGTTAGATATGCCTAAATGACTCATAACTTTCTTTAAAGTTATCTATTCAGATAAAGAGGGGTGTAGAATACACAGCACAAATACTGCAGCATAGCAGACTCCCAACACAAAAGCAAAACCTGCAGAATAGATCACCACTTATCTCTACCCTCATAGACTTTCCTTGAAAGTTTTCAGACACCTCTCAGAGCTGTATACACATTCTCCCTTATCTGTTGAACCAATCTAGAAGTCTTTCCAAAAGGGCCAAACTTATTAAACTTTGTTTCTCTATTCTGGAACCAACTGAATTTGCCTCATTTCTCCCTTTCCTATTTTAGGTTGTGCAAGCAGAAGTTGTAGTTTGACTATGAAATAATTTAGAAGCGCAAAGCCCTCAAGCAAACAAATGATTAAAACAAAGGAGTGCAAACTTTTACATAGCCTGGATTAGCTTTAGGTAAGGGTTACATTCAACACCGTGAGGTTTTGTTCCCTATCCAGGGACAACTAAAGCAAGGGCCATTTGACATACTTCTATACCACTTTTGCGCAACTCGTGAGAATGTGACCAAGCAGAACACACCCAGCTTACTGGCTCCTTCTTTACACATGCCAGGCACAGCAGTGAAGCCATGAAGCTGCCCTGAGTGTGACAGTTTCCCCACTGGCAGTAAAAAGCTTCGAAAGCAGCAGTAGGAGGTGACCCCAGAGGCTGAGTACAGACATTCAAAATCCCCGAGGCAAAATTTCTCAAACCTGTGTGAGTTTCTCTAAGCCATGTAGGTTAGGCCAGGATAGAACATAACAGAAATTCACCTTTGGTGGCACTTGGGCATGGGCAACGAGTAGGGGCTGCATGCAGACCCACATACACCCCCTGAGCATGGCAGTGCACCCCCTGCAAAAAGGTGCCACCAACAGTGTCGGCAGCATCTGTGGGTGGTCGCTGCTTGCCACCCCGTCGCCAGCACCACCGGCGGCATCTGGAGGCAGTCCGCAATTGCTGCTGGCTGCCTTCGACACTGCCTGTGGTGCCACCAGGGGCACTCACCATTCATGGAGTGAGGAGGGGCAGACACAGCCAACACTGGCCAGGCCAGCAGGTAAGGGGCAATTCTGCATGTTTCCCATGTGTCCCATGGGATCTTGGGGCTGCCAAGCAGAGTCAAGCAGCCTCGTGGCAGCTGGCATGATTCCCCAGCCACAGGGCTGCACAGAGCTTGGCCTGATTGCAGGAATTGTGCCAGGCACCTCCTGCAGGGCACCTGCTGTTCCCCAGAGCGCTGAGGGGCCTAATCCTTCCTTTGCTGAATGCCATCCCCCTGCCCCACACCTAGAGACATGGTGTAAAGATAGGAAATTCCTGAGCTACACACAATCCCTTTGCCCCTGCCTTCCCTCCCCCTGTGCTCCCCCCACCGGTTGCTGACAGCTCAGAGCAGCCAAGCTCAGCAGTTTCAGCATGGCTCCATGTGAAGGGGGAGGGAGGGAGGCACAAAGCATTCTGGGATGCAAGAGACTGCAAGGCAACTTGAGCCATGAAGGGATCTGGGACAGAAGTTCAATAGACTGGTTTAATCTAAATCAGTTAAGTCTGATACTACATCCATCCAAGTCTATCTTAAACTGGGTTCGGCCATTTTGAAACCAGTCTATGTGCTCAGAAACTGCTTTGTTACAGGTTAAAACCAGTTTCTGATTATTTACACTAGTCTGTGTGTAATTTCTGCCCCAAGCCATAGTAAGGTTATACCAAGGTATGTGCAGAGTAGCAGCGGGTGGACAGAGCTGTATTTCATAACACTACTCAAGAACACTGAAGGGGCACATGCATTTCTTTGATTGACCTCTGGTCTGCTTTCTAGGCACAAGGGTCACACTGCTGAAACTTTCAAAATGTAAACCAAATGTTACCTAAAACAGTACTATAATATCCTTGTCTGAAAACAACCTGAAGCAAGAGCTCAGAAACACATGAGCTGTCCTGTATTCATTTCAAGTGGTTGACGGGTCTCAAGTTGTGTGAAAACAATTTAAGTGTCAAAAGTATCAACTATGTTTTGATCTGTCATCTCAAATACAGAACAAGAGATGGCTAAAGTCCTATAACATTTCAACCACTTACTGTGCCAGCTTAAGTAATAGGTTTCTGGATGGAGATTGGGAGAATTTCAACATTTTTGTCCAGGAATTCAACCCTTGACTATAAATGAGTTTTGATTGGTCAAACAATGTTATTTTGTTGACTTATTTTCATTTCCTGAGGATATGAAAGGATTTACATCTTCAGGTTTTACTGTGAATAATTTATATGTGTATATAGTACCATCTTGGGAGCCTGACCCATATCTGGGACTCCTATGTGTACAGGCACAAAAGAAAAACTGGTCCCTGCCCTAAAGAGCATAAAGGCTAGAACAGATGTACTGCTGGGCCAAAATTTTCAAGTCAACAATGATTCTGAGTACTTCAATTTCTGAGCACCCAACCTGAAAGATGGCTTACAGGGCATACAAGGAAAGGTTGGAAAAACTGGGACTATAATGTGAAGTAGAGAAGACTAGGGGGGGATTCAATAACTCTCTTCAAATAAAAAATGGCTTATTTTCAAGAGGAAGGTGAATAACTACTCTCCGAGTCCATAGCAGACAGGACAAAAACATAAGGGTAAAATAAGGGGGAGGGCATAGGGCTAATTTGTGGCACTTCTGCCAAAATGGTTGCCCCCCACAATGGAACAGGTGACGTGCTAAGGATTCTTCCAGCCCTATTTTCTTATTAAACACCATAATCTAATTTTAAGAAAGATTATTCCCTACCTTCTGAAAACAAGGCCCTTTGGAAGTGAGATAGGACAAAGCCCTTTGGGTGCGACTGGACACCCAAAAATAAGGCACCCCAAATCACTAACCAGTCTTGAAAACCTAAGACATGCAAGTCAGTTTCTTCCAAAATAACAAAGTTATCTACATAAAAAGAAATAAGGGGCTCTGGCCCAGAACAGTCAGGGTGATTTATAGCAGCACAAACTTCCTAGTCATCTCACCAGGTCTCTTCATAGACAGCATTGTCTGTTTATGAAATACTGTTCTGAAATGTTGCCTTTTTTTCTTTGTGAAGCCAGATAAGCTCTGAACAGCAACACACTGAGATAAAGATGAGAAGCACTGTAATGCAAGTAATCTCCAAATAGCAGTGCTTCACCTTCTACAGGAAGTGCATTAAGCCAACCAGGCTACAAGTTACTCTATTACAGTTCTTCTCTTAGTAAGACAAGATTCATGAAACCTGTTTGGGTGGCTGCCCTCAGTCAAGAGGTTGGAGGGTAGCACAGTACAACTTATCAGAACAGATGGGTTTATGTGGTACTGAAGACTTATAAGTCTAGCCCATATTATACCCTCACAAACCTGGTCCTTGATGTGTTGGCATTAAGATAAAGCAGTAAAGATGATTCAAAAGCCTTCCCCCATTGATTTAGTGGGCCCCAAAGTGCATGGAAAGTGGGAGAAAAGGTTTTATAATCCTGGCTTCTTCCCTGATTTATGAGAACTGTGCAACAACACATCATCCTTTGCATCTTTGTTTAGTAAAGCACACTAAGATCCTCAAGCCAGAGTTCCAGTGAAAGTGCAGCTCTCCAGCAGTTACAGGATCTGGTTCAGCATCACCACAGGGACATCATGAACAGCCATCGAGGAGGTAGGCAAAGCACAGAGAGATCCTCAAGAAAATGTTTAACTAAAAGTGTAGTCTTATAATAAGGCTGGAGTCAGCACATTCAATCAACAAGATAGAAAATCACTCCTTGATAACTTCAGGATGCAAACCCCAATACAAGTCCCTGCCTGGGAGACATGACCAACGCTGTACTTATAAGCAGAATGATTTCTGTTGTATCCTGACACAAAGAAGGTGGGGTGGGGGGGAATGCTTCAGCTGAGCAAGCAGATGCCCAAGCTGAAAAAAAAATAGAGCAGGCAAGTCAAATAACTCCTAAGCGTGGCACTCTCTTGGCAGATATAATGAAGAACAGAGGCACAATCAATGCAACAGAGATAAATAAAGCAGAGCACAAGCTGAACTCCATGATTAATTGAGTGATAACCAACATCTGAACATTTCTAACTAGGCACAAGGCCCATTGCAGTAACTCAACTAATGATCCAAATTCTGCTCTCATCTACTTCTCTGCTCCCTATTAATATCAATGGAATCCCAATGGACTGGCTGCAGTGCAGAATGAGCACGGCCCCAACAGATTTTGTTATGGCTTAGACTTAAGCGATCATTTTCTGTGTTGTAGTTAAATTTCAGAGAAAATAATCCAGGCTGGTTCTATTTAAATGAAATAGTTTATCATAAGACTTTCCAAATTACCAGCTTTAGGGGCGGGCACCATGGTCAGGAGGGTGCAAAACACACCGCCACTCAGCCACCTGGTCCCCTTGCATTAAGGTGTTATACAAACACCCAGACAGAGATTGACCCTGCCCTGAGCAGCATATTGTCTAAGGACGTAGACAGAGGACACAGCTACTATGCAGCAATTTACTCTGGATTCTACTTTATAGTAAGGAGCAGACATATGACCACCTCTCCCTTGCAATAGGTACTATTAAAAACCCCGGCCAGTTCATATTGGGCAATTGGCTACCCCAGGATGAAGTTCACTAGAAGAGTGAACACACAACATATCTACATAGTAACTTTACTACACGGGAAATTTATTACACATTTTTAAGGGGGTAAATCAACTCTACATTTGAGTAATTGACTGAATGCTAGGGCTGTACATCTGGAAAAGAGAGACTAATTGATTAGGAAAATTCACACAGAATAAGCTTGGGGCAGAGCCAGAAGGTGAATCATGATCTCTTGGGTCTCAGTCCAGTGTCCTGGCTAAACGTCACCCTTCTTCCAAACCATTTCTTCTCATGGTCAACAGAAGAAGCTTATTTAAAAAAATTGAGACCAAACCACTATGGGCAATGGTTTAAAAAATACCCAGTTCCAATCCCAGACATCAGCATTGAACAGAGACCAAATTCCAGCCATACGTGCTTGTGGGGAGATAGAGTGAAAAACAGTCCAGATGATTCAGAGTTCACATGTTCTCCACCACTACAGAAATCAGGCATCATTGCTCAAGTGCTTCCTGAAGAAGGATGAAGTGCCTGAAACATCCCCAATATAGCTTAATTGAAGTCCATGGGATGACACCAAGGACAAATGTAGCCTGTTGTGATTTTCCTGTTCTCATATATGTATTATTGTTCCTTGCATTCATGGAAGAGCACTTGGTTTTGCCTCATTCTTGTAGTTTCCCAGCTATCCTAAAACTAGAAGTTCCCACTTCCTGTAGTAACAATTTAGTTTTCTGAAGATGAATTTTCAGCCTGGATTCCACTTCACCACTCACTGCAATTTTGTAGGCATGAAAAATTGCAGGCACAGTTTAGGTTACGAAGGCTACATACAGGCATTCAAAAAAGCCCAAGCCTAAATTGATTCAATCTTTGCAGGTCAGTCTAACGTGTTTAGATTGAACTGATTTGCAAGTGAATAGACATTCACTTTTGATTCCGGAAATACAAGCACATGCCTGCAGTGGCTCAGGGTAGAAGCCCGGGGGGGTGCTAAAGCAAGTCCTCAACTGGAGGGAAACTGAGGGGGGGCATGGCCAGGCAACAACAGGCCTGAGTATGATTGGGGAAGGGTGGGACCCTTCCTCTCAGGCTACCAGCATCTACCCATGCTCCTATTCCTGCTGCTGGAGCAGTGGG
>NW_017729011.1:8917788-8920150 GCF_001723915.1 Gavialis gangeticus | reverse complement strand
AGTGCCTCTGCTCCACTTCCGGGTCTGCTGCCAAGCATGTGATAGTGATAGTGCTCTGGCTAGGGAGGAGAGGGGTGGGGCCAACCTTGCTTGGCTGGAACAAACAACCTACCCCCCTCAGGGCTGCAAGATGCTGGGGGACTCTGATTTAACTTAAACCAGGAAGGGGTCTGGGACAGAAGTTCCATAAACTGGTTTGATCTCGGTCAGTTAAATCTCATACTACACTGAACTAGGCTTATATCTCAAACCAGTTTTGGCCATTTTGAAACTGACTTATATGCACTGAACTTCTGTTCTGTCACAGGTTTAAACCAGTTTCTGATCACTTAAACCAGTTTATGTGTAACTTCTGTCCCTGGCATCAGAGGTCTAAGAATTTGATGACACTCTCAAATGAAGCATTTCCATGTGTCCTCAATTGCAGTGTGCACAGAACTGTTGGCTGGTTTTGGCCTTGCTACTGTTTGTGCTCAAAAACATAAATATGGTTTTCCTATGTCATTCTAAAGTAGAATAGAGAACACTCTGAATATTAAGGGCAATATACTTCTAGCCAAGGGATTACATCAGAGGAAAAATATAGTGACATATCACTCATACTCCATCTGAGCCCCACAAGTGGTGGTCCTCCACTCAAACAGCATGCCCAGTTACAGATTAACTGCATGTGTGCTTAAACAATCCACACATTTAAATAGTTAGCAGCAATCTCTGTATGCTTCCAGTTCAAACAGCTTTAAGCTGACTACAGCAGTTCCCGCTGATATTTTTTCAGCTGCCTGTATGTACATTCAGGAAGCCAGTTCTGCATTGGCTTATCTTTAGAAGGAACAAGTGTTCATCCAGAAGCCTATTCTCATCTTTGGCAATCCTTTCCCAAAGCGCTTCCAGTTTTAGGTGCAAGAGTCTCCTGAAGACTGGCTATGGACATGTAAACAAGGCGGTGACATGGAAAACATAAACCTGGAACAAACTGCACCTTAGCAGCTCTGTTCAAACTATAAGGCCATGTACTTGAACATGTGACAAATGAGAGGGCTTTGCACTGAAAGGCAGGTATTTGAGAGTATAACAGAGCAATCCCTTATTAACAATGCTACAGCAGGACCCAAATGCTTTTAGTGGCTGAATCACAAGTGAGCAGCTTTTTAAAATTAGAGCAGCTTGAGTTGCTATAAGTTAACATCCCCTGGGTCTACAGCCTTAGTTTCCAATGGCAAGGGGCACTCTTGAAAATAGATCTTGGGCATCTAAGTCACCAGGTCACACACCAGGTCAGAGAAAAGGCCCCTGACACATGTCTGTACTGCTTCCCCAGCCTTCCAGCATGCACTGGCAAGGATCACAGTCCTGCCCACCCATACCTGCTCTGAGTTTGCCAAACCTATGACTGCTGTTGAACTTGCTGTCTCTCAAGTGCTTGAGACCAGTGGTGGGAACACCCCCGGGCAAAAATCACATCACTTCCAAGCTTGGGGTACATGCAGCAGGAGCAAGTAGGCTGGGCATGCTTCTTTGCAACTTGCTCAGGAGTGTCAAGGAAGCAGTATCAAGACACCCTTCATTCATTGCTGTGTCCACATGTCCATGTTGTCCTGCAGGGGGAAATGTCTATCATAAATAACAGAGCCAGGGCATGAGAAGAATATTTTTGCCTTCTTAGCCTGATAGAGCTCCAACAGGCTCTTTGATGTGTTGCGTGTGTCACCATGGGTCTGAAACAATTAGCTCCTCCTTCTTGTACACCCATGTCAAGTAAAGGTCCAAGTCTCACAGCATGCTGCAATTTCTGTCTAGAAGACTTTGCAAAGTGCTACCCAGAGGACCAAGATCTGAGTTCATCCTTGGAACTGGGAGCTCCCGGTACCATTTCATTAATCACTCCCATTTATACACCCCACTCATTTAAGTCACTGGCTGCTGAACCACACACAAGATTCAGTGTTCCTTTTTCCCCACAACAGTAACCCCCTTTACTCTGGAGAACTTCATTAAGACAGTGAGTTATTTGTACTTTGGAAGCACCTGGCAGCCCCAAGATCAGAACCCTTTGTGCTAGGTGCTGTACAGACACATAGGCTAGGGATAGAATTACACAGAGACAGGTATAAATTATCAGAAACTGGTTCAAATCTGTAACACAACAGAAGTTCAATACACATAGACTGCTTTCAAAATGGCTGAAACCAGTTTAAGATAAACCTGGATGGATGTAATATCAGATTTAACTGATTTAGGTTAAATCAGTTTATTGAACTTCTGTCCCAGATCCCCTCCAGATTCAAGTTAACTCAGTCCCCCAGCATCCCAGGATACTTTGCACCTGCCCTGCAATGCCCCCTCCACCCCCACCCCACCC
>NW_017729011.1:8903982-8917669 GCF_001723915.1 Gavialis gangeticus | reverse complement strand
CTCCCTCACAGATTGAGTGGACTCTCCTTGGTTCAAGCTATCTGCTCCAGCCAAGCAAGAAGGCATGGTCTAGTGCATCCTGGCTCCTAGCCTGGGCCCCTGCAGGCATATGGCTCTATTTTCAGAATCAAAAGTGAATGCCTGTTTGCTTGCTTATCAATTCAATCTATACAGCTTAGACTAACTGGCAAAGATTGAATCAATTCAGCCTCGAGCTATTTGACTGTCTGTATTTAGCCACAGTAAAAGGCACAGACGATCCCAGCAGGGTACAGGGCCCAGGTTAAAGCAGCCTGCACAGGTCACCCTCCCCATCCCACAGCACACTTATGCTGGGGAGTGAAAGCCCTGGCACATCGGATGTGGCAAGACAGGTGGTGGCCAGAACTGGCAAAGAGCTGTCCAATCCGCCAGGTGGGCTAAACTGCAGAGCCACTGGGCTCTGCAGGTGCCCTGATTCACTTCCCTACCCCGCAGGGATGGCCCTGGTAAGAGGGAGAGTCCTTGGGTTAAAGAGCTAACACTCTACATAGACAAAATTCAGGTAAAACATAGCATTCTCATCCTCATTTTGTACATGGGGAACTGAGGTACAGAGAAAGTATGGCTATATTTTCAAAATAAGACCTGTGGCTGGGACTTGATCACAAAAAAAACCAAACCAAAACAAACAAACAAACAAAAAAACCCACTTTCCTCCTCTTTAGCTGCATGGTGAGATTTTCAAGGGCTCCGACTCTGAGTTCTTTCAGAGTTGTTGGCTGTAGCTGTGTTGGTCTAAGGACAGGCAGGCAACGTTCTTTGGGCAGATGTGATATCTTTTATTAGACCAACTAAATAGTTGAGAAAAAAGTTCTTTGCAAGCTTTGGGGCACAAACACCCTTCATCAGGCATAGGAAGACTCTGCTGGTGTTATGTGCTCTCCAAGGTAGAAAAGAAGCTAATTTCAGAAACACTTCCTCATTTACCAGTGCTGAACTGCTTAATTTGTGACTCTCCCTGACTTGCCCAGGGTCACGCTGGAAATATATGACAAAACCAAAACGGAACCTCAAACTTTTGAGTCTCTTGTCACAAAGCTATCCTTCTTTACGTTGACAGACACCAGGGAAATTACAGGAAAGGGTTTATTTCACTGCCAAACACATTGCAGTAACTCCTTGTCACAATAATTTGTAATACAGATTTTGATGCTATCTATATCAACTCAACCACCTCTTCATGATGCATGCTGACATTCTGCAAAGACACCAGATCACATTGCTGAGCCAGTTGTCAACAAATGTACAGATAAAATACAAATACAAAGCCTCTATAGCAGCTTGTCATGGAAAGTGAATGCTAAAACACCACGCCACTAAAACCAATAGATTGGCAGGACTGATCAGAAGGACTGTTTATCTTTATAGCACTTTGGCTTCTGTTTTCTTAAACCTGTTTGTGCATGTTTCTACTGTGGTCTTACAAAAATAAAACTAATAGTAAAAGGTGGAAAACCAAAAAAGGAGTAGGATGACTGTGATGATTTGTATGAATAACTATAATAATGAATGAGCACCGAATTATGAGACTGTGTGACGATAATATAATTCTTAATAGCTACATATTCAATAATATGGAGCCTGAAGAAGGAAGATTAATTGATTTCCTAGGAAATTATTCATTAAGATTTATACCAAGGAGAAAATAGCACCTGCCCTGGGATCTGAATGCTTTTACCATGATGTTTCAAAATGCGACTAAAAAAGTTACCTTTTCATAAACCCAGTAAAGACCAGATGGATCAGATTAGCTATTTATCTCACTGCTATATTGTCCTTTCCTCCCCCATCTCTTTGCCCTGTTCTCACCTGCTAGCCTCTGTCTTGTGATTAGATTGAAAATGCTTTGCAGGGACTGTCATTTTATTCTATGCAAGTACAGAATTTACCATGAAGCCATGTTAGTCCCTGATGGCCAAGCATCTCTAAGTGCTATTGTAATATTAAAGTATAAAGTTTTATTATGCTATGATACCTGTATGACTATGATTCTGGATTTATTGCATCCTCCAGAACAACTTGAAGTACTTTCCAGGCTTTTCTAACCTGAGCCAACTAGTAAAAACTATTGAGGACCTATTCACCTTCTGGCAGTCAACAGATTACAGCAATAATCCATCCATGCTCACCTCCCCTGGGCACATCCCTGAAATGCTGGGGGAATCTTTAGATAACTGATGAAGTCCGCTCCACTGCCTCTTTAGTTTTACATCTATCCCAGTAGATTGATTTTTAGAGAGGTTTCACATGGGGTAAAAACATATCCAAAGAGAAAGGAGACAAACTGAGCTGTGAAACTAGAAAGGTCAGGAACAGAGAGGTATTGGGAGTCAGGGCATGAGACAAGCTGCCTAGCTCCCAGGTTACCTGAGTGGGCTTGACTGCCACCTTAATTACCCCAGCAGGCACCAGTTACCTACGTAAGTATGCCTGCCTGCATATAAACAGCAGCTCTCCAAACTGGGCAGATGACTACAGAGTAATCTAAAGTTGTCAGATATGAGCCAGGGTGAGCAAGGAGAGGCTCAGTATTAGCATAACATTATGCTAGTGCTGCAGGGACAGGCTACTGCAAACATCCCTTCTCCACTGAAGTTTTCAGTATGTTAAAGCTACTGTAATCCATGCTTGTGTATGCATAGTAAACACAGCTCCAATATGAAATGCAAGACACCAGCAACAACTTCTAAAACCAGGGCAAAGGTCTGCTACCTCCTCTCGAGTGCAACTTGTCAAATCTCAATAACTAATCAATTCTGACAGTTCCCCCAGACTCAGAAGCTGGTCTTTTGTTGCACGCAGTTTACATGCTGTCTTTGGGTGATCCTGTTCAGTACCATGACATCCTCTAATATCCACCCTGGGGACACACACCTTTTTATTTCAATTAACTCTGATTTTTCTGCCTCTTTTGTGTCATGTGGGTCTGATTGCTTACAAAAAAAATACATCCTAGAATCTTATTTAATTCACCCTCATTTCCCCCAAGAACTGAGCCTCCTGTCCTCCCTCTTTGAACAGTGGGTGATGCCCAAAGCATCTGCAGCTCTGCTTTGAACAGTGGGTGACACTAAAGCATCTGTAGCTCTGCTTCGGCTTGGGAAACCAAATGATTTGCCATTACCTACTAATTTGTGTAGTCCCCTCCAGCTGGGCTGAGTGATAGGCTAGTATCCCAAGCTAATAGGCTTTTCCCTGCAATTTATATGGGTACAAATGACTATGTAAAGTGCAGGACAAATAAGAATTGGCTCTTTGTCCCCTCTACAAACAGAGGTGGGTTTTAGTTGCTTAGCAAAATTATCCGAACTGTTTAGAAATCGTGTGTGAACTGACTTTCTTATGGAATTCCCATCACTTCCCAATGCTGCTCAGGTGCCATATCTTATGAGAACAGGCTTTCCTGCAGTTAGCATTTTGACTCCAGCCATGAGAGGAACCTAGAAATGGAGATGACCACCTGACCTATCATAGCCCTATTGCCCTTTGGACCTCAGGCCCAGTCACTTCTTAGAGATCCTGCTGAAAAATGATATTGTACATCACTAGGGGACTCATTGGTTTTGTTTTTCAAACCAGCCCTTGCTGCCTCAGTGTATGATTCTACCTAAAAAAAGTTGCATTTATTTAACTTAATCAGTTTAGAAACTGATTCAATCTGTGTACTTTTCCTGTGCCAACACTCTTGAATCAGTTTATGGCTGCCTTAACCAAATCCCACTGGAAGGCAACTAGATGGTTTTAAACATCCCAGCCTACAGTTTAAGTGGTACAAAGGCCTTGGGCTGACCTGCTTTTTGAACAGAGATTAATTTCACCCTGTAATAAACACAGATAGCTAGACTCTCTCCTCACATACATTACTGCAGATCCAAGGTAACTGCACATCACAGTTGACGGAGTTGTAAAACTCGCATAAGAAAAAGGAGTATGAAGCCCACAGAACTAATCCTCTTGGTTGAGATTTATAAAGCTACCCAGGGAAATTTAGTTATGTATGGTCCATTCATTTGAACAAATAAATCCCCACACCTAGATCTCTCACCCTCATCTAAGTTACCAACAGCAGCATGTATTTATTTTGCTTCTGTACCTAATGGACCATGAACTCAGCTGCTGTAAACTGATAACTCTGTTGAGTCAACCTGTTAATTATTATTATCAAGTCTGCTATTACAATTAAACTGGCTGAGGATCTGACCTTTCTGGTTTACCTTTTCTAGCTCCTGAACAGAACCTGGTCAGAAAATGGACAATGTCTTTCCATTAAGCCTTTTCCTCTATTTTTTCATCCTAGCAGAAAATGTCCAGCCAAGTTTGAATCTGAAATGCTTATTTTCTCTGCTTCCAATTAACTTTTGTTGCTGCCTCCAGTACTCACGGGTTGTTTTTTTTCTTCCCATCTTACCTAAAACAAAAAGAAATCTGAAATGATGCCAACCAATTGATAGGGATTTTCCAGATGTGGCTCTTTGATTAATACATATCACATGCCAGGTTTCTATCCCTCATCCTTTCTTGACTCAGCAGAATCCTACAAATGACCATGTCAACTAGATTAGCCTGTCCTGAAACATACTGTTAGCCAGGTAGTAGAAGTGCTTCCTCTAAAATACCAAAAGTGATGTCTCAACCTCATACAGTAGGACTGACAACTACATTACAGAGAGGGGGAGGCAGGATCACTATCATATGCCAACTGCCTGAAACATTGGAAAATAAGAAAGCAGCTGCTTCTGCTTGTTTAGATCTTTCAATTCCTATCCTCCAGGTAATCCAGCAGATCCAGCCAGGCCATGATATATTCTGTGACGCCACTATTAACTGTCAGGAAGCTATTGCTAAATTGTCTTGTGCAATGTAAAGATAATCCCATACCAGCTGTCTTGCTGGCCACATGCTCCAAACACTTATAATCAGACCCAGATCCGGACACAGACATGGGTGAACCAGGCAGCCACCCAGGGTTGGGACTGAAAGGGAGCCCAAAAATGAAAAAAAAAATTTACCATTGCCAAAAAAGTTTTAATATTGGGCATAAATGGGACTGGCAATATTATCAATTGAGAATGAACTATTTAAAGACATCAATACTATAGATGCAATAAAGACTTTTGCAACAAAAAAATGCCACAGAGTGGAGTTTAATTACATAAATATTTTATAATAAAAACATGTGATTTGAATATTTGATTTTCTATTTTTGTACATTACATCTTCTATTCATCGTCTATTAAAACTTATAAAAATGGTAATTTTTTTCCATTGTCTGATTATTATCATCATCTCTGGCAAAGGGAAGCCCAATACTAAAAGTTCACTCAGGCCTGCCAGGAGTCTAGGTACAGCACTGCCTGTAATTAACAGCAGAGACAAAATGAGAGACTATAGGAGTAATGACAGATGTCTGGCTAATTCCAACTTTTAGCAACATCTGTCATAAGTATATGGCAAAAACTAATTTTTGTTCTGTGTTGTTACAATGGATAGTACAATGATCTGTATCTGGAACTCAAAGGCACTACTACAACGTGGATAATATTATATGGCCCATTGGATAAGAAGTAGACTGGAATTTAGAAAAGTTGGATTCTATTCCTGTTTCTGCCAGTGACCTGCTACGTGAAGTTCACCAAGTTTCTGTTTCCCTAAACATAGAGTGAAGATAATGATACTTTCTTGGTGCTATGAGATGAACAAAGGAAAGTTCAGGCATGTAAGAACAAGATAGAATTAATTACTCATTGGGCTACCTGGTTTATCTGCGACATGCGACAGATAAATTCAGTTGTGCGCATTAAATTTGAATCCTCTTCCAGACTTACGCCCTAGGCTGCTTCCAGCTGACCTAGCTGTAAAACACTTCCTTGTTAACAACAGAAACCAACACGCTTTAATCGTACTAGCCCTATGAGCTTCTAGGAATGACGGGACCCTTTGTCTTTCAATATGGTTTATCTCTAGTGGAGTTGCAATGGGGTTTGTATATGGACAGGTAATTATGACTGTACACGAGAACTGGTCAAATTTGCCTCAATGCACATGACTGCTAGGTACCACTGCAGCCTTCAAAATAAATTATTTTCACCTGGGACTGTTTAAAGACTAAAAATATGATCTACTTAAGGTCTGTGGTCCCTAATTGACTGGCTCCTGAAAGCCAAGCAAAATCCCAAACTGATCATTTCACTCAGGCCAAAAGGAGGCATTAGCTAATATTTCATATTAATAAAGCAATAATTAGTTATTAAAAGGGTTTTATTGTGCTTTAACAAGCCTTTTATAAACATGTAATTGTCTCTGTTCTGTCTCAATAAATACATAGTAATAGGCATTTGGTATTTATTACACAATAACTGTCCTTTTAAACATAAATTATGTGTACATTTGGGAATCCTAATGAAAGTCAGCTTGTATAAGGCCTCACTCTGCATCTGATTTACTGCTCAGGGTCATTTATCTCTCCTTTTAAGGGCTTATCAGTTGCAAGCTAAGGGGAACAAAAACACAGAGCTAGCAATTATGTTTATAGCTCTGTTTTATTTGAGTGAATGTAGGTCTTGTTAATGGTGCTGGAGTCATTCCTATGGATAATGAAGGCCTCTGTCTATCCAAAGGACAGGTATAGCATGGGCAGCAGCCAATGTAAACTGCTCTTCATTGTTCTGCCGGTACTCAGCCAACCACTTCACAGGAGTACAAAGATGCACAGCTCCTGAATACCAATCTTGTCTTGAACCAGTAAACTGCACTTGTTCTGGAGGAAGCAACGCTCGTGATCAGAGAAGCATTCAGTACCTGCAGCCCAGAACTCTTGATTCCCAGTCTTGTGTTCTGACTATTAAACCATGTGACCCCTAAATACAAATATAAATCAGGAATCTCAAAGCTTTGGGAATGGATTTTAGTGATTACAGTGGCTGTATCAGTAATGCCTCCCACTGAAAATGTCCCTGGCTCAGCTTGTCATCTGTTGTACTACTTCCCTTTTCATGCTACTCCTGTGGTCTGCCTTTTATTACTGGAAGCTCTGTTGTGTTGTAGGAATAACAGCCTGTCAGAGGATGCATCTGAGATTACAAACAGCAAAGTTCAAAGCACTTACAATTATGTGCTAAGTGGCCTCTGCCCAGCTGAATGCCATACAACACTACAGAATATTTAACTACTGATGAAATTCCAGGCTAATGAAAAACCATAATTACACAAGAGCAAGGCACCAATATCATGGAAGCAATAACAGGTCGCTGATTTGTGTCAAACATAACAGACAGTAGTGATTCTGAGGTGGTACCACATGTGAATGCTATAACTAAAGGGTATTTATACCCGGAAGCTTGCGAAGAAGAATTTTTCCAATTATTTGAGTTGGTCTAATACAAGATATCCGATTTAGCCAAAGAACCTTGTCTCCCTATGTCCTTAGACCAACATGGCTACAGCCTGTACCCCTGTCATTAAAGGACACCATTTTGTGGAAATTACATACTTTTGATGGTTTAGCATGTTAATTCTCAGAGGTGTGGGATAAAATGAAGCAGTTGCACTTCTGCATGGCTTTGTTAAAAGATAAGTAAAATTTACCTTTAAAGAAATAGCCGTTAATTTTTCAAACATTTTCCTTCAGAAGGTGGAAGTAGTAACTAGGGAGTGGCTACTTTAGAAGCGAGTCTGAACAACAGAGAGGGACCAGTTAATAGTCAGAAGATGGAAAGTAATTAGGATGAAAGTCATTTGAAGAAGATACAGCTTGTAGTCCTGAAGAAAGAAAAGAATGAGAGCTGCAGAATAAAGACAATGGATTTTAGAAAGTCAGATCTCAGCAAATTCAGGGAATTGCTATACAGGGTCTCTTGGGAAATAATTTTAAAGGATAGAAGACTTCAGGAGAATTAAAATTTTCTAAAAAAAAGACACATCAAAGGGGCAATGGTGAACTCTCCTGAATCAGAGGAAAGGCAGAGACCATATGAACCACAGTCAGAGACCATATGAACATTTTCAGGAGGCTCTTCAATGGCCTGAAGATCACACAGGTACCATACAAAAAGTGGGAACAAAAACACATGGCTAAGGCTGAGGATAAAGGAACAGCATAAGCTAGTCAGGGTAAAATCAGAGAGGATAGGGTGCAAAATGAGTTACAGGAAGCAAGGGACATAAAATGCAACAGAAAAATATTCTATAAATATATTGGGGGGGTGGGAAAGGAAGATAAAGGAAAGTGTAGGTCCATAACTTAACATGGAAGGTGAGCAAACAACAGGTGATGCAATGAAAGAGAAAAGTGTAGATCCATAACTTTTGCTTTACTTTCAACAAATAAAGGTCAGTTGTGATCACATGCATAACACAACAGTGATAGGAGTACAGTAAGAAATATGGAGAAAACAGGTTAAAGAATATTTAGCAAATCCTTTGTATTACAGGCAGCGGACTCTGATGAAAGTCACCCTAGAGCACTTCAAGAACTAGTTGCAGCAATCTGAGAACCTTTATCAATTATCTTTAACAACTCATGGAAGATGAGGGATGTCCCTGAGGACTTGAGAAGGTCAAACACTGTTCCTATGTATAAAAAGGGGGTGGAAAGCAGGACTTGAGATGGAACAGATCATTCAGCTTAACGTGGATACACAAAAAGGTTCTTGAAAAAAATTAAACAATCTATTTATAAGCACTGACAGGATAATAAGGAGGTAAGAAACAGTCATCATGAATATGTCAAGAACAATTCATGTCAAGCCAAACTCATTTTCTTCTCTGAGGAAACAAATACAAAATTGGCCATAAGTGCCTAAGCAGCAGTACTGTAGAAATGGATCTAGGGGTTATGGTGGACAATGAACATATTTTAAGTCAGCAGTGTGATACTGTCCCAAAAGGACAACTCTTCTGTTGGTGGTATTAGTAGAAAGGTCAGATGAAAGGCCTGGAAACTGATTTATTCAACTCTAGTCAGTGCTCAGGAGGTGTGAACTAGCCCCTTTCATCCAGTTCTGGGCACCACGCTGTAAGGAAGATGCAGGCAAATTAGAAAGAAACCAAAAGAAGAACAACAAGGAAAAAAAACATTTGGAAAACAGGCCTTCAAGGAGAAGTTGCAAGGACTGGGTATCTTTTTTCCAGAGAAGGGAAAGAGATATGTAGCTTTCTCTTCCTCTTTAGCAGGGACTAGTCATCTTTAGTGAATAGGGAAAAATGGAATTTGTACTATGCGGTGAGGGTTACCATCACCTTCATCCCTTTTATAAGTTACAGAACCCAGGGCTATTCACTTAGAAAGCTCAGTTTCCTGTCATCATTACATTCAGCCTTCAGGCTAAGAGTTTCATTGTTTCAGCAGAATGTGCAGTTACAGGAAACTATGATCACTGAGGGTGAGGGGGCCATAAAATAACAAGGGTTAGTCCCATATGAGGAATAAAACCTTTTTTGTTGCTACCTGTAGTCAGGGTTAAGAACAGTGGGACAATGTGGGATAAGCAGCTTATGCCGCGGAATATATGCACGACCTTCTGTGTTCAGAACCAGAAATTCCAGAAAAAACCCTTTGCATTTCTTTCTATTCATGGGCTTGCATTGTGTATTTGTACACTATTTCCCACACACCAACATCATTCCATTACTGGATGTTATGGCTTAGGAAACTGCTGTCTTTGTTTGGAATACATGACATTGTTTGGCTCCTGATTCGAACTGACGACAATGAGTTTTCTGGATATGGTTCATTAGCCCGGCAAGGGCTTTCCTTCAGAGCTGATATAAACAACATCATCTCCATGCTTACGAAAGCCCTACATTTCCCTACTCCAAATTCCACTAAGTGCTGCAAAACAGCTATCATTTTCAAATGGTTTTGATCACTTAGAGCAAGGAGGATAAATTTGGCTTAGGTTATGGCTTTTTATTCTGGCTCTTACACAGGAATGTTTCTGATAAAAATGGAAAACCACTTTTCCCCCCCCCAGATAAACTATTTGCTAAGAATTAACTGAGAAATTCTCATGCTGAATCAGATTCACAGCCCACTTAGTTTAGTGCCCAGGTTCCGAAATGGCCAGACACAGCAGGGGAAGGTCAAAAGCTCCTGCTAGGTACAGTTAAAATAGGCAACTTGAGTAATGTTCGCAATGTAGCCTTAGCACTCCAAAGCCCCACCCCCAGCAACCCCCAACAGCCGCGGAAAGCCTCGCCAACCCCCAGCACAGCCGGAGGTAAGCAGGGCCCATGGTGGAAGGGAACTAACCCAGCTAAGCAGCTGAAAGGAGCTGAGAAGGGTCTCACCATGCCCCAGCTCCTACTTTGCCCAGCCCCACAAGGAGCCACGCAACCAAAGCCTCACAAACAGGCCACGCAAACAGGCATGCCTGTCTTCCCAGTGCATGAGTTAGTGCAGAGTTTGTGCAGGAGGGCGAGCGGGAGGGCCCGAGGCCCTGCCAGTGTGCCCTGGGGAAGGCAGTCCCAGCCGTAGCAGGCCTACCAGTGGCAACATGCAGATGGGCACGCGCCACACCCTGAGGGTCCCCTCAGAGTCTGTGGCCTCCCCCTCTGGCGCCTCAGAGACTGCCACCCAGACAGAGCCCATGGTTCTGGGCTCCACGCAGACGGAGCCCCTGGCTCTTGACTCTGGGGGGTGCCTATCACGTTTTCAGGCTCTGGGGTTGGGAGCATGGCCATCTCCCCTTGTGAGGTCTGCTCCCTTTTGGGGTCTCTGGCACGCCAGTTAGAGGAGCTCCAGGCCACAGTCCAGAGACTGCGGGCCATCAGGGACAGCGAGCAGCAGATCGACTCCTACTGCCAAGCCCTTCTCCCCCGGGAGGTGGAGGGTAGAGCAAGGTCACCTTCCAGGACAAGCGAGGACTCGGCAACCTCCCATTCTGTCCAGCCAAGGGGCTGGACCAAGGTGGTCAAGGGCCTCAAAGCCCGCTGCACCAAGGTCCCCGCCACACTGGAGCTTTGCAACAAGTATGAACCTCTTGCAGCCCCAGCAGAGCCTGCCAAGCTGCCAGCTCCTGTAGGCAACACAGGCTCAACTGTAGCTACCGCCCCCACTCTCCCCAAGACAAAATGCAAAGTATTTTTCATGGGAAACTCCATCCTGATGGGGACTGAGGGGGCAATCTACCACCCCGACCCCTTAGCCCAGGAAGCCTGCTGCTTCCTGGGACCCCATATCTGAGACATTCTGGAGAGGAACCCTGAGCTCCTCCAGCCCACTGACCACTACCCTACCCTCCTTATCCATGTGAGCATGAATGACATGGCTCTGAGCAATCCCAGCTGGGTCATGAAGCACTACAGGGATTTGGGAGCAGGGCTTAAGGGGCTGGGGATTCAGGTGGTGTTTTCCTCGATCCTCCCAGTTTCAGGGTACAGGCTGAAAAGGGAAAGGAGGACCAAGGTAGTAAACCAAAGACTGCAGTGCTGGTGTCATCGGGAAGGCTTTGGCTTCCATGACCACAGTCCGCTTTTTGGTGAGAGAGGCAGCGAGCTGCTGGGAAGGGGTGGCCTTCACCTCTCCGCTGGGGAGGAGGCTTCTCAGCCAGACTGGCTGACCAGCTCCGCCGGGCTTTAAACTAAGCCCGCCAGGGGATGAGGAGACTACCACCACTGCTGGCCTGCTGAGCAACCCTTGGAAAGCAAGCAGGCCAAGGCACTTAAGGGAGCCCACCCCTGCCCCAGCCCTGGAATGATCTGTAGGTAAGGCAAGGGGCCCAAAGGGACACTTGCCTACCTGTACACAAATGCTAAGAGCTTGGGGAATAAACAGGAGGAACTTGTTCTCCTGCTTAACACAAATAATTACAATGTCATAGGGATAACGGAGACCTGGTGAGACTCCACCCATGACTGAACCACACGTATAGACAACTATACACTGTACAGGAGAGATCATGTGGACAAAAGGGGCAGGGGTGTAGCTCTCTATGTCAAGGAAAGCTACGCACCCCTGCAAGCCAACATTGGCACCCAGGGTGAATGACTGGAGACCCTTCGGGTTAAAATCTGTGGGGACATGGCACAGGGGACACAATGGTGGGAGTCTACTACAGACCTCCTACCCAGGAGGAAGAGCTTGACCAGGTGTTCACCAGGGAATTGGCTGAGGCCACATGCTCCTTGTGCATGGTTGTCATGGGGGACTTCAACTACCCAGACATCTCGTGGGAAGACCACTTGGCCAAACTGAACGGTCACAAAGCTTTCTCCCGTGCATGGATGAGCTCTATCTGACTCAAGAAGGCTACAGGCTGACAAGAGGTAAAGTGCTGCTTGACCTGGTACTGGCAATGGAGGATGACCTAACCAGTGACTGTCATGGGGTGGGGTCCTAGGAGCAGCCGTGATCTCTCCTAGCACCCCCTACCATCCCAAGTCCGGGATAAAGCACCCTCGTTCTCGCCTGCCACGTCTTTGATGTTATTAGTGTTATGGGAGGCTGCCTTTTCACCCCCTTGGACACGGTACCCCTGATGCATCCAAGTCTGTGCCCCGTCTTAGATGACTCCATGCACTAAAGCCTTAGGGGCTCCACATGGCTCCTACCACCCCTGATACCACGCCCCAAGCCTCACAGATATACCGGACGTTGTCTATTCAACTTCTATCTGTGCCCTCGTGGGCAACCCTGGCTCTTCACGTAATTGCCCGCACCCTCACGGGCTCCCTGGGGTTATCTCACCCTGGCCTAGGCCCTCACGGGCTTTCTGGCCTCTTTCTCAGTGGCCTGCACCCACACAGACGCTCCCTGGCCTCTCTTTTCCTCACAGTTGCCCACGCTTCCCGCGGACACTCCCTGGCCTCTCTCGCGGCCGTCTTGCCTGCACCCTCACAAGCGCTTCCTGGCTTCTCTTTTCTCTCAGATGCCCACGTTCTCCATGGCCGTGCCCACACTGGGGCCTGCTCTTGCAATTGGGGCCTTCCCTCACGATCCTGCCCACCCTGGGGCTGTCTCACAAATCGGGGCTCAGGTGGCCGTAGCCATGCCTGGTCCCAAATTCCCCTCTTGGGTCTTAATTGAGCGCCCTCCCTGGGGCTTCTCATCTGTGCGCCCTCCCTGGGGCTTCTCCCGCACTAGGGACTTTCTCCGTGCTTGGGGCTCAGGTGGCCATAGCCATACCTGGCCCCTAAATCCCCTCCTCGGGTCTACGACTCCTGTGGGGCTCAGGCGGCCTCAACTTTACCTGGCCCCCAATGCACTGTGCCCCTTCTCAGGGCTGGGGTCAGTGCACCCCTCAATGCTGTGCCCTCTCTGGCACCAGGGTCCCCACACCACTGTGGAGCCCCTATGAGGCCTCCTCCAACCCCTATCAGCCTCACCCGGTCCTCTGGTGTAACAACAAACAACAACATGTAATAACATGAGCCAATCGGCTACAACTCAAACTAAGCCTCCTGGCTAAACGTAAACCTCTAAGCCAGCTGGCTAATCATCAATCAAATCCCTACCAGGGCTTTCTCTACCCAGTCCTCAAACCGAAGCTGTTCAGGCCATCAAGCTTCTCTAGGCTGCATACTCCAGCAGAACTCCTTCTCCCTTGGATGTTAGCAGGGAATTGCCTTTCTGGCCTCAGCCTGGCTTGTTTATATAGGCCAGGCCCTGCCCTCTTCTGGTCAGCTGACCAAACTGCGGTTGCCCCAG
>NW_017729011.1:8892254-8898982 GCF_001723915.1 Gavialis gangeticus | reverse complement strand
GCTCCTACCGCAGTTGCCCTGGCAACCAGCACCTGTACCTTTTCTAGGATCAGGGCACGGAAGTGTCCTGCGACACACCTCCCCCCTTAAGTTCATAACTCACTAGGAGCGGGGCACAGAAGTGTTCTGCGACAGTGACCTAACAATCGAAGGGAAGCTGGGTGACAGTGACCATGAGCTGATCACCTTCACCATCTGCTGTAAAGCTGGCAAGTCAGTCAGCAATACAGAAGCCCTCAACTTCAGGAAAGCTGACTTTGACAAGCTCAGGAGGCTTCTCACTGAGGCCCTAGGTGACCACGACCCAAAGGGGAGGGGAGTTCAGGACGAGTGGTTGCTCCTCAAGGAAGAGATCCTGAATGCACAAGCAAAGTCTATCCTGTCTTGAAGGAAAGGCAGCAAAAGGGCACAACAGCCCCCTTGGCTCTACAGGGAACTAATGGACCTCCTACATCTAAAAAGAAAGGCCTACAAAGGATGAAGGACTGGGTCCACCTCCAAGGAGGAATATTCTGCACTGGTCCAGACCTGCAGGGGGCAAACCAGGAAAGCCAAGGCTGTGACTGAACTCCAACTGGCTACAAATATCAAGGACAATAAAAAGTCCTTTTTTAGATATGTGGGGAGCCGGAGGAAAAGCAAGGGTAATGTTGGACCCCTGCTAAACCGGATGAGACAACTGACAACCGACGCCTAGGAAAAAGCCAACTTTCTAAACAGGTATTTGCATTGGTTTTTCACCAGTCCCAAGGGATGCCCCTGCCCACTATGAGAAGGGAAGGTCTGGGTGAGGGAGATTCCTTACCCTCCATCAATGCTGACCTTGTGAAGGAACACCTTGACAGGCTGGATACCTTCAAGTCAGCCGGCCCTGACAGTTTACACTCTAGGGTACTCAAGGAGCTGGGAAGCATCATAGCTCAGCCCCTGGCACGGATCTTCAAGAACTCCTGGTGCTCTGGTGAAGTGCCTGAAGATTGGAAGAAGGCCAATGTGGTGCCTATCTTCAAGAAAGGGAGGAAAGTGGATCCAGCAAACTCCAGGCCCATCAGCCTGCCCTCCATCCCGGGGAAGGTCTTAGAAAAGATTATCAAAGAGGCCATTCTTAACAGATTGGCTGATGGCAGCATCCTGAGGGATAGCCAGCACAGGTTTGTTGCAGGTAGGTCTTGCTTGACCAATCTTATTTCCTTTTACGACCAGGTGACCTATCACCTGGACAAGGAAGAAGAGATTGATGTCATAGATCTTGAATTTAAAAAAGATTTCAATCTGGTATCCCATGATCACCTCTTAGCAAAACTGGCCAACTGTCGTCTCAGCTTCACCATGATCTGCTGGCTGGGGCATTGGCTCTGTGGTCGGACCCAGACAGTGGTGGTTGATGGAATTCAATCGTCATGGTGCGCTGTGATCAGTGGGGTCCCTCAAGGCTCTGTGCTTGGGCCTATACTATTGAACATCTTCATTACTGATGTGGACTTTGGTATCAGAAGCGGACTGGCCAAGTTTGCCGACAACATCAAACTTTGGGGTAAAGTGGTCCACACCTGAGAACAAGAGGGTGATCCAAGCTGACCTTAACAGGCTCAGGAAATGGGTGGATGAGAACCCAATGGTGTTTAACATTAAAAAATTCAAGGTTTTCCACCTTGGGAGGAAAAACCTGCAACATCCTTATAGACTCAGCAGTGCTACGCTGGCTAGCACTATAGATGAAAGGGACTTCGGGGTCATGGTTGACCACAAATGAACATGAGCCATCAGTGTGATGCTGCAGCCAAGAAAGTGAGCAAAACACTGGCTTGCATCCATAGATGCTAATCAAGCAAATCCCAGGACATCATTCTCCCGTTGTACTCAGCCTTGGTGAGGCCGCAGCTGGAGTACTGCATCCCATTTGGGGCTCCACAATTCAAAAAGGTTGTGGAGAAGCTTGAGAGGGCGTAGAGAAGAGCCACACATAATCAGTGGTCAGGAAAACAGACCTTATGATGACAGGCTGAGAGCCATGGGACTCTTCAGCCTGGAAAAGCACAGGCTCAGGGGTGATCTGGTGATGCCTATAAGTTTATAATGGGTGGTCACCAGGATCTGGGGGAACATCTGTTCACCAGAGAGCCCCAAGGGAGGACAAGGTCAAATGATCACAAACTCCTCCATGACCGTTTCAGGCTGGACATAAGGAAGAACTTCTTTACTGTCCAAGCCCCCAAGGTCTGCAATAGACTACCGCTGGAGGTGGTTCAAGCACCTACTTTCAAGAGACATTTGGATGTTTATCTTGCTGGGATCCTATGACCCCCGCTGACTTCCTCCCCCTGGGGCAAGGTGCTGGACTCGATCTTCCAAGGTCCCTTCCTGCCCTAATGTCTATGAAATCTATGAAATGTACACGAGTTGCAAGTGACTGTAAAGATACCCTAAGATGAGCTCAGAGCTAAAGCCGGGTGCTAGGACTGGGCATCCACACAGTTGACATACAGCCAACTTTTTTCCCCTGATCTCAGCTCTAGCATTTATTAATTTTAGCTCTGCTTAATCAAGGTTATCTATTTCTAGGTAAAGGGACATTATTTTCATAAGCTTTCTGCTTCCAGTCACAGTGGAAATCTTTGGGGGAAATGTCCTTTCTTCACTACTTTTTAATTCCCTGACAAGTTCGTAAGAGCATCTAATCGCCTTCCTGGATTTGTGTTGTATGGGACCTTTAATAGTCCGGTTTGCAAAGGAATATAATGAGGGGTATCTGACTGTCTTAGCTGGAATCCTTGAGCTTTAGAAAAACTAAGAAATGATGAGAGGAGATAGTTAACCCTACATTTTCCAGTATTTGAATACAAAAGATACATGAGGAAGGTCACGCATATTGATAAAAGTTCCCAGCTCTGACATCTCCATTAAATGATTATTATTAAGGATTCTTGGATTCTGCAACAAGGCCAGAATCTTTCCTAGTTGTGGCTAAAGTCCTACTGGTATGTGAGACACTGACTCATGATAGTAGGTAGAAGATACTGTAAAATGTTGCTGGCATAGTTAATTAGGGCAGGAGCATGAAAAAAATCACAAGAATGCTCCTGGATTCCTGATAGGACATATAGTGGCAACAACTCTTTTTTTATGATATAGTTCCTGGCAGGTGGTTTGACTATACCACTGAAAGATCAAGCTATGCCAGTAGAAGCTGCAGCCACAGTAGCTATTCTGGTGGAGCTATAGCAAGGAACTCTTTGTAGTGCATACCAGCCCTTCTCCCAGTGTTTCTTTCACTTCCTAAGAAGAACCAAGATGTTATAAGAGGTCAACTCTTTAGAAAAGTTCAGTTCCCACTTAGACACTAAAATACTTGTCCAGGGCTTCAAAAATGCCTGGCGAGTTGAATGCTGAGATATTTGGAAAATCAAGCTGTGGATTTCATTGTGTTAGCTGCTGGAAGAAGAGGACTTTTGGCCCAAATCTAGGCATCAAAATGTGAACAGAGCTCTTCTGAAAATTTGGCCTTGAGCATGAAGCCTGAGCCCTTGGAAATCTGGCTCTGAGTTTTTAATGAGGCCTGATGAGCTCCACATGCAAGTTGCTGAGCCTTTCTTGGAAAGTAAGATCCACTCATTCTGTAACAACTGCTGAGAGAAAAGCAATCCTGGCTCATAGTGATCATTGAAACTGAGTCTAGGCAACATTAAAACTAGGACAGCAGCTGGAGCTTTTCAGCAACTCCCACTGGCAACTCCCACTGGCACTGCAGTGGTAATGATACAACAGCTGGAAAAGTTCTTGTTTAGGCAAAAATGTTAGGACCAGATTCTAGAAGCAGATGCACAGCCTGGTCACTCAGATATTCATGCTCAGCAATTGCTGGACATGAAGTATGCACAGATGGGGCAAGACATCCACTGATTTCAGCTGAGCTATGCCTATTTCTGCCATCTAAGAATCTGCCCCATACAATCCCACAGAATAGGCTGTAGGCCAGTACTTTTAAGAACAATTTTAAAGCACATGAGCTCTTTACTGCTTCAAGAACAAAGGACCACTACAAGAGATAACATCCAAAGGTCTGATTCTCCCCTCAGAACCATTTTTCACCAATATAACTCTGTTCATTTCCATGGATGTATTCCTCATTTACACCACAGTAAGTGGGGAAAAGGCCCCAGATGTGGCTATTCAGAAAGTGCCTCTGTCACTATTAGGTTCTATCCTATATTTATTGGTGAATCTGGGTAGTCTGGGAATCTAAGATGTATTCCATTATTGATTTGAAAAGCATTATTTTTCTAACTACATCCATCTAGATGCATGTGGGTATTGCAAAATGAATCTGAATTGCCTCTTGCTATGTGTGTCATCTGCATTCATAAACTATGCAGATTCGGTAACTGGAACGTGGCTAACAATTCTGTTGATGCTACCCCAAATGGACTAGGAGCTGGCTCCCTCACTCTCTGCTTTTCTGCTCACCATAGCAAGAGTAAAACAGTAGTAAAAATGTATTTTGTATGTGAAATCGGGAGGTCTGACTCTAAAATACCCGCAAGAAGCAGATCTGTTGATTGAGAAGGCCATGTTTGCAAACAGACACCACACTTCGTTGATGAGATTTACCAACTGCAAACAGGCCTAGCAAGTGTTACAGCAGGAACAGCAAATGGACCCAGATTCTTGTCAGCAGGGTTCAATAGATTATACAGAAGTCACTGTCTCATTTCAGCAGATGTCCTTACTTCTACGTGCATGCAATGGACCAGGTATTTCACTATGGGCTTCTTTCTCCCTTTAACCCATGACCTCCTTATTTAATTCACACACTACATTTTTTTGTTAATTTGTCTGCCATAAATGAGAAGGATTTCTGGCACTTCAGACCTTTTCTTTTCAATCCAACGCCATCTAGGGTGCAGCATTAGTAATGCAGGAAGTCCAGGGTTCCTTTACTGAGGGCACATTCTGCAAAATGTGCAACTCAGAAGTTTCATTTTTGAAGTCCAAGACTTCAGTCCTGCTATCTAATTTGTCTGCCTTGCAACAGACAGTGAACAGACTCCAAAGCCCTAAACTAAATCAAACTGCCAGAAGATAAAATCTCATAGATTCATAGATTATGAGGCTGAAAGGGACCTCGGAAGAACATCGGGTCCAGCCCCCTGCACCAGGCAGGAAAGACAACTGGGGGTCATGCAACCCCAGCAAGATGACTATCAAGTCTCCTCTTGAAGATTTCCAGGGCAGGAGATTGCACCACTTCTGCAGGGAGCCTATTCCACAGTCTGGATACCCTAGCTGTGAAGAAGTTTTTCCTAATGTTAAGTCTGAAATGGTCTTCCAGGAGTCTGTGGCCCTCTTCCAGTCCTTAGGCACCTCTCCAGAGCACCACAAGTTTTTGGAAAAGTTTCACCAGTGGTCCCACAATGACTTCAGCTAGCTCCTTCAGCACTCTCTGATTTATATATGTCTAATTTTTTTTAAATGGCCACCTACCAGTTCTATGGTAATAGTAGAAAGGCAGTCATTTCTACCCTGCTCATTCTGTACCCACTCTGGCATGATTTTGTGCTTGGCCCAGTGAAACACGAAGGCAAAGTAGTCATTCAGAAGTTCAGTTTTTTCATGAGTGCCGGTAACCAGCTGTCCTGAGTTGCTGAGCAGTGGCCCCACACCACCATTTGTTTTCCCCCTTGTTTTCCCACCATTTGTTCCCTATGTACCTAGAGAAGGACTTCTTGTTGTCCTTGACTCCTGTCACCAATTTTAGTTTGGTTGCTGCCTTAGCCCTTTGAATCTGTTCCCTACAAGTACGGACCATTATTGTATAGTCCTCCTTGGGGCATGCCCCACGCTTCCATTGTTTGTATGCCTCTTTCTATTTTCTTAAGAGGACCATGATATCCCTGTTTAGCCAAGAGGGCTTCCCAGCCCTTTTGTTACCTTTCTTCCGCATAGGAATGGACTTCCTTTGTGCTTTAAGGATTGTGTCTTTAAGGAATAACCACTCTTCATGCACTCCTTTCACCTTTGGCTCCTGGTCCCACAGCCCTTTCCCTACGAGTGATCTGAGTTGGTTGAAATTTTCATTTTTGAAGTCCAAAACTTCAGTCTTGCTATCTGTCTGCCTTGCGACGGACAGTGAACAAGATGATTTCATGGTCACTATCACCCGGGCTACCTTCTATTTTTAAGTTGGTCTCCAGGTTGTCCCCCTTGGGCAGGACCATGTCTAGAATAACATTACTTCCGCTTTGTTCATGTACCTCCTGAGTCAGGAAAAGCTCTTTGATGAAGGTCAGGAAGGAATGCAACTGATCCAACTTACAGATTCATAGATTGTGAGGCTGGAAGGGACCTCAGAAGAGCAGCGGGTCCACCCCCCTGCACCAGGCAGGAAAGGCAGGTGGGGTCAGGTGACCCCAACAAGATGACTATCCACTCTCCTCTTGAAGATTTCCAGGTAGGCAATTGCACCACCTCTGGAGGGAGCTTATTCCACAATCTGGACACCCCGACTGTGAAGAAATTTTCCTAATGTTGAGCCTGAAACAGTCTTCCAGGAGTTTGTTGCCATTACTCCTGGTTTTCCTCAAGGGTGCCCTGGTCAACAGTTGTTCACCGAGCCCCTGATGTACTCCCCTGCTGTAGTGGTAAGCTGTTACCAAGTCCCCTCTCAAACTTCTCTTTTTCAGGCTGAAGGTCCTTCCTTGTATGGCTTGCCGTGCAAGCCTCTAAGCAAA
>NW_017729011.1:8866155-8887254 GCF_001723915.1 Gavialis gangeticus | reverse complement strand
TTGTCCCCTCTCAAACTTCTCTTTTTCAGGCTGAAGGTCCTTCCTTGTATGGCTTGCCGTGCAAGCCTCTAAGCAAAGGGGTGGTCCTTCTCTGCACTCTCCCAAGTTTTACCACATCCTTGTTAAAGTGCGGCACCCAAAACTGGATGCAGTTCTCCAGTTGCTGTCTCACCAGTGCCAAGAAAAGCAGAAGACTTGGCTGAGTGTTCCTCCCAAGAGCTATCTTGATAACTAGAGTAGCCCATGACAACCATGTCTTATGCTCATGCAGCCTCTGCCAGTTCTCAGGAGAACTCTAGATTGAGTTCGGTGACCTGTAGTATATACCTACAGTTAGGTCTCTCTCATCATGCCCCCTTGCCCCCTTCCCAGCAGTTTGGCCCAGAGGGTTTCAGGCCGTCCTTCTTTGGAGCTGGTGACAGCCCCCAAGGAGGTGTACTGCCCCTTCACATGAAGAGCTACACCTCCACCTTTCTTCCCTACTTCTCTTCTATGCAGGGCGTAGCCCTCCATGGCTATGCTCCAACTGTGTGAAGAGTCCCACCAGGTCTCCATAATCCCTACTAGATCATAACGCCCACTGGAGAGCAGGAGGTCTAGCTCCTCCTGCTTGTTGCCCATGCTCCTGGCATTAGTGTTCAGGTACCTGAGTCCACCTTCGGAGGCCCTCGATTCCCTGTCACGCTGAAGAAGATGTTCCCATAATTCCCACAAGAGTGGCTCTCCTAGTGTCCTTATCTATGGACCTTTCTTGTGTGACAGTCCCTGGGCATGCTTGAATTACTGTATCCCCATCCCCCAGCAATCTTAGTTTAAAGCCCTGTCCAGAAGATTGGCCATCCTGGCTGAGAACAGAGATTTACCTTTGCACGTGAGGTGGATGCCATCCCTTCCCAGGAGTCCTCTCTCCCTGAAGTGCGTGCTGTGGTTGAGGAATCCGAAGCCCTCTCAGTAGCACCACTGCCAGAATCGTCAGTTCACTTCCTCGATGCATCCTTCCCTCCTAGGACCATGGCCTGCAACAGGGAGAACAGAAGAAAAGACTATCTGGGCACCTGACCCCTTGTACCCAGCCCCCCAAGCCCTGTAGTCACTCATGACCTGGTCTGGATTACTCCCGGCCATGTCATTTATTCCCACATGGATAAGGAACATGGGGTAGTAATTGGAGGGCCAGATGAGCCTGGGGATCCTCTCTGCAACAGCACAGATGCAAGCCCCAGAGAGGCAGCAGACCTCATGGGCTAGGGGGTCCAGAGAGCAGATGGGTCCCTCAGGAGGAAGTTCCGCACCACCACTACCTTGTGCCTCCCCTTGGGGGTGTCAGCACACTGCTTATCTTTCCCCTCCTCCGGTGTCTCCATTGGAGCCTCCTCCGGTGTAGGGAGGGGAGCATACCTCTTGTGCAGGGCCAGGGGAGGAGGAGCCATGACCCTGCATTTCCTGAAGCATGAGGTGACTGTCTTCCAAGTAGCTCCAGGTGGGTCTTCATGGTCAACCTTCCTTCTCTTCTTCCTTCTTCTGGACAAGGGTCTGGCAGTAGCCATTGATGAAGTCTTTGTGGGCCCTGATGGTGCACAACTGGCATAGTTCCTCCTCGAGCGCCCACACCCAGCCCTCCAGAGACTCCACAAGGAAGCACACCCCACAAGCGGAGGTGCCCCCCTGCCCAGCTGGCAGCAGCCGTGCCAGGCAGCCCCCACAGTCAGGGGCCACGGGCTTCGCCTGGGTGGGGGGCAGAGTCTCGGACTGTGTCTGGGTGGAGATCTTGACAATACCAGGACACCTGTGGGCACAACAAGTCACCGCCTGGCTATGAGTGAATTCACACCTCTGCCTGATCCCAGCAGCTCCTCTTTGGGCTTCTGGCCTCAGGCTCCTTGCCGAGACCAGCCCTCTGGGTGCCTTCTGCATGAACTCCCATGCAAACTGCCATGCCCAAGTAGAGCTGCACCTGTTTGCATGCTCTGTTCATGCAGCTCCAGTTACGGGGCTCCCTGGGAGGCTCAACTAAGTCACCCAGCATGGCTCCGCATGCTCATGCACATGCATGTACACAGGCATTCATACACACACCCACACACACTCCCTCAGCACCCTCTGAGCACCCCTGCACTTGCCCACCCTCTCTCGGCCCAGCTCACTTACCACCTGGCTCTTCACTTGTGGGGGTCAGAATCCAGGTGGAGTCCAGGTCCCAGTGTTCAGCTCCTGGGGGCACAATGGGTGTTGACCCATGCTTCTCCTCCAGGAACAGGCCCAAACTTCTCATCACCAAAGCATTCGTACTTCCTCTTTGCTTGGTGAACCCACAAGACCTGGCCTAAAATTATCATTGTTTTCATTCTCAGTTCCCTAATAAAAATGAAATGTTGACAAGAGTTGGGAGCATAAAGGCTTTTTTTGTCTCCAAAGAGCAGGCGTAACACAAGCAATAGCACCTACCCATCAATGTGTGTGGGAGGGATCCTCCAGGGCTGAGGAGAGAGTGCCTTGGAAATTTGCTTGGTCTTTCATCGCAGCTTCCCATGGGATGCCACATACTGCTGGATCAAGTCATGGATATATGTGCTGTAATTTTTTAGCCCAGTGCCTCAGGACATGCACTGAATCTTAAATATGAGAGATTGCAGTGAAACCTTTGTCATGGGGTGGTTTGGGGAGGCAAATCATCCCATACTTTCCTGATGTGATGTTCCCACCTCTTCCCCTGAAGTAGATGGCACTGGTTACTCTCAGATAGATTATTAGATGACATGTCTGATCCAGGGCATTCCTATGCACTTATGTTATCCCAGACGTGGTACCCTGGTCCCAGAATCCACTTTAACTGGGTATGGTATGTATTGATGAGGGAGCTGTTTTCCTATATGAGAGACAGGCACAGCTTTCTGACTTAACTAGATGAAAGAAACAACAAAAAAACCCAAAGGAAGATCTCACTGAGACAGCGCAAATCTTTGCGTATCCTTGCTTACAATCTGGAGTCATTCCTGCGGACAACACTCCACCTAAGCTCACAGGCCCAGTCCTCACAGTGCTAGAATTTGGTAGAACTCTTTTAGAGAAACTTGAAGCATATTTAACAGCTCTCCTGCCTTCAGCGCAAATCTCATCTTCCCCATCGCCTTGTAGATTCAGAGGCCAGGACAAACAGAATCGAGGGCAGACCAGATTCTGGAGTCTATGTGGAAGGGAAGGACATATATAAGCTTCAAATGTAACACCAGACCATGTCCTCTGGCTCCACAGAAAGACTGGAACATGGAATTCATCCTATAATATGAAGAAGCCCCAGGGAACAGAGCCAAACTTAAACAAGAGCAAGGCAGGAATGAGTTGTGATGGAGTACGTCCCACAGCTTGGGCCAAAATGTATCCTTGTTGCAACTCTTTAAGTCACTAGAGCTACATCAGCAATGGTAGCTTCAGTGCAGATATGGTCACTCTGGGTTTTCAGCTGATCACTACATAAATTTCCTACATTGACACCCACATGGTTCTTTCTGATTTTCACAGGCATACATTAGATTGATACCAACCCCAGAGAGGGATCCAAAATCTGTCCCCCTAACTCTACCTGGATAGCACAATCAAAAAGTTTCACACTGCACACTCATGTCTGCCAACCACATGACTCAGGTTACTGGGGCAACGTCCAGAGGGAGGGAAGGGAGGGAGGAAGGAAATAGCGTTGTGAAAAATAAACTGCAGCCCGGCTGAATGCGAGTCAGAAAGAAGGGCAGGAAAGGCCAGCCAGAAAGCACAGCACAGCTTGTGTGGAGACCTGAAGGAGATGGTCTGAGTACTTATCAATGGTAAGGAAAACTTCTTAAGGTAACATAGAGTCAAGGGTGATTTGTATTTGGTAAATCCATCTTCAGTCTCTCTAATTTATGGCTTCTATCAGCAGAGGAAGGCTGAAGATTGAGTGCATTGAAATGCAGTCTGTATTACCAGGTCTTCATCAAAAGGGCTTTGGTACTGAAATCACAGATGTTGTCAGGTGTTGTCATTAATCATCAATGACAGACAATCTTCTGCTGTCACAGACTGGTATGCCTGCCTGTGGCACAGAGAGGAGACTGCTGCCATGTCAGTGCAAGGGTATCTGAAGTCCTCTCAGCAGGGACCCTTAGCAGCTCCCCCTACCCACAGCATCATCATATGATTTTTAAAAGGCCAATATGGATGGGGACTAGGGAGGAGAATGGAGTAACCAGCTGGGGAAGCCAAGGAAAAATTGCTTAGTGATTAAAATAATCCTTCGTCTGACTGGTCTCACACCGGAGTTATCAGGAGCTATTCCTCTGAAGTTCATGGAGCTATTTGTGACAAAAGTGGAGTTCGTAAGCAAACAGCCAGGCCCATTTCTTCCAGTTGCTTCTAACCATCTTGACTTCCTCTGCTCCTGTGGGCCAAGATGGGCTGCGCTATCAGTTTAGTCTCTCACAGGGCTTTGAACCAGCTTGTGAACTGAGCTACCATATTCTGTTCTGTAGAATATATTTTCTATTAATTATACTTTCATCTTAAAGCTCTGATCCTGTTGTATAGCAGGTGTGTTATAACTGCTAGACCTGCTAAACTGGCAAAGGTGATTCATAAGAGATAATGGGCTCCCAGGAATTTTCCTTTCACTTTGGTGCCCTGTGAAGCTTTTTCTCCCAGTTTGCTTCAGAGGCCTTCTAATATTTTCAGTTTTCTTCCTTATCTCTACAGCCTGCAGGTATGTGGCAGGGAAGATTAGGAGCCTATGTGGCAGAAGAGATGAGGAGGAGCCTTCTAGCTGCACAGCCCAGCCAGCTGACCACAACCAGAGCCAAAGTACGTGCATATCTTTTTGGGACTGTCATGATAACACACAAATTAGGAAGCTGTGCAGTGTAATGGCTTGGGCTGAGGTCTCAAGCTCAGATCCCATTTCTAGTCCTACCCCTGCTACTGACCTGATCTATGTGCCTGTATCATCAAGTCACCCCCGGGGCTGTCAGATGTTTCCATCCACAGTGCACGATGTATCATTTGTGTGTCCCAGTTTGTACCACCCCTGGCAGTCCTGCTATCTCATAAAGAGGATCATGAGTCTTCCTGCTTACTGGATTTTTTTCCCTGAACAAGAAGCACAGTGTTTGATCCTGCAACAGTGGTGTCATTTTCTTGTCATTTCTCCTGCTTAATTTTCTACCTGTTTTTTTTTTTAAATTTTCAACACTGCCATCCTGTTCTAGACCCTTGTAGAGAGAAACAACCATAGCCAAAGCTGTACTGCAGGTAATCACAGGGGTGTCTGGATATATGTTGTTTAAGTGTTTAGTATCCTCCATTTCCCAGATGTAGGTCTCCCCAGGGGGCTTTCTGAAAGCCTGTGCTATTTCCTATAATCAGATATCCTGTTAGCAAAACAGGATCAGCAACACAAAAAAATCTGTTTTCATTGCCAGTACTCCCTCCCTCCCTGTTGCATCCGTCAAACAGGCAGTTCATTTAAAAACCCACCAGTCAGTATGACTTGGCAAATTGCTCATGGAATATCTGGGGAGATTGCCACACGTTCGCCTGCCTGCAATTCAATACCTTTGATCCTTGCCACTGAATCACTTGGAATACTCCCTGCTTTGCCTCCTCCCTTTCTCATTATCAGCCCTGGGAGATACAGCGTCCTGCTCAGCAGACCTGCGCTTTTGTGCTCACTGTATGTAAAATGCACTGATCCTGTGCTCCTTTATGCCAAGATAAGTCTAACTGAGCAGCAGCTCTGGTTCTCTTAGTGTGTTGCCCATGTATCTATGATTAAAATGTAAATACAGAAGCGCTCAGTGGTAGATTGAGAAGTGTGAGCCAGACCTGGGGGGCCAAGTTATATAGCAGGGCTGGAAGGCTCCAAAGCATTTCTCCAGCTTCAAAGAGAAGCCATATGGGGAAGATTTACCTGGTAAAGGACTCTGGTCCTTCTCTCACTTTCACCAGTTCTATACCATTGATAACTCCACCGAACTCAGGGGAGTATGTCCTGACTGGCTCCAGTGGGCACGTGCAGACAAGCATGCAAGTGGGGTTTGAGGAACCCAAACTGCGCATGTGCACCCAATTTGCACAGCAAATGCCGCACCCATTTGCCATGTGGATTTGCAGCACAGGGCCAAAAATTGACACCGGGAGCTCCTGGTGGCAAAAAACAAACCTCCAACAAAAAGTGGCATGGTGCACTCAGCAACAGCATGTGCTGCCAAAAATAGAGGCTGGCCAGCCAAAGCCATGCTCCAAACAGCCAGATCAGCGCTGCTGCTGCCCCGGGAGGTCCCCCAGACCCAAGGTAAGGCTGCTGGAGCCAACAAAGGTGCCAACCCCAAACTGCCCTATCCCACCTGGGACAATTTACCCCACACCAACCCAACCTGCAGGGGTATGCACAGCAGCAAAAAACAGTGGCACAAATTTGTTCTGCTGCCATTTTTGCCATGATAACTGCATGCCCCTGCACATGGGGATGCACCCAGCGTGATTAAGCTCACAACAGGGTCCAGCTAAAAGGATCTGGGCTTTGTCTTCCTGAGTTACTATATACAACAGCAGGAGTAGCCAAGACTCTCACACAGAGCTCTGTTGTCAGCCAAGAGCTGCTAACTCTGTTCTGCAAATGGAAAGAAATAAGGTTTGTGATTGGAAATTTCCCTCCCGACACTCATAAAAGGAAAAGTTGCAGGGAGGAGTGGCAGTGCTTTATTATTACTACTGCTGTTGGTGTTAATCTCAGGAGCAGTGTCTTGCCACACAGGTGAGGGTGTGGGAATTTTTTTGCAACAAAGGCAGCCTAGTTTGTCCAATGTTTAACTATAAGCTAAAAACAAACTGTTTTAAACAGGCTGAATTAAAATTAGGCCTGTAATGGGGGTCATGTAATGCTCAGCACTGGTATGGGATGAGATGCATGGATGATGATATTTAACTCTCCCCTTTAAGAGAACCAGCTAAAACTCATTAGCTGCTATGCCAGAGTAGCTCTAGTGCAATCAAGGGGGCTCCACCAATTGACAGAACCTGAGGATCTGGCTTAATGTGTGAAGATAGAAAGGGCTAGACCCCAGCTGGTGTTGGGCTGTGTTGACTTTGATCTACAGGGTGGGTAAGGCCATGTCCTTCTGATGAAGCAGCATCAGTTAGGAGCATTATTTGTGTGACATTTCTATATGGGCAGAAACCAGAGCATAGAAGCAGTTACACAAACCCAAAAGGGCTTTTTGTGCTATAATGCATTTCCCCTGCCAGTCCAGTACAAGCTATACTGACAAGAGCATAATTTTTCCTGCTGAATTGTCTCTCTGCTACTTAGGCCAATGTAGCTATACGGGGAAAGTTGTCTAAGGTTGACCTGGCACAGTTCTCTCAGATTTACTCTCACGATTTTCTGCCGGCAGGCTTGTAATGCAGTCTCCTCTAGCTAATGTTGAAGCTCTGTCAACAGCAATAATCCTTTTAATTCCTGTGGCTAATGATGGTTCTCCCTCTTTTTTTCTGATGTTCGATCTTTTCAGATGTAAATACAGTGACATCAGAAGGCCCGCGAGTGACAGACTCAGTCACCAGGAATAATGGTCTCATCCTTGAACAGCCCTGTGGATCCTGAGGGTAGCTGGCCTTGTGTTCTTCCTTGGCAGCCCTAGAGCCACCATTTTCACTGACCATGCCTTGCTCCTGTTCCCCCAGGGATTAGAAATGTTTCACCCACAAATCCACCCAGCATCACCTTTGTACAATGATACATGTTGTCCTTCTTCACCTCTTGCTGCCAGGACTTCCCTGCATGGAACATGAATTAAAACACCTGAGCAGCAGCTGCAGCTCCTGGCTGTCAGGGGCTTGCTCCATGCCCTTTATGTCCCATGTTTGGGCCAGACAGCACAATAGAAAAGTGTTTTTCTGTAGTGTGTAGAGCCAAATTCTGTTTCCATTTATGTTAGTGTTAATCCAGCATTGCTTCCCTGCCTGTCAGGTGTTATAGTTTCCTTGACTGCAGTGGAGCTATGCCAATTTACAACCAAGACTGGCCCAACAGAAATCCCCCCAATTCTGGTAGTGCTTTGAACACAGCCAGACTCTCCCTTCCACAGATGAAAGTGGTGACCTTGCTACCCAGGTTCAACACTAGACCATGCAAAGTAGGCATTGGAGGGCCCAGCTCTTGATATGTGGTGAGCAAATTTCCTTTCTTATGAGAAACTCTTCCTGTATTGTCACAGTGAGCAATGAAGACAGCTTCACAAACTCCCATTGTGTGGAGATGAATGTGTCCGAATCCTTCCTGTGATGCACACCCAGAATTCAAACAGAAATAAAGACTAAAATCAAAACTGAAAAAAGTGTGTTGTAAATTGCTTCTGATTTCACATGGCATTAAGTATTTGCATTGCAGCAGCTACCTAGAGATTCCAGCTCACATTGGGTCCCAGATGTACAGGGCAATGCACACACACAGTAAGAAAATACCCTGACCCCAAAGTTGCTTGCAATACAAACCAAGAGGGTAGACAAAGAGTGAAAGAGGAATCAGAGTCATAGAAGGGGAAATTAATTGACCAAAGACTGGCTCAGGACTGGCATCCACTTCCCAAACCAATATCCTATGAATGTAACTAGAGGTAACAATTTATATTTTGTCACTGGAAGTTGGTCTGTTGCAAACCTTCATGAAAAGGGCAATGCTTAGCAATAAAGTGGAACTTCAGTTCTATCTACACTGATAGAGTCAATGTTAAGGTTACCCTAAAGCCTAAGCATACCAACCACCTATACCACAAACCCCTAGAGCTGGACCCTGGTGGCAGTGCAGTTCAGCTCCAGAAGCTGTTTAGAATTGCCAGATGAGAGGTTTATCCCATCCCCACTCACCTCCAGACCTGCCCTGTTCTGCATGGTGCTTGGAGCTTACCCAGATGTGCAAGCTTCAAACCAAGGAAGTGTGCCTGAAGCAATCCCACCGTTCTCTGTTCCAGTCTTCCAACTCTGATTCATTCCCTTTTATCTCACTGTGACCATAAGTAGAGACAAGCCGTCCACAAAATGATTGCTAGAAGGGCTCCGCAAGGGAAAGCTCGCATACACCTTATGAAAATAAGAAACACTAAGGAAATACGAAGTATAATAGGGATGGTTTTGGTGCAGGCTACCATGAGAGTTATAGATGGGAAAGGGTGGCTCATATGGCTCTCACTGGTTTAGGATGACCTCAAGGTCAACACTAAATATCAATTTAGATGTTGTCCTGATGGTACAAAAAAGTCTCTGTTAAAACTCCTATCAGTTTCAGCGGGGCCAAGATATCTATGCAAAAGTTTATAACGTTCAGAAAAGTATTGCACATTGACAACAATAATGAGAAGATTTACTGTTATCTGAGCTGCAATGAACAGTTATAAGGGACACACATCTCATATTTTAGGACACAGACAAACAATTAGCTTGGGGTGGAGTAAGGAAAAGATTGCTCAATGGAGCAACTGATTTGATCTTTTTTCTCTGGGTTTTCTGACCTATTCACTAGTCGTGGCACTTGTCAAGACAAGCTACTGAACTGCAAAAAGTAGTCATCTGATATCATATGTTCCTATGTTCCTATTTAAGAGAAGAGACTGGCTGGATTAAGCTTGGTTTAAGTGGCATCTTTAAGGGCACCTATACACGTGCTGTGGGATGGAGAGGAGGCATTTTTATTAGAGCAGCTCTTGGGAGCTGCTCTAATAAAAACATCCGTGGCATCATGTGTATTCAGCATCTGATGTTTCAAAATGGTGGCAGGGGCACTTTGACTAAAACTTGTTCAATGAGCTGTAGTTAAAGCACCCCCACCACCATTCTGAAATGCGGGGACATTGATACAAGAGATTAAAACGCTCCAGCAGACTCAATAAAGCAGAATGCATTGGAGCACGTGTAAAAGTGTTCCCAATCCCTCCACTGAGAGGCCATATTCCAAATGAAAGTTTTATCAACAGAAGTAAGACATTTAGGGGATTCTAGTATGGAACAGCAAGCCAGAGATGAATCACAATGACTGTCTAACTCCCTTCACCTAGCTCATTACCATGGTATCTTGGTTCCTATAGTAGTGACCCCATGCTTATCACCTCATAACCAAAAGATGGATCCTCAAAAGATGGATCCATATAATCCTCTCTTACTATTTACACTGGACAGCTGGAAACCCTCCAGAGAACTGTAGCCTGAAGTCCACCTGCTGACATCAGTTAATAGAGACATCAGTTGTCAAGGAAATTCATATGGAAAACAGGGGTTGTATCTGATTTGTGTGCTCCTTCATGATTATTACTTTCATATACAACTACTTGCATATTTACAATACTTCTTTCACTGCCTGTTTATTAGTTTAAACCTATACCAAGCAGACATTTCAATCTGATAAAAATTCACTCTTCCTCTGTGTCACATTCAAATGCTATGAAAATATACCATGTCACAGCAGTGCAGAAAGGACACCCTTGGGTCTCCAATGTGTTGCATATTGCATTTGTGAACCAAGAGTTCTAGATTTTTGCATTTCTTTTTGTCTCAGACCAACACGGCTGCCAAATACATCCCTGAAACAATGTCCTGAGCACTTTTGGGAAGCAGATCAGCAACTTCATAACCCAGTAACATTGATCAGATTTGTGAATACTGAACAACTGCCTGGACAGACTCCTAGATTAAATAGTTCTTTGGGTCAAAGGTTTTGACATCTTCCATGTCTCAGTGCTGATGAGCATATTCTGGTGCCTAGCAAATAATAAAAACATTTTATATTCCAGAGTAGATATTACATTTATATAATCCCTAAATGAAGGCATCTTCCCTGCCTTCCTTGTGTAAAGAAACTCCACAGTCCATGAAAAACCTGAATGGGAAACTGGGATGTATGTCTACACTGCAGTATGTCTACACTGCAAACCGAAGTGCAGTGTTGAGAAGCAGAAGTTGGGAACCATTGTTCTAAATGGAAATCCATGCTGCTGCATTTACACTGCTTCTCATGTCTGAACTAGCTTGCAGTCTGCAGTGTAGGCGAAATCCACAAACTGTTACGAGTTTCTTCAGAGGGTGCAAACAAAACTAGGTTCAAGATCTCCATTGGGAAAGTAGAACTTGTCTGTGCAAGAAAATAAAATAATAGTTATTTCCCCACACTGGGGAAAATGCAATGATCATGCATGCATAATGAGTCAGGAAGGAACTTTGCAAATTTCCATGGTTCTTGCATCAAACCTGGCACAATCTCAACCTTACCTGCCATCTATCATCTGTACATGTTCCACTTGACTTCTAGTAGCACACCCTGATAGCTCATTAAATGCTACTCTTTGTACTGAATACCCCACAAACATGACTGGTGATAAGAAAGCCACATTTCTAAGAAGTACAATTCACTACTTTTAATGGAATTTGACTCCTGGGCAGAGCGAGAGATTGGGCAGGTAGGCAACTGTCTCTCATTTTCTCTGAGTGGTATTTTACATATTTAATCAAAATCATGTCCTCAGCCTCTTTGTGTGTGTGTGTGTGCGTGTGTGTGTGTGTGCGTTCTTTAATCCTTGTGTCAGTCAGAACAAGTCCCTCAGAGGAGTTGCAGCCCACTTCAAGACTTCCTTGAGCTCTGGCTTATTTCTTGAACCACTGTATTCAAAAAGTAGTTGCTGCAACAATTCTTTCCAGGGTTATGCATTCACCTCGCCTTGAAACAGCAGTGTCCCGTGTTGAGTACACTAGTTTTTATGAACTCGCAAGGGCAGGGGGCATTACTATGTTCCATGTGCCGTAACGTAACGACCTGAGGGAGCTGACCGTTGACCAGCAGTCTGACATAATTGCCACTGAAGATCACCAGCAAATGTCGGGCCATCACCTGGAATAAGAATGACAGCAATGTCAGAGGCACTTCATACTTCTGTTCCTATATCTGCCCCACAGTGTCAGGAATTGAAGGTCAGCAGACATGGTGATCAATCTTTGGAGTCAATGGTCATGATGACAGAATTTGGAGGCAACCATAGGTATCAGAGATGAAAAAGGTTTTTTATGTCCTGATATCCATTTCTCTGCTCAAGATGTGCATATTACCCCATTATATATGATATATTAGGTAGATACTAAACAGTGACTTCCTAGTACAGTTGCCTACTATTTCTGATCCAGCCCCCAAACAAATGCCTTTACAGAAGTGGACAGTCACAAAAGTCACAAGTGGTTTTTTGATATACTTCCTACAAAATTATAGGATGACTGTAGGAGACTGAAAACCTGCTAAGGAAATTCCTCATCAAGCAAGAGGTATCTGGTGCATTCAGAAGGTTAAGTTAATCTGGGTCTGATCTAGGTTACACTAAGGCCCTTCTACTTTAAGGCCACTATAATTTAAGCTCATGTGAAGGCTGCCAGAATCCCACAGGTTGGACTTAATGTAAATGTGAATCAAGCCCTCTGTCCTTAACGCGCTATACATGTGATGACTCCCAGGAGCACAAATGGTCTTTAGTGATGGATAAGTAACTACTCCAACCATAGCTCAGGTTAGCAGTACTGGAATGTTATTACCATCACAGAGCTGTATCAGGTCAGCCTCACAAAAAAAGCCACCATACTTGTTCTTAACTGATAGGCTGCTTAAAGGCCAAGGGCTAAGCAGACTGCAAAGACTAAAATACTTCACCCTAATGGTAATTATAGTTAAGCCAAGTTGGCACAGTTGATACAGGAGCAAGTCTGTATTACTGCTGCTGTTTGTGATGTACCTGTTCCGTCAATAGTGGTAGTCTCCAGGACTCATTCACACTCAATTTTCTTCATGGAAGTATGCGTAAAATCATAGAAAAATACCCATACCCTTGAACTCTCATGCTGAGTCAGAGTGAGGACACACTGGTTGCTTGAGACAAGCCTTTAAGAACTGAGTCTACAAAACAGACTTAGTTTTGACATGACATTACCTAACTTTTAAGCACCTTGTTGCCTATGTAGAATACTCAGCTACTGCAACTGGGATTGATGGAAGACAGGAGCCAGAGCGGGGAGTCACTCTAATAGTCTTTAGGAATGTCTATGCCCTGAGTCTCATAGGTACCCCAGCAACAAGTTCCACACTACAGGGAGACACCAGCTTCTCAGATAAAATCCCTCTACTGAAGCTAACTACCATACCAAGTCAGTCTTTTCTGGCAGAAACAATTAAGAGGAGGAGATGGCAGTGCCTCCCCACCTTGAGGTATCTAGGGTAAACCTCTGACAGATGTGAGACCAATATTCAAGTCCCTGCTCTAAGTCAGGTAGGCAAGATGGATTTAAAACTGAGGCACCTACATAATGGGGAAGTTCTCTAGCCACTGGGCTATTGATTACAAAGAGATCACCTCCTCCCTGGGTTTTATGAAGGCAATTGTCTTCTAAGACCACCAACAAGACTGGACCACACAAGTAAGATACATGTACACCAAGCAGAAATATAGGTCCCTCGGGAACATTACTGGTAGAAATGAAGGCACCTCCAGTTAGGCAACTGCTCAACAGGGTTTTGAGGTTCTATATTTGGGCTTAAATGCCTCAGTTGACAGCTGGTTACCTAAGGCACTTTGAACAGGTAGCATCATGTTACCTCTGGAGCTTCTTGGGGAATGAGCTGCATCAGGTCATTGTATGTCAGAGTCCTTTTCTTTAAGTTCTTCTTGCTGGTTAGGAGAGGGGCTTCTTCAGATGAACTCTCCTCTCCTCTTCCCTGAGCTGGCTGGATGACTCTCTCTATAACAATGCAGAGTTGGTCCAGACTATGCTTCAGGGCTGACTGAAAAGAAAAGGGAGAGCATTCAGGGTCTTTAATAGTGAGCAACACTGTTGTTCTGCCTTTGCTGTCCTTAGCTCTGTGTAGCTGGCAAGGACAATTTACAAGACACTGTTCTGTACATTATCAATGATAATCCACTCAGGAAAGGGTGATTTAAAAATGTTTTAGGATGAAGAGCTATCTGTGCCACTTGGAGCTAGTCACTGTTTCCTCACCAGATACTGTACCTGGTCTAGAATATAATCTCCCTGTAGAAGTAATTTATGTGCAGGCACTGTTCTAGCACAACTGACTTCAGGGTGTTTCTTTGCAACTGCTCACCACCAACAATTTCAATATCTGGGCCAATGAAAATAAGAAGTTACAAGGATGTGTATTTGCAATAGGTGATGCCCGTGATAATGTGCAAGGTTCCTGCTGGTATGGATGAAAATACCCACACCAGGATTTCAAATCATACCCGGTAACAACACTACATTTTAAATGCAGCACTTTTTGAAGGCCATCAAGGTAAGAGTCAAATGTCCTTAGTTAGGTAGAATATCTTTTTACCCCTCAAGCTTTCCAATTGATTTCTATAAGATGGCTCAGGGATTCAGGTCCTATTCGGTATAAGCAAGGGCGTACATTTTTTTTCTTTATCCTGGATGATCTTCCTCCATCAAATTCTCAGAAGCTAGCTGTTTAGAAATGTAAGCACCAGAATGGCCAGGTGAATTACCAGTGAACTGGACATTTGTGCATTCAGTTGTTCATCTACATATTGCTAAATCCTCGCCCCACAGGAAGGCACCCAATAACAAAGTAATTCAAACACAGGAAATTGTTTTATTTTTGTGAAACCCACAGGGCGCAATTTGCCAGCGCACTCTGGATTTTTCTGCCACTCCGGTGATCCCAAGTAGAAAAACCCAACTCATTTAGTAGGTTCAACCACTTCTTAGCAGTTTTGTGTTGCTGAAGCAGCATAAAGCAACAAGGGCATACTGAAAAAAAACTGTGCATAAACAACATCCATCATTTCTTCTAAACCCTAAACTTACTAGTTCATTATTTACCTCTTGGTTTCTCTTCAGCTCTGCAATATAGTTTGTTAAGGACTCAAGACACTCTTCCAGGTTGAAGTAGACAAACCAAAGCTGGGTAAGGTGGCAAGTGTTAAGGAAGGAATAGAATTACTTTATATATGCCCATCTATCTGTAGCTCTACCACTTTGGGGTCTTCAAAGGCTTCAGTGCAGAAGCAGAGTCTGTGCCTGCCATGGAGACTGCTGCTAGCTAGGGGAGCCAGACTACAACCCACAGCGTGACTGCAACTCTTTCACTCTATCTTTTTTTCCTCTCTCTCCCTCTCCAAAAGGGGCCTGATTTTCTGAATATGCTAAGCACCACCCCTTTTAAAAACAAGTCCCTTCAAGTAAAGTATCTAAAAATACTAGATACTTAAATATGTGGGGGCTCTGTATTATGTATTTGCATGTCACTGTCTTTAAAATACAGCTTGTAATCACTTACAGACAGGGACCACATTTTCCTCTATACTTATACTACTGTGAGCACACCAATAATACTCACCAAATAATAATTATTAGGAATTGTCATTATCATGTATTTATATCCCACTTTTGGGAATAATTTTCACCACAAAGATATTGATGCGAAACCCACTAAAATAGCAGGGGGAGGACACAACACATTCTGAAGATCCTCTTCAGTGGAAAGATTGATAAATGCCTCTGTATTGTCAGGCACTAGAGAGAAAGATACTGTACCTCACAGCACAAGGATACTTGTAGAATGCTCTGAAGCCTATCCGTAGCATCTGTAATCCCCACAAGTAAATTATGTCCCATGAAAGCTTCGTTGGCAGCTGCTAGCCTTACATCTGTATTCACATTTATCTGTCAAATAACATGGGAGATAATAGCATGTTCCGTAGTAACTTTCAAGGCCAGCCCACAATCAAGAATTTTAAAGAGTCTGATGGTCTTAAAGTCCTAAGTGTCTGGAAAATAGCAATAAGAGAAACTATGCCTTTAAGAGAGGATTTCAAAAAATGCTCAGCTCTAGCCTAACCACCATCACTTGATTGAAATTGTTTTAGCAACCAAATTATATTCAGAGGTATTATCACAGTTATCACGGAACATAAATCATATTCATAGAAGTTAGGGATGGTTATGACCTGTAAGATCATGGTCCTTCCTCCAATCACCCCCCAAGTCAAAAGTATCCCATACAGTACTTTTTTTATTCCAATTTTCTGCCTAGAAATGTCCAGGAATAGAACTTCTCCCACCTCCTTCGGAAGACTATCCCATGGTCAATAGCTCTCCTCATAACAGGCCCGATCCAAAGCTCATCAAAGTCAATAAAAAGTCTCCTGTTGGACTTTGGATCAGACCTGGTAACTTTTAACTTTCAAATCCATCCTTAAAATTATGCTTTGCTGCAATCACTACATAGCAAAAATAGTCTACTAATGTTCTGAGTCCATTGCCCATCATGCTGGTTAATAATGTATCACTATTTCACTGATTAATAGTGTACTCTACCATCAGTTTGTCTCCATCTCTTGTCTCTTATCTTAGACTCAGACTGCAAGATTTACAGTGCTGGCACTGTCTTTTTATTCAGTGGTTTGTACAGTGCTCAGCACAATGGATCCCCAAGAAGGCTCCTTGGTATTGCAATAATACAAATAATAAATCATTAATAATGTAGTAATAATGATCATACAAACATTAAATAAATAAATAAATCAGGTTTTCTGACATGCAACCTCAATTTTACTTTTACAGACTATTTCTTCATCCAATTACATTGAGCTCATTTTAAAATATTTTGTCCACTCTTTGGCAAACTATTTTTTGCACTCTTTAAGCTTTTCAAATATATTGACATAATTACTTTGCTCCCTCAGTATTTGCTGGGAAAGGATTACCATGCTTACGTAAGTGATCACATGAACAACTTCTTACCTTTCTTTGATATCGGTCAATAATCAGTATTATGATTATAGTGACTGCTACTGCAACGAAAGTCACCAATATGCTGATTTCCCAGTAGTGTCCAAAAGCATACAGCCGCATTATGGAATAAATATTTGTCCAGAGAGAAATGTAAAAAATCTAAAAAGACCTACAGAGACTTAGTAAGCAATACCCCCAAAATGAGAACTCAGAAAAAAAATCAAGAAGAACAAAAGAACTGCTGTTCCTTTCCTCACATGTTGGTGCCTTCCCATAAATTAATTAAATCCCAGGGATTGTCTGACAGTGAAAATGGAGAAAAGTCCCATCTAATAAGAAACTGGGGGACAGAAATTATAGAAGTAACTTCAGGACTGTATGAGTTCCTGGTTTATAATAAAGAAGCAGTGATTATCAAAGACAGCAAGTGAACTATTTATGATATGTCACACTTAAGAAGGATCTTAACTAAATTCCTTATTTTAATAAGAAATTCATTCACTGATAACAACTTACTACAGTCACTGTGTTTATAATGTCCTCATGCCCAAGCACTCAGGGTACTGCAGGGACTAGTAAAATTAAATAATGTGCAGGTGACGGCCTCAGAGACCACTCTAGGAACATAGAGGAAGAGACTTCTAACTTCTAATGAAGGAGAGCAGAGTCCTATTCATCTGGAGGTAACTTGGGGTGGTATATTTTCTAACAAGGGGATGCCTAATGAGGATACATAGTTTAATGACAGATAGAATGCTATGCTGTGGTATGTTCTAATATAATGTGATATAATTCATTTAAATTAAGCCAAGAAATATATATTTAAACATCTACTAGAGAAAACAGGTAAACCTATATGCAATGAGTGACCAGAAACGCCTGTGAAAAAAGAAAGACAGCATAATTACTTAAACCAGGACCAGTTTACACCATTCTGTTCATGTTAAGGGGGCTATAACTGGCACAGGTTTAATTTAGTCCCAGTTTAAGGCTCAGGAACCCTGCCAATGAAGTGTAAAGTGGCATTAATGTAAATGAGAACCAGGTCCAGAGTATTACCAGATGGTTTCTGAGAGCAAGGCAGGGTAGACAGTGGCACCTACTCCCATGTGAAGGAATTCCACTCACTTTAGGACCATGGCAGAAAAGACTTTGCCATCTAAACTGGGGGTCCCCAAAATTGGGTAGTGTAGAGATCTGCCTTGTTACAGAGCAAATTCTGGGATTTTTCAAAGGGGTTCAAAAGCCAAACTTGGTGGGACACCTACTACCCACATGTGCCATGTAAAATCCATGTGTCTACTGTGTCAAATCCCAAAGGAATGAGCACTAATTCCCATAGGCTCCTTTGAAAAGTTATAATACATCATTCATAATACATCCATAATGGCCCAAATCAATAATCCCCCAACCAGGATCCTTACCACAGCAATAGCTATTCTGAAAGCTCTGGAGTTGTAGAACATGTAGCGTCTTATTTCAGGCTTTAGAACTGGGTTTTGAATTAAACTTCTCCATTCATCCATTGTCATCTGTTAGGGAACCAAAACCAAATGAGCTCTACCTACTTTTTCATACAGAGCTCTAAGTATCGTCAGAAAACAAACTGAACAGTGGTTAATAAAGAGCAAGGACAGTATTTCAAATTATTAGATTAAGAGAATTGGAACTTAAAAGGCTGGGGCTGCCAGGAAGTGAGTCCAGCCACTGCACCGCCCCAGCCCCACTGCACATCTGGTGGCAGAGAGACCAGCTGCATGCACCATGGCCCAGACTGTTCCATTCCCTAGGCTGGCTGGGACCAAGGAACCCATTGCAAGCTGGACAAAATCCCTCAGCGGGTCGGATCCAGCCCACAGGCCATATTTTGCCCACCCCTGTCCTGGAAGCGTTGCTGAAACTCTTTGTGAGACAGACCCACCATACTGTAATGAAGCTGCCAAAAAAATCATTGTGGGAACCAGTATGAGACTGAGGCCATATTTAAAAGTGCACAAGGGTTTTCAGCCTAGTCCCAAGCCAATGCATCAGCAATGCTGTGTCCTCCAGAAAGCAGATACTTCTTTCTCTGTTACAGTACTTTCTTTTTCAGCACATGGAATGGTTAATTTAACTGCTGAGTAATTAGTGGCAAGAGCATTACTCAAGTCTAACTCTTCACTAACAGTAGTCCTAATTTTGTTCCAATTTGCGTCAGTGAGAGTTTGGCCTCTTACTGCAAAGGCAGCAACATCAGGCCTTTCAATATGATGGAGAGCACTATTACATTGTGTATAGTTTTTTTCCCCTAGAATCAGGCAGAAATTTACACGGTGTAACAATGAACTACACAGGAATAACTGGTAGCCTGTCCATATATTTGACTTTGAATAACAGATATGCTGTCAATTAGACCTTGATTTCTTGTTACAGATACAAAATGCCACAGGCATAAAAATACCTGTCACATCTGCAAGCCGTTTGGTAACCAGGTTATTACTGAGGAGCTTACCTGAATTCCCAAGGTCTTCAGTTTTTCTACACAAAGCTCCAGATCAAAGGAGATGGAAGAGCAGCTATTGTTAGCACTGAGAACTGTAAGCACCTGGCCATTGTGAAGCTCTGCAAAGCATCAGAAGACAAGTCTGAGTGTGATGATAATGTTCGGATCAGTGACTTGTTTTCATCACAAAAACTAAAGAGTGCTTGACCATGAGGGAATAAGAGAAAACCAATCACATGGAGAAGATTGCAACATGTAATGTATCCCAAGCTCTCTCTCCAGCATGTCTAATAAATCACAAAAAGGAATAGTGTCACAACTATTATAATGTTATACTATGAGGTTGTACTCCAATAGCTAGTTACACTGGAGAAACAGAGGTGGAAGCAAATTCAGCACATGCTAAAAGGGGAAGTGATCTGTTATAGCATGATATTCTGATCTCCTAAGGAGTAATGCACTACAGTTGTGGCACCATTCCACTTCAAGCTGGTCAAAATGCAGGGTGGTCTGAAATGTCTGATTTCTTAAAATTAGTTTTACCCCAAATTGTGAAACATAAATTCTGAAGAAAAAAAATCAGACACTCAAAATACGGTGTTTCTGAGATGGAATATGATCTCTATGTTGCCACAGATGTGGAAACAGGTAGTCGAGGAGTCTAGAAGTTCGAAGAACCCCAGCCTATGACAGTCTACATGCTTCCCCATCACCACAGATGCTGAGAGCCTGTCCTAGGCTTTCCAGACTCTAATTTGCAACAATCCAACAAGGATCCTGGAAAATCTGAGGGCCCTGGAAGTAATCAGGATGCAGGAGCTGAACCTTGGTTAGATCTACAGCTATTAGAGCAGGGGCAGGCAATTATTTCGGGCTGAGGGCCACTTACCCAGTTTTGGCAAGCTGTTGAGGGCCACATGGTAGCCCTGCCCTTGACAGCTGCCCCTCCCCCAGTCACCATCTTGGGACCAATGTCTTGAGACCAATGTCTCAGGTCCCAGAGCAGGGCACAGGCTGGCAGGGATCTGTGGAGCCGGGCTGGGCTGCACCAGCAGGGAGAGGGGGGAGCTGGACCGGATCCATAGAGCCCCCACCAGCCAGGACCCTGTACCCCTGCCACCCTGCTCTGGGCCCTGCCGGCGCTGGCTCCAGGACACTGGTGCGGGCCCCATGCTCCCGCTGGCTCCCCACCCACTCACTCCCAGTGCCCCCAGCCCCACAGTACAGGAGGGGGGAAGCATGCAGCCCTGACCCCTGCTCACCAGCAAGGAAGGAACTGGTGCTGAGCAAAGGGAAAAGCAGCCCCTTGTCCACCCTGTGACTGGCGCTCCCTGCTGCAGCCGCTCGCAGCCCACACAAGGCTGTCCTGAGCAGACACAGGCAGCCCCAGGCGGGCTGCGAGTGGCTGCAGTGCAGGGCACCAACCACAAGGCAGGTGAGGGGCCACTTTTCCCCGTGCTCAGCACCAGCTTGTAACCCACCCCTGCTGCCAGCCTGGGCCCCGCGCCAGCTCCAGGCTTGCCCATTAGGGCTGTACTGTAGCAGGAGCAGCTGCTCAGTGCAGAGGAAAGCAGCATCCACACTTGCCACACTGGGCAGTGGTTGCTGCTGCCACCCACCTGGAGCTCACGCACTGGGCAGCACAGACGCAGTGGTGGCAAACACTGCCCAGCATGGCAAGTGGGGCGGGGGAGATTTCCTCTGCGCTGAGCAGCTGCTCCCAATGGGCGAGCCCAGACCTGGTACGGGGCCCAGGCTGGCAGCAGGGGCGGGTTACAAGCTGGTGCTGAGCATGGGGAAAAGTGGCCCCTTGCCCATCC
>NW_017729011.1:8850374-8865965 GCF_001723915.1 Gavialis gangeticus | reverse complement strand
GGGCAGGGGAAGGGTCGCTTTTCCCCATGCTCAGCTTTTCCCTGGGGTCCTCCCCTGCCCTTCCCCCCCTCCCCTTACCTGAGTTTCCCACGCCAGAGCAGCCACATGGTCCCAGGCAGGGCAGGCCCTGCTGTTGCAGGAGCCCACCAGGGCTTCACCTGGGTCTTACTGCCCCTGGTTCCTGTCATTTTTGATGGAAACCAAGGGCAGATAAATCTTAATTTTCTAAATTTTTTAGGGGCCCTGCAGGCCAGATAGAATGGGCCAGATCCAGCCCGTGGGCCGTATTTTGCCCATCCCTGTATTAGAGCATTCCCAGATATGTTCATCAGGATGCCTGGAGCTGAGGTAGTCCTCCTGATGGGGCTTCCCTGAATCCATGGACTCGAGAAACACTGGGGTATTCAACAACATGTTATGAACTCAGGCCAAGTTCCAGGAAACCCTGCCTTTAGTGAACAAAAAGTTCATCCAACCTGAGATGTTTTAGAAGAACATTTCAGCTAGGGACAGAAGTTACACGTAACCGGTTTAAGTAAACAAAAACCAGTTTAAATCTGTAACAGAACATATATTCAGTGCACATAAACCAGTTTCAAAATGGCTGAAACTGGTTTGACATAAACCTGGTTGAATGTAGTATTAGACTTAACTGATTTGGGTCAAACCGGTTATGGAACTTCTGTCCCAGACCCCTTCCTGGTTTAAATTAAATCAGAGTCCCCCAGCATCCCAGATGCTTTGCAGCCCTGGGCTGGGCTGTGCTGTCTGCTCCAGAGAGCAGGGTTGACCCCACCCCTCTTCCCCTAGCCTGAGCACTATCACTGCTCCAGCTGGCTGAGGAGTTGGAGACTGCAGGCACATCAGCACCTTCCTGATTTCGCCCTGCCCCATCCCCCCTCGCAACTCGCAGCTCAAGTAGAGATACCCCCCCACTCCCTACCTCCCCTCTCCCACAGCATGGAGCCCAGCCTGTATCTGGTGACATTCACACCACCCCCATGCTAGCTAATGCTGAGAGGTGTCTGTGCATGTGTGTCTCCTTGTTTCTCTGGGAGAAAGGCTAACAGAACAGTGTCTGCTTAGGGCTTTTTGGAGCTAATCAACAGGTCAGCTAGTAATGTCCCTCCATTCCTTCCTTGGAAAAAGCTTTTAAGAAGAGCTTGAACTAATGAGAGAGGCTTTGTTTTCTTGATGGGCTGATAAATGTTGTGTTACCAGCTCCCTGCTGGCTCCCTCGCCTGTCAGGTTTTCTGCAGACAGTATGAAGAAGCAGGGAGTGCCTTAGGGTGCTAGCCAAGGGCCAAGGTCTGGCAACACTCCTATCCCTTGAGCAGCAAGCCAGAAAAAGCCTGGGGTTGTGCCTGGGATTGTGCAGGCAGGGGAAAACCCATCCCTAATCAAAGCATCCTGCCCAGGCCTGACCACACCCCCCACCCCTTAGCTCAGCATTGTAGAAGGGATGGGAGGGCTGCTGTAGCACCTCCCCCACTCCACCTATCTCCTAGCCTGAGCCACCACAGGCATGTGCCTGTATTTCTTTATTTAAAAGTGAATGACTATCCACCTCGAAATCTGTTCAAGCTCTGCAGGGTAGACTAACTTGCAAAAATTGAATCAATTCAGACTTTTTTGACTGGCTGTCCCTAGTCTTCAAGTTCAATGAATCAACATTGTCTGTTTTGTTCAGTGCTGTTGATTTACTTCCATTCCCTCAATGGTGGGCCAGCCAGGGGAACTTGGGACTGCACTAAATTATGCTGGCTGCAGCACTCTCCAATGGACTATTGCACTGGCTAAGAATAAGGCAGAATTCTGTGCACTCGGCCCCACCCCACATAAATCCAGCAAGCACCCACCTATTTTCTACACTACCCAACAATTGCCTCAGGCCAGGGAACAGCAAGGAAACCAAATTCCTTCTCAGACCGTGAGGGTGTGATCCATCTACAAGAAAAAACTGAAGAGTAAGCGTATTTCAAGATCTGTTGAGTATGTGAAGTAACAATACTCCGTTTGGTTTCTGAGTTAACTGTTTCATCACAATACAGCACTGTGGTCTAGTCCAGTGGTTCTCAACCTTTTTTGTACCAAGACCCATTTGTAAACATTGATGGCCAGTCCCAACCCAGTGCCTCTCACTTTCAACTCACTGACCCCCGCCCTCAGGCTCCTGCCCCCAGTGTGTGGGGCAGGGGAGGGCCCAAACAGCCCCTAGCAGCCCCTAGCAGGCTGGAACTCTGAAAGCCTGCAAGAGAAAAGCTATGGTCCCCACATCTTTCTCCTTTAAAGAAGAATTCATTTTTTAAGTTTGTTCACAACCCTTTCATATATTCTCGAGACCCACTTTTGGGTCGCAACACTTGGGTTGAGAAACACTGGTCTAGAGGATTAAGCGCAGGAAAGACATGAAGCCACTTACTCATCTTGTGACTTGGGCTAGTTACTCAGCACAAAGTCTAATAATATTGGGTACCTGACTTTAAATGTCCAGGATTTTCACAGGGGCTTAAAACCCACAGCTGAAGCTGGAGTTGACAAGAGCTGCAAATGAATGCTCAGCACCTCTGGAAATCAGGCATTAGCTCCTGGATGTCTCAAGCTGGGCAACCAAAAATGACAGTACTTAGAATGAGCAGACATTTCTACAGATATGACTATGGCCTGAATTCCAGAGGGCTTGAGCATCTGCCACCCTTATTCATTTAATTTAGGAGTCACTTTGAAACCTTGGCCCCTTGTCCTGCAGCTGGGGATTTGCATGGACAAATCACTTCAGTCTGTTGTAGAATCATAGACAAGCAGGGCTAGAAGGGACCTGCAGAGGTGATCTAGTCCAACCCCTTGCCAGAGGCAGGGTCATTCCTATCCAAACCATCTTACACAAATCCATTGTCTAACCTAGCAAAACTACACAATCAACCCAGACACAACACAAGACATAATGCCCTAATCTGCCACAGATAAAGGAAGTGGACCACAGCAACCACTATCCTATTGCTGCAAAAGTTGTTAAAATACCCTCCAGAGATCCCAGGATGAGGGCCACACCCCCTGCTAGAGGAAGACAACTCACCCAACCCCTTTCCCCAACAGTCCATAACAATCTGACCATGGAGTAAAATTTCTTCCTGAACCCAAATATAGGGATTGGTCTGACCCTGAGTGGAGGGGCAAGATCCTCTAGCCAAGGGACTCTGGGTTTAAGTTCCAGCAGGAGCACTGGCACATCCAAGACAGAATCCCCAGCCCTGGATGCAACCAACAACCAATGTTAGTGAGGAAAATCAGCAGCAGGCAGGGAAAAAATTCCCTCCTGGTTCCATGCAGCAACCAGCAAAGCTCAGAAAAATGGGAAATACCCATAGCAGAACATAAGCATACCTATGCCTAGATCATTCCTAACCAATACCTGTCAAGTTTCTTCTTGAACACCTCCAATAATGGAGATTCAACAACTTCCCTTGCAGTCTGTGCATGAGACATGTTATATAAGGATTCATTATTATTATTATTATTATTATTATTATTATTATATAGATTCAGAACTATGGTCAGTCTGTAAAGGAGTATTGCATTATCCAACATAAGCTGAGGAAGGGGTTCATTTTACAAATAAAGGCCACGATTTTCAAAACTTTCAGTGCCCAAGTTGAGGAGCTGTAAATGATCCTGATTTTCAGCATGTGGACACTCACCATTCCTAGAAAATCAGCCCTTTTGATAGGGTTCCAAGGTAAGCCCTCCAAAACAGAAAATGAATAAAGATCAAAGTCCACCAAAGCCTATGAGACCCATCAGGCTAACATGGCTAAGGCACAGCCAACTGTGGCTAGCATCATGTTAGGCTGCCTTTGACTCCCTGACCAAGTCCATTTACAGCTGAGCCGACCAGCAGCGGCATTTAGCTCAAGTCCAGAACAGGACATACTCATGTACCAAGATGCTGCACCCAAGATAAAAGATAAACAACCCTGAAAAAATGCATCTTCTCTTAGTTTAATGATACTTGATTCAATATTCATTGTTTGTAATTGGCAACTTAGGTTGTTTGCTTACCTTTCACTAAGTGGTTCTTACAGTAGAAGATGGAGGAAGAGGGAGAAGACAAGGAACCATTTTTCTCAGCTCCATTTGCTTGGCTTTCATGTGACATGGTGAATAAAATGTCTCTATCAGGATCTCTTAGCTTGACTGTTATAAATCAAACACTCCACATTCATGAATTCCCTCCTTTCCTCTTTTATTGCAAGGAAGCAGCCAGGAAAAACCAAGTCAGCGTGTTAAAAAAAACATTCTCCTTGTTGTGGAGTAGATTATGATTTTTTTTTCACAGTGAAGAGTAATCTCATTGTCTTCAATAGGGCTATTAACAGGATCTTTTCTGCCTGCGCAGGAGTCACAATTTAGCTCTGCAAGAAAGAAAAGAAATGACGACACTTTGGCCTCTGCTTCTGTTTCTGAAGGAATATGGTATACACCCAAACAAGTGTTGTTAGGTCATGCCTCCCCACAATCCTCTGAGACCAACGTATACCCAAGACATGCCATATTAGTATTGGCTTCTTTAGGCATTGTTTCCACATGTACACATTTTAATCAATAAAACAACAAGAAAAATCATCCCATAATTAAACACTACTGTTTACACTGTGCAGGCAATTAGTCAGTTAATGAGCCTGATTTTGCTTCTCCTGAAGCCAACAAGAGGTTTGCCATTTTCCCCAATGAGAGAAGGTCAGGGGAATTGTAAATATACACCTGCCAAGTTCTGCAGTCACTGAAATACCGAACCATTAATGTTGGGCAGTGCACAAGTATAGTGCAATGCATGGGTAGAGGAGAAAGGAAAACCCAGTTTAGATAAGGAATACACAAATAGACATTTAGAGCGCCTAAGAGAAAGATATGTTCCGAAACAAGCTAGAACTTCCAGCTGGAACCTAGAGAAATGTTTGGGGAAATGTTTAGCTTAAAAAACCATACAAACTATTTTCATGTTCATTTTTCAATACACCTCTGCCCTTCATTTGCAAGTTCCAGATGGTGCCCGAAGCAGATGTGACCCTGCTCCACAGCAGAGACAGAGACCGTTCCATCCCATTTTCAGTTAAATGCGGCTGAATCAGAAAGCCTGTACATTTCAGATCAGTTGCCAGCATCTCCGGATGTTCCTCCAAACCAAACATCTGAACATGTGCACCACAGTCACATTACACCCCGGCACTCATTTACATTTCTAGCAAAATCGACATAATTCTCCACAAATACCCATTGCTTCTTCAGCCCATTTCCCATCTCACCCCTAACCCAGGTTCCCAGACTGTGGCTGCCATCCTTAGGAGTTTCGACAGGTCTCCCTTGCCAAACACATCAATGCCACTCCCCAGTTACACGCAGGATTGCTGTAATAGAATCCATAAGTATAAATGAAATTTAATCCAGTTAAATGACTATATCATATTCATCAGCTGAAGCACAGTCAAACAGGAAATTGATGCAACATGTGCTATGTGAAAAGATTTCTATGCTTACAGAAAGTGCCTGCAAAGGGCAGAAAACTCAGTTAAAGGAGTAATGCTCTAATACTCTGGCATAATGAATGGTGCACTTGTGTCTGCATGTATATACCATTTTAAACATTTTTCCTCCTGCCTGCTTAGCTGGTTGCGTGTGTACTCAACCTTATCAAAACAAGAGATCTAGTATTGGGGGGTGAGGGGCACCACTGAAAAGTAGCTTTCTTCTGAGAGCTCATATGTACCCACATGTGCCCTGCCGTCATCCCATTGATCCCACCCTCTGGCACCAGCTCAAATGAGTAACATGCTTGGTTTCAGAAGTAAGCTTCTCTGCACCTCAGTTTCATTGGAGAAACTGAGGCAAAACAAGCACATTGCCCAAGCTTAAAAGGAAAGTGATGAATATTTTTCCTCCTCCCCCCAGCACCTTTTACTTTAAACCCAGCACTTCGGTGGGAAACAAGAGAGAAAACAAGAAAAAGAAAAACCACAGAATAGAGTGTATTTTTCCCTATACAAACACAAAACACAGCATCAGTGCTGGGGTCATGTAAAGCTACAGACAAACCAGGATTCTCTGGTTTAGGCATTTCAGACTTTTCAGTCACCTGGGATGTGCTTGCCTTAGGAGACCACTTCAAAGGCAACAGCTAGTTCAGAGCGGGAAAACCTACCTCCTGTTAACAGACAGCAGACAGCATTGACAGCAGCTGCAGGGAAGGTGCAGACAACATAGCTTTATAGTTTCCTTTCTGCCCAGCGTGCATCTCATTTCTCTTGGCTCGCTTTTATCACAGAAGTAATGCCCCTTTTGGGAGGTCTCTCTTCCCCACACTCTTCCCCCTCTCTACCTTCTCCTCTCCCCCCACATTAACATTAACATTCTCTCCCTCACTGCCCAAGCTCCCAAGGGCTCTACCCTTATCTCCTATTCACTCCCTAAGATCTGCCAGAGCTTCTCCTGTGACTACTTAATTTGTCTCCTCAGTCCACGCTAAGCTACTGCATTTCCATTTATGCCATTCCATATTTTGGCTAAACTCCAGATTAGACCCCCCACATAATAAGGGGATTCAAAAAGCTTACCTGGTCCAATCATGGTTCAAATGAGCTCTACCCTGGTCATTCTTTCTTCTTTCTTTGTATGGGAATATCCAACACTGGACACTTTGTGCCTTCACACTGTTCAGCCTTGGGACAAAAAAGTCTTGGTTATCTGGGGTGCTTCAGCTACTGTACAGAGCAGCGACTGCAGGAATAAATCACTCTTATTCCCCATAACTCTCAGGGCCAAATAAGTACATTGGTGCAACCACTGAAGTCAACAGGCTTGCAACAGACATAGATGGGCCCCCACCCAGCTTCTCACTTTCATTACCCTATGTTGCAAGCACTAGCTTGCTACATATCTCATGTGCGTGTGAGTTTAACCTCTGCCATATTTTACATAAGAGTTTTAGCCCTCTTGAGTTCTCCAGAAGTGTTTCAATATCTCTCATAATAGTAGAAATAGACTCAAGCTGTAAAATTCGGACCCAGTAGATTTCCTATTTAGAGGAGTTCAAATCTAGGTTATACCCTACAGGTCTAAAGTTGATCGCCGGGATGGTCCAAAGGCTGCACTTGCCCCTAAACAAAAGTGTGGCTCACATTGAACCCCTAACCAAGTTTTATAACTTAAAGCAGGAAGTTATAAGTAGGAGTAAAGTCAAAGTAAAGTTTTAACAATGGGGCTATGGGTTGGTGCCTGAAGGTCAACCACTGTAAAAATAAATGTTGAAATAGTCAAGCGAAACTTGTTTCATGGACTGCAGTCATTTCCAGGGTGGAGACATTCCTCTAGCCAGGCCTGGCTTTGATGAAGGCTTCAATTCACTGTTCTTGCTGAATGCTGTACCCTTATCCATCATGCCCCATACCAGACACCGCAGTGTCACTGCTGGTGAGTGATACACCACCATGCATAAATTCCCATATAACAAGTCCAGTGAACAGAGATGGACAGTGGTAGGCATGCTGTTTGTTTTCAAGAAAAGCACAACTGCCGTGCAGATCTCCCTCAGTGATTAACCAAGGGTGTGCAAACTCTCCCCTGCATGAGATACTTAGAGATCAGGAAATTCACTCAACAGCCCAAGGGCCCAGAGTGAAGCACTTTGTGTCATAACATATTTGGCAAAGTCATACAAATCACAGACAAATATAGATAGGAAGAATGGGAACCACATACCCAGGCCTGAGAATTCGCTGAGTAGTCACAAAAACGAGATGTTTCAGTAGGGTATTTCCCTGATTTCATTTACAAATATATATCTCTGTAGAGAAGCCAAATAAAAGTGCTTTAGGGGCTGAATCCCAGGTCCTTGTTCAGCAATATTCAAATCCATTTCAAAACAGGAGAATGCACAGTCACCCGGGCCAAACGGCAGACATGATATCACCTCCCTCACTGCTGCATCCAAGCCAGCTTCTCCCTGAAAAACGGAACGTGATCAAATATAAAACCAGAAGGGGTCTCATCACAGTTTTCTTTCCATCTCAGTCTACTGCATTACAGGAAAATGATTGCAACTTCCCTAAGCACAGGGGCAGTGCAGGAAGAGAAGAGGTTCATTTTGAATGGTCTGTAGTCATGATCTTGCTGGATAATTGGGACATACCAAAACCAGACAAATATAAACGGCTTTACAAAGGCAGAGACTAGATCTAAGGGCAGATCTTGGCATTTCTTCATGTTAGTGCATACGGATCAAAATTTAAGAAAACAGTTCTCTTTACTGCATACATTCCCTAGAGAATATGATCACATCATTCTCCTGTAACTGAATTCCTCTGCTCTAGTTTACTACAGACATTGTGGGCAATGTGTTAATTGAATGGCAGAGCCGCATTGAAACCAGATTTGACGTCATACTTGTTATCTGCATGGGACCTTATATTGGCAACTGCAGGCTGATAGAATAAAAGCATCTGTTCCGCTTGGTAAATCAGACACTTTCTTTGTCACTAGCGCACAGGATCACTTCCCCCCACAAACCCAGCCATGCCAAAGCTTGCAATGCAACTGCATCAAAAGGAATAATTGTGCTTTCCTCCTCTTCTTGCCTAGCAAAGGATCCAGGGAGAGCAATAAAATGGTGACATAATGTTTAGAAAGAAGACTGGGAGCGCGCTGTTAAAAACGGCCTGTGGCAAACCACAGATGGGGTAATAAACATGAAACCAAATCTCCCTGGCTGCTTAACTGCTAATTTGTGCCAGTGCATAAACTGTACATATCAGTCTTTAGCAAAAATTACAGTTCAGAGCCAAAGCTTCACCCTATTTAAGTAGCAAAATTCCACGGTTTGCAAAGGAACCAGGACCTAGCTGTTAGGAACAAATCCTACTTGCCACTCTGATGGCTGCAGAGGGGTCTTAGATGTAGTAATTCAATTATGCTAATGGGGGAAAAAACTGACCCCCTTGCCTAGGTTACCCATGCTCCCTGCAAATTACTGCGTGCCAGGGCATATGCTCCCTACTTGCTATTCTACAACTACATTGGAGTGGACTACAGCTAGTGGATCTGTCATGATGTATATCCATCAGACACTGCTGCTTGCCAAGCTGGAGTGCTTGAGCTGCAAGAGCTTAGTACAGTATGGATACTTGGGTATTACTTGTCTGTTACTCTCTAGCCTTTCCCACGTGGAGATTACCAATGCTAAGAAGCAATATTGAATTTTATTAGTAGACGTTTAGGACAACTAATCTAAAGGTCCCCAAAGTCACAAATAAAGAGACTGAACTCCTATGACTAACATTAACTGAAGAAATACTCAAAATCACAACTTTGGACCCTCACTCACAATAAAGCACAATATGCAAAATATCCCAGAGTATGCCACAGGGGAAAACTGAGGGAGACAAGGGCACTGCCGATGCCCTGCCATTGAAACTCTTGACAGTTCCTGTTTCTCATCATCTTACCTCCCTTTAAAAGTGCTTTATTTTTGATGATTTACTAATGTGTTTTAATAGCGTTGTGGGTATCCAAATTAGGTGCACTGCTCTATATCACTTTTGGTCCTTCTTTTCACTTTGTTACACACAGATTCTACTTCTGCCTTTTTTCAGCCCTTTGAGATAGCCCCATCCTTCAAATGCTCCTGAAGATAATTGCTAATGCTTTCCAGATTGTTTCAACTATTTTTTTTAAGTACTCTTGGGCAAATTTCATCCAATTTTGTCAATTGAATGCATCCAACTGATCTCAATAGCCTCCCTCAGTTCTGGCCTGCATTTTTATCCTTGGTTGACATTCAGTGCATTAAGTGCCTGGTCAAAAATAACCTTACTTCTGTGAAAACTAAAGCAGAATAGGCCTTGATTGCTTTGGTTCTCTGTGTCATCCATTGTTTCCTTTTCTTCCCCATTAAGAACAGACCTCTTCTTTCCTTTGTTTTCTTTAGACGTCTAATATATTTATAGTACCTTTTCTTTCTGCCTTTTATGTTCCTTACTAGAGGTAACTTTTGTACCTTGCCCTTTTTGATTTTATCACTGTATGCTGCACTGTTCCCATCCAGTTATCTTTAGACATCTGGTGTTGTTTCTACTTTTGCACAATTCACGTTTAATTATAAGGTCATCAACCAACTATTCAGATGTGACCCAGTTCCACAGCAGAGAGAGAGACCATCCTGTCCCATTTCCTGTTAAATACACAAGACCACCAATTGAGACAGGAGCCACTTGTATTTTCATGAAGCCTAATTTTTCAGTGGAAAAATATTTCCATCAAAAATTTCCTGCCAACCCTAATCAGGAAAGGGTAACAGTGTTTGGAAATGTCCTTTGCTCTCCTCTCATACATATACTTACCACCTCTTGTTCTCTGGACCTGTTGTTAAACACAGTTCATAGGAAGCCATGAATCAGAAACTATTAGATATAATAACTATATTTCCTAATATTTCTGAAAGTATGTATTTAAGATAAAAAATTGCTGCTGCTTATGAGATAAATTACAGCTCTTTTATTTCTCCCTATTTCTGTCTGATTGCCTGCAAAGCTTAAGGTAAGTTAAAGGTCCAAAGCACTACTTCCCTTTGCATTATCATAATACGGACAAACAAACAAAAAAAACCCCTTCTGTTGTCCTGAATAATGGCTCCACTATTGATCCAACAGACTCTTCATTCGATTTTTTGAGGCAGCTGAATGTAATTTAACATGTTTTTAGTCTAATGCCAGTCTGAGCCAATATAATTACTCCATGAGTGTAATACCAAAAAAATTGATTAGTATAAGCTACTTTCTTTTGGCAAGCTGTTTTTTTTGGGGGGGAGGAGGGGGTTGTTGGGGGGTGGTATCTTTTTTCTAGATAACACTGTTTTGGTGGTTCTTGATATTCTTTTTCTTCAAAATTAAGCCAGATCATCAACTGCAGTAAATGGAAGAAGTGCACCAGTACATAACAGTTGAGAACCTGGTCGCTTGCCTTTTGTTATAAATTAATGTTAGACTTGATGATGGAAAACAAATGGGGAGCAGGGGACAGGGGAAGAATCTGGTTAAGAAGCTGAGTAATAGTGAATGGGAAATCTGGTCACATTTCACCATGGCAAAAGGTTACTAAACAGATACACAAAGCTCATATTAATGTATTATAGTCGTCAAAAGTGTGACGAATCCATGGGGTTTCAAAATTGGCAGGGGATCTAAAAACATTTCGTCAAAACTACTGAAGATCAAGATGTACCCCCCAAAGGGCATAACCAAACCAGAGGAGTAGGAAGCAAAAAACAAATGAAATGTGAAGCTATCAATGAATGCTGGAATGATTTTGAACTGTTCATACAAACTTTAATTAATTTAGAGCCTAGCAACCAGTCAAAACAGATCTGTATGTCATTGCAGGCAGCGTCATGAAAATCGACATTCAGTATTCAATGATAGTCCTGTCACTGATCATTCCTTTGTACTGTTCTTTTCAAAATCCCCAACTATGAACTTTGATGCTCAGTTTGAGCACTAAATGCCTGTGGAAAAAAAACATTTTTTCAATGAAAAGAAAATTTTCACAAAAAAAAAGGTTTTAAAAAAATGGAAATTAAAATTCAAAGATCACCTTTGTCTTTGCTTTTTTAATTTTTTGCCACTGGACTGAAAACAGGGAGTAAAACTCAATAGCCAGAACTCCTGTGAGGTTTTTTTCACAGCAACTTTTTGCAGCTTGGTCTCTACCTTGGAAAATGAAAGATTACAGTTTAGGCCTATATTTCTCATTCTAACTTAATAAACCTAATTAAAAGGAACACATTCAAAGCAAAAGGAGTCAATCACAAATTTTCTTGAAAACTGCTTTCTTCTTGCCTGCTGTCATGCCCCCTTGTGGTGTGCCACATACAGCATGCATGCACATGATTCAGGGTAGGGACGATTCAGGGTAGGGACCTTATTCTCATCATGTCATGTTGCAGTCATTCCAGTTCAATGTTGTATCCCTTTTCCTACGCTCTACTTGCCTCTATGTATATTATAAGTGTGACAGCCTACATCCTGCTTGATTAAACAGAAGACCTTCTGAGCTTAAATTAATGAACTGCTAACAGCTTGGGCTAAAAAGCCAAACTTCTTGGACTGGAGTAACTCAGACACAAAAACAGACCTCTATTGAAGTCCTAAGTGCAGGAATTGTGCCTTACCAAGGCCCTGCTGACCAAATTTGCCATCGGATGCCTGCTGACACAATTACATAGCATAGACCATTGTCTGTGTGTTCACACAGTGCTTAGCACATAAAATCAGCAAAAATAAGGGTTGGAAGGGACTTTAGGAGGTCATCTAGTGCAACCCCCTGCTCAAACCCAGACCATCCCCAATTAGATCATCCCAGCCAAGGCTTTGTCTAGTCGAGTCTTAAAAACCTCCAAGGATGGAGATGCCGTCTCCTCTCCGGGTAGCATGTTCCAGTGTTTCACTACCCTCCTGAGAAAATTCTTCCTAGGTTCTATCTAGTCTAAACTTCCCTTGCTGCAACTTGAGACCATTGCTCCTTGTTCTGTCATCTGCCACCACTGAGAACAGCCCACCTCCATCCTCTTTGAAACCCCCTTCAGGTAGTTGAAGGCTGATATTAAATCCACCCTCAGTCTTCTCTTCTCCAGACTAGATAAACCCAGTTCCCTCATCATCCTCCCTAATCATTTGTCCAAGTTTCTGCTTCTTGTAAGCTTCCTTTTTGTGTGTTAGCTCACTGAAGAGTTCCCTGCTAAGCCAAGCTGATCTTCTGCCATACTTGCTTGCCTTCCTTCGCATTGGGATGGTTCATTCCTGTGCCCTCAGTAAGGTTTCTTTAAAATACAACCTACCCTCCTGGACTCCTTTCCCTCTCAGACTGGTCTCCCTGGGGATCCTGCCCTTAAGTTCCCTGAGTTGAATTCTGCTTTTCTGAAGTCCAGGGTCCTTACACCACCACATGCTCCTATGTGCAAATGTTAACTGTTGCTTTTTGGAGTGGGGATACATGTCCTGATTTCTTCCTCACCCCCCACGAGTTCTCAGCAGCTGCAATTAGAGTTATCAGAAACATCAAAAACCCAACATTGGCACACCACATAAGAGCGAAGTGCCATTCTTTCCCAGAAGATCCTCTTTCTACAGCCATTGCAGGTTTCCACAGAGCCTGATTAGGCTATTGCTGTCTTGAAGCAGAAGCATTTTGATCAGCACAGCTCTGTTGTAAGGGAAAGAAGAATCAGACTCAAAGCAACCACATTGCAGGATTTTCAGTGCTGGCATCTCAGTGATAGGCAAGAAGCGACTCTTTATCTAAAAGTAACCCTTGTGCAAAGAGGTAATGTGGGGAGGGGTCCAACAGGCTGACCTTAACTTGAATAGACAGTTTCCTAGCAGCCAGGTGGGAAACACGCTTCCAGCCTATATTTGGGAACCATGCCAGAAGAAGGCCACACATAACGAATTAAACAGGAAAAACAGCATGTCTGCCCGTCCAGGAACCTTACAGGTATTGAGGGTATTGAGCTCTATTTCTCAATTAACACCAAGGGTAATTCTGGCTCATTGTGCTCTGTGCACTCTGCTGTGTGGTACTTCATCTGTAGACAGCCATTCACATGCCAATTCAACCCTACAGTCCCCCATCTTCCGCCATGAATAAACCTTATTAGATTGCAAGCTCCTTCGGACAAGAACCATGGCTTTTTGCATTTGTACTGCCCAGGATCCTGATCCACAGTTGTACTACAAGAGACCCTAGGAGTCCCAATTGATAAAGGATAGCGTTTCAACTTCCGTATAAAGGCACTGCAGTATACTCAGGGCCCTGTGAAAGGACAGAGGACTTTATATTAATGGCAGAAGGCAGATGGGGTAGGTTCTGTTCCCAAACTCTAATAAAGACTGTCCTCTACCCTACTGTCACCACCTGTAAAATATATAGCCATCATTGTTAACATGTAGGAACCTTGCATTTCCATCCAAGACAGAGGCGGGCAACATACAGCACACAGGCTGGATCTGGCCCATGTGGGTTTTTGTCTGGCCTGCAGTGGGTCCCTTGGTCCCCTGGCCCAGGCACAGTCCAGTCATGGTACATCTTGCTTCCCATGGGCACACAACAGGGCTGGGGTGGTTTTGTGGCTGCACTGCCTAGAAGCCCAGAGGGCAGGCAGCTCCTTCCAGCTGCCACTGCCCTGGCCCCAGCCCTGCAACAATGACGGGGACCTGTGCTGCACAGCCCTGACCCCACACTTGCTCTGGGCTTGCCCTCCCAGGCTCAGTAGTGGCAGCACAGGACAAAAGCTGTTGCTCAAAGTGGAGGGAAAGCGGCCTCTCCCCTTCCTGCTGCCGACATTTCCCTGCTGCAGCTGCCTGGAGCCTGCGCAGAGCTGCCCTCCATTTCTGCAGCCATCACGGCAACCTCTGGGCTGCCATGCAGGGCAGCAGTGGCAGCACAGAGCAGATGCAGGGCAACCCAGTGCAGCACAGGCTCCAGCCTAGAGCAGACGCGGGGCACCCGAGGTCAGGGCTGTGCTGTAGGGCTGTGCAAAACAGCCCTGTTTCGTTTCGACTTCCTTTTTGCTGTCTCGAAGGGACAGTGTTTCATTTCATCATTTCGTTTCATTTGGAAGCACTGGTCTGTTTTGTTTCATCGAAACTGTTTTGCAATTGCGATGCGTTTCTATGTTTCACCCATATGCTATAATGGGGAATCATGATAATACCTAAAACTTTGTCATTTCCTACCGGATTCAGATGAAAATTACAGGAATAGTAGCCCCTTCTAAGGGCATGAAGCCTGCCAAATTTCAAGGAGATAGGTGCACAGGTTTCTGGGAAACTGCACCTCCAACTGTTCAAAGCAAAACTCATGACCCTTGCCAGCAGTGGCATCCACCTGTTACCTAGCACGGGGATCAGGGGGCCTCCACCCCTGGGAGGGCTGCAGGGCTGTGCTGGACTCCTCCCAGGGATGCGGGCCCCCAGATCTGCATGCCTGATGACAGGAGACTGCCTCTGCCACCTGGGACCGGTGCTGGGTGCAGCCTATGCCCAGTGCTGGGAAGATTGCTACTGCCGCTGGCCCCCAGCAGCCTCCTATCATTCAGCGCACAGATCCAGGGACCCGCACCCCCAGGAGTCCGGCACAGCCCCACAGCCCTCCCGGGGCTGCCAGCCCCTGGATCTGCATGCCAGATGCTAGCAGACTGCCGCTGGCAGCAGCAATATTCCCAGCACTGGGCACAGACTGTGCCCAGAGCCAGTCCCAGACAACAGCGACAGCCTCCTTTCATCCAGTGCACAGATGTGGAGGCCCGCAGCCTTCTGTGCCAGACTCCTCCCAGGGGTGCAGACTCCCGGATCTGTGTGCAGGGTGACAGGAAACTGCCACTACTGGTTGGGACCAGCACTAGGCACAGCCTGTGCCGAGCACTGGGAAAACTCCCACCTGCCGCTGGCCCCAGCCGGCAGCGAGAGCATGCTGTCATCCTGCGTGCAGATCCGGGGGCTCGCACCCTTGGGAGGGCTGTGGGGTTGTGCCAGACTCCTCCCAGGGGTG
>NW_017729011.1:8841243-8850161 GCF_001723915.1 Gavialis gangeticus | reverse complement strand
CCCACACCCACACTCCACATGCATACACACACACACACACACAGGTCCCCACAAACCCCATACCCACCCTTCCATACCCCGCATGCACCACACTCCATTACAATATACAAGAGTAAGAGCTCATTTTGAACTGTTATGCAATCACCTCTATATACAACACAAACACACACAAATCAGGACAAAGAGTTTTTTTTTTAAATAAAGTATTTTTTAGTTATTTTAATAATATTATTTTATTACTAGCCAATTAGCCGTCAAGAATGACCGGGGTGGGGGAAGGGCTGGGATGGCGTGCCACCACCTAAAGCCCCATGTTGCTGCCATTCTGCCTCTTGCAGGGAGCGGTGTGGGTGAGTCGAGGCCAGCGCTTCCGGTCTCAGTTCCCCCACCCTCCGTCTGGGTCCTTGGCGCAGCTTCAGAATCATGGCAGCGCTCCCCCATGCTTGGAGCACTCTGATTGGCTGCTTCCGTCAGCCAATCAGAGTGCGAATAAAGCATTACAGCCAGACAGACAGACTTAGGCTTTTATAGTACTAGAATTACCAGAAGTCCCAAGGGGAGGGACTTCAGATGGCAAAGGTCAGGGGGTAGCGGGTAGGGCTTGTGGTCCCAAGAGGGCAACCAGGGACTACCCTTGCGGCCCATGACAGCTAACCAAAACCCATTAAGTGGCCGTCCACCCAAAATAATTGCCTGCCCCGCTCTAGGATATGCAGCATAAAAATCCCCAAAATATATGTCAACTGGGTCTAAACTCCTATTAGAATTAATTGGAATTCACTCACTAATCAAGACCTGCAGCACTTTATATCCAGACCACCACAGGCAAATAGCCAATAATAGGCAACACTTGGAGAGATCAGCAAAAGGGAGGCTTCACTACAAAAACTGAAATTAATGATACTTACACTAATCAAAATGATGGGAAGCAGACAGTATGTAAGATCTTTTTTTTTCCAAGATCCAAATTACCTTATGTTTAGCCCATGTGTCTTGAACCAGAAACCTTCCCTGCAGAGTATTTTCTGACGCAGTCTTATTTTAGAGGGGAAAAAAACCCTCTAAAGCCTAATTTATGTACCCAGAGTGTTAAAAGGTCTCTTTTCCCAGAGAGGCTCAGGATGAAATTAATGCGTCTTTCATTTTCAATAAAAGCTGTACACTGCAAACAAAGCCACACTGACTGAAAAGCAATAACTGAAGTGATTTGCCTCTATGCAGATTTGCACAGTCAGATAATTCTTGGCTGTTAAATAAGGCTTTTTTCGGAACAGCATGCCAAGGGGTATAAAAAGAAAAAAATGTTTGTATTCTGGCAAGGCATTAAAACCTTAGCATGAGCTGGAGCAGAAATCCTTACACGTCCAGCCAAAAAGATAACTCGAGACCAAGGTAGATTTTTTCCTCCTCCTCCCTGACCCTAGCTCCAGGGGATGTGGTTTTGGAGAAAACCTGGGTTAACAAGGAGGTGCTCTGCCGCCATTACAAAGTATTTAGAAAAGAACCTGGGAACAGAAGGAGAGCCATTACATTTCCAACTGGCAAGGGGGAGATGGTCTTTGCCTACTGAAGGAAAGCAGCAAGCCAAGGTGTCAACAGCAGCCTTCAGCTAGCAAAACACCCTGGAAGAGGTAGATAGAATTGGAACGATATCACTTGTGCATGATAATAGCAAATACAAGCATTTTGAAATACCAAGGATTATTTTGTACTCCTTGCATAAGACAGAAGCGATTATTCCCCAGCTGGAACGTAACTCTGTTGCTGGTCATATAGTGTGTTTGTACGTCATTAAACCACGAACTACCTGTGAGGCCAAGACATAATTACCCTGGATCTTTTAAGATCTACTGCAGTGTAACACGTCTGCTTTTTCCGTTTCATTTTTCCAAACATGATGTGTCAAAGAGACTCTTTCAGTCCTTGATCAGAGATCTGATATGAACAAACGGGGAAAAAAAAAAACAAAAGATAGAACAACTTCAGCTCCTATTGCTGCATGATCTCAAGCACGTCACCTTTTATCTCCAGTCTTCTGCTTATAAAGATAGTGGGTTGTGTTTTCCTAACTACCTCCCAAAAGCACTTTCTTTGCCAGCAGTAAAGAATCTAGATCCTCTAAAACCGAGTACACTGCCAGGGGCTGTTATTTCTTGTTAGCAAAATGGCAAGGCGTGGTAGCATTGAGCAGAATTTCTTGCTTAGCTTCCTCCTCATTTATGTATAGGGGCTATTTGCAGAAGTTAAAAAAAAATGCTTTTCCAGAAGCAGGAGCATGTTACAAATCCTTCAGAGTGGAGTCAAAGTATAGATGGGGCACTTCAGCAGGGCTTTTTGGCACAGCATGTTACAGATCCTTCAGAGCAGAGTCAAAGTATAGATAGGGTACATCAGCAGGGATTTTTGGTGCTTTTAGCTAAAACTGATTCCATCAACTATTAGATAACAGCACCAAAAAAGCCACACTAATGCACCTGAACTTATACAGATGTCAGGTGAGCCAAGTCCAACTAATGCACTGCTTCCATAGGAGCATGCTTCCATAGGAGCATGCCAAGTTTAAAGTAAATTGCCATTTTAGGGGTTGGTTTTTTAACGTATGCAAACAGAGTTGAGTTTTATTTTGTAGCTTTGAGGAAGAAAAAAAAAAAAAAAATAAGGAATGCTTCCTAGGAGGTCTCACATTTTCCATTAGTAGAATGAAGGGTCACTATACCAGCTGATACAGATGCTGCTGGAACAAAAAAGCCTGCAAGGTTCTGATGCACATTAGGTTTGGCAAGATGCAACAGACAGTGAAGCCAATTTGGACACAATATACTTGTCCCACAGTTCTTTTTAAGTCAGTAGCACCTTGATATTTATTACAGCACAGCAAAGATCAGTACGAGGCACCAGGAGAGGAAGGATAGATACTGCACTCCCATGGCTGACTACAAAAGTTACATTTGGAAAGCAGTTAATTTCTATTCCACCTAAGCTTTCATGTATGATCACTACTTGAGAATTTTCTTGGGTGAATTGTTCATCATTGGTCTAGTGGCTAGAATGCTAAAGAATCCAGGAGACCTGGGTTCCACTGCAGGCTCTGCAATTTACCCACTCTGACTTTTGCCAAGTCACTTCACTTCTTTCTTCTCCCATGTTTTGTCTTAAGAGAATTAACAGATTCAGTGTGCATATGTGCAGCACATAATAAAATGAAGCCATAGGCACTACTGTAGTAAGTCGAAGGGCAAGGAGAAACAAGACAGACAACTAAAGAGACATCAGAGTTACATAGGTTCTTTACTTTCCAAGGTCAGTGCCAGACAACACCAGACTTATCATTCAAGTTATAGCGGAGTACACACAATAGCTAACTACCAGCCCATACTGAACAGCCCAAGGATTTTTCTTTCTGGATTCACCTTTACTTTAAAGATTACCAACATAAACCAATACAATTCAGCCTACAAGGACACAGAAAAAAAATGTCTAAACCAGTAGTGACTCAGGCTTGCATTTTAAAAGCTGTCCAGCATCTCTCTCCTTTTAAATCTCAAACCCCTCCTTTTGAGCAAATACCTAAGAAAAAGGAGAAACTTTTTTTTTTTTGCTTATTAAATATTTGCCATTTAATGCATATTTGAGACATGGTCATTTTCTTTGGATAAGCTCTGAATCCATGTAGAGGTAAACTACTGTCTCCAACAAGGTATCAAGGACCTACAAACCTACTGAAATAATTTAATTTCTTTCCAAAAAAAAAACAAAACAAAACAGAGCTATAGTACGGCTAAGGGCTGTACGTTCCATCTGAAGCCAGATGTTACTGCTAGTACTTCCAGCACACACATTCTTCCTCTACTATCCATTGATGCGGTAATTCATGTGGATTTTCGGTTTGATGTCACACACTAATAACAGCAGTTCAGTCAGCACCTCTTCCCTATTCTTCTGGAAGTTTTCTTGGATTATGCCCATCTTCTCCTGGGTCTCTTTCTCAACCTCTGTGGTGCAGCTTCCATGACATCCAAGAGCCTGAGCGAATGAAAAGAAAAAAGCAATCCACTTAGAACAAAAAGCTCCTTGGTAAGGAAGCAAACTATTGTGACTAATTTTTATGTTCTACTATTCCGTATGCTTCAGTGATAATCATTACACTTCCTGCAGCAACACAGTGTAGTGGTAAAGTAGTAATGCCAAGAGACAGAGTTGCTTCATCACGGTTGCTTCATTGCTACCCCTTGAATCATTAGACCGTCTCATCTATTTAGCATATAAGCTTTGGGGGAATTTGTGCAGTCCCTAGGACAATTAACACCTTGGTTTTAATTGGGGGCTTTTGGACACTACTTTAAGTAAGACTGCTAATAATGATAGCAGCTAATACAATATTCGCAGTAACATTTAAGTAAAGGACTTCTGTAAAAATGTATTCCTTTGTCATTTCTAACCCTTTGATTTCTCTGGAAGGTATGAACACTTCAACTTGGCTGCGCACCAAACACGACCAATGCCAAGGCACAGGACAGGACTCACAGGACCTGGATTCTATTCCTCTGCTGTAGATACAACTCGAGGAAGAAGGAAAAAAAACGCACGACCTCTTCAAATCTGTCTATCGGCTTCTCCATTTGTAAATAGGGACTTGAAGCCTCAGAGGCAGGAAATCAGGACTTAAACACAAGGTTCAGAAATGCTGTTGGTACAGGAATCAGAAGCACAAGAACCATACTTCAGTACCCAAACTCCGAAGTATGGTGAATAGAACAGAGTCAAAATCTTGAATGGACTAGTACTGTTACTGGTTAGAGAATGAAAAGGAAAAGCTTAAGAAATAAGATCTTAGCTTACTGGTGTCAAGATTGATATGCTTGTTTATGATGCAGGGGGTTCCATGTGAGGACAGGCTTAACTGAAATTATACATTGCCAACTTAAAAAGTTGTACAGAAAGAAGAAAATGAGTGATTCATCTTCTTGGAAATCTGATTGCAGGTAGTGTAGGAATACCCCTTACAAAAACAGAGTTGGCACAAAGTAGCGCATCACTGCTCTCACAGCACACTTCAAAGGAGAGAGGGCTCCCACTTGGAATCTTTGATGAAGGCTGAGGTCACACATACTATTTTACATTTTGCTGGGAATAAAAGCACCACATAAAACAGAGCATGCAAAGCTGCCAAGAGACTTATAGGCCACTTGAGTATTTAAAGATTTGAATTTTGTGATGTAAGTTTATCAAGGAACCATAGTGAAACGTTTGCAAGAAAGACTAGCTCTGCAGAACTGAGCGTGATCTCCTTTTGGTATTAATGCACAAAGTCTACTTTGTAAGACTAACTCATGACACACAAGTCAGACCTCATTAATATTAACCGCTTCACTACTGATACCATCTTCCAGGTTCCAAGATGCAACAACACTCCTGCTGCTGACTGCTTTCCACTGATATTGCCATGGCAGCTGGCGGCACATTACAGCACAGTGAGGCAATTAAGGAAAAAGCACTCAGGGACAGAACCACCCCATGCAGAATGTTCTTCCACAAAGAGCAGCAGCTAAACATGTTGCAGAGCTCTAACAGCATCATCTCAAGCAGCAGCAACACCAACTCCAAGCAGCCCCAAGGACTGGGGGGGTGGGGGACACAAGGAGGCGGTGGCAGCTGTGAATTATCTAATAAACGAACCGCTGCTTCCTTGGCTTTGAACTCCTTTTCCCTCTGCAGGCGGTACTGTTCAATCTCTGCCTGTGCTTCTTCTTTTGCCTGTTTCAGCCTCCGGTTCTTTCCTATTACCAAAAAATATGCCAGATTAGAATAACATCTGAGAGAGAGAGAGAGAGAGAGCGCGAGCTAGGACACAGCATTCCCCATAGGCATACAACTTAGCGGACAGTTACTGTGGCATCTACAATTGCAACTTAGCAGGAAGAGCCTGCAGGAAGCCATTGCCAGAATGCCACACGCTTTCTAAGGCCTCCTCTGTTATCCAATTTTATACTGTTAACTGACATTCCTATATCTTCCAAGGGAAGACTGACTGCAGAGTGCACCTCTGATCCATAACCCCACTCACCACCTGGCAAGACAAAAAAAAAAGGGGAGGGGGGAGGAAAAAGACCCTCAAAACCCAGAAAATACTTGCTGGGGAATAAAAAGTCCTGCTGCCTTGGCTCAGCTGATCTGTACTTTCTGTAAGAGTACTTGCACTCTGTGCAACAGACAGATCAAGTGATCACAGCTTTGCCTCAGTCCAGTTGTGCAACGGCTACAAGTGACATGTTATATGACACCCCTCTCCCCCTTTAAGGATTTCTATAATTAAGCCAAATTAAAGCAATGCACCTCCCAGGTAAAGAAGCTGAAATGATTAAGCAGGAGATAAGCAGTAAAACAGCACTTGGGAAGTGTGACAAGAACTCCTCAGGGTAGTAACCATAGATGAAGTCCTGGCTCCATTAAGATCAATGAAAAAGAAAAAATACTTCCATCAACTTTGATGAGGCTAGGGTCCAACTCTGTCTATAATCTCTACATAAATGCCCAGGAAGCAGAGATTCAACATGCTCATATTTCTTATCTGCTTTTTGCTGGCATGCCAGCCCACTCCTCATGGTGAAAATGCTTGTTCCTTTTTGGTGGTATCACCTTTCATAAGGATCTCTGCATAGATTAGTCGTTCAACTGATTTGGAGAGATTTCAATTCCTGGATCACAAGCGTCTCTCCCATCACTCCATGCTACATCTTCACACAGGTGGTGGCGCTTTCTTGGGGCAGCCAAGCCGTCACAGGAACGAGCTCATAAGGAGCTAAGCGCCACATAAATTTCACCATCTTCTGTAGACGATATTCTTTGACTCAACCAAAGAACCTTGTCTGCCTATGTCCTCAGGCCAGCACGGCTACAACCTACACCATCCTCTGCAAGCGTACAGCACATTTCCTTTGACCCCTATCAGCTTTAACCAGACACACAGCAGTACTTTTCCTGTTAAAAACTCCACAATGAACACCCCCTGCAGGCACTTCTGCCTTAGAGTGCCAGATGCTAGCTGTATTCCTTAATGCACTACGGCACACCCCTCCTGCTATAGCAAGCAGCAAACAGGAGCCCAGCTGGCAGAAAAATACAGAACCTCCCGACTGCTCCACGCAAGGGGCCCAGCTTCCCTTCTAAGCACTTCTCCATCCCCAACAGCTGCCTGACTTGTAGCCATTGCCCATTTCAACACTCCTCAAAAGGGCAGGTCCACACCACAGCAAAGACCCCCTTGGGCAACTGGCTCCAGAAATGAGGAAGGAGCGATTCCAGCCCCATCCACTCCCACCCCCTAGACCCAGCCTTGGAAATCAGGCTGCAGCTTCACCTGGGGAACACCCCAAAGCACGGCTCTTGAGCATGTCCAGAGCACCCCATTTGATGCCCCCTTTCCTGCTCTTTTCTGGAACCAATTCACGAAGCAGAACAGGCTGATTTGCTGGGGGGCGCCGACAGGCCCTTCGGATGAACGTTGAAATACAAAAGGCTACGAACCCGGCAGCTGCTGGGGATGGAGAAGTGCTTAGAGCAGAAGCACCGGAAGGGAAGGGAAGCTGGGGAGTGCTCGGGAGGTTCTGCATTTTTCTGTCCGACAAGGGCCCATTGCCCCGGCCGCACAATTGGGACAAAGCCACACCCCCCGGGCGCCCGGGGGGTGTGAGCAAGCCCCAGCGGGGGAGAGACTCCGCACCACCCTGGAGTGGCAGCACCTTTGCCCCTTGCTCCCTCCCGACTGGGAACCCGCGCGCTCTTCCATGCCCGGCCCGGACGGGCAGCGGGCGTCTCCCACCACCTCCCTTCCGAATCCACGGGCTGGAAACCCCTGAGCCCGGGAATGGAACGCGCCGGAGCCAATCAGAGACGCGCTCCGCGGCTCACATGCCAATCGCGTGCGGGGACGCCGAAAGCGGGCGAGGGGCCCCCGGTTCGATCCCCGCTCGCTCCGGGCGCGGCAGGCCCCGGAGCGCGGCGGCACTCACGCTTGCGGGCCTCGGCCACCTTCTCGGCGGCGCGCTTCTCGGCCTGCAGCAGCTGCTGGATGCCTTGCGACTGGCTAGCCATGGCGGCGATCCCGGCTCCCAAACGCGGCCGCGAGCTCCCGGCCTGGTCACGTGGGAGCGGCTTGTGTCACGTGAGCGGGACAGAACCCGGAAGGGGCCGGCCGGCCGGGGGAGGTGACCGCCAATCAGAGCAGGGGGCGGGGCCTCCCAAGCGGCTTTATTTTCTGCACCGGCCGCGCAAACGATGACGGTTGCGTTTGTACAGTGATGTCACCCGTTGTACAAAGAATGACAATCAACTGTTTATTATCATGTTTATCACGTCATCACTGTTTGTTGATGATCATGCTGATAATGATAAACGTATCCCAGCAGCGCTGTGGTTGTTGCAGGTGACCGATGCAGCACGTGTACCGCCCAGTCGCTCTGAGGCGTCTTACCCAACTTGGGGGGGGTGCTGCCGCGCTTTCCCCGAAATCGTCATAAGACATTGTTTAACGGCGATGACCCAGTTCTCACTCACTCCCATGGGTCTATCAATGTGAGGTCAAGTCAATACCATTGATTCCACGACCACCCCAGTGGCTCCCGCAGCAGCCAGTCTCAGAGGGGGCATGCGCCCCCCCCATTCGCCTTCTAGGCATCCCCTATGCCAGCAGGGGAGCACATGGGGCTGGGCTTGGGGAAGGGAGGACACATGGTGAGGTGCAGCGTGGCACTAAGGTTGCCGACCCTTCAGGAATTAGATACAAATCTCCAAGAGACAGCTGAGAGTCACCTGGGAGATAAATGATAGGGCATTCATTCAAATGAGGCTGGACACCTTCAAGTCAGCCAGCCCTGACAATCTACACCTCAGGGTACTCAAGGAGCTGGCGAGCATCATAG
>NW_017729011.1:8838303-8840743 GCF_001723915.1 Gavialis gangeticus | reverse complement strand
GAGAGCTATGAGGCTCTTTAGCCTGGAAAAGCGCAGGCTCAGGGGTGATCTGGTGGCCACCTATAAGTTTATCGGGGGTGACCACCAGTATCTGGGGAAACGTTTGTTCACCAGAGCGCCCCAAGGGATGATGAGGTCGAACGGTTATAAACTACTACAAGACCATTTCAGGCTGGACATAAGTAAGAATTTCTTTACTGTCTGAGCCTCCAAGGTCTGGAACAGCCTGCCATCGGAGGTGGTTCAAGCACCTACATTGAACACCTTCAGGAGTAAATTGGATGCTTATCTTGCTGGGATCCTATGACCCCAGCTGACTTCCTGCCCCTGGGGCAAGCGGCTGGACTTGAGGTCCCTTCCAGCCCTAATGTCTATGAAATCTATGAAATAAATATGAAATGTCAAATCCAATTTATACAGTAGTCTAGTGGGTATTGTAAATGTAATAGTGATGTGCATTTGCCTTCCTGATATAAAGTGGATGCACTGTAATCCATAACTGATGTACACAAGCACACGGGCACGTTTGTGTTGTGCATTGCGGGCACATTAGTGTTCTGGAAACCTCCCAGACTAGATTTAAACAGAGTTGGCGACCCTACATGGTGCACCTTTTTCTCCAGTTCAGAAGAAACCAGATGGTTCCCTCGCCCCCTGGGGCTGCCTTATTCCCTTTTGGAGGGAAGCCAAAATAAGCACAGCTCCACTGGGACGAGTTAAAAACAACCCACAGGGCTATGACATAGGAACTTCCTGACCAGGAGCAGCCCGCAGACAAGCAGGGCAGAACAATGGCTGGATGACAGGGCTGTGTGAAATTTCGCCAGCAGTTTCGTTTCGACACTGTTTCAACTCGTTTCAAGCTCAAAACAGTGAAATCGAAACAAAACAGAGAGCTTCGAAACAGCCTCGAAATGAAACAAGGCAAGTCGAAACGTTTCAAAATTTTCAAAACGTTTCAAGTTTCAAAGCTCGAGCTGGGCTTGCCTACAGGGAAACAGAAACTAAAGTCAGGTGAGGGAGGGGAAGGTGTGCTCTCATTGTTGACTGTGTAGCTGGCCAGTGACTGTCACCATTCCCTGAGGTCCCCTCCAATCCCAGTGCTCTGGGGGAGGGATGGAAAAACTGCATGAAAGGCAGCACTGTTTGAACTGCCCTGCTTTCTACCTTGGTGTCACTAGAGTGAGGGTGCACCTTAACACACACACACTGTCATCCACCCATATCACGAGTGTTGCCAGTCATCAGCCGGAGATGCAGGGCCCCAGAACCCAGGCTCCCCCTGCACCCATCTCCTTGACAGCAGGCAGGCTTTGTGGCCTCATCAGGGGCTAGCAGGCCTGCAGTTTTCACCCTGCTGCGCCTTAACACACGCAGTGTCACCCATGTCATGAGTTTTGCTTGTCTGCAGCTTGAGGTGCAGTTTCTCCCAAACCCCTGCACCAATCTTCTTGAAATTTGGCAGGCTCTGTGGCCTCACCAGGGGCTAGCATCCCTGCAGTTTTGACCCTGCTGCAGCTTAACACATACACATGGCGTGAGTTGTTTGCTTTCAAGATTTTGAGGTGCAGTTTCTCCAAACCCCTTCACCCTATCTCCTTGAACCTTGGCAGGCTTCATGCCCTGAGAAGGTGCTACCATTCCTGCAAGTTTCATCCAAATCCGGCCAGAAATGACAAGGTTATAGGCTGTTTCGAGCTTCCCCATTATAGCCTATGGGTGAAATGTCAAAACAGCAAAACTGTTTTGACGAAATGAAATGGAACAGCAGTTTCAAATAGAAACAAAATTCGAAACGAAACACTGTTCCATCAAAACGTTGAAGCACAAGTCGAAATGGAACGGTGCTGTTCCGCACAGCCCTACTGGATGGACGGGTGGAGCATCAAGGCCCTTAAAAAAGGAGAGAGGGTTGTTAACGCCCCTGGAAGGAAGAGTTTAGAAGGGACGAGGTAGCTGACAATGAGCCATCAAGTCAAGTGGATCCCTCAGCACTGCCTGACAAGACATACTGATCCTACAGCCGGGCACTTGTCTTTAAATTTGGGGTGGAGCAGGAGAAGTGCACCAGTGCACCCCACCCTGGATCTGCCCCTGTGGAGGAGTGTTGTGTTATAGAAACCCCAGCTGAGGTGCCCCCATCCCACATCCCCACAGCCCTGCACTTGGGTGAGAGCATTGCCAAGGCCGTTGCTGCAAGTCCATCATGCTGTGCAAAACACCTGAACTGAGAACCTGTGGAAACCTGGCTGCTTTTAATGTCCTGGTCACAAAGGCACATTCTCCCAACACCTTCACTCTGCAGCACCTTGTAGTCAAGTTGCTTTGAAGTATTGGTGTGTTGTGATATGCCGCACCTCAGAAAAGCACTGTAGTGCCCAGAGACCATCTCATTGCCATGAACCTATCCACAGTGTAATCGCAGAGTATCCAAAAGTGT
>NW_017729011.1:8821831-8833303 GCF_001723915.1 Gavialis gangeticus | reverse complement strand
CTGCTGCAGCTTAACACATACACATGGCGTGAGTTGTTTGCTTTCAAGATTTTGAGGTGCAGTTTCTCCAAACCCCTTCACCCTATCTCCTTGAACCTTGGCAGGCTTCATGCCCTGAGAAGGTGCTACCATTCCTGCAAGTTTCATCCAAATCCGGCCAGAAATGACAAGGTTATAGGCTGTTTCGAGCTTCCCCATTATAGCCTATGGGTGAAATGTCAAAACAGCAAAACTGTTTTGACGAAATGAAATGGAACAGCAGTTTCAAATAGAAACAAAATTCGAAACGAAACACTGTTCCATCAAAACGTTGAAGCACAAGTCGAAATGGAACGGTGCTGTTCCGCACAGCCCTACTGGATGGACGGGTGGAGCATCAAGGCCCTTAAAAAAGGAGAGAGGGTTGTTAACGCCCCTGGAAGGAAGAGTTTAGAAGGGACGAGGTAGCTGACAATGAGCCATCAAGTCAAGTGGATCCCTCAGCACTGCCTGACAAGACATACTGATCCTACAGCCGGGCACTTGTCTTTAAATTTGGGGTGGAGCAGGAGAAGTGCACCAGTGCACCCCACCCTGGATCTGCCCCTGTGGAGGAGTGTTGTGTTATAGAAACCCCAGCTGAGGTGCCCCCATCCCACATCCCCACAGCCCTGCACTTGGGTGAGAGCATTGCCAAGGCCGTTGCTGCAAGTCCATCATGCTGTGCAAAACACCTGAACTGAGAACCTGTGGAAACCTGGCTGCTTTTAATGTCCTGGTCACAAAGGCACATTCTCCCAACACCTTCACTCTGCAGCACCTTGTAGTCAAGTTGCTTTGAAGTATTGGTGTGTTGTGATATGCCGCACCTCAGAAAAGCACTGTAGTGCCCAGAGACCATCTCATTGCCATGAACCTATCCACAGTGTAATCGCAGAGTATCCAAAAGTGTAGCACAGCGCAATGCTGGAATCAAAACTGTGTTCCAAAGGAGTACATCAAAATGTCACAGTGTGGCAACAGCATGATCAGATCACATTGAAATTGCCAGTCGGCTATTACTTAGCATTAGCTGATGTTTCTGAACGGTCAGATGGACTTGGTTTCGTATTGACAAAGCCATGCGTGGCTCACAACAAGTTTACAATATCTCAGCTGTCATTGCCTCAAAACTAATGCTCTGCCATCATCAGTGCAAGCACTTATTCATTGCTAATTCTCTTCATTGGGAGTCTGCCCAAAACAGCATCTTAAACTTGGAACATTGGCAAATCATATGTTCCCTCTAGAGGCAGCAAAATCAAAAGTGGAAAAAGCAAAATAAATTCTGTCTCCTATCTGTTGGCTGTTCTGATAAGTGCTAATAATTCTTTTCTCTCTCTCCAGCCTCCCAGTTAATGTTCGCCAAAATTCCCCTTTCTCAGTCTATAAAACTACCTCCATGAAGCCATTCAGTTACATAAAATATGCCATTCAGTGTACTCTACTACGTTGTTTTTGCCCCTTGGGCCTGCAGATGAAAGGGTGAGTAGACTATTCCCTGTGGTTTCTTTGGCACAGTACACCTATATAGAATCTAGTGTATGCTCACAGTGCTCTATAAATAGCACATCTATATTTTAAATGAAAATCAAATAAAATCAGAAGTGCCTAAGTGATTCAAGAGAAAAAATCCCATTTTCAGAAGGGACTTAGGGCCAGAGTTTTAAAGCCTTCAAGGCACCTAAAGAAGCAAATTGACTTTCAATGAGCTGAAGGCTTCTGAGCATCTGAAGTTAGTTATTCTCAAGGCACACATCGGAAAATGCCAATGCTCAGTTTTCACTCATTTTTTGACTACAGAGGACTTCTTCTGTTGTAAAGAACTCAGGACAGGACAGAAATATTTTGGATACTATAGATTCCTATTCGAAATTTCTAAAATTATCTTTTGAATCATGCATCGCACACCTAATAGTTCTAATATTATGTGGAACCCTTAACGCGATCTCACCCTTAGGACCTGGCTGAGAATCAGTGGCATAAGTGTACATCACAGAAATGGTGGCAGTTGAAAGAGGGCTGAGCTAGATTTAAATGTGCTAGCTCAGGTACCAGCAGCAGTCAAGATAGTAACATGAAGTTCTTTGCAGAGTAATTCATCCTGATACACACTGCCATGGCTGGGCTGCCTATTTAAAACTAAATTAGTTATTTCTACATTCCTCAGAAGTCATAACCTTAGATGCATTTTTTTTTAAACAGGATCAAGCTATTTAAGTCATTTAGAGAGTGGCAACATACAGCCTATGGGCCAGATCAGACCCACAGAGGCACTGGATCCAGTCCAGAGCTATCGAGCTTTGCCTATGACTGTGCCTACACCAAAGCTAGGCAGGAAGGAGCTGTGCTAGGGCTGGGCAACTGGAAGCTTTCCCCAGCCCCTGCCCCATGGTTGCAGCTCAGGTGCAGATTCTAGCTGGTGGGGAGCTTTACCACAGCTGGGAGGAGTGGGGTGCAAAGAGAAGCAGTGGCAAAAAGGACACAGCTTCCAGCTGCCTGGCCCTGGTACCACTCGCCTGGCCCGGCTGTGGACACAACCAAAGCACCGTGCCTCTGATGTGCCACTGGAGCCACCTGGCTCACATTGAATTGGAGCCAGGCTTTTCCAGCCTGCAGCTTGTTAGAAGTTATTGGACTACTGACTTAGATTTTGCACTGCTGAGCAAAGCAATGACTAAATGCCCTTAAAAGTCTGGGCCTAAAGTTTTAAGTCGTGTTTCTAACATGTCTTAGGATCCCAAGTTACTTTTGACAATCTTATCCTAAATGTTTTATTATGTAAAATAATAAATACAAAGGGCTTTTCACAAGGTCAGATTCAGAGATGAAGAACATCAGCAGCATGAAAAGTTCCCTGTTTGTGATTCAAATTTGCCCCAGTGTGCGTTTCCCCTTCGAAATTCTTTATTTCTTTTCTTATTTTTTTTTAAGTATTCCAGAGAAAACTTCCTTCAGATATCCACTCAACATCATGATTTCCATCCCTTACCACAAATAGGATTTCTGATCATCCTGTCTGAAACCTGAATGAATTAGAATATAGATCCCAAGTGTTCACAGCTATGCATACCTCTACAGTGTTGCCAGCTTTTGTGTTTCCACAGGTTTCACAATGTTTACTGTTTTTCCTAGTTCCAACTGCTGGAATCAAGCATTCTTGGCTTTGATTTTTTTTAAAGCAAGTTTCTAACCCTCTTACACAAGTTATGTAGCAAGTGGGACTTCCACAGCTCAGAAACCAGAAGATAAATTTAAAAAAACCCCTCACCCCTCAACATTTATTTTGGAAGTCTTATGTTTTAAATGTCTCATGATGTTGGAAGACCTGCAGTCAGTAACATTGAATTCTAGATATACGCAAGTGTTTACACCTAAGGGGTTTTTTCCACTAACTTCAGTGGAACTAGAATTTCGCTAGATTTTGAATGGGTCCTAACCCCTATAGGAAGCACCTAATTCGCTTTGAACCCCGTTGCAAAAATCACCCTTGGTCTTTACTTTATACCCAGGCTCTGCCCTACAGCAGTTGTTTAGTTTAGGTTTTACCTAAAAATATAGTCACACTATAAGTATTACAGCTGTGACAGTGACTCACATCTCTGCAAGGAGGAATTAGTGGTTGTGGGCACATCCCTTCTATCTCCTCAGATGGAAAGTACATAGGACAATGAATCAGGATGGATATTTAGAGAAATAAAGAGCAATGATGAATGCTTGGGGGGGTGACTTTCAGCTGGTCTCAGTGATTAAGTAAATGAATTTAGTGGGTGTCAAAAGAATATTCACTCAAATAAAAGAGATACAAGATAGGCAGAAAGGCGTTGATCCAAAAAGGGTTTTGAGCTAAGCTATAGACTGAAGATTCATGGAACAGGAGCAGCAGTGAAGAGGCATACTTCTCTCAGCCTTTTCTTTACAGATCACTTCCAGGGAAAACAGGGGAGTTCAGGCATCGTGTTCGTTCAGCGTCTAATCCAAGCCCCAACAACGCCACTTGAAAGCTTTTCATTGAAGTCAATGGGCTTTGGGGAGATGGTCAGTCCTCCACCAATCATTGCTCTGTCAACAAAAGATAAAAGCTTTGAAAAAAGTAAAAACAAAATCAGCTCCAGAACTGAAAGCCTCTTTATCATCTTCTCATTCCTTAGCACCTTTTGAAAAAAAAAAAAAGGCTTTACATTAAAAATTACATTTTTTATAGGAACCATTGTTTCATTTAGAAATTTACTTCAATTATTATTCAAACCAAATCAAAGGTTTTAAGAGCTCAAAAACTAAATACAGTATTTTCATGGGGAGCAAAAGAAATGCTATATTTGACCAGATTTATTTTTTTCTTTTCACTTGCCTGAATATTATGAAAAAATATATCATATCTGATTAATGCAAAATAATTCTTCCTGATTTTTTTTTTCCAGCTGGGAACTGTGATTGAACTAGACACTGTTTTTTGCATAACTCAAATTCTGATTCAGGTTTCCCCTGGCCAACTTGTTTGTTTAAGGTCAGAGAGTCTGAGCTGGCTGACTCTGACACTATTTCCAGGAGAGCTGTAAGTAGCTGTCATTGCAAAATGTCTCAGTCCCAGCTTGTGACCTGTGACAAATGAGCTGTGTGTGGCAGGGGGCCTCAGTGTGTTTCCCAACAAATAAGGACTACATTCAGGCAGTTAATATACACTTTTATTGTGTTTCAAATAGAGGCATTTTGCTTGCTTTCAGTTTTTGCAAACTGATTAATTTTCTTCTCCCCTCTCTAATTCTCTATTTCAGTGATTCTCAAACAGGGGGCCACAAGATCCTTTTAAGGATCTCATAGGGCACCACTCAATACTAGCACCGTTAGGTGTGCAAATACCCACATGATTCACAAGCTAAGTCTAGAGATTTCAAATAGGAATCCATAGTGTCAAACACATTCTGACCTCTTGAGGTCTTTCTGAGTCCTTTACAATGGAACAACTGCTCTATTAGTTTTCTGTAGTCAAAAAAGTAAGTGAAACCTGGCATTTTCCAACCCATGCTTTGAGTGTAATGCATTGTACCTTGAGTCTGAAAAGGCTGAGAATCTCTACTCCATTGCAACCTGACTTTAGTCACATGTTTAGTTGCTTTAATAAATCGTTCTCTTATCTCCCTAAATCATAAGGTTGTTCTAGATCCAGGAAACCAGTTTAGTGTCTTCTGTCTTTTTTTTTGAGAGCCAGTACAAAATCTGTAGATATACAAACATTTTGTAGCAGTAAAAAAATCCCAAGGCACTTTTCAGAAGAGATGAGATGATAAACTCAATGCCTGGCTTCTTTTTGGTTTAGGGAATTAGGTACTTTCTTCCTTCTTCAATTCCCCTGCACTTTCAGTTGGATACACTATTATTTTTTACCTCATTTTCTAAACTGTTAGGTCGTGCAGCTGTCTTTTTAGAAAAGCTGGTGTGTTCTGCCCCAAATCTCTGAGACGATCGTCTTTTAAGAGTAATTAACATAATTATGATCTTGTGAATTTTTCTTTGTTCATGTGACTACTTTTGAGAACCTGAGATAATACAAATTAAATGTTGTTTATAGGTAATTTTTGTTCATTAATAATGATTCATTTTTGAGTATCCATTACTGTTAATATTGTGTCTAAATTAATACATCTATTTAATTTAGGTTTATAAATTAAATGAAAGCACAGAAACTTGGGTTATACCTGGGGGGGAATAGAGAAGTTCAAATAAAAGAGAGAGCTGTTTCCATATCCTGTGAACTTGCAGTACATGACAGAGTCACATTCAGATCATGACTGGCTCATGAAAATCACAATAGGTGACAACCTATGTCAGATAGGGGCTGCCTGGACTATTAAGTGCAGTCCCCATGGTGCTCAGGCAGCCATTTATCCAAAGAGTCCTAAAAAGCCTCTGCTTCTCGGCTGACATGGTATCTTCGGCACTCCGTATGACTCAGTATTTCAGAGGATTCATGTTTAGCCCAAAGGTGCCAATAATGGTCTCAGTTCATAAATCCCTGGTGCCATCCTGGCAGTAGATTAATAATCATAGGTTGAATTGAATTGCAAATTAAATCACTTTCCTTTGCAAAAAGTATAATTGGAAAGCTTAAACCATCCTTTGGGAGAAAAGCAAAATCTCCCGGAAGAGCTGTTGGCTCCAGTTTACTAAGTATCAGTGTTTTGGGGATTTGTAAAGCATTAAGGTTTAGGGTCCTAGTGTTAAGAATGTGTCATTTACAGTGCACTGCGTGACATGTCAGTGTTGGGGACTCCCTGTCAAATGTGTGTCAAGCAACTGATGTGCAGTAGAAATGGAGTTTGGGGACCCAAGTGCAATTCATAATTACATATTACTGAAACAGCTGTGGTAGATTGAAAAATAGTGCCTTTAGGGCCCACTGAAGCAACTGGGAATCTTTCCACTTAAGTCAATGAACAGGGTCTTAGGTATATGGGCAATCTAAAGAAAACCCTGTTATAAATTGAAATTTGCCATCTTTCTATAATAGATAAACCCTTGGCTTTGACCACTTGTAGCCATTACCAATTTTCTGGCAATTTCTGCAAGAAAAGGGGTGTTATTTTCTGTTCTTCTGAAAAAATATTATAGTTCAGTAACGTTTTTTTTCCTATTATAAAGAATAAATTGTCTGTACTTTCAGTTTGGATGAGGTACTTTTCATTTTCTGCCCTGAACCACTGAGTAAATTTGCTGTGCACTGTTAAACAGCCATTGCCTTCAGGTGGTTGCAGTTCAGTGATGAATGGAATAATCTTTGCATATGTAGATTGTTCAGTGCTTTGAGAGATGTTTGGATAGATGAAGGGCTGCTGTATAAATCTCTTTCATTATCAATATTGCTAGGAGACACTGAAAGTGTCTAAGGGCTCGGTTTAATTTGGATGTTTATTACAAGCTCTGGAGAACAGGAAGATACACTGTGACAATCTCAAAACAACATGAATGGTGTGAAAGAAACTCCTTGCTGTGAGAGAAATTAGTTTGCATCTACACAGCTAGGGAAGATCAGTTGAGTGTTGTAGGAGCCAACTCCGTAGAGAAACTCTTACCAAAGCAAGGCATGGCTTGGAATAGTTGTTAGTGGCTTCCTCCATGGGGTCTTTTGAAACAAAACCCCTGTGTAATGGGACTGGACAGCAGGGGTGGCCGTGATGGCCCCTGGTGGCCAGGCAGCTCTGGCTCTGAGTACCCTCCCCCTTTTTGCCTTCTTTCCTGCCATGCCTTGCTATTATTGGGATAGAGGGAGGCTGCCCAGGGTCCCAGAGCAAGTCCTGATCCACTAGGTCAGGGCTTTTCAACCTTCTTTTAAGGAATGTACCGCTTCTGGTGGGTGCCCCTTCTGGAGTGTACCTCCTTCCAGATGGGGAAGAGGGGTGCGGATGGCTGACCAGACACAAAGTTGGTGGGGCGTAGTGGTGGTGCACAGTGGTGAATGGTGGTGGCGGGGGACAGGGAAGCAGCACGCAGTGGCAGCACAGAGTGGTGGATGGTGGCGGCGGGGGGGGGGAGCTCGCAAGCATTCACCACTCTGCACCGCCGCCACATGCCACTTCTGCGCTGCCATGTGTAAACCCTAGGCACATCCCAAGTACCCCCAGGGGTATGTGTACCCCCAGTTGACAACCCCTGCACTAGGTCAGCGGTTCCCAATCTGTGGTTCAGGTACCACCAGTGGTATGCAGACAACCTATCAGTGGTATGCGTTAACAGATTTATTATAATTACTTTATATGACAAACATTTGCTAGTGGTACTTACGGTTGTATCATTTTAAATTGGTGGTGCACAATCTGTCAGAGTTTGGGAACCGCTGCACTAGGTGTCACTGGGTTCTTCCCAAACCCCACTGATCTCTGTCCTGTCCTCAAACACAAAGGTGGCCTTCTTGGCCCGTCAGTACCCCAGGGCACTAGTCATACCAGGGACTAATTTTTTGGTCTCTGACTCCCCTATAGCCACACTCATGCCTCACAGGTGTTAATGTTCAGTCACTTCCCCTTGTTGGAGGCTTAGCCCCCTCAGTCTCTTCCCCTCTGCTCTTGCTGTCCCCTTTTATTTTGGCCTACTGCACTGGACCTTAGCCTATTGGGCACCAGTCCTTGTCTCCCCCCTTTTCTGGGCACCAGGCCCTCTGACCCCCATCTCTGTCCTTTTCTGGGCACCGGGCTCCCTGGCCCTGCCTCTCACCCTCTTGAGCTATGGCTTCAGCCAGGTTAGGCTCATCAGCCACTGCCTGTCAGTATCTTGAGCCTGGCCTCTAGCTGGGCTCAAAGCAGCCACATGCCCCTCAGGTACCACTGGAACCTCCATATTACCCTTGACAGTTTATAGGTAGTTTGGGTTGGGACTATAACAAAGGAACAACCCCTATAGCTAAAACAAACTCTCACTGGGTCTGAACCACAAACATCCACACCTCTGCTGACTCACAATACTTTCCCCTACCCTGGGCATGTCCACACATGCAATTAATGCAACTGAATCTACTCTGGCTCAATCTGAGCCATAGTAAACTAATCCCAACATCACCATCTACACATACATTTAAGCACAGCGATTTACTGTGCTGCTGGATACCACTTGTACCTGATGGGGCTACCTGGCAGTGCAGTAAATTAGTCAACTGCACCCTAATTGCTGCATGTGTGTTGATGGTGACACTTTACTGTGCAGCAAATTAGTTGCTGTGTAGTAAAGCATCTCATGTAGACCTACGCCTTGAGTCCTATACCACTGCCCGCCAGTGGCAGTCTACCTGCATGCCCAGGGTATCTTGAGTGTCTCTCAGAAGCTCCTCTGCATCTCTCGTGCTCTAGAACTCCTTCTTAGGCTATTTCCAGGGTCAGACTGCCTCCCTAGTTTGAGCCCTGGGTCTGTATGCTTCACAAGTCCTGCCCCTTTTTGGTCAGGTAGCTTCCCCCAGTCAACTGCCCAGCATTTTTCATCAGGCCTGATGTCTGGTCTCCATGACAACTTACAGCTGCTTCTGTAGCAGTGCCCTTGTTGCCTATGCTAGGTTTTGTCCTATTGGCCTGCTGCAAAGCAGCTTGCTCTACAATAGGCACTCATTGCTTATATCGTCTAGCTGCCCATTCTCTTGTAGCCAACTTGTTCTGTGTAATGTTCCCTAGACTGGCTGCAGGTGTTCCCCTTTTCCTTAATGTGCAGCTCCCTGCTCAGGCAGCAGTGTTTCTTTGCTGCTTCCACCTCTCTCTCCACGGCCTGAGTTCTTTCTGCAACAGTTTTTCCCCTTTAAGTAATAGGAGCCCTAGGCTTCCTTTTACACCCTGATTCCAGGTTGAGCTGATACCTGGCCCGTTGCCTCCTCCCATTTGACTCCTGGTTCTCCTATATGTTTCATTTGTGCAAGTTATGCAGGGCTAGGTTTCTCAAAAGTACTGAGGTACCTTATAGTTCAGATAACTGACTAGATGCATTAACTTGGTTTGGTGCTTTTGCAAATACTACTAGGCCTCTTTCTACACCTGTGGACATTTAGATACATATGAAAATCTGGCCCTTAGTTTTTCTGTGCTCCGTTTCCCTATCTGTAAAAAAACAGGGTGCTAATATTTCCCTTCCTCATGTGTTGTTTGAATCTAAAGATGATGGAGGTCATCTAAGTAAACCAAAAGACATTGTAGGTTAACTTGTCTGCAAACTTCCTGGGGCTATTCACACCTGTGCAAAATAGGACTAGAATGCTGTTGCTGCTACTCCAAACTGATAGCATTTTATAATGCCTTTTCAGTACCACCCAGTCCACTTCTAGCACCAGAAAATGCTTGAAGCAAAAGTTAGTCCTTGCCAACCAATCCTATATGAAGTCAATTTTCTTAAAATGCTCAAATTGTTAACTTGCAAGGTTGCTAATTCAGTCCATCATTGATTTGAAGGGGTACTCTGGATTGGCTACTCTTCCTTTTGTCTTGGGTTTGGAGAAAACCAAGCATGTTTAAGACAACATGTTACTTAGCATTCCCAGCATGCAGCCAAGGAAAGTCCACTATCTTGATGCAGGGGTAAAGGACTACCCTAGTTGCAGCGTGCCATTGAATCGAGTCCATCACAGGATGCAACTGAATCACACCTCTGATCTGTCTGCTGTCCCCTGCCCCTATCCCAACTGCTTCCCTCCCACATTCCTGTTCACAGCTACTTGAAAATCAATTGTAGCTGTTGAATATTAATCTTTGCTCTCTCCTCCCCATCCGTCAGCTTTGCAAATCCCCCAGCAACAAGCATTGTGTTGTCAAAACTTGTTTTTCATTGTCTGGCAATTGCAGAGAAGGCCCAAGGCCATTCAGGCTGCAATATTAAAGAGTTGTTCATGCAGAGGCTGCAACCACACAGGTAATTGTATAATGGAGTAGGGGGTATGGGGAGACCACTTTGAGATCTGTATAATTAGATAGCAGTTCTATAGATTTCAGGACATTAATGTGGATTAACCTGAAATAACCATGGTAACAAACTGATCATCTTCCCACACAGACACAGGTGGTCTAGGGGTTGGTTTTTTGGGTGGTGCGGGGGAATATTAGGGTGGGGGGTTGCCTTTACAAAGCTCGTACTCTGTGTACAGCACCATAATAACCTTCAGTACAGAGTAATTATCCATGAAAAGGCCAGAAGCAAACATAATCATTTCTTCCTCAGATCAAACATAATCATTTCTTCCTACATATAGTCTAGTAACAACATGTGAATGCATGTTAAGAGAATAAGCAACTGAAGACTAACAAGGTGGAATACTAAGCCATAGGGTTTTTTGCCACTGGATATTTGGGTACAAGCTTTTCACAAGGATTTTCCTAGGCTCCATTTGAGAGTATCAGAAATCCACAAGCTATGCCTGTGTCATTTTTTAAAAAGCCCTAAAACTAGAATAACAGAGGACTGAACTGTACTGGTTCACGTGTTCAATTCTAAATTTACAGCCTATTATGTGAATATTCCTGGCCATTGTTAAGGGCCCAATTCAAGTCTCCCCGGGGTGCATCTACACATGCACTTTATTGTGGAGTTGACTAATTAGCTCCACAGTAAAGCATCACTGTCTACACATATTTCGGTATTAGGTTGCAGTAAATTAATTAATTCTGCCATAATTTGACTCCAGCACAAACAGCTCTGGAGCTTATCACCTTGCATTAATAGTTTCATAGTTTCTAGGGTCGGAAGGGACCTGAGCAGATCACCAAGTCCGACTCCCTGCCATGGCAGGAAAGAGTACTGGGGTCAAACGACCCCAGCAAGGTGTACATCTAACCTCCTCTTAAACACCCCCAGGGTAGGAGCCAGCACCACTTCTCTTGGAAGTTGGTTCCAGATCCTAGCCGCCCTGACTGTGAAGTAGCGCCTCCTGATGTCTAGTCTGAATCCACCCTCTGCCAGCTTGTGACCGTTATTCCTGGTCACTCGTGGTAGTGC
>NW_017729011.1:8804079-8816831 GCF_001723915.1 Gavialis gangeticus | reverse complement strand
TTGGCGACCCATTTGACTGTGTAGACATCGACACCACAGTCCCCCAGTTTCTTAATGAAAACAGGGTAAGAGACAGTGTTGAAGGCCTTCCGAAAGTCCAGGAAGACTATGTCCACTGCTACCCCTGCATCTAAGGATTTGGTGATCTGGTCATAGAAGGCCACCAGGTTGGTCTGACAGGATCTGCCACTAATGAACCCGTGTTGATTGCCCCTAAGCATAATCTCCCCTGCTGGCCCCTTGTGGACATGCTCCAGAATAATTTTCTCAAAAAGCTTACCCAGGATCAAGGTAAGACTAACTGGCCTATAGTTTCCTGGGTCCTCCTTCCTCCCCTTTTTGAAGATGGGAACCACACTGGCCCTCTTCCAGTCCTCTGGCACCACACCAGAGCACCACGAGTGCTCATAAAGCCGTGCCAGGGGTAATGTAGATGCACCCCCTGTAGTCAATAGGAGCCTTTCCTTTGGCTTTTATAAGAATTAAAGGACACTGTTCACGCTGAGGTTTACATGTTGAAATTTCTGAAGGAGTCTAAGGGTACCCAGATCTTAAGGCACCCAAAGTCTAAAGCACCCAGATCTCATTGAATTTGATTGATAGTTGTAGGGTGAACTCTTGTAGGCAACTATGAAAGTTCAAGGCACAAATGAATAGCTACTGTTCATAGAAAATTACAGTCACTGTCCCTCCTCACCTCTTCATCATCCAGAAAGGAAACCATGAGTAAAACCCATGAAGGAATGTGTCTGCAACTTCTCACATATTCCAACATGATGTTCAAGCTCTGGAATCACTAAGCGTATGCAGAGAAGATGAGTTACAATCTTTGTGAGATCTTTGAATATGCTTATGAGAATCTAAGGTGAAACTTTTATTGTTGAATCTGCTGTTGGCAACTGAGGTAGTTTTTCTTTATGCTGGCAGTATAATCTGTGCTCGTCAGCTTCATCGGTGGCTTGAGTCAGATTAGGTCTCAGTACAAATGGGAAGAACATAAGCCTTCGACTGGTGAGCGCTCCGTCCTCTGATGGTGGAGAGCTCACCAGAGTTTGTGGCGTTTCATTCTAGCCGCACATGCTTGTGTCACAGAATGTGGTTTTCAGAAAGGTTGGGAAAGAGTGTGGCTAAAAAGAAATATGCTTGTCTCTCAGTTTCTGCAGTGGGATAGTTTTGGCACCAGTGCCTGTTTCTTGGAGGTAACTTGCACAAGCCATGTATGCGCACAGAAACAGCGGCAGAAAAATTGCCATTCCGCTTTGGATAAATGCACTCAGTTCACTAACAAGCCTGGCCTCCTTTGCTGTGTGCAGCAGAGCAAGGGATACTTCAAGGACTAATTCAGTTCCTGGCAGAGTTGAGAGTAACCTCATGACTACCCTAAACCACCAAGCTCTTAGTGAAAGCCAGGGGCTGGCAGGCACCAGAGTGATGGAAGTGGCATAAGAACCAGGCAAGATTCTACAAGAGTAGGCTAGATTTCTCATTCATCCAAGACAACCTGCCCTGCCTCTTTGTTAAAGCCTTTTTGTCTGTTAAAAAAACAAAACCCAAAAATTCTCACTCTAGTATGCTTGCATGGATAGACACACTTGTAAATTGGAACCTATTTGGATGCTTTTCTTTCTTGGATTACAGACCCAGTCTGGCTCCCACAGGGTGCATCTACATGTGTGCTTAATTGTGCAGTAGACTAATTTGCTGCAGTATGAAGTGTTACAGTCTATATGCGCAATACTGTTAGACTGCAGCAAACTAATTTTCACTGGCATAATATAATACTGTCAGGGACAGTACTATTTTATGGTGGCAAAAATAACTGCGCCTAAACGCATGTGTAAATGCTAACCTGGGCATAAATTGTGCCTGCTCAGCCCAAGCAGCAGGGAGCAAGACCCCTGCCTGCTGCCTAGCCACATGGCTCTGCTCTTCAGGCACTCTTGTGCCCCAGCCAGCCCTGATGCCATGACCCAGAACCCGGCGCTGATCCCCTGAGCCTGCTGCCAGCCCAGGGCTGCTCCACCCCATATGAAACTGCTGCAGTCCTAGGCGCACATGAAGATGCTGCACCTGAGAGCAGTTAACTCTGGTGCAAAGTGTGCTGTAGTTTATTCAGTTGATTTAACCCTAGCCACTGAAGTCAAAGTTAAAACCCGGTAAGAGTTGGATCACAGCCTGTAGATCCAAAGGGACAAAGTAATTCCCCTCTTATCCAAACTTTTCCGAGCACTTTTCAGGCTTCAGTGATTTAGCTCTATCCACTTTTCCCTGGGGGAAAGGGATCAGCCCAGTCCAATGAGTCATGGAGGCATTGTCTACTCCCAGCAAGAAAGGACCAGAGGTAGTGTTAGGTCCATAGGACAAAACTGTTTAATCTTCAGCACCTCTGCTATGAGGGCCATAAATTTAGCACTTTTTTCACCAGGCTTTCATGATCTTCTCCATTGGCTTCTGATGTTCTCCTACATCCTTACAAGTTGCAGCAGGTTCTAGGACTTGTTTAGCGGGGGGAGGGAGAATGATCCATGGCTTAGTCTGCCAGAGATGAGAGATGGGATCGTAGGGAAGAAATTACAAATTCATCGTGTGAATAATAACGCGATATATAAACACAGTCAGTTACTTTGAGGGGGAAGAAATCTGTTACAGCACGAGTATCACATTAGCACTTCAAGCAGAAACCCTATAGCACTAGTATGGCTCCGTATTCATCTTGGGGCTGATCAAAAGTACAGCAGTCCTGGCTGAAATGCTGTACTGACTTCACTGGGTTTTGGCCCAGGCTTCTAATGCCTGAGGCAGAACAGCGCTCACACAGACTTGTTTTGTTCTACATGAGCCTTTGAAGGCAACACTTCAGTGTTGCTGGCATGTGCTGTTTATATTTTTCTTCCCCTATTTTTATTGGCTTGTGCTGTTTATTCCGATCCAAGATCAATCATATCTAGACTGTAAAAGATTTGATTAGATATGAATTTCAGTGGCTGATACTGATGGCCATTTCTAAATGATTTTGACTACTACTACTATGTAGTTGGTTATTTACATTTTTTAAATAATGGGACATAGATCTATATAGATGGAATTTTCAAGGGGACTTCTGGGAGCAGGGCACCCTAAATCTGGTTGGGATTCAACTACATATAAATCCTGTTTTAAATCCCAGCCAATGGTATTTGCAAATATAGGCTGGAATTTTCACTGGGAGCTAGGTCCCTTTATTTAAAAGCACATAAGTACCTAAAGAAGCAGATAGGTGCCTGGTGGGATTTTCAGAAGTGCTTAGACACCTAAGTCCCAAATGAAATCAAAAGGAATTGGAATCCTAATTACCTGAGGGCTTATCTACTCATAAAGTCCTGAAAATGTAACTCTACCAAGATAGGTAAAGTGAAACAGTCTTCCAATGTGGGCACAAAAATACCAGTATAATGGAGATTTATACTACTGCTATAGCTAATTCTATATTGAAGAGAATTACCTTATCCCGAAAGGGATTGTGCCATTAAAGCTCTATCAGTAATACCTAAGTGAAACAGTTATGCTGGTACAAAAGCTGTATTAGACCACTCCTTAGACTGCTTTGAAAATGGATGGCTGATATTGTCTGGAGAAAATAAACTATATGACTTTGTCCTTTCTCTCTCCTCAATGATCTATATGTTAAAAACATGAATACACAAAGGTACAGACAACAGTTATAGGAAAAATACAGATTGTCTCATGTTCTTCAGACCTTCCTTATGGATATACAGTATACAATGCAAAAGGGGTCTGATTCCTTGACCTCTGGATAGTACTATAATAACTAGCAAAGCCATTCCCTTGTGATGTTTTGGTTCTCAACCTTTTCTTTGCCTTTTGACTGTTAATTCTAGACATTTTTCTCTGCATTCATTTTCATGGAGGCAGAAACTGCTTATTACCAATTTGTCATGTTTAAAATCAGTTCCTCCCAAGCTTAATGATGTGTAGCCTGTATATTACAGATACCAAGTGATAACCTCTGCTATAACCCTTGAAGGGGGCTGATCTTACATTCCTTGTACTCTCTAGAGTTCCCATTAAACAACCAACCCAAAAATAATTGCAGACACAAGACTGGAGCAAGCAAAAATATGCCTTCTCAAATCATATAGCTTCTGGCTCATCCAGAGTAAAATTCACTACCTGTGCAATGGGATAGCCCGGTGTCTCTTAATCATTTAAAACCCACTCCTCAGTATAGAGCCAAAGAGGGAAATAAATGGTGGTTTTAAGTATGCCCAGACAGTAGGCAGAGTCAAACAGTGCCCAGTGTTGTAGCTCATCATTCTCTGTATATTCAAGGCACACTGACCCCATAAAACACTTCTTGGATGCAGGTACCTAGAAGCATCTTTTGAGATGTTTACATTAAAACCAGTCTGACTCCAGGATCACCTTCCCCACTGCATTACTTGTTTTTCCTGACATAACATGCAGTAAAGTGAATTTGCAATAAAAAGAAAACAAAACATGAAAGAAGCATGCTATTTGCAATATCTTCCCAGCTTCCTGGGCGGGACGATGGCAGATCACAAGCCCTAGCTCCGCTCTTGAGCAAGCCCAGCAAGGAGTGGATAATCAAAGTTTTGCTGTCAAGATACATGTGGATTGTGGGTTGGTGATCAGTGTCGGTTGCTCTAATACATTCTTTTTCCATAGCTATAAGAACCCAACTGAATTTATGATGGTTAACTTTGGCTCTGTTTGCTTTGTGCTTCCTTGGATACATGCTGACTTGTAAATATGCTGACTCAATGGATGGCTGAATAGTCAGAGTTTGTACTAGCAGAGTTTTTTTCTAGCCAGAGGAGGCTGGATTGTTGCTGCCCTTTCATACTTGGAGATATGTGTTCAGCTGCGGGGAGCAGAGGAGGGAGGAGCCATTTACACCAAGGGGCTCTGCCTCTGCACTTCTGCAGTATAAGCTAGATGGAAATGTGCCACCATCAACACCCCCACCCGTTGAACCCTCCCTCTCTGAGTCCTGCAGGAGAGTACTCACAAGGGACACGGTCAACATTAACACTTGTGTGAATTTGTCCTGTGGGATGGAGAGCGGGCAAGGTATGTCCATGGTGCAAGCAGTTCACTATTCAGTTTGCTGCCCCTCTCTTTGTAGGGGAGCCTGAAAGGCAAAATTCTTTATTTTATATTTAATTAGAAATGACTAACTACATAGTTTTATTTTAGCAGCTAAAAACCAGCAGGTAGACCAAGACTTAAGCCCCTTGTTTAACTAGAGACCAGAGCGAGTTTGCTTGGAAACTCTCTCTCACCTTCCTTCGCTGGAAGCTTGCCGAGAGGAAAAGGTTGCAGGGAAAAGGCAACCCTTCAGATCAAGGAACAGCAAACAGGCCAACTACAGAGGAGTTTGCTAGGGAAGGTGTGCTTGGAAAGAAAGCCATGAAGTGAGAGGCAGCAGATTAGAGGACCCAGAGACATGGCTGGATGATGTCACAATCCCAGAGCCGCTGCCACTTCAGCTCTTCCTTTGCTTCCACGTGTGAGGTGTCCACCCAGGTCCTGTGTAGACTGCAGCTTGCAGATTCCTGCCAATGTCAGCCAGGTGGGGGAGTGCTTGCAATGTGAATGGTGCATTCTGGTGGTGTCCCTCATGGAGAAGGCAACAGGAGGAGGTAAGAAGGCTCCGAAGCATCCTCTGCCTTGTGGACTCTATCAGTTCCATGCTGGATGAAACCTCTAGCACTGTGGAGGAAGGACTTCCAGAGGTGACGCTAGGAAAGGAAGAGGACATGGAGTCCCAGGAAGGTGGAAGCTGGAAGCTAGTATCTTCTGGCAGCAAGAAGAAGTCATCCCCACATGCAGCGGTTTGCCTGGAGAACAGATGTGGAGCAATAGAGGAGGAGGAGCACATTCCGTTGGTGGAAGAGTCCAAGCCAGGAAACCCCTAGGTGGGGAGGATTGAGCAGGGGCAATGCGTAGGGTGTGCACGCAGGTGCACATGCACCCCCTGAGCATGGCAGTGCACCCTGTACAAAAAGGCACTGCTGACAGGATGCACTGATTTCACAGAATCATAGAAAATTAGGGTTGGAAGGGACCCCGGGAGGTAAAAACCAGTGGAATTTTACAACAATAGTTCAAAATCTTTAAATTTAGCAATGTACTCTGGCCGTATTGGAGCCCTACTATTTCCAAGCATTTTTATGTGCATCCTAAATGGAGTTTATTTACTGCTAAATGCTATAGGAATGGGCCAGACAAAAAAAAATCCCTTGATAGAGCACTGAGAAATATCTTCTAATACATAGTGATAAAATGCTGTGGAATATATTTAATTCCATAATGAATATACCTTATAGAGTTATGAAATGCTGTATTCGCTGTACTGCTATACAGTACTGTGAAACCTAGAGCCTCAACTAGGACATTGATCAAACCTTAAGACACAGTAATTTAAATAGCACTTACTTGTTAGATGACGTAAGAAACTCACTTTCATTATACAGTGTTATTATTTGAACCTGGTGAGCCAACAGGGGTGGGGCAGGCAGCATGTGTTCCCTTTAATGAGCACATGGATGGTGGGTCATCAAGAAAAACCTGGATTAAACAATAGAAAGAGCAAAGAGGGTTTGTGAGCGGTGGAAAGAGAACTTTTAACTCCCAGTCCAGTCATCAGGTTCAGAAGGCAGGGGGAGGAGGGAAGTTGTGGGTGTCAGCTGGGGAAGGAAAGGCTGCTCTGTGGTGACAGAAGTGAAGACATCTCACAGGAACGAGCTGTTGTAGAACTAGCTCCTGCTCCCGGCCACTATCACACATCTGCCCACGATGGTGGTGTCGAGGAGGCTCCAAAAGAAACCATATGTTGGATAAATATGGTAGTGTTTCATTCTTCTTGCTTGTAATAAATAGTACTGTAACACAATAGGTTTGACTTATTAGCAGAGATCCCCTCCTCTGGACTGTCTGGGCCAGGCATCCAGACCAGCCTCCTCTCAGTCAGCCAGCATTGGGAAGAGATCCCAGCTGACAGGCAAGAAGACCTCTTCTCATCCAAATTCTTACCAGCGCCAAGCGACTCAGTGCTGTCTGCCATAAATATGGCCCAGTAATGGCTTCCCAGGACTAATTCCTGTCCTGCTCATTCTAATATGGACAGATGATGTGAGCCGTACTGCTGTAGGTTTTGTTTTTCACTGGAGCCACTGTCCTGGGTGTCACCTCACCCCACTCTCCTATGAGCAGTGACTTTGTCTAAGTAAACAATGGTTTTTACTCTCTCCTGGCTTTTTTGTACCTTTGCCTTTCCCAAGAGGTGAGGAGATCCAGTATACCTTGTAACAGAGGATTTCACCCCTGTTACTGAGGGTAAACCATGGGAAAAAGCTGTAGAGCTAAGTCCCTTTGAGGTGAGGCCCTTTAGAGACAGAAGGGATGAAGAGATGAAGCTAGGGACAAGCTGCAGACCCATCCCCTCCTGGAGACGGCATACTGGTAAAGAGGACTCCCTGTGTGAGCTTGACTGGGCAGGGTCAGGTGACCGGAAGAGGGCAAGGGCCCAGAGACAAAAGCTGGTCCCTGGCTTCCAACTGTGGGAGAGGAAAGGCTTAGTTGACTTGGGAGATTAGGTCAGCCAAGGAGTGGATGAAGTTTTTATGTTTGGGACTTTGCTGGCAGCCCAGAGTGGTAGGACAGTGTGTTAAAAATCTCTGTTGATAACAACCGGTGGAATTTGTGCGGCTATGAGGGGAGATGTGGAGGCTGTATAGCAGAGTGCTGGCATGAGACTGTAGTAATTGACCCTAAAAAGGGTGGTGAGTACCTGCTTTTGGACCTAGGATCTGCCAGAGTGGTAAAGGTAAGGAGCCCCCAGGCCTAGCCCAGAGGGTAAACCAAGGGCTCTGGGTTTGAGACTCTGTAGAGATAGAACTAGGACTATTAGCTAGGCAAGGAGAGACCTTATGGATAGAAAGGCTGGGGCCCTGGAAGTGGTTAGTGGGGACATAGATGAGGAAAAGGCAGTATGCACCTGGCTCTAAGTCCATGCCATCACCTCCTTTCTGGGATAAGGCAACCTCTCCAAGTTATTTAATGAAAGGCGTGGCAGGATAGTGGGATAGGGGAATTCTGCAGCCACTGGCAGACTGAAGCCCAGACCTACCCACCAATGGTGCCGTTATGTACTGCATAGCTCCAGGAAGGTGGATGAGACAAAGTACAGTGTAGTAATGGTAGCTATAATAACACAATGCCAATTCCAGATGCATTTGGCTGCAGAGGCCCCAGTCATGATGGCATACCAGCATTTAAAACCAGGAATGGCTGCTAATCAACATGGCTCCAAATCAAAGTAATGCACAGACCTACTAAAGCATTCAGTGCACATGTGATACAAAGCAGCTAGGGATTGCACTTGGGAATCCAACAAGCCAGTACAGTATGAATGCACATACACAAACTTTTTGTCTGCACTAACATAACATACGTGCACTGAACAATAACCTGTGTTCAAACAAGGATAGAGGCCAGGTGTTACCTTGCCAATTAATAAGAATCACGTGATGTGAGTGGCAGGCCAACTTAATGAGCACATGCTAAGCTTAGTGTGAACTGCATCATGGTGTGGGGACAAATCTTGGCACAGATGAGTAACAATGTTACACTTTGATCTAAAAGTGTTCCTGTCAGCTGCTGATGGGAACTGAGAAAGCTAAGCAAGAAATAGCACAAAACAGAAGTAGTTGATGTTATGTCATGCTCAGTGTGCTCTAGAGGTGTAGTCTTTTGTCATTCTTGCTCCCCCTTACACACAGAGCAGGTAGAGTGCCACCAAACTTATGATACTCACCTGACAGGGGCAAATAGCTTCAGACAAGTATAAAGTAATTGTTTCTAGGAAATGTAGAGAGAAATCCCCTCAGTCTTTATTTCAGGTTAGTGATTCAACGTGTAATTGAATCCAAGAGTTATGCAGGGAGGAGAAGAGGATTTAGTCACTTAGTCCACAAACCAAATGCCCAGGAGAAGGCTTTGGCAAAACACCTGGGCTAAAAACAGACAGCTGGCTCAATTCTGACTGGAGTGTTTTATCTTGCAGCAAACCTCAGACCTTCTAGATAGACCAGCCCTTTGTACCTGTGAATTATGCAAATTCATACTTTGCCTGGGAATAATCATGGCTAATTCCAGTTAATTGCTATTTAAGCCTTACATGTAGATGACTGCATCTATTTTGATATGAACCATATCCCCGACCAATCAAAGCCGCATTAAACCAGTTGTCTCTTTTTAGCCCTGAGCTATACTGCCACCATAGGGCATAAGCTATGTGTGCACAAGCTATGGATTTAGTGACTGGGGGGCACTTCCCTGTGTTGTCCAACTCCATTTCCAGTAGTGCGGAAGGGCAGGCTTGTTTGCCTTCTCTGCTTTTTGCTTCCTTGCTGAGTAAAAACAGTAGAATTGCACTTGGTCACTAATGGAGAGGGTCACTGAACTTTTGAGGATTAACCATTCACAAAGAACTTAGTGAATAAAGGAAAAGCTGTTGCTCAGGGTAAATTGGTCTTTCAAGTCTGAAATCCAGGGAAAGGTAATTAAGCATCAGATCACCTGGTGGAAGAATGTTATCACCAGATGGGCATGATGAGACTTATTGGGAGAACACCCTGCCTGGCACAGGAGATTGACTGAGGTTATAAGAGAAAGGGGCTTTCTTTAGCTATTGTAGAAGAAGTTTAGGATGGGAGAGTATTGGCATAGGGCTCTTTGTGCTGCCTGCAGGTAGTTTCTCTGAAGTACAGTCCTTGACTTCTTGGAGAACTCAAGCCTGTGCTCAGAGAATGGTCTATAGTGATGAGGAAAATGAGTGTTTGTATTGTTTTTGTTTTGATCTTAATGTTTCTTGAGTGAGTCTGGGTCACCCTTACAAAGTTTGTGTTTGCTATAGGGCACAGCTGCTGTGTGTCCTTGAAGAGAGAACCTGTAAATGGGGAGTACCTGCAAGGATAGAGCTCTGGGCCAAGGTGTCCTGAGTCTAGTGGAGGGACTGGGAGTTGGCATTGATCCTGGGGCAGCTGGGTTGTGGGGTCCCATTATATGAAGAAGTCGCTGGCAGAGAAGTTATACCTGGAAAGTCACCAAGGAAAGAGCTGTAGTGGTGACTATTGGGACTAATGGAAGCTAAGAATGTGTGGACCTAGTGCATGAAGCCCAAACAGAGCAGCCTGCTGAGTGCCCAGAAGGGGAGAGGCTTGCTGGGTTAGCCCTAATGAATGCTCATTAACCACATGTGCAGTTAAAGCTATGGCTTTAGTTCTATGGAGCCTCTCTCCTCCCAGATCAATTGGCAATTTTCCTCCTATATCATACTCTGAAGTACTAGCACTGAATAGGAAGCAATGACCAATAATGCCCAAAGGACATTTCTGTCTATGATAGGAAGGTGGTATCTATATAAATGAATGATGCATTATGATCTGGTTAGCACTTTGCACAGGGGTGAGTTATTTTTATGCGGTGCAATGCAGTGAGGTGTCTGGACCTGAGATTAAGCAAAATGCCACTTGAAGGGAGCTGCTTCTTTTTCAGAACCAGGAGCAAACTCCTTTACAGAAATAATTTCACAAACCTCAGCTTGCACTAGTAACGGCTAATCAATGTACTTCTGCATTGCTTTAAAACCTTTGCTGAAATAAACCCAGCTAGTAGTAGATATTTGGATGAGGATCTTGGCTATTGTCAGACACATTCTTACACCAGAAGGCTATAGTTCATGGGCCAAATCCTCAGCAGATGTAAATTAATGTAGTGCTGCTGAAATTAAAAGGTGTATTTCTATCTGATCTGCACTGTTTCTATCACTGTGACAGCTGACTGCCTCCCTAATATAAGCTTCTCAACCAATTGCCCCCCAGCAGGATGAAATTCATAAAGTGCTGTCTCTCAACAAATGTATGACATGAGCTATAAATTGCTGCTGGTCAGGAACAATTAGGTTTGGCAGTGATTCTTGCACCTGCCTCTCATTGAGCTGCATGGAATCCTAGAAATGCAGGGCTGGAAGGGATCTCAGGAAGTCTAGTCTAACCCCTTAGTTCAGCTATAGACATTCCTACCTCAATTATCTCAGGCAGGTGTGTTATGGACAGTAGCAGGAAGTTTTCTCAGGGCAAAGCTCAAAGTCAGCCAGTCTAGCCTGTAGGATCTGCAGGGAATGTGTTGGAGAAAGAAGCTCACTTGGCTATGCCAGATCTGCCTTGGGAATCAAATGGAAAATTCTAAGTGAAACCTTATTTACAGTGATGTCAAGGTTTGTAACCTTCAGTTGGTACAAGAGGAGTTCATTGGGGTACAAATCACTCATTTAAGTACGCCCAGTATAGGAGGCTTCCCAGTTGGCATCAGCTAGTCTTTTATATTATTAACCCTGTTCCTAGCCAATAGTGACAATCAGGAGTGTGACTTGCATGCATGGGTCTCCCCTTCCCACTGAGCACTATGGCTCATGGGAAGCAGGACCCTCAATTACTCTCATTTATACCGGGGAAGGGGGCAAGCAAATCCATGCTTTGCAGCTGAGAGAGAGATGGCAGGTGCTCTGGAACTGTAGCAGTCTGTAAGGTTCCCAGGAAATTCAGGAACCTCTGTAAAGGACTCTTAATAACAAACCCTCAGCGCTGCTCTGGAGTGCACAATGCCCCTGTTTACCATTGATACCCCAGAGAGACACCAGGGCCTTGAAGAATGCTGCTGTGCTGTGCCAAAAGGGAGCCAAACAAGACTTGACAGCCTTGGGAAGTGCCCTCCCAGTGCTATCTTCCTCATGGAAATCAAAAGGTTAATGATAATTCTACCTTGTATTTTCCTACCTCTCTTGATCTGCAAAAGCTCAGTCAATTACTGAAGTGCAGGTAGTGGGTCATACGACTTTGTTTTGCACTTAAAGCCATGGTTCATCTCTATCATCTGCCACTGAAATGCAGCCATCTCTGGGCTGAAATGCTGTAATGGTTCAGTGGGGCACAGACCTAAAAGCCTCTGAGCTTTCCATGCAAAAAACCTCTTTTGTACCATATCCCATCTGCCCCCATTTTGGTCCCACCCAAGGTATTGATGGGTCCATGGCTTTAGTTGTGGCTCTGATTAGGCTCCTGCATGATTTCAAAATTAATCAATGTCTGTTCTAATCATTCTGAAACTGATCTCTGCCTTGCCTCATCTGGGTCCAGTTGGCCCCTCGTGGAAATAATACACTGGCTACCTCACATTAGATAGTTGTGGAGTCAAATTTAAAACATCAAGAAGTCCTAAAGGGAGAGGAAGCTTCAGCTAGAACAGAATCTATTTAATCCACTCATTCTTGCTGTGGGCTCTAATTTTTTCCAGCATGAACTTGGAAATGGGAGACATGTGGACCATAGATGCTTATCTTCATTTAGTTTTAACAGGTGAGTAGCCATTAGACTTTCCTATGAATTCTGCTGTCTTAATGTAGCCTACACTGAGCTGGAGAATTTTTTATTCCTGGATAAATTAGATGTTTTAATGTCAGCTACTAAATTCTTGTGTAGTCTAGCATTTACTCCCCGGTGAGGTGGTGATTGTGTATCTGTGCCGGGGAGGGTTTGGACTGATTAGATTTCCATGTGGGTTGCTCAAGGCAGCCCCTCACACATTTCTCTTTTTAAAGAGAAGCTAGTGCTCTTAAAAGTGTCAGATTGACAGCCTCAGGGACAGAAATCCTCTAGACAGATGGTAGA
>NW_017729011.1:8794445-8799079 GCF_001723915.1 Gavialis gangeticus | reverse complement strand
GTGGTGATTGTGTATCTGTGCTGGGGAGGGTTTGGACTGATTAGATTTCCATGTGGGTTGCTCAAGGCAGCCCCTCACACGTTTCTCTTTTTAAAGAGAAGCTAGTGCTCTTAAAAGTGTCAGATTGACAGCCTCAGGGACAGAAATCCTCTAGACAGATGGTAGATGCCAGGAGGCAGCAAGGACCTACAAAAAGGACTCAGCCTAGGCTGACCATATGGAAATTCAGGACACCATCTTCCCCACACACATTTCCCCACAAGTTGGTGGGGACAGGGCTGCATGCTTGCTTGCAAAGTGCTGCACTGCTGCAACTCGCGGCCAGACTGTGCCCCACACTCTGTTTCTGGGATGCCCTTTGTGCTTTCCAGCAGCGGGCCAGGACCAGCCTCTGAAATCCAGGACTCCCCCAGCTAAAGTGGAACATGGTAACCCTAACGCAGCCCAGCATCCTATGTTCTACTCCAAGTTTCACCACTGACCTGCTAGGAGCCCTTGGGTGAGCCTCTTTACCTTCCCACTTTTTACTTGTCCCATACATATGCAACTTCTTTGGGATGGGGACAGTCTTTTACTATGTTTGTACAGCCCCTAGTACAGTGTGGCCGTCATCTTAAAGAGGGCACCTCAATGCTACTGTAATGCGTAGCAAGGCAATGCACACACTTGACCTTCTTTAAGTGATTTATATAGAGATCCACTCCAAGGATGAGACTGCAGTTCAGTTTCCCTGGCTTACCCAGCAATCCTTGGCCTCTCTGCCAGGCCTCTAGGATTTGATTTAGTGTAAGACCTGGTGCCTGCTTCCAGCCCCCAGAGCAATCCAGGAAAATGTCTATTGGAAAGCGTCTCGCCTCCTAGAGGAAGGTGAAATGACCTAGGACTTGAGCTTTTCCTGTAGGGCTATATAATACATATGAACCAGCAAATGGGATCACCATGAGGCCCCTGGCCTGATTCCAAGCCTAGTGCCATCATCTTGCATAACATATTGGTTCCCCTTTCTAGGGCAGGAAAAGAAGGTGGTGGAAACTCAGCCCCAGGAGAGCCCAAGCAAAGCCAGCAACAACTTTTGCAAGTGAGGTACGTTGGAAGTGATACCTGGACAGAAGCAAGGGCTGGCAGGGATCAGATCCTCCATGTAGAACAAGTTTTGGCAACAGACCTGTGCCTATGCCACACTCTATTGCCCTCAGCTGATTGAGATTGGCTCCTGTCCCTCCCTCTTTAGCTGTGGCTTGGCATGACAAGGGATGTCACTATGTTGGTGAGTTTCAGGGCTGAGCTGCCATTTCCCTTTGCCCCTGTATTTATTTATCCCTTCTAACAATGGAAACACTGGGGGCAGGTCTGATGGATTCCCTTGCTTTTCAGCAAGTAAATTAGTTTTTAGCTTGGCTCGTTGTACCATGTACCAAGGCAGGTGAAACAACCTCTCCCATGTAACCAAGCCTGGAGCTAATGGAGAAGCAAACAGATAACACAACTAGCCTGTTTCTGTCTCAGTGCCATGCTCAGAGGCTCTCGCTGCTGCCCGCATTTCCATTCCTTCCCAAAGAAGATGCATTTCCACTTCTCCCAGTCTCTTCCGGAAAGCGATTGTGACAGCATGATAATGGGCTTCAATTTGCAATTGGGCACTGTGCACCTGTGATGTGTATTGGAGGTGGGTGGGGGTTTTGTAAGGCTAACTCAATAGTCTCCTTATGCATGGGTGAGCCTGACCCTAGGGCAATGAGGCAGTTAGCATTCCCTGTGCTTAATCCGGCCATTAGTATGTGCCAGGAATGTAGCAAAGCAGTGCACTGACTGGGGCAGACCACAACCCTTTTACACTTTCATTGCTGTAGAGCAGGATTTACCTCCAGCTAGCAGCAGGGTTTGCTTGCCTCGTTAAGGGGTTCATTGGCAAGCAGTCTGTCTGGCTAACCTCGGAGATGCGATGCAGGGATGAGGGGGTTTTTTTCCCTATGTGGCCATATGGAGAGTGCATAGGATATAACCCTCCAGTTTCCAGGATTAAAATCCACCAGAGAGGCTGATATGGGCAAGTCTCTTCATCCCACTGTGTGCTTCAGTTACAAATCTTTCCTCTGCTTTTTTAGAAATGAATGAGGAATGCAAGACCATATATTTATAGCAGAAATTCAGTTAATAAAAGTAACATAGTTCTTACATCACACTTTAACCCACAGCTCTCAAATTACCATGTAAAGGATTATCATTATCCCCATTTTACTGGAGGAGAAACTGAGTCACAGAGGTAGCAAGTGATTTGGGTAAAGCCAAACTTCAGGTTAATGGGCAAGTTGGGTAGAATGAAGGTCTTCTAACTTAGTCCACAGAGCAAAGCTGTCTTTCCAGGGAAAATAATCCTGTCCAGTAACTTATTGAAAAGCAAAGATTGGCCACTTTTTAGATGTTGAATAGATATAGCTGTTTTTAAGTGGCTTGGGCTAAGGCAAATCTAGGCAGTCTGGCATCTCAAGAGAGAAGAGTTTAAATTTAATATTCTCCAAGAGGTGTTTAACATTCACAGCAAATACACCCTGTGCTGGGCTTACTGTGCTTTGTGCAGATTTAGTATAACCAGGAGCTTATGGCGAGCAACAAAGCCAGGTTTCAGCAAATGGAGAATCATAACGCTGCTTTGTAATAAAGTCCTTCCGGGTTGTTGTTTTTTTGTTGTTGTTTTTTGGGGGGGAGGGGGGGTGTTCAACCTCGCTTCCAAAAGGACAAGGCCACGTGGCATCTACTGTAAACCCAGACATTTAATGGGGAACGTGATTCCATTCAAGTTTCTTGTCTTTCATGGGCAAGATCTAAAATCAGCAGCAGCTATAACAAAAGCAATTAAACTAGTCCCACTAGAGACACTGCAATAAAAACCAATTAAATGCCTGCTTTTGCTATGTGTGAGCACTAGAGGGAGGAACAACATGCTATTGCTCTGACGCCTTATACCTTCAATACAGGTAGCTCAGCCCTACTACAGCTGAGGGGGGAGAAGACAGCCAGTGTCCTTGTAGAGTTTGGGGCACATGGAAAACAAGATGGTGGGTGCCTCAGTACCTATGCGAGTTTGCTGCTTAGCATTTGGGGAGGTGATCTGGCATCAGAGCATCTGGTCTTGACATTGCCACATACTGTGTTGCAGTTACCAAGCCATTTTCCTCTTGTATCCAGTCTGCTGTAAAAGCACAGAAGAGATAAGCTGCAGGGAAGACACGTGCTGGGGCACAAACCAGCAGCCCCTTAAGATCAATGGGAGACTTTCCATGCACTTCAATAAATCAGTATTTGGTAATGTGCTTTGAGATAATCAGGCAAACAATGTCAGGATTTACTTAAAATGTCTTTGCATTCCCATCCCCCTCCTTGCTCCAATTGGCAAAGTGTCCAAGAAACGCAAGCAAACTGGCCAAATTAATACCCATCCAAGCTCTGAGACAGACTGAGCTTTTTTCCCCCCCATCAAGCCCACTCTGAAAATGTGTAGGAAGAACTGCCAGGTGAGATTAGGGAGGAGAGAAGACCAAAGCCATCTGATGGGGAGGGAAGAAGGAAAGACATGCACAGCTGGTGAGGGCTAATGAAGTGCATGCCCATAAATATTTATTGTCTTCTGTGTCTGCTGCTTGCTGCAACTTCCAAGGAGATTTGGTTTCTTGACACACAAAAGTATGAGCTGGGCAGGCCCTCAGATGGGGGGGGGTGGGGGTTGTGTGCATGCCTGTGGACACATGCAAATACATACTTATATTTGTGTGCACTTGCAAAGGTCTTTGTTCATATATTGTGTTCATTCCCTTTCCTCACCTGACTTGGACCTGGAGATATCTGTACTTTTAACAAGGAAGTCTGGGACAGGGGTATTGCATATAACCGTACATAATACAGTATTGGGGGATAGCAGAGAGCATCCCTCTTGCTCTACACTTTTAGTCATCCTGTCCTGCATGAACCTGCCAGGCTTCAAAGATGAGAAGATGGAGATGGTCTTGTCAAGTGGGAAAATGAATAAATATTTTAAAATGTAATTGGAGTCATGAGGGAAATGTGACAGGATTTAAATGATGACATAACACACTTGTCTCGTCTCGGCTGCCTCAGCTAATGAGCATGAATTGAGAGCATTAGAGTTGTTTCCGCAGGCATTAGTATGTGTGAGTCAGGAGATCATATCCTTAATTTAGCCCACTCTCTGCTGGTAACCAGCCCTTTCCTTGGCCAGTGTACTTGGCATTGCCCTACGAATCCCTGAATTAAGGTTGCTTTGTACCTAGATGCCATGGTGATGGGCAGATCAATCGGAGCCTGTAGAGCTGTTTCAAAGTATGTTGATTCCTTTCCCCGCAAATGTTCCCTGAGTTAACATTTGTGTTTGAACCTTTCTGGGAAATCTAGAAATGAAGTAAAGATTTTCATTTTGCTTCCAACTGAGGTTTATTGGGTTTGAGGTCACATTAATAGTCACATTTCCCATGGGAAGAGGGGAGGGGGAGGGGGGAATGACTCTTGATTGCCCCTGCCCCGCGGTGCGGATTTTAAGCTAGCTTTCTTTTTCTTTTTTTCTTCAAGAAATATCTTCATTCAAAACAAATGTAACTAGCTCTTAAAAAAAAAAAAAAAAA
>NW_017729011.1:8793918-8794304 GCF_001723915.1 Gavialis gangeticus | reverse complement strand
TTAAAAAAAAAAAAAAAAAAAAGCAGCTAGAAAGGAAGGATGGTTCAGTAGACAGGGATGAGCCCAGGAGTGAAACTGGAGACCCACCATGAAACTGTCTGTCACTGTCCTGCTCTGGGTAAGTTGCTTAGTCTCTCTACCTTAGTTGCCCACCTGTATAATGAGAATACACCTTCCTACTACAGAAAGGTGTTACAAGGTGTGGTAGGGCACTAGTAGTACCTGCCACTTGAAGGACGGCCAGGGAGGGGCAGGTTTCATAGTTTCATAGTTTCTAGGGTTGGAAGGGACCTGAGCAGATCATCTAGTCCGACCCCCTGCCATGGCAGGAAGAGCACTGGGGTCAAATGACCCCAGTAAGGTGGTCATCCAACCTCCTCTTAAAA
>NW_017729011.1:8778164-8793237 GCF_001723915.1 Gavialis gangeticus | reverse complement strand
TGGACTGTATGGGTGTCTACGCCACAGTCCCCCAGCTTCCTAATGAGAATGGGGTGAGAGACAGTATCAAAAGCCTTCCTGAAGTCTAGGAAAACTATATCCACTGCCACCCCTGCATCCAATGATTTAGTGACCTGGTCGTAAAAGGCCACCAGGTTGGTCTGACAGCACCAGGACCAGGTGCCTGATTAGGGTGGCCATTTTAAGGCCCAGCTCCCTAAGCAGAGGACAGTTCATGATCAGCCAGCAAAAAAGAAATGCATCTCTGCTGAGCTCTTCCAGGAACACCTTGGAGGTAAAGGTGAGGCTATGGGGATGGCTTGGAGGCCTCATTGCTCCTGGGCATGACCTAAAACTGCACCCTGCCAGGGCAGAAAGGACTTGTGCGGCTCCTGGTGGCACGGCAGTCCCCAGGTAAATGCCAGAAGTGATCATCTCCCAGGTGTAAGACGGGTTGGGGCACCTTAACCCCAGCCCCCACCTTCAGGTGGGTTATATAATGTAGGGGAGGCCAGGTAAGTTTTCTGAAGCACCTGAACCTGCTGTGGTAAGTGATCCTGCGGGGTCAGGCATGCTTTGCGAAACACCTGAGCCAGGAATGGAGGACCCCTGGACCCTGTGGATGGGCATGCAGCTTAGACCTGAACTAAGGGACCTCAACTGGTCCATACTGGGGCCAAGACCCAAAGGGGAGTGGAAGGGCCAAGGTGGCTCACCGTAAGGGATGCCCACAGAGAGCAAAGAGGTTTGAGATCCTGACTGGCCTGAGATGGGGCCAGGGCCTACAGGGGAGCTGAAGGTCCCAAAAAGGGGACCACAGCTAATGGGATGAAGGGTACAGCTGAGTTTAGCTGCCTGGGATGCCATCTGCAAGGCTTGGGCCACAGTGTAGGGGTGGAACAGAGCTGTGGATATCCCCCCTAAACATCAGGGTTCAAAATGGGCAGCCTCCCACCTGATTTAATATCCTCATACTATTACATCAAGGTGTGACAGGTGAGTGAGGTGGGCAGCTGGCCCATAGATAGGAGACAGGCCAGTGTTTACACCAGGTGAGAAAGCTTGCCCCTGTCACAGAAGGATAAAGACATTATTTAATAGTCTGAGAGGCAAGGATTTTTGTGGGTGATTAAAAAAAAAAATATATCACCCACAAAAATCCTTGCCTCTTGCATATTTCCTGGACCGTTATTGCTACATCACTTCAAGACTATTTAATATCTGAGACATTCAGACACTGTAACATTGTGGGCCTCTCAGCTACCATGGAGAGAGGATTTGGTATAGGAACATACAGATAAGGCCTCATGGAGCTGCCCTGTTCTAATTGTCTCCATGGTCATTAACTGAGGTGGAAGAGACAAGGTTAATTTGGGAATGTCTAGACAGTCTCCATGCTATGCTAGGGCATCCTGCTGTGATGCATTTGCTCTCACTCTGCTCGTGCCAACTCCTGCAAGTGAGGAAATGGAGCCACCTTAAAGCAGAGCTGAGCACGTGTCTGGAGCTGCGCCCAGGCTGCCTGTCTCATGTGGGCTTCTTGGCGTGTGCTCAGCACTGCTCTAAGATGGCTACATCACCCCATTTGGTGTTCTTGCAGTAGGAATGATTAGGTGCAGCATGCTTCACAACAGCATTCTCAGTTTTGGCCCAGAGACATAGGTGACATGTAGGGGGAACACGGGGGGGCATATGCCCCCCTAAAATTGGCCCTCACTGGCCAGGGAGTGGGGAGTGCCAGCCGGTGCACTGCCAGCACTTCTGGTTTGCTGCTGGCACTTCCACTGGTGGTGGCAATCCACTGGGGGACCCCCCCATCCCCAGTTGGTGATTGGCAGCTGGTGCCCCCCCAGAGCCAGGAGGCACCAGTTGCCCATGCCTAGAATTGTTGTAGATGAGCTCTTAGTGTCCTACTTTTGTTATCCTAAGTCTCTCTTCCCATCCCAAGGTAGAAGTAGGTTCCCCCCTCCCCTTCTGCCCTCTCTTTCAGAAAGGCTTAACCTAAACTTGGATGCTGCTATCATAGTAAACAGTGTTCATGGAAAGTATTGATTTGACATCACAGGGTCTTGAGGCCCTTTGGTTTAGCTCCAAAGTAGTGACAACTTGATCAGTGCATCTTAGCCCTGAGCAAGAAGGCTGTTAATGATCTTTTTTTTTAGATGGCAAGACAGCCTAGGTTTCACCCATTCCAGAAATTTGAATCCTTTTGTCTGCAGTCAGTGCAACATGCAGGCGTTATGCTTCACCATGCAACCAAATGCTTGAGTGGTCAGAAGCACTTGAAGCAAGACCATTGTTGCAGTTTCCAAGCACTGCAAGCTGTGGGGTGGCAGGAATGGTATAGTCTCTCAAGGAGCCCGCATTGGCTATTTTCTTTCACACTCTGAGATTAGACCAGTTTTACAGTGACCCAGGTACCACCCCCTCCCTTCCTTTTCCTGCCCCCTCCACCCTCTATGGTTTACTCCTTGGCTCTATTTCCTGTTCTGCATGCTCCTTTTCTGCCCCGAATCATGCTGACTTCTCTTTCATCCGGCTGTGGAGCACAGCAGAAGCTGGCTGAATTTTGCTGCAACAATAGTGTAGGCTTTTTGGGTTACATGGAAGACATGAGACATTTGGCAACGGAGCAGTGGTTGGGGAGTTATTTGCATGGCTGTTCAGACTGCCTCATTTAGCAGCCCTCTGGCTCTAGGTACTCTTACTGTGTTGGCACTAAAATAATTTCAAACTTAAAAAATAAAGGCTTATGTAATTGATTAAATGTCTCTTCTCCTCTTCTACATTTAATCAATTGCAGGAGCTATTTATTGCTTCGTATACTACAAAGCAATAGAGATTAGTACTTCATTAACCTATTCCATGTTATTTTGATTATATTCTTGCAGCACTTTAATAACATAGCTGGGGAATGGTGCTCCCTGCTTCACTCGGGCATCTTAGGGATGCTTACTTTGTAGTCAGGGGAGGCAGAAAGCAGTGTTTCTACTATGATGCCATAGTCACCACTGCTACTTACCTGAGTAAGAGAGGGCATGGCTGCATTTCCAAAACCTTGCAGGGAGTCGGCAAGTAGAAGAAAAAATGTTGATGATCAACAATATTTTTTCTGCTGCTTGTGTCTCAAGAGGTCTCGGTGATGAGTTAAAACAATCAATAGCAGTTTTTTATTTATATTTTTGAGAGAGCGTGCCATTGCACCTTTAATTCTTGGCAAGCATCTGAGCCCTGCAGCTCTGCAACAATAGCTGAGTGGAGAGAACAGGTCTCCAGCAGTGCGAGAGGTGGCACATTAAAGAAATCCCCTTTAGTGTAATAAACCTGCTCAAGAGAGTGCATTTGCCTGCTGGTGTGGGGGAAGCACAAGAGGTGCTCGGGCTTGTGATGTCCCTTGCTGGAGTGAGGAGACTGAAGGGGAATTGGTGGGAGGTGGAAGGTGTCATCCCTCTTGCTGTTCATAGCGAGTGAAATTCCCCCATGTAGTGAAGCAACACAGGCTGCTGTGGGCCTTGAGGGGTGCATAGACCTTGTATGTACTCTGCACAGAATATAGTAATACTTGTATTGTAAATAGGAGCCAAAGTCTCAGACCAGGACCCTGCTTGGCCTAACACTAAGCAAACACAGAATTGAAGGGTCCCTGAACAAGTAAAGAGTGAACCCACTTGGCAAATACCACCTCAGGAAAACAAACCTTTCAAGCAACTGAAGCTAAATTAGCATCTTCACTAGGCTCTGTCCAACTGTTGGCAGTATTAGTGTAAATTTGGCAAGCTGTGGTGATTTTCGGTGGAATTACTCTGGATTTACATCAGTACCACAAAGGCATTTGACCCAGTAGATCACTCCTGTGTAACTCAAGGGGGAAATGTGGCCTGTAAATCCTCCTTTAAAATGGTAGGTTTTCCAAGTAATTGGACTTGTATAAACTTGCTTAAATAAGGAATAAATTAGACTTGTCAATGCAGAATTAGGTTGGTGCTGGTTTCTGTCAATTCTCTGCATGTGGGTGAAACCCATTGAGCTTCCTACCTGCAAGGAAGCTGTAAACATGTGAAAATGAGCAAACTGAGTGCAACTCTCAGATCAGTTTAGAGTCTGTCAAATGTATTTGGATGACTCTTTTTCATAAAGGCTTTGAGACTTCCTTTGTTTGGCATCTCCAACTACCCCAATTAGCTTAAGCACTGGAATCATGTGTTTTATGTTGAAGAGGAAGCACATATGCCAGCCTGAACTTGACTGAGCAGAGCTCACTGCATCCCATATGGTCCATGCTGTTTGCATTATGATAATGTTTGTATGATATAGGAGGGGAAATGGAAAGGAAGCTTCTGTCCAAGCTTTTTAGACCACGGACCCTCACACAACTGGTGAATGACAGTCTGCGATGCCTGCTTCATTTTCTGCCACCAGGCTATAGATCTCCAGGTTGTGTAAAGGCCTGGCTATGGGAAAAAATGGTACATGCATACCCCAGTATTTTGTTGCTATCCATTCCCTTCCTCAGCTCAGCTGAAGCTTTATATGCATTCCCTTTTAGTCTTCCCACCTTTAGTCTTCCCACCAGAATTTCCATGATGCTTAGTCTTCATGCTTGGACTCTTCACTCTTTTTAACCAGATCCTTTGCTAGTATATCTCCATAGCTTCCTTGGTTTCAGCGAAGCTTTCCCATTTATACCAAATAATCTAGATGTGTGTGTGTGTATGGTACTTGGGCTCTGTCAGCTTCATCCTACAAGATACCAAGGAAGCTCAACTCTGACTTATTTGAGTACAATAAAATCAGGCCTTGTGTCCTTCACTGCCTGGGATCTGACCTGCGTCTGTAATAGATTTGTGCAAGCAGGCTAACAAGCAGCCCGAACTGGAGACTAAGAACTAATGAAAGCCTCAGCGCTGCGGTATATCTCTGCCTCCTCTTTACCCGCGGCATGAGTTGTGAATCAAACTGGCTCCAACTAGCTCCATCCCCAATAATATTCCCAAGAGGACCAATACAATTTAATACAGCTCTGCATCAAGATGCCAGGCAATTTAAAAAACTCAAACCTCTCCCTCCAGCCAAGTCCAATGCTTCCAAGCCACAGCCCTGCTTTAAAATACGAGGGAAAAGAGAGAGAGGAATGTGCCAATACAGAATGTGTGTTGCGAATTAGTCTGTACTGGCATGCTCCTCTGTCTCTCTTCCCCTCATATTTTGAAGGGGAGCAGTGGCTTGTAAGCAGAAGACTTTGTTGGAGGAAGAGGTATGAGTTTTTTTAATTGCCTGCTACCTTGATATAGGGTTATATTAAATTGTATTGGTGATCTTGGGAATATTATTGGTGATGGAGCTATTTGGAGCCTGTTCAATTGAATGGTTTTTCCTTCTAGAAAAATGCAGTTTTGTCCCAGCCAAGAGGATTCATGGGAGCATATTGACTTGGCACACACTTTTGACAGGGCAAATTGAAGATAATTGTTTTGCTTTTATTGGTTTTGATAATAGCCAAACATTTCCATGATGCTGAGAGAAAACGTTTTGAAAAGGTAAAAAAAAAATTTGATTAATAAAATGGATGTGGTTTTATCCTAGAGAAATAAATGTCAGTCTTCTTGAATCAAAATGTTTCTAGAATTTCAGTTCCATAGGAAATTTTACCTTTGTTCCAGTGTGGGACATTTGCTTTTAATGGTGGAGTTTTCCACACAACCAATTCCTTTTGCCAGCAGTCTCTGGGTGTTATGCGTTTGAAGTTGTAAAAAGTGTCTAGAGCACATGGATTTGTATACATCAAACTGGACAACTAGTTTGATATAGTGTGATTTCTAATAAAAGTGCTTGGGGAATTCTCCTACCACTTAGGATTTCCCACTTAGGGAATTCTCCTACCACTGCCTACTGTGAGGTTTCTTGTGCCTTCCACTTAAGCATCTGCTACTGGCCACTGTGTAAGACAGGGTTAGATTCAGGGTCTGATCCAGAATGGTAACTTCTGTGAGTTAGGGCCTGGACACTTAACAGATATAGCCCTACCGTGGTTTTCATTGCTAGACACTGCTGCAGAGTTACTTCAGGAAACATCAAGACTAAACCTACGCCACTGTAGGTGGAGTGTATGCATTTTTTTTATTTATTTTTTTTATCCCAAGAAACACAAAGAGGGTATTGTCAGTTCTCTATCTACCTAGTAGCAAGGCACTGTAATACCCAGGGAGAGCTGGTTGTCAGTCTTCTCCACACATCTGTGTAATTAACACTGGTGTGTAAATATAGTGGAATTTATACGTGTGTTTAATGTATTGTGTGTCCGGGTTCTTTGGCACCCAACTTCCATTGAATGTCAGTGTCATGCTCCTAATTCATTTAGTCCCCTTATAGAAACCTGCTCCAAACATACAAATTGCCCTGTAGTCCTCTGTCAGCATCTACCTTTCAGCTTCGACCTATATTGCAAGATGTTTGTGGCTACTTCTTGTTCTGTATTGATGTACTCCTGGCACCATGGAGTTTTGGTCTGAATGGGGCTCCCGGGTGGTACTGCAATAGAGATAAGTGAGCTAACTCCAGCACCTGATCAGCATTCGGTGTTCTTATGTACTTGGTAGGAAGCACTTAGGATGATAGGATTATAGGAATGTATGGCTGGAAGGGACCTCACGAGATCATCTAATCCAGCCCCTTGCTCAAGGCAGCATCACCCCTGCCAAATGTATGTCTAACCTACTTCTGAAAGTTTACAAGGATGGAGATTACACAACTTCTCTAGGTAGCCTATTCCAATGCTTGACCACCCTCGAAGTCAGAAAGTTCCTCCGGATCTCCAGCTTAAATTTCCTCTGCAGCAGCTTGAGGCCATTGCTCCTAGTCCTGTTCCCTACAGCCACAGAGAAAAGCTCATCTCCAGTCTCTCTATAATTGCCCTTTGGTATTTGAAGACTGTTGTCAAATCCCCCTCAGTCTTCTCTTCTACAGACTGAATAGCCCTAGGTCTTTCAGCCTTGTGATAAACTTTCCCTCTCCTAAGCAGATTTTCTTCCAGTGCAGACACTCATGGTGGATGAGAAACAACCAAGATGAGCAGCACAGTTGTGCATCATATCCCAACCACTCCAGTCTGAAAAGAGGATTGTGGGCCAATCTGCTAAACCAGGATTTAACCAAGCAGCAGCCCTGAGCACAGCCATTCTCCTAATGCCCTCTTAAGGAGCCTAACAGCAGAGGCAGCTACCATCTCCTTCCTTACCCCTTCCCTGTCTTCTCACAGCTCAATGAAATCCTTCTGCTCTGCAGGACGGCATTTTCCATTCTGAAATATGCTCTCTGCCCTCTTCTTGCTACAGTGCCTTTTAATTAGGAGCACGCAATGCTCTGGAGGCCATGCTGCTGGCTTTTTGGAAGGGTGTTTTGGAAAGTGATTGCAACTGGATTAAAGTGAAAGGTTAGGCAATTTATTCATTTGGCATTTTCCAAGTGTATTGGATTATTTTATTTTGAAGAAACAAGATAAAGTCTTGCTTCTTAGAGGTTATTGATAGGACTAAATCCATTCCTGTGCTACACAAATTGGGCATAGTAGCCTTGAAATGCCCCTTCAGCATTGAGAGATGTCAGCCCTGTTGCTCGCTTTGCTTTTTTCTATATTACGATTGCAGCAAGCAGCCAACTGGAGTATTTCCATCTGTAGTGCTCTCATTACTTGCCTCTCAGTTCTTCCTTGCTGCTCCAGTACTGGAAACCTCTTCCTCCTGATCTTGGCATGGGAGTCATTAATTAGAGGGCCTGAGTGGAGAGTGATTAGAGGCAGAACCCAGGGGAGTTTGTGCATTTGCTGTGCACCTGGAAGCTGGGTTAAGTTCCAACATATCTAGCACCTCCAGCCTGTTCCTATTCAGATCCATAAACAAATTTCCCATGGAGTAGGATTAAGTCTTATTTTGCTGCCATAGAGGACAATGGCTGGGACAGTTGCATCCATGCTTAGATCAGTCCTATGCTCAGACTTTTCATGCAGGGAATATGGATCAGCAGGCCATACCCGATGCCCAACCACTGTGCTCTAGGCCTGGAGGGCTTGGCTCAAATTATATAGTTAGGTTCTGTTGCCTCTAATTGTTGTACAAGATAATGCCTAAACCAGTGACTCCAGGTAAGAATTCTTCTTAGTGAGAGAAACTAAGCAGAACAGGCTAGATTCAAACCTAAGGTAATTTCCTGCAGTCAGTGATGCATCAGCAGTGTAACAATTTTCCTGAAGCATTTGGAACCCATTACCTGTCAAAAATGGCATTTGACAAGTACTTCCGAAAGGGAGCTATGGTTACTACCACATAGAATCAGCTAGTGTAAATCAGCATAACCCCACTGAAGCCAATAAAATAGACTTGATTTATGTTGGGTGAGGTTTTTTCCCATTGAGGTTAATGGCCATTGTCACTGGCAGTCCCTCAATTTGATGATTTTACCATGGCTCGTTGATGGGTCTTTAAGTGAAGTAGCTATCGTGCAGGTCTACACATGATCCCCAGCTACACTGCCATAGTAATGCACCCCCCCACTATACTGTGCCACTATAGTGACGTAGTGGTGAAATCTAACCATGTGCCACACGCATGGCAAAGTAACTGCCCATACATACTGCACCATGCTTTAGTACTTCCAAGTACTAAAGCATGGTGCTATAGCAACATTGCCATATGTCAACATGTAGACATGCCCATAATGCCTGGTCCAGTGAAGTTGGTGTTTGAGGATTACTGATTCAATGTTAGTAATGTTGGCTTCAATAAGGATGTTGGCATTTGTGTAGTGATCTTCCTATTTGATGTGGGGGATGTTCCAGAGGCATCATTGGTGATACCTCCCCAAGACAATCTTGAGATGTTGACAGTAGGTCACCGACATTTTATGCCCATAGGGGCATGTGGGGATGGTAACTATACAGTAGACCTGGTGTCTTCCCAGTGATTGCAATGAATAAACACATGCTGAAGCAATTTCCCAGAGGCACTTGCACACTGGATCCTGTGCTGGATCTCTTCATCAATGTTCATGGTCTGAGGGAAGCAGCTACCAAAGTAGATGTGCTCAAATATCTCTAGGGTCTTTCCCTTACAGTAAATTGGGGAGGTGGGTCACATTCATGCTGCAGGGATGGCTAATACAGCACTAAATATCATCTGTATTTTGGGAGGAAAATGCATTAGAAATTCTGAAGTTGCTTCACTGTAAAGCAGTTCCATCCTTGTGCTGGCTATGGGTTAGATTTTTTTAAAAGTGTGTGTGTTGGATGCTAGGCTCTTTAAAATAGGAGCTCTGAGAGATGGAGCACTTAGGGGAATCTGACCCTTGGCAAAATGTCTAACAATGAGTTGAGCAACTGACCTCAGCTAGTGCATGGAGAAATTTGACCTTGCATATTTTTTCATCTAGAATCTTACAAAGAGGTTTTTTAGCTCTTGGATTTACAGTACCTGCATTGCAGATGAATGTCCTATAATCTCATTAAAAGGTGGTTGACCACAGATTTCAAGAGTCGACAATAAACTTTTATATAAGTTTCAAACAAGACTTTATGATAAAAAATTGCTATCTTGAATTCCCATTTGAAATGCCTCCTCTCTCCACTGGCCTACAACATCCTATAGCAGAGACACTTTCCATAGATGCAATAAAGCAGCAGGTCAAAGAGCCCTGGAGCAGAGCTTTGACAAGCCCAAATAAAGATGCAGGAGGTCAATTGTCTCTGATCCCCTAGTGGAAGAATTGCAATCTGATTGGGGACATGTTGGATTGATTTTTTGTCTTCCACCTTGACAAATTGGGCCCATTTTCTGCACCCAGAAATTAGTTTATTAGTCTCATCCTAGTCCAGGTCCACATCACAAAAGCCCCAGGTTGTTTGTCATGACTGGCAGCTGCTGCTCAACTCTATATAGTAGCAAGAGACTCAGCTAAAGATATGCACGCTGACAGAGCTGTGTAGGATGTGTTGAGCAAGCACAGGAATGGGGTATTTGTTGGCTATCATCCCTAGTTAACAGAGCTTTAAAAAAGGTGAAATAAGTATCATAAGCCACAGTTCATATGACTCATGAAACACAGCAAAGTGCATAGCTCCCAGAGCTACAAATAGCACCCTACACATGTGACTCTTAGTGTCATGGCTTAGCCATTGCACCACAATGCTGCACCACACTGCTATCTAGAAGCCTGTTGGTTTATAAAAGCTGTTGGTCCACACTCATCTTCTATGCTTTCTGCTTTAAAGGATGCTCTGGAGGGTATTGCATTCTTTACATGTTTCCCCCCACTTCTAAATATATATGGGCTAGATCCTTGGGGCATAGCTCTGCAGAAATCAGTGGAGTTATGCCAAGGTATACCAGTTAAAGAGCTGTTCTCGCTAACTGTAGTGGACTACTTGGACCTATTGGTTCCAGTTTATGTCAGCTGGAGATCTGGCCCAGTGATAAATTATCGTGTATCCCCATTTTTCTACCTCTACTTCTCTTCCATGCCATCCTCTGCCCAATAGAGGAGACTGAACAGTGCATTTCCATGCTGTTCTTTGCCCAAAACCAGTGTAGTATGGCCTGATCCAGCAAGTTGGTTTGATGTTTACAAATATCAGCAACTGCTACTGATTTCCATAGTATTCTTCCTGAATAAAACTATTGTGAGTGGTACCCAGTGAGGTCAGATTCATCTCCATAACTCTTGTCCTTAATCTAGGCATCACATTCAGGCCAGGTACAAATAGGCACAACTATTATTGGGTCCACCTGTTATTTGATGCGATTCCCACATCCGATGCAAGTAAGTGGGTATGGATATATTACTAGGATGTATGGAATACTGTATATCTTCCTGGGTAGGCAGACAACTAGACAGGTAGCACTTAAGAGCAGTATGGAAATTACTGGCATTAGAGCTATTTAAACCAGCATGAAAGCAGAGTTGTTCCAAAAGATGTTCCTTCCCAGTAGAGTTGTATCTACACTAAGCTGCATTTGGTTGAATTTGTCCCAGTGCCTGATGGATATTGTGTCGTTATTTTCAATACAGTGGTCAAAGTATCACAGCTGAGATTCTACCCGGTTTTGCCACCTTTTGCACGGTAGAAAAATGGTTCAGAGGTTAGGGTACTAATCTAAGACTTGGGAAACTCAGTTCACTTCTCTGCTCTTACAAATTCTGTTATACGATCTTGGACCAGTCACTAAGTCTTGCTGTGACTGACTTCTCCATCTCTAAAGCAGTAGTCCCCTACCTCACAGGATCAATAGGTTGAAGACTTGGAGGTGCTCAGATGGTGTGTTGATAGGGGCTACACAAGTACTCTAAACAGAAAGATCCTTGAGTGAGGTTACTAGGCATTATGTTTGGGAACAGCTTGATCAAAGAGAGATTCTAGCTAACAGTTCAATCTGCTCTTTCACCTTTATCTTGTTTTGACTGGGGGGGAGGAGGAAGGTGTGAGAGAGAGAATCTGTTTGTACTTACTTAGATGCCATATATCCTCTTTTTTTCTTCCTAAACTGCATTGACTGTTCCATCTGCTTATTTATCACCTAGAGTTAGAACCCGGATTCCAGTTAGCAATCTGTGCATTGTGGTGTTGTTGTTTTGTTTTAAACAAGGCACTGAAAGATCCAACAAAGCTTTGATGCATACAAACTACTTGTAATACAGCTGTTAAGGCTCTTTCATCATATCCATGAATAAAATGAATTGTATTGCTATCAAAATACATTTGATAAATTAAGCTTAATCCTCCTCTACTGCTTTTGGATGGAAAGCCCTTCAAGTGAGAGAGAGGCTCCAAATGACTTTTTATATTAAATGGTTTGAACCTACGAGCTTCAAAGACCGATCAAAAAGACAGATTAAATACGAATGCATATAATAATAAAAAAAAAAGATCTAGCAATATATAACCAAGTTGTCTCAATGAATTTATCAACCACTTTTGCTCCTAAAGCTTTTGTTCTAATCCAAGGGAAAGGCCCCAATGAAATGAATTTGGTGTATTGTTGCTTTATAAAAAAGAGTGCTCATGTCCTGCAATCCTTCCACCTCAAACAACGGACTAGCTTGATTTGGGATGGGAGTCCTCCACAGGGCATGTAAGTAAGGGGATCCAGCCCACTGACATAATGATAGGCAGGCCTATATTGCAGGAGGTGCCGTTTTTCAGATTCCTTGTTCTATTACAGTAGAGTGAGAGAGAAGCCCCAGCTAAAATCAAGGCCCTGATATGCTACATATTGGCCATGGTGAGAGAGTCCCTGTCTCAAGGAAAATACAATCTAAATAAATAAGACAGACAAGGGATGGAAGGTAACAGATTAAGTGACTTGTCCCAGGTCACACAACAGGTTGGTGGCAGTCCAGTAAAGAACGCAGCTCTCCTGAATCCTTGTCTACCTTCTTATCTACTAGAGCATGCTGTTCTGCATAAATGACTGCAGAGAGCCAGGATCACTGTCTGAAGATACCAGATCATTTCTCACAGGAAGTGAAGATGGTATCTCTGCTGCCTTAGTCATGCCCCTGCGTTACTGTTCTTCCTTCCCAAGTATCTTCTCATACCATAATTGAATGGACAGTTCTGATTAATTTTCTGTCTCATAACTGTGTCATGTGACATTAGGATCCTCTGGGATACCATCCTAGAAGTGGCAGCATTTTATTGGAGAGTGAAATGATCCCTACTTAGCCTGACTCCACTTGCTAGGGATTTTCTGAGGCTCTTTTAGCCAGTGTTTTACAAAGTGCTAAGAGTTTCCTGAGTAAATGAAGCTATACTAGGGCTTGGTGCAAAACCCACTGGAATTAAAGGAAAAATTTCAGTGGATCTTGTATTAAGGAAGTGCATCCACCCCCCTAACTTTAAGCATGTACTTAAGCCCCTCCCTATTTGGCAAAGCACCTGCTTAAGTCCCATTGTCTTTAAAGTTAAGCATGTGCTAGGGTGCTTTGTTGATTCACAGCATTCATGCAGTTGGTTTACTATTATTAACCATGATGATTATGCTAACAGTAGTAATAATAATAGCTATTGTTACTAAACCTGGTTTGTTACATCAGGCAATGGGAAACAGTTAAAAGGGTCAGATAATCAGTTTTCTATGAAGAGACAGTGCACATTAAAGGTATTCTCCTCTTGAAGCCAGAGGCTGGGTCAGTGCAGCTTTTCCATACACAGTGGCTTTCTTTTTCAGGCATGCAGTTTCGAGATGCTGAATTCATCAGGAGCAAGGAACACAATTCTGGGTCTTGGCTTCACAATGCACTACCATAAAGAGTGTAAGTCGCAAGCAGGTATGAAAGTACTTATGCAAGATGAATGGGGGGAGAGGGGGAGGAGAAATGCTAGTGAAATAAAAGCCTGTTTCTTCTGCAGCCTCTTTCCACTGTGCAGTCAGGACTTCTTCTCCTAGAGAAAAGCTAGAAGATTGTACTTGCTTAAAGGGATTTGGGGGGGGAACCCTGTTTCACCATATTCACACCCTGATCTTCCTTAGTAATAACTGCAAAGGTTTTGATTCCCTCTTTATGGTGCTCTCTACTTCCAACTAAAATCAAAGAGTGGCAAAGGCAGGTCCTGATACTTCAGTCGCCTACTTTCAGGTAAGCCCACAGCCTGACTGACTCCTATGGAGTCAGCATGGTGAGAAAATGCCCTAACCTCATACTGCAGGATCAAGACCTTTGTTTGTCAGACTGTTTAGGCAGGGATGGTCTCTCACTATGTGTCTAGGGATTTATTTTATGTTCTTCATCATAATTTTGGTTGCATCCCCTAAACCCCAAAGTCCAGTTGCTATTACTGTTAATTATGTGGCCAGTCTCTATATTACAATCATGCTCGCTCTGGACAGAACTGAAATGAGATGTACCCAGGCACTGCTGATAAGTCCTGCTCTGGTACCCTTTGCAGCCTTGAGTGAATCCCTCTACCCTCTGCCTTTGTCATTAAATGAAGGTGATAGTTATCCATCTCTCCGGCTGGCTAGGCTTTTATTGCAGCCCGCTGAGCTCAGGGCCAGCAGTTGCACGAGTCCATCAAGCATTCTGAACAGGGACAGACCCTGTAAATACCCAGTGTTATTTTTAGTGTCCCTGGAGAAGCGAGCGAAGGAGATTTGACTCCAAACTGGGTTGTTAAGGAGAGGAATAGTAGCTTCTTCACAGAGATTTAATTCCCTTGGGGGACTCCTCCCAGGCCTTGTTCTGGCATTTTTCCCCCAGAAGACTTTGTGGGGGAAAAGACCCTAAACAAATAGAAAGAGCCATAGCTTTGTTGCACCTTGCACTAGGAGCTGCACAACTGCTGGTGGGTGGCAGTGCTAGGTGGCGTTTGGAGCAGTTGTGTGTTCAGGCTGGCAGGTAAGACTGAAAAGTAAGACTCCCCCTCACCTCCCAGAGGGGCTCCCCTGGATCCTCCTGCTTCCCTCCACCCAGCCCCCCCTTGCTTGTGCCTGCCTGTGCTGTGTCTCCCAGAGGAGTAGGCAGGGAGGAGTCAACCTGCCTGCCCCACTGCTGCTCTCTCCCAGCTGAGCCAGCCCAGAGAGCGGCAGGCGTCCCTGGAGAAGCGAGCGAAGGAGCTTTGAGTCCAAACTGAATCATATGCAGAGGGAGTAGCGGGTTTGCAGAAAACGTGGGTGGGAAGGGACCTCAGGAGGTCGCATCTAGTCCAACCCCCTGCTCCAAGCAGGACCAGCCCCAACTAGATCATCTCAGAAGCCTCCAAGGATCTTAACCTGCGGGCCAGACACGGGCAAGGGGGTCGTGCCCCGGGGCAGGAGGCAGCCGGGGTGTTGTCCCTCCCGAGGCGGAGCCTGCAGACGAGCACCGGGTGCTGCGGTGCAAGGAGGCCCGGGGCCGCTGCAGCCGGGCGGGGGCGGGGGCGGAGTCGGGTCCTGGGCACCTGCCCCGGCCGGGCCGGGCTGTATCGCTCCGTCTCCAGGCAACCGGGCAGCAGCGTCATTTCCTGACGAGCCGGGGCGGGGCGGGCGAGCAGCCAAGGGGAAGCGCCGGCCGGAGCAGCTCAACAGTTGAGCAAAGTGCCCGTCCCGGC
>NW_017729011.1:8767877-8772716 GCF_001723915.1 Gavialis gangeticus | reverse complement strand
CGGCGCCTCGCCGCTCCCCGCTGGACTTCAGCACCGCGCCCGACGGGACAGCTCCGGCCGCGGCCGCCGGCCCCGAGGAGCTGCGCGGCGAGGTGCGGCACGTGACGCTCAGGAGGAGCAAGACCAACGAGGGCTTGGGCTTCAGCATCCGCGGCGGGTCCGAGCACGGCGTGGGCATCTACGTGTCCCTGGTGGAGCCGGGCTCCCTAGCCGAGAAGGAAGGGCTGAGGGTGGGCGACCAGATCCTGACGGTCAACGACAAGCCGCTGGACAAGGTGACCCACGCCGAAGCGGTCAAGGTAGGTGCGCGCTTCTCCAGCTCCCCTTTGCCTCCCAGCCAGCTGGCACCCTCTCGCCGTCTTCTGCCATGTAACCGTCCCGGGAAGCAAGTGGGGTTGAGCGTGGGGAAAGAACCAGTGAAGCCCCCTGGTCCCTTTTTTTTCTCTGGGGTACAGGCATGTAACTAGGTGACCATGCTGTGGTGCTGATTTGCACCAAGAGATCAGAATCGGACTTAAAGGCATTGGCTGTGTATGAAGACAAGCCAGCCGCTTGAACACCAAGATTATAATAAAGGATCATGACAGGAAATGTGTGATATACATACTGTTCATAGAGCATGCACAGCAGCTTCACATGCTTTGTGGTGATGGGCAGTATAATTATTCCGCTCTCTGAAAAGTCTGGCTAGATTGACGTAGATCTCCCCACAGTAAACTCTGATCGCTGCAATGCCCCTGGTCTTCACAACCTCCCTGGGAGGTAGAGCAGTACCATCTCTTACATTGCATATGGGGAACTGAGGTACAGATAAACTAGGTGACTGGTCTAAGTTCACAAAGAAAATCCATGCCTCAGTCAGAAATCAAACCCAGGTCTGCTAAGCCCCTTACCCACCAAACTGGGTTATCTCTATCCATACATAAGGAAACTGAGGCAGGGGGACTCAATCCCCAAGACCAAACAATTACGGAGGCATGAGGAGATCCAAAGTCTTGTTTCTTACTACTGGATCAAAATGAAAAAGAGAACAGCTACACAACTACATTGCAAGCTCTTCACGGACAGTCTCTTCATGGTACATAGCACAGTAGCTCCCTTCAATCCACCTCTAAGAGTTCCTCTAATACAAATAGCAAATTACAATAGCAACAGTACTTTTTAATTAAGGATCTATCAGCCAGGGGTTGAAGTAGCTCGGGTGTTGGAGATTTTTAGAAGAATTTTTTCACCAGCAGTTCACTATTCTGAACTGAACTGAAGCTAGTGTAACGATAAATTGTTGCCATCTGACATCAAGGTGGCTTTGCGGATTGATTTGGTATCTCATTCCAAAGATACCCTGCAGCAACATAGTTGGCAATCAGTCCAGAGGCAAAGGGGGTCTGGTGAACCATGGAGTGGGACCCTTGGGACTAATGAATATTGGATGTCTGGGGAAGGGGGCATCAAGGAACAGAGAGTTGATTTGCAGTTGTCAGTAGTTTCATTCTGAAAAAAAAATGAGGCACTTTGATTCCCAGTTCACTCAGTTTGGTACTGTTCACTAATACTGTACTTAGGGTCTTGCTTACTCCTGCTAGTAATGCAAGTGATGCCAAAGGGGCTATCCAGATGAGGAAGAATCATTTGCATAAGATTTTACAGGATCAAGCCCTTCATTTTCCAATAATCAGCCCTGCCCCTTCCTCTCACTTTTAAATTTCAGGCAAAAGAATTTGTTCTAGGCTGAAAACTAGGCATAAATAATCTCAGGACCACTGGTTTTATTGTTTGTTTGCTTCCTCCTCCCCTTTCCCTCATTTAAAAATGTTGGCTTTGTTTTCTTCTTTAATTATAGGACAATAAAACTGGATGTTTATGGTTTAATGCGATATTTTGTGCTGTGAACATTGAAACAAAATGTGTTACAAGATGCAGTGGTTAGAGATGGGAACTGAATGTCAGAAAGCCTCAGGGCTAGTCAAAGCTCTGCCACTGATTTAACCTAGTGTCCTTCACTAATTCACATAACATCTGTGTCTTGGGGCACTCACTAGTAAAGTGAAGGGAATAATATCCACCTCCCTCACAGGGTTGTTTCTGAGGCACTCTGTTAGTTAATCTTTGCATAAAGCACTTGAAACTCCCTGTGCAAAAATTACTATGATATAGAGCTTTTTGCCTATGGGCTATTCCATAATATGATCTGACTCTGGTGTTTCAAAATGATGTGGAAACAAAAGAATAGCTCACAAGTTGTTTAGCCATGAGCTGGAATTTTGTTTAAGAAACAGGGTTATCACATGCTCAGCTGCTGTGGCATCTCGCAGGGCTCTTGTGATGTGTGGGATCAAGATGGATTTTTATAAGATGCTTTCAGGTCCTGAGGGAGCTTCCAGACCTTCATTAAAAAGGAGCCAGAGCATGATTTACACAGCTGATGATGATTTCTCTGGAGATTTTAAAATTGAATCGAAACCTTGCATTTGGTGGTGGAAGTGTTTCTCCTATGGGAGGGGAGGAGAAACCAAGGCAATGCAAGGCTTTCAAGGTTTCATTCAAATAATCGCAGGGGGCTGTTCAAAATGCACCACTCAGGTCTATGGTGTACATACATGATTAGGAATGTACCTCACACGTCCCCCCCACCCTTTTCATTGTGGCTAGGCATTGCAGGGTGTTGGTGTCTGTACCATTTGAGCTGCAATGGCAGGGTGAGTTAAGGATGTTCTTCTTCCCCAAACTCCCACTGGAATCAAAGAGATCAAATGCAGATTTGGTGTAATCATATGCAACTCCACTGAAGTCAGCTTTCTGCGTTCTGTTGCTCTGTTGCTCCACAGCAAACCTGGAAATCTTCTTTCCTGTCAGTTAATTGATGCTAGATTTTACACCAGCATAGATGAGGGCAGAATCTGGTCTAATGGGCTTGCACCAGGGCTAATTTTGGCCCTCACAGTTTTGGATGCACAAGGAATCCGAGATCATGGACAAAGAGGTGTGTGCGCTTTTTCTTCCTAAGAGTTAGGGCCACACTGGTACAAAATGTGAACAGACTTTAGTACTAGCTGAGAGCTCTTGGTACAAAAGCATAAATAGTTCTATAACAAGAATCCCTGTGCTCTGTTCTGTCCATACGTTTGTTTTAAACCACTGAGTGTTGTAAACTCTCCCTCTAAATCTGTCTGATCAAAGTGCACTTACCATTTCTATACAAGAAGGTTTAGTCTGGATCTCCATCCATCTAAAAAGGAGTTCACTTTCCCTACTACACTCAGGACTTGATTGTTCTGCAGCTAAAATTGACTACCTCTGCCCACATACTTCAGTACATGCAAAACGTGCCACTCTAAGTCGAGGTAATCAAACTCATTCTTCAGGACATAAAATGATCTCAGGGGCTAGGAAGAAATGTCCTCTCTAATCATTCTGAAATTGGCTACCTGGCTTGCTCCATTATGGATTTCATCCCTTCCTCTGAAGCATCAAAGGTGGCCTACAGTCAGAATCTTAGCCTGTGAGGATACTGATCTGATCCCCTGTGGCAACATCTGGGTGCCTGGATACTCATGCTGATGGACTCTGTACAAAACCAGTGCAGTTATTCAGACAGAGACATAGATAAATACATAGATGTCCCTATTCATAGAGTCTCTTAAATTCGCCGGCTGAATAATGCATTCTTCTCAGCAAACCAAGGTAGTTCAGTCACTTTCTTCTTTTCTAGCATTTGATCATGTATCTGACCTTGCAGAAACAACCTGGCCTTTCTCGGCATTTTTCCCACAGAAAGCAAGAAGAGGCTGAAATGAAAGGAAGTTTCTCTGGCTTTTATTTGCTGTCCCCTACATTCAAATAATCTAATAATATTTTTTAGAAGTCTTAAAAAGACATGATATCCTGAGAGTGGAATCTTGGCACCGAGATAAAACTGCCACTAAGCCAGGTAAAAGAGACATGAATTGATGAGTTACACACCATTCCTCCTGAAAAATTTACTGCTGCATTATGCCCTGTATGTTGGAGCTGAAGATAACTTTGAGTAAATTAGATTAAAAGTGGAATTGTGACATAAGCAACAAGATTACCTAAGCACTTCAAATCAAATTACTTAATGACTGACTGCTTAACCCCTGTGTGAGCGCTGGAGTTTTGTGCTCCACAGTCGGTGTGTGTTTCATTCAAATCAAAATTAAGTGACTTCATTACAGTTATAACTCCATCATTTTAGTGTTCCAGAGCATGCATTACCAGAAGATTGTTGTAATTTATATTATGCTTTACGTGAAGACATTTGCCTTATCTATAGGTTTCCTAGAGCTTATCCTGTTGTCTAATCTTGCTGCTCTATATCCTTCATATTATAGCGACAGACAAATAAGCATATTTATCAAGAAGCCATCATATTATCCAGCTCACAGTCAATGTGAGCCAGGGTTTTAGGTACCAGAGAAATTGTACAAGGAGGAATGTTTTCTTTTTGGTTACTACCAGGTTTTTTATTTTGCAGTTAATTCTTCATCCACTCCCCCACCAGTTTGTGGTAGGCTGTCGTTTCATTTAATTTCAAGGAAAACAATAGATAATTGGGCCACATCCTCAGTTGGTGTTGATCAGCATAACTTCAGTGGGGCTACTCTGGTTTACCTCAAAGGAGGAGCTCTCTGATTGAATCATCTTTAGTGTTACATTCATGGAAAGCGAGAAGTACTTTACAGTCAATGGAGTTATACTGATTTACCCATCAGAGGATCTGGCCTTATGTATCTGATTCTACTAGCACTCACAGTGGGGCAGATTCAGAGTAAATTCACTCACACCATTGGGATACATTGATTCATCCCTGCTCAGGATCTG
>NW_017729011.1:8744623-8762877 GCF_001723915.1 Gavialis gangeticus | reverse complement strand
CATCCTCAGCTGGTGTTGATCAGCATAACTTCAGTGGGGCTACTCTGGTTTACCTCAAAGGAGGAGCTCTCTGATTGAATCATCTTTAGTGTTACATTCATGGAAAGCGAGAAGTACTTTACAGTCAATGGAGTTATACTGATTTACCCATCAGAGGATCTGGCCTTATGTATCTGATTCTACTAGCACTCACAGTGGGGCAGATTCAGAGTAAATTCACTCACACCATTGGGATACATTGATTCATCCCTGCTCAGGATCTGGTCTCGAATCAGATTAATATTACAAGGGATCTGGGAAAGTGAGTCAGACTCTGATCTAAGTCACATGGGTATAAACCCAGAGTAATTCCATGGGCCCACAGCAGATTTACACTGATGTAACTAGGCTCAGCATCTGTAGCTGGGATGAGGAGCCAGGAGAGATGCTGTGATGTGGCAGATCTGTTACTGATTCCAAATGAATATGGAATTGCAATGAAGCAGTCTGAAAGCCTACAAGCTATCTGTCCCTTGAGCAGGTGTCTTCCTTTCCTGCAGCTCTGTCTGAGAGGGCTTGCGTGTGATGGAACAGGCTCAGGTTGCTGAAAGCTGGATTTTGTCCATTTAGTCTTGTTTGTCTCAGATTAGTACTCAAGGTTTTAATTCATACAGAAATGTTCTTTCCCTCTTGCACTGTACGTGTGCCAAGCAGACTTTTTTTATATCAAATATCCTTTTAATTATTTTAATGTTCTGTTCACTTGGACATTCATGACAGCGAACAAGGTGATCTTTTAAAGGCTATAATATTTTGTACAAGTTACAAAGAGCTCCAACTGCTGATTCTCTAGTGGGGGCCTTGCAGCATTGCTAAGAGACTGCTGAGAAGTGACAAAAGAGACATGCTGATCCAAACCTTGAAAATATATTTAGAACAAAACTAACTTCCAGGCAACTGAAAAGAAAATGAGCCTCACTTTGTTGTTTCTTGTCGTCACTCAATTAATTGATTGGCATTATGCGATGCTGCTTATTTGCTAGTCAATAATTGCTGTTGTGCTACACAATCCGTTATGTCGAAGGAGTCTTTAAGCATAGGTGTATTCTTACAAATCCCCCAGTGCTTGTATTTTCTGGATTGCTGGATAAGGGAATGGTTGGATGGATCAGCCCCTGATTTCCAGGAAGATATCAGACCTGTCCTCTCTCAGTTCTTCTCCATCTTTGTTTATATTTTAGAAGCCAGTGTGCAATCCAGAGGCTATAAATCCTCCTTCCCTGTCAAGGAACCTCTGCTGTGGCTACAGCAGGGTCATAGAGTATGTGATTACCATCTGCCCCAGTAATTAGCTGGAGGCAGTAACAAAGTCCTTGGCAAATGGATCTTTTTAAAAAAAAAAAAACCCCAAAAAACAAAAACCCCACGCACCTTGTGCTACAAAAAAGGAATCAAAAGAAATGTTAAAATACGGTAATTGGAAACATGGCCTTGGGCTTCTATTCTGTGAACAATTTACATTTTAATTCCAGCAGCCACTTGAGTCTAAAGAGGAGCAGGGGAAGTAATCAAAGTCAACAGGCATCCCTTTCTAGTAAACAGGAGAGGGGAGGGGATGGACTGGCTCTTTGAGTCAGAAACACTTGCATTTTAAAATTGTTTAAAAGTTCCTGAAAGAGAGAAACTGCTGGCAAGGACCAGCCAAATATCTGACCAGTGACCTGCAGCTTTGCTGATGCAGATCTTGCCTGGCCTCTTTGTTATAGTCTACCTGGGCTGCCAGTGTGCCTCACTCCTGACCTGAGAGTCAAGAGCCAAGCCAGTCCTGAGCAGAGGCTGCAACAAGCAGGGCACTGTTTTCTGTGGTCATCAACTAGGCTGAAATGATCAACTTCCTTCCCTGTATAACCTGAGGGAGGGTTTGAACTTGCATCTGTGCAGGAAGGAAGGATTGGTCGTGTCGCTATTGTACTGGGCAGGGGCACAGGAGAGGTAGGCTCAATTCTTTGATCTGCCACTTGAGTCTGAAGGCAAAACACAGTGAGCCTTCCCATTCCACTTCTGCAGTGCTCCTGCCCCCAGGGGCCTGCCAAGAACCCTGCCTTGCCCTGCCCACCTGGTCCTGTTCCACGTTCACCCATCCTGGAAATGAGACAGGAAGCCACATCAAGAGCGCTTGCCACTGCAGCTCTCAAGATGTTGGGCTCTGGCCCATGTGAAAGCAGTGGGAACATCCTTAGGGTGGCTTCACCACTTCATTTCCAGGTTTAGCATGCACTGGCAGGAGTGGCTGGGTACAGCATTCTTCTTGGCAGTACTTGAGCACTCTGGAAGTGGTAAAGATATGCCCTTAGTGCTCAGTAATCCTCTTTATTATGCCAGTAAATCATGAGCAACTCTACTGAAATTAATGAGATTACAGTGATGTAAGAGAGGTGAGAATAAGGTCCTTAGTTTCACTTTCCTAACAGGCCCCATCTGTTATATGGGGGCAATATTACTTTGCTTTCCCCTCTCCAATCTACCTAGATGCCAGGCCCTTGAGAGCAGGGGCTATCTGTTACGATTTGCACATTCAGTGCCTACAGCTTTGGGGCCCAATATTACTCAGGCCTGTAGTTTCTGTTGGAATACAAATCATAATAAAATGCCAATTCATTGGACTCCCCATAGAGAAATGCTTCTGCATCAATAAAGGAATGAAGACATTGACCCCAAAGATCCACATCTATTCTCTGTTCAAATACCTGTTAGAAGAAAGCATTGAGGTGGCACACCAAATAATTCATGGGTTAAACTATTGCTTTCTCCACCCCACTCTTTCTGGTTAGGGTGATGGATTTTTGATGCCTTCTTCAATGTCATGTCTCCTCAGAGAATTATTGGACTGTAAATTACCAGCAGTTGCACCTAAACTGACAACATATTTACTAGAGTTATTTTGCTTTGTTTTGTAGATTGTGAATTATTTGGATCTTCCCTGTCACTGAAGGCAGAGCTTGCATTGCAAATAAAGGCAAAAGCTGCTCAAGCAGAGATTCCCACAAAACCTAAGGGCCAGCCCTGATCTCGCCCCATACTTGGCATTTCTTGGGCTTCAAATGTAACATTCTGCTACGGGGAGGAATCCACCGATAGGAAGGACTCTGTAGGTTGCTGGGAATTAGAGACAGGTGATTATTTTCCTTCTTTATGTAAAGTAGCTTGGTTTTCCATCAGTTGATTATGTCTGGGGGGGTTTTAACTGGTAACTGAATATCAAGGAAAAAAATTAGTTTAGGATTTTTTGATGGTTTTCTTTGGAGGTTCTCCCTCAGATACCCACTATTTTTCACTTTCCTTTTTGCATAGCAAGGCACGGAAGAAGAAAGGCAGAAGAGCATTATGGAGGAGGAAGGGCCATGAAACGTGAAAGTATTTGGAGGATTTGGTTTATGACCAAAAACCTGATTTCTGTTTAAAAAAAAAAAAAAAAGTTCAGAAAATATTCTTTGCAGACATTCAGTGCTTTTTGACTTGCTGCCCTGGTAATAGGGACAGACTTCCAGCTGATCTAAGCCATAGCTTACGTAGATTTGAGGGAGTGACAGAGTTCAGATAAAGCAGGAGACCAGGGCTAGTGGTTTCTACTGCAGCCTGGGGCCAACCTCTTGATAAACTGAGGCAAATGCCTGAGGAGCTTGGAGCTTCCCTCAGCAATCCTCAAATTCCTGGACCGGATGAAGCAGTGGGGAGAAGCCCAGCCCACACTGGGTCTCCAAAAGGTCTTGAGTCATATTTGCATAAATTCATATAAGCACTCATGCTCATTTACATCAATTTGCATGCTTGCTGGCTATTTGATAACCAATATATGTGATCCTTTCCCCATTTTCTGGGCTAAATCAAATGTTCCCTCCTGCAGATACTCCAGAAGCAATCCCCTGTCTCTCTCCCTATACAGAGCGTATCTCCATTCCCCTGTCTCTGTTCCTGAGGGATGCCCCATCATTTCTCCTTTCTTTTAATTTCTAACCACACCTCCCCCTCTGTGAAACCAGAGGCATCTGTATGTCTGTCTGCTCTTTTTGCCTGCTCCACTTGCTCAGCACCACTTAGTTGTTCTCCCAGTGCTCTGTCTGTCTCCCTTCCCAATGTGTCCTTTGCTCACTTACCCACCCATCCCTCACAAAGGCCAGCCTGAGGAAGAAGTCAGCAGGCTGGTTCACCCCCCTCTAGTTTGCAGCTTGGAGGGGACAGTGATAAAAGTCTGGCTAAGGAAACCTAGAGACTGCAGAGGACATCAATTAGATCAGGTTAGAAAGAAACCAGTGAGGCAGAAAACTTGTGGAAGGAGGCAGAAGAAGCATGGCTCTGTAAGCAGGGTCATGGTAGCAAGGGTGTGGGGTCACTGAAAGGGGCTGCATGACTGCATCAGACCTAGTATTCATGCTGCAAACCACCCCGAGAACTGCTGTAGTGAAGTAGCTCCTCTTGTTGTCCAGGCCCCACTGAAGGGCATAGACTTGATTCAGGTCACAAAATACAAATAAACCAAAATAGCCTGAAAACTGTGGGCTACGTTCTGCCCTCATGTGTTCCCGTGTGGCCCTACACATACTTGAGGAAAAGGTAATGCCTGTGACTACAGCTAGAGCTTAGAAAAGCCTGTCAGAATATGGCCAGGACTCCATTGCCTTTGATTATCCTCTTCTTGTCCTGTTGTTATTTTTTAAATGCTGGAGAGAGATCTTGAGCTAACAATCTTAAGGACAGACACAGAATAGGCCACAGTACACTTGCTTCACATGGCCCTGCCACTACATTGCATCCCAGTTCTTCAGAGCCCTCTAAAACAAAATAGCCCATACATTTTTACCCCTTCTGGGGAGTATTTGACCAGTTGGCACTAAAAAGGTCTTACTTTGCCTCTCTTTTTGCTCACCCCTTTCCCCTACAACACATGCAGGCAACTTTCTCTGTGCCTCTGATAGTCATTTGTTTATATCTGATCAAACTGGGCCCAAAGGGCTGAAAGGTGAGCATGTTCAGCTCTTCAGATTCACTTTTATTTTCTAATAGGGACATCGCAGGATGACACAAAAAAAAAAGATTGTGCAAACCTGTGCAGATTGCTCTGGTGCACAGTGAAAATGCTTCCAGCTGTGTATGAGCCCACACCTACAAAAGCTCTCTCCTTCCTCTCTGCTTCAGTCTTGCCTGCCTGGTAACAAGACAAAACAGTGTGGGAGTCCTTCAGTTGTCTCTCACCTCAGCTTCAACGTTTGGAGTTTTCAGCTGGAGAGCATTACTCAGGCAAATGTTTGGCTTCCTATCCAAAATGCCTCAAGAAACTAAACTGTTCTGTTTAGTCTATTATTGTTAGAAGAAAGGGGGATGGGAGGGTGGCAGCATGGCCTATAGTTAATGCTTCTTGTATCAAGCTGTGATCTGCAGTAGAGCCACTGACCACATAAATTGGAATAGATTGCTCATTTCATTAGCAGTGAAGGTGAGTGAGTGGGCCATGTCCAATATGAGACATGCATTTTATTCAAGCTGCCAGAAAACTACTGGTGATTAACAGCCATTGATTTATGACATCTGCATTCCTGCTGAGGGAAATTTGAGGGCCCAGGAGAAGTTTTAAGAAGCTTTCAGCTTCCTTGGGGAAAGGAAAGACCAAAGAAAAATAAGGCGGGGAGAAGAGAAACAGAATCCTTTGATAGTGTTAGGTGCCAGCGTGGGGAGAACACTATTGACATAAATGGATTTGCAGGAAGGATGGAATATGTCAGAGGCATTGATCCTAGCAAATAAAATGCTATATTGCAAATCCATTTAATATAGCCTAGAGCCATTCAGTAGGCAGTGTACTTATATCTATGACTCATAAGGGCTAGAGATTCCTGGGCAAATATGCTATTTTAAAAGCAATGTGTGTGTGTGTGTGTGTGTGTGTGTTTCTTTTTCAGACGCACTTCCCAAGTCATAAGTAACTTAATAATTTCCTTTTCAGAGGATCAGTAGCTTTATCAAATCTGTTCTTCTCCTCTATCTTTGACACTTGCCTCACGTAATATTACTTCTCGGTGATTAGTGTCTGTTTCACTGTTATGGCTTTCTAAAAGCTTATTCTCCAGTCTCCAGAGTCTGTTTCCTTTAAATTCAATATTTCTTCCCTGCGCGCGCACATGTGTTGACTGATATCAGGAACACAACGCCTTTCCTCCAGCAGTCTCAAAATTCTTTACAGATGGGGGTAATTACAAAAACTCACTCCCTAATGAAGTGGGGTGAAGCATGGCAGCAGCTGACAGCAGTGTGAGAAAGGGACCCAACTGCCAGGGCAGAGGGAATTTGTGGGATACAGAATTGTTTTATTTTTCTGACATGACCTCAGTGTGTTTAGTGCTTTATAGATATGAAATAAGAGGCCCTGCCTTCAAGAGTTTAGATTCCCTAATCTAGTGTTTGCCTAATACCATCTCTGCCCTGACAAGAGGCAAGAGAATTGTAACATCATCCAGAAACCCGCATCATAGTTCATTTCACCCACAGAGCTGAGAGATTGATTCTCAACCTGCATCACACACTCAGGCCTCTCCGGATGGAAAGGCAGGCCCCCAGATTTTTGCAATGTGGAGTCATATTGAAAACTGAGAACGACAGGCCTAAATTGGGTCTCAGTTCAGGGAATACAGTTGTTTACCAGTTTCTGCTTTCACTAGCGCTTTTATTACTTTTGGTTTCAGTCTTTCTCCGCGTTATTGGAAGGAAGGAAGAAAGGCTCTGCCAAAGCTTTGTGATCAAAACCTCAGGGCAAAATTCAGAGTACAGATCTGTTGAGATCAATGGATTTGCAGTAGTTTATGCTAAGGATGGGATTTGATGCTAAGGAGCCAACATTTCCAAAGATGGAACAATCTTGAGTGGGAAAGAGAAGGTGCTAGGCCGCCGGGGCGGTTAAGGAGGAGTTGGACTAGGAAGTGGTCAGAGCAAGCGGCTGGATGGCCCAAGCAAAGAATTGATTTATACTGGACTTTGCTGCCATTTCTTCCAGGATGGGAAGGGCTGAAGGAACTTGCTGACAGAAAACTGGGCCTTGGGGAGAAAGTTTCCTTTCTTCCTTTGTTCTGAGATCAGCCATCGAGTTTTCCTTCCTCTCAGACCAACCTCTCGCTGATTTTGTCTTGATCTGTTCCAGCTCCTGGTGGTGTGAGTTCAGGTGGAGAGGCCCTGCTCTCTTGCTGGAGATCAAACACCGCCTTCCTTCCATTATTGTTCAGGAGTTGCCACCAAAATGCGCATCAGCAGAGTTCCCTCAGAGTGCGCAGCTCAAACTGGCATGACAGCCGCTTGCCAGACACACTTCCCAGGGAGATCCAGGGTGATCAGATGGAAGTCCTCAGCATGTTTGCAAGTGGGAAATAGGATCACATATGCAGGTGCATGCTCGCAGTAACAAATTGCTGTTCAGTGAGGATACAGGACTTGCTGGTTTGCTTTTCACATCCTTTTACATTTGATAAAATGGTTTAATTAAGAATTATGACAGCTCACAAGGACTGCCCTGCCCTGGAAGGCTGCATGCTATGCACCCTCTCGCCTGTGCAGATGCATACTGCAGAGCAAGTCTTGCCCCCAGAGAACTTATAAACAAGGAGAGAAACCTAATAAGACTTTATTGGAAAATGAGCTTCCCCCTTGCTCCCAGATGTGAGCCTGACTTAGCCTGGAGACCAACCCCTTGTCTTTTCCCTGAAGATGGTCCCTTTCAGCTCAGAGCAGTGGCACTTCAGCAGGGGAAGAGATGTCAGGAACACTAGCCCTGCTACTGCCCCTGTTGTTAGTTAACATATCATCTTGTTAACTATCAATCAATCCTGTGCCTTCTTGCCAGCATGGAATTAACTTTAAAATGAAATTAAAATAAAAGAGAGAAAAGGATGAGATTTCTGCTTGAAGCCATAGCACTAAACAGCTGGGCAAAGACTAGGAAACCACTGGAGTCACTGATGTCAGCCAATGGTCTGAGACCCAGGCAAAGAAAACAAGCACTGAAGCAAGTGGGGGTCACCCAAGCATGCAGTCAGGTTCCTCCCTGAAACAGCTCAATTTGGGCTCAGTCTCTGCTCTGGCACAAACCCCTGAGCGACCTTGGGTGAAGCACGCCACCTTCCAGTGCCTCAGCCGCCTCCTATGTGAATTGGAGGTATTAATGCTTCTGCTTCCCCACCCTTTGTCCATCCTGTCTATTTAGATGGTCAGCTCACTGGGGCAGGAGCTTTCTCTTGTGTCTGTACACTGAGGTCCTGAACCTAACTGAGGTCTCCAAGTGTCATGGTACACCAGTGTACGTAGCCCCTGGGCAGCCCTGCTGAAAGGAATAGGATGGTCAGGGGCAGGCTGCCATGAGCAACAAATGAGCAATCTGTGTTTTGCAATGGAGCTTTCCTAGAGAGAAGAGTGTGGCCTGCAGTGCACAGGTCAAACCTGGGCACCTTGGGCTTGGTTCAGTGATGTCCTGTGGCCCCCTGCTGGCATAAAGGAGCTAACCCTGCCCTGCCCCGGTTTAGGATTTGTGCTAAGAGTGCCTGGCTGGAGCATCTTTATGTCCTGGTCTTTCCTAGCTGTCTCAGCGGTCCAGCAGGGTAGGGGTTGGCTAAGCACAATAGAACAGCCTGTTAACCTACCCCAAAGGCTAACTCAACCTAGTGTACAGCCACCTTTGCCCACATCATCCCTGCAATCCAGGGTTTTTGACCATGCTTTGACCCTGAGGCCAGCCATTCTCTGGATATCCCTACAGAATCTCGCTGCACATGTGCTGTAATGAAGTGGCTCTGTTCCTTCAGGTACTGGACTTTCTGAGAGCTTACAGACAGAATCCTGTCACTGTTGCTCTTTCCAGCTCAGCCTATTTGCACTTCCCTTCCTCCAGGTCAGAGGCCCACAACAGTTTCCATTTAGATTGCACCTTTCAATCCAAAGTGTTTCCTCACAGCATCAAGGGGACTCTTATGAGTGGCAAGACTTTAACTTCACACATCACTCGGAAGATGCTCTCCTTGCCCTCCAACAACTAGATCAATGCTGAAGCACCCATACTGTTCTTTTCAGCTCACTGGGTTACCACTGGAGGATTTTCATCCTTTATCATTGCCTCTCAGGCTTGCCAAAAACTTAAGAGTTAAAACAACCCAGTGCAAAGGTGATACAATTGCAGGCTGCACTTCATTACCTTAGTAGTTGGCAGTAAATTGCACTATTAAATCCACTGCGCATCCTAGTGCTGTAGCAATAAAAGTTGACAAGCCCAGGGAGATGGTAAATAATTTATGGGAGCTCAGCCACTCATTCTGGTAGTTCTGGCACTCTTTTGGAGTTGGCCCTGGGTATCTTTTAAAGGTAGCCTTCTCTATTAGCCAGATGCAACCAGCAAAGCACCAGCTGCTGGAATAAGCAAAAGCTGAGCTGTTTTAGCTCCTCTGTCTATGACAAAAGACAACAGATATCATTGTTCAATGGATAAGAAAATTACCTGCAAACTTTTCCCCTGGTAAGTAAAGGCTATTCCCCTCCTGACACTGAAAGTCATTGAGAGTTCTCTCTTGATGCTGACGGCAATGCACATCCAGCTGGAACCAGGGAGATTAAATGAAGATGGACCAGGGCTTGAGTCACTGAGAGAAATGCATCTCCAGCATGTTAAGAAGAAAGCCCAACTCAAACAGTCTTTCCTGAGTAATAAGATGAGGAATTCAGAAGAGACCACAGGGGGAGAATACCTGCAGTTGTGTGTATTCCTAACCCATGGGTGGGTGAACTTGAAACTACAAATCTCAAAGTCATTCACAAAAGTGGGTAAGTGTTATCCTCAGTTTTATAGTTAGGGAAAGTGATGGACAGAGAAACAGGAAATGGTTGGCCCTTAGGGTATGTATGCAGCAAGTCAATGGCAGAGTTCATAAAAAGAGCTATGCGTCTCCTGACTCCCAGTCCCACCAAGCCGCACTGAATTGCCTTGCCATGGCTTGTCTACCAAAACAAATGACAATGATGACTGTCCTGCTGGGACTGAAGTAGTATAGCATATGGATGTTCCAGCTGATATGATCTAATGAGTCTTAATTTTTAAGAAGGTCCCAAGCATGATGACTTACCCTCATGTAAGGGTAACACCATCCTCATAGTGGCTTGACTCATAGCTTGTCTTTGTTCCTCATCGGTCCATGCCAAACAGGGAGCAGGAAACACTTCAGCTCTTTAAAGAATTAGTGGAGTAGCAGCTGCAGACTGCTCATTATTACTATCTATGAGATAGGGATGGCAACTCCTGGGTTTACTTTATGCTCAATGCTTGGCCTTGATGTCTTGATTCAGCATCTACAGTTACAGAGTTGTCTTTCACCTGATATTTGGCTTTGGCTCTGGCTCTGGAACACACCTGCAACCCTTGGAGATCTTAGGAGCCATTTGCAAAGTAAATATTGATGCTTATTTTGGATGTGGGATAGCCAGACATTTCAAATAACGCAGTCATTGATTTGCCTATGGTCAGTTATCCCTGGGGTTTAGGAGGTCTGGGACTTCTCCTACTGAATCAGATCCTGAGCTATTAAGCAGCTATGTATGCTGCTCTGGGACATTTCAATGAAAGACAAAATGAAAAATCACAAAGAAGAGCATGTAATACAGCCAGTGGGGTTGATGGACCCAGGGCAAATCTGGGTGCATAATGTGTGATATCTCCCTGGATCTGTGAATCTGCCTTTGATCTTCAGGTCAGTCCTGTGCAGAGAGTTTGGATTCAGGTTGGGAGCATGCTGGTGTGCCATGCTCATTTTGCACAGTGCAGAAATACTGTAATCAGGCCAAAGTATAAGGGTGTTCTGTCCCAGGGGAAAGAAAGGCTCAGTCTTGATCACCTTAACTGATTAGGAGATAGAGACAAAGGCAGGATGGACTGGTGACTAGGGCCCTAAGCCAAGACTTGGACGACCTCAGTTCAAGTCACTGCTCCATCACCAGTTTTCTGCATGAGCTTGTGCAGTCACTTGGCCTCCATGGGGATGATAGTACTTTCTTTATCTCTTATAGGTATTATGAGGGTAGATGCATTAAAGATCATGATGAGCTCAGGCACTAGAGCAATGGGGGTCCTATAAAAGTAGTTCAGATGGAATACAAGGAGCAGTTTCAAGATCCCTCCCCCCCCCCTTCCAACACAATCTTTGGCAGAAGAGGAGAAATGAAGAAGGTAAGAGAAAGCAGATTCTCCCCAGCAAAGGACAATAGACTGAAAACTGGGTTTGTTTTGGGCTCATCAAAGTGTGGAATTGATTGATAGTTACATTTGGGTGTACAGCAAAGCTGCTCCCATTCAATTCTTCCAGTGCCTCTTAATTTTTTGTCCCTTCATGTCAGTATTTTGTAAAAGCTTGTTTTAATGCATGGATGTACAAATGCTTTGAAAGTCTGTGCCAGATCTGCCCGCCCTGTTTCATCACAATACGTGCATGGCTATATTCAAAGGGAAGGACTTTTTCCCTTTTCATTGAGATGCCAGGCCATACGAACTTTCAGCTGAGCCTACAGTGGCTGCCAGGGAATACAAAGCTGCTAGGCTCCATGTGAATATCTGATCTTTGAGAGAAACTGACCCTGTGCTAACTGGCTAATTTGAAACACAGGAAGCTCATCCTGTCCTTTGGGAGGGATCTTTTCTGCTACCCCCATCCACTCTGTTAGTGTGTCTCTAATGAGATTTGGATTCAAGTACCAGATCTGCTGTAGATTTGCTGTGACTCTAGGCAACTCACTTAAGTCTCTCTGAGTATATCTGCACCGCTGAGAAGCAGGGTATATTAGCCTGGGTAGAGTGCTGGATATATACTGCTGTTGGTGCCAAAGTTAGCTTGAGTACATCTGTACAGCACTGTACTATTGACATTCCCTCTGAGCCTCACTTGTATATCAGCAGCACAGGGATAATGTTACTTATTTTCTTCTTGTCTTTTCCAATTGTAAGCTTCTTGGGGCAGAGACAGTGTCTTAGAAGTGTTTCTGCAGCATCTAACCCAGTGGGGCCTTGATATTGGTTGGGCCACTTTGGGCAATGCACCTGAATCTTAAAATATGCACTTTAGGAACCTTGTCTCCACCAGTTCTGTTAAACATACTTCAATTTTGAAATACCCTTGTGCTACTCTTTCATTCTTGTACACTGTTCTTGAGCCAGGAAGTATGCTACAACTAGCTAAAGCAAACACATTTTCTTTCACAGATTAAAAGCCAAGACTCCCAAACTCATTTCCCTTATAAGTTGCATAAGAAGATGGATTTGTTCCAAGAAATTATGTAACCCTAGGGCCAAACTTACCCTAGGTGGAAGTCAATACACTGCAACAGTAGGTGTTTTAACTCACGAATGAAGTTGTTAGTTTTTTAATAATATACACAGCTTCCTATTGCAGATGGTTATGATGCATTTCCAGACACAATTTATTCGGGAAATAGCCACATAAAAAGGTTTACTGAGTTGATATGATCTAATGAGTCAAAAATCAAATCCATTTTTATGAATATGCCTAGCTATGAATTTGCTTTCTCTGGTCCTTATTCAGCAAAACACTTACATACTTGATTAATTTTAATTTTAAGCATGTTCTTAAGTTCTTGTTCACCTCCACAGCATTTAAGCACATGCTTAACAACTTTGCAAAATTAAGGTTCCTATAAGATTATGCTTCAGAAAACAGAACACTTTATTTCCTTTCAGCTATTACATATGTGTTGCTTTGCCCTGTTAAACAGCTTTTTCCTTCCACACCAACAGAGGCTACGTTTCAGTGGTGTATGACGTGTTTTATTATGCAGATACTCATATAAATTTGCACATACCCAATTAGTACAGCCCTTTGGTATTGTTCACTGGTTAGATAAACCTAGCATATTGTTTTCCTACTATTATACACTTCCATGAAAATTTTATTCATTACATCATGTAACGGCCTTCAATTTTTAAGAGCTATTATAATAAATGCAATAAAAAAATGAGGCAATAAAGGCTGATTTTACAGTAAAGGGTTTTGGATTGCAATATAGGCATCAGAAAAATTTCAGACCACTCTTAACTCACCCCTTGATCTGTGGTTTTAGATGAGTTTCTTTGCAGAATGGTAGGGTATATGGAAGTCCCATGCTGGGGCTGTTGCACAGATTAATGACCTTGTCCACAAGAGCCAAGTGCTACCTTCAGTTGCACCCGTATAACCTTACTGAACTGAGTGGAATCAGGAGGGTGGAACAGAGATGCAGCTTGACTGCAGACAAAAGACCCAATGAGTTGTCCAGATTGGATTAGTACAGCCAGCTATAGATACAGAACAGGGGGTGCATCTAGATGTGCACTTTACTGCAGAGTTGACTAATTAGCTCTACAGTAAAGCATCGCCATTTACACGTGCGCTCATATTAGGGCACAGTGAATTAATTAACTCTGTCATAGGGTAGTACTGTTAGAGACATCTTACAGCCGAGTAATTTATGCTGCCACAACGCACGTGGAGACGGTGACCAGGACTGGCTGAGGCATGAGGGTGCTACAGCAAGGGGATTGCCCGCCACCCAGCCCCACACTGTAGTGCACTCATGCCCCAGCCGGTCATGCCACCACCCAGAGCCCAGGGCTGACCCCTCCCCCCCCCGCCCTCTGCCAGCCGGGGCTGCTCCACCCCAGCTCACCATGCTGCAGTCCTGGGCTTATGTGTAAATGCTGCACTGGGGAGAAATAAACTCCAGCACAATCTGTGCCAGAGTTTATTTCTTCGCCCTAATTGCACATGTAAATGCACCCATATGATGGAAAGGCCACTAGATTACGAGAAGTGTTTTGTTCCCAGTTTGCCTAGTGACTGTGGATAAATTGTTTGTTGCCTCACTTGTCTCTTCCCCATCGGGTCCATGTTGTTCTGTTCAAGTTATGCTCTCTGAGGCAGGGACTGCTTCTACGGCTGTACTTGTGCAGTGCCTGGCACTATGAGGAGGTCATTTGCCTTGAATCCACCTTGCATAGAAGGAACAACAAAGGCTGCTGGAGCTGGGACTCTGAAGCAGATTGATACCACTTAGCAGCCTGGAGAGGATGGCTCCTTGCAGTTACAGACACAGCTCTGGACGCTGGGACTCTGAGTGTGGCTCAGGGTTTAGCCCACATGGATGAGTGTTTGCTGATAAATGTTATTTTTGTTGCTGTAAAGCTTTAATTTAGTTAACAGGAGTGGATGTTTTCACAACACAATTCCTGGTGGTAGAGGGGGCTGATTAATCTGCTGTCTCTTGCAATTAACTTCCTTGCCTAATGCTGTGGTTTCAAGTAAGTAACCAGTTGTTTGTAAAAGCTGACACAGGAGGATTTTCTTAACAGAGGGCAAAGTTCCAGACATCCCTATATTGTGAAGTTAAGGACGAATAGAGCAATTTCATCAGTATTCAAGTGGAAATGGCACTGGGATCCCATTAGATGTAGCTGCTTAGAAGTAGAAAACGCAGTGTCAGGATTACGGGACTGAATTCTTTTCCTTACGTGTTTCTTAATCTTTTCTTTGCTGGAACGAAAACACCCCAGCACCCCAAATAATAGAAGAGGATCACCTGCCTCCACAGCTGGGATTTACGGAGGTTGCTTATTGCTTCTAGTTCACTTAACAACTGGATGAGGGGTAGGAAGGATGGTTAGTGAGTCTGGCACTGGGGTGAATCTTAGAAGACCTGGGTCAAATTTGTGGTTCTGCCTTTGACAGTCTGTTTATCCATTAGCATGTAGCTTAGGCTAACTTCACAGTTAGTCTGGACTCTTATTTAGGTGCCAGCTTAGACTTACCTACAGGTCACAAAGAAGTCTCCTGACCTGAATCTAAGGATGCTATAAGCCCAGGCTGGCTTACTTAGTTGGTCTAAGGCTAGGGACAAACATTCATAGATTTCATAGATATTAGGGCTGGAAGGGACCTCATAAGAGCATCAAGTCCAGCCCCCTGCCCCAGAGGCAGGAAGTCAACTGGGGTCACAGGATCCCAGCAAGATAAACATCCAAACGTTTCCTGAAAGTGTCCAGAGTCGGTGCTTGCACCAACTCTGTAGGGTGTTTGTTCCAGGTCTTGGAGACTTGGACAGTAAAAAGGTTTTTCTTTATGTCCAGCCTAAAATGGTCCTGCAGGAGTTTGTGATTTTTGGATCTTGTCATCTCCCCCAGATCCTGATGCACTTACTAACAAAGTGCTTGTCAAGAATGACGGGCGGGCAGCGGGGACGGAGTGCCACCACCCACCGCCCCGTACTGCCACTGCTCCACATCTGGCTGTGCATGACCTCCCCACCCCCACTCTGTCTGGCCCCATGCACCCTCCTATACCTGCCACCCACCCACACACACACACCCAGTCACATGACACCCACCCAGCCATATGCCACACCCACCCAGCCACACACCACACACACACGTACGCACAGCCACACACCCACCCACCCAGCCATACCCACACACACACCCAGCCACACACCAAAGCCACACACTACACACAGCCACACACCAAAGCCGCACACTACACACAGCCACGCACCACACCCACCCAGCCACACACCAACCCAAACGCCACACACACACTCAGCCATGTGGCGCCATGCTGCTGGGGACTCACATGGCACAGCGCCACGCCACTGTCAAAGCAGGGGCAGCGAGGCAGGGAGCAGAGGCAGAGCAGAGGCCGCAGCTGCAGCCGCCCCTGCCCCATGCACAGACTGGAGGCCATGTGCCCCCCTGGGCTCCCCTGCACCACCTCTGGAGGAGCCGCCAGGCTCCGAGTGTCCCACAGCCCAGCCCAGCCCAGCCAGAGCTGCATTTACCATGACTGGGGCTTTGGCCGAGCCAGGTCGTGTGGCCATCAGAGCCTGGTAGCTCATGCAGGGGTGTGGCACCAGGGACCCAAGGGGGCAGTGCAGGCCCCCTTCTCCCAGCTCCCCCACAGTGCGTGCAGTGGCAAGAGCCACCTGCTCCCAGCCCTGAAGGAGCCTCCAGGCTCCCATGGCCCCACGGCCTGACCCAGCCTGAGTGCAGCCCGTCCCCCACTGGGGTCAGCCCAACGCAGCCCCAGTCTCCCCTAGCCCCTCTGGCAGCAGTGGCAGAGAGCCATCACAACCCAACTCCCCTTCCCAAACCCCTGTGCTGGCTCCGCACCTGTGGCCAGACCCCCACCACACAGCTGCAGCTGGCAAGTGGGGAAGTGGCCGCAGGGTGCCGCGTGGGAAGTGCGCATGGGGGGGCACACCCCATGGCCCCATGCTGCAGCCGGCATGTGCGGCCTGTGCACCACCCACTCCAGCTCCCCACACAGCCACATGCCATGCCCTCCCTTGCCCTGTGCACCCTGCAGCCACAGCCAGCAGGCAATCCCTGCATGTGGGGGTGTGGCACATGGCCACAGAGTGCAGGTGCGGGGGCGCACCCTGCCCCGCAGCCACGTGCTGCAGCCGGTGGGTGATGCCCGCACATCCCACGCCCACTCCCTGAGGCCACGCACCAGGCCCCACCACATGCCATGCCCCACATGGCTGTGTGTCTTGCCCTCCGCAGGGCTGCAAGGCACACCCCACACCTTTCCTCTCCCCCCACGTGGCGGAGCACACCCAGGCCCCTACCTCCACCTCCTCCTCGTCTCACCTACATGTCTGTCTGTCTGTCAATGTGCAGTTGGCCCGGAGCATTACGGACGGACAGACACACAGCCAGAAGTGCTACAGCTTTTATTATATTAGAATAGGCTGCCACCAAATCTCCCCTGAGCCTGCACTTCTTCAGGTTGAAGAGTCCCATAGCTGGCAGCCTCTCTTCATAAGGCCTGTTCTCTTGCCCTCTAATCATGCATGTGGCTCTCCTTTGGACTCTTTCAAGTTTCTTCACGTCCTTCCTAAATTGTGGAGCCCAGAAATAGACACAGTACTCCAGCTGCAGCCTCACCAAGCCCAAGTATAGTGGGAGGAAGACATCCTGGGTCTTGCTCAAGATGCATTGGTAGATGCAAACCAGAGTTTTGTTCGCTTTGCCAGCTTCAGTATCGCTTTGGTGGCTCATATTCATCTTGTGGTCAGTCATGATCCCCAAGTCTCTTTCAGTCATGGTGCTAGCAAGTGTAGCATTGCCAAGCCTATTAGCATGATGCAGGCTTTTATTCCCGAGGTGGAGCACCTTCAAAAAGCCTGATCCTGAATTAATTCAATCTTTGCAGGTTAGTCTAACCTGCAAAGCTTGAACCAATTTGGAGGTGGATAGACATTCCCTTTTCATTCCAGAAATGCAGGCACTTGCCTGCAGTGGCTCAGGCTAGAAGCTGGGGCATTAAAGTAGCCCTCCCTTCCTTCACAGTGCTGAGCTGAGGTGGGTGTGACCAGGCCCAGGCAGGACACTCTGATTAGCCCAGCAGGGAACTGATAGCAGTGTTTATCACCCCTAACTCGGTGTGTATCCATTAAGAAAACAACAGAGGGAGGTTACCAGCTACCTGTTGATTCTGCCTTTATCACAGCACAGATGGAGCCAGCATGTGATGTGCTAGCTAATGCACAGACACCTCTCAGCAAGGCAGAGTGGAAGGGGTAATTTCTGCTTAGCAGGGAGTGGTGAGGGGGAGGAGGGGGAGCAGCCTGCAAGTATCTGTGAGAGCTACAGCTAGGGAACATTGAGCGGGGCTAGCCCTGCTGTGGAGCAGAGAGCCCTGCCCAGCCTGGAGCATGCTGGGATGCTGTGGGAGTCTGCTTTAACTTAAACCAGCAAAAGGTTCAGCTCCAGACTTCTGCACTGTTTGCAGCAAGGATACAGACTACATCATTTGAGTGATGTTTTGTGATTTCTTAGTTGGTCCAATAAAAAGTATCATCTCTGAACCAAGAGTCCTAGAGTTCTGCATTTCTTATAGCCTTCTGATGCCTTCCCACAGCTCCCCTCCAAAGATGGACAAGTGACTGGGAAATAATCCTAGAGCATCTCTGTACAGATGCGCAGACAATATAAGCAAGTGCAGGGACAGGGAAGAAACCACAGGGTGGGTAATGCTTTGATGTGGGCACCCTCATTGACCCCCAGTGGACCCCACTATTTGAATATGTGTTCAGGAAGCCTGGAGATTCACTAGAAGCCTCTTCTTTTTTCTGGGGATGTTACTGTTCTGCAGCTGGTTCATGGCGGTTCTGCATGAGGGCTAGAAATTTGACAGAGCCTGGCCCTGGGGAGTTCCTTT
>NW_017729011.1:8697130-8739623 GCF_001723915.1 Gavialis gangeticus | reverse complement strand
CCAGTGCACCCCACTATTTGAATACATGTTCAGGAAGCCTGGAGATTCACTAGGAACCTCTTCTTTTTTCTGGGGATGTTACTGTTCTGCAGCTGGTTCATGGCGGTTCTGCATGAGGGCTAGAAATTTGACAGAGCCTGGCCCTGGGGAGTTCCTTTGACATTGGGACAATTTCCATGGAAACAGCACAGCTACACACCAGTTCTTGTGAGGGTAAATATTCAACAGGGGACACATAGGAGCTGTTCCTGGGAAATACAGGCATGGCCTACAGAGTCCTTTACTCTGGCTTTTCATGAAAGCAGCAGCAGCTTCTTGTGACCATCAGCAGGCCGGTGTAAGCTGGAGCTGCCTGAACCCCTGAATCCAGGAAGAAACCTCAGATCCCGCATCGGGCTCAGCTTGGTTACAGTGATGAATGGCCCACAGGGCACCAGAGCAGCTATGCTTCCTCTCTCTGGGAGAGTCATGCAACTGGCAGAGGTGCAGCAGGGAAGCTCTCTGCGGCAGTGCGGTGGCAGACACAGTCTGCCTCCATCCACCTCACTCCTTCCAATTGCTGCTTCCATCCTCCCTGCAGAGCGCCTTGGCCCAGTCTGCTGCCTCAGTGCCTGGCCAGAAAGTTCACTTTCCAAGCTTCCCTCAGTCTCTGCTGCTGCCTTTATAAATAAAACATCTCCCTGTTAATTGAGATTCCTTACCCCCAGCGGTACAGTCAGGGGAACTGCAGGGGGATGGTAGAAGTTCCTTGTAAATCTCTGGCTTCTCATCCTCTCAAACTTTTTATTGCACTTTCCCAGAATGGATCTCCTGTTGCTCCTGCTCTTTCAGGGACTGACATTTAACTGCAAAATGAAGGGAGCAGCTACCCCTCTCACATTCTCCTGCCAGAAATAGCTGTCTGACACCTCCCCTACTCCCTACTCTTTCAAATGGCTGCATTTTTTTTCTCTCCGGGATATATTGCAAACTTATGTTTGAGGCTTGTGATAGACCAAATCAGACATGGTCATGTTAAGAACTGGACAAGGGACTGCCAGTGACTGAGAAATCTCTCCTGGACAGTTCCTGTTTCTCTTTAGCCTCACTGGCCCCAAGCACTACTGGCTGCAAAAGGTGAATAAAGAGTTAATTCAGTTCATCTGCCTCCTTCCATTGCACAGGTGCTCAGAGAAAGGCCAAGAGGAGAATTAATCTCTGTATTAGCACCAAGGCAACAGCTTGTACTAATCCTGGGGTTGCTGAGAATCAGCATAGCCCTCGTGTTACTGGAGCAGGCGTGAAGCAGGCTATCTGGGTATGTCCCCACATACCCATGTCTGTGGAAATCTCCAAGCTAGCACAAGTGCTAGAAGCATTAGTGCATCCCTCTGCATGGATCACCTGCTCCCAACAGGGTCAATTAGCCCCAGCTGAGCTCTGTTCCAGGCTACTGTGCTTCAACTGCTCCCAGCACCTGAACTACCTTATCTAGAGCTAACTTGGGTATCTCCACCATGTAGGGACTGCTTAGGAGGCAGGTGTGGGAGAAGATTCAAGGGAAGGACAAGTTGCATAGTCAGGGAAAATGGACATGGACTGAACTTCAAGCAAGGGAATCCTCTGTTTATGAATAACAGCACCTAGAAACCAACACCAAGCCAGAGTGAGCACAAACATGGTAGGGTGTGGATGATCAGAGGAAGTTCTTGTCTTAAAGACCTTGTGCTGTAATGGAGAAGATGGAAGGAGGGTGGGAGCAGGAAAAGAGCAGGTAAAGTGACTTGGCCTACATCACAAAGCAAGTCTTATTGAAGCTGTGAACAGAAACCAGGTCTTCTGATGTACAATCTGGTCTCATCCATTACTTTGGATTGTCTGTACTTTCTGCCAGGCTTTTATTCCTTTGTTTTTGGTTCACTTTGTTGGGCTGTCCTTAAAGAACGTATTTAGATTGGGATTCTGCTGACTGCCCTTGCCAAAATGAATTGCATTTTTTAGAAATGAAAGAGGGTTCTCCAGAAATTGCTTTAAACCTCAGCAGACTTCAGTAGAGAATGGGATCCTTTCTGCAGATTATTTTGTTCCATCCTATGGAATTTGATAGCAGGGCTGTAATCTTCTATTCAATTTATAAGGTGTGAAAAACAACTCTCAACATGAATATTTTCATTTTTATTCTATCATATGAGATTTTATGCTGCTATTCATCAGTGTTTCAGTATTATAGAGTTATTCCATACTGTCACATATTGAGTCTTTGCATATCATAATAGCCCCCCATCACATATTGGGGCATGGAAGTTTAACAGTCTTCTTACTAGATAGTGAAGAGGGAAAATGACACTTCAAAAGCATAGCAGGAGTTAGCAGCTGCCTGAGACAGAAGGAGCCCCAGTATGAATTTTGGATAGTCTTAAGTAGCTAGAATGATGGGAGCTTGTTTCCTTGCTTAAGATGTTAACTCTCATTGAACAGGCCAGTTAGTTAATGACCTATATTCATTTGCTAATGCTTCTATGATCATGTATAAGTACTGGGAATTATTTCTGATTGTATTTGCCTCTGAGTAGGGCAGCCTTGGTTTTCCTTGAGTTTCATCCTGGGAAAGCACACGCTTTCTGGTAGAAATGAGCATGTGTATTCACAATTAGATGCCTCAGCTGCCTCGATGACCTGTTGTTATGGCAGAGGCTGCTTTTTATGGGTCTTGTAAGCTTTCAGAGTGCATGACAACCTTGTGGGATAGGGTAATTTAAATCTGCACCCAATGTGCTATGTTGAGGGAAGCTTCTGAATCATGGAGTTGGAGCGTCGGGTGTATAGTTTCCTTCCTGTAACTTGTGCAGGGCTCTGTGAACAAGGGGACGATAGGAAATAGTTGTCAGACCAGATCAGAGCCAGGTTACATCTTGTCCAGAATCCTGTCTCCAAAAGCAGCCAGCACCAGCTATTCTCTTCCTGCCTCTCCCTTTTACATCCCCTTTGGCATGACACTGCAACTGGCTTTCATAAGAGACCTCGAAGGAGCAGGCCTGCAAGGCACATGTATGTTAAAAAGGCAAAGCATCCTCTGCCTAATTGCAAACGCTGAAGTTCACTGTTACTGAGGCCTGAAATGTGAGCAGCTGTAAGAGCTCTCCCTAGGGACAGCTCCCATAATGTTAATTAATTTAATTTTACTATACATCATACATGAGCCCTTTGCTGTACAAGGTGAAGAGGCAGAGGGGCAACCAGCAAACTGACACATCTGTATCTCAAGGCCTTCTTGATAAGGGCTGGATTTTTGGGGAAGAAAGAATAATTGTTGTCTTTGCTAATTGTGCTTGGGAAACTTAAAGTAATGAATGACACTAGAAGCTGAACTGCTATGGGCTTCATCCAAAGGGGCCTGAAATCAATGGGAATCTTTCCAATGACTCCAGTAAACCTTGGATCAAGCCATGGGTAAAGGCAATACCAGTTTACTAAACACAAGTTCCTCTTAATGGTCTAACCTTGTCCTTATCTGACCCCTTCTCCTGAGCAGGAGGGAGAGTGAAATCTCCAGTTCAGTTCCCAGCTCTGCACTGACCTCCCGTGGGGTCTAATTCAATCATTTAGGGCAGGCTTCACAAACGGATTCTGAGGTTTTGATGTTGAGTCCTATACCACCTAACATTTTGGTCCCTGGCCTCCAGAGTGGAGTCCACAGACCTCGGTTTGGTGCTCAGGCTCCTGCTGCAATGCCAGAAGAGAGATTTAATGTCTGTTCAGCAGAAAAAGAGATCCCTCTGTCCCTCTCCCAGCTGCATATTTTAAAGCACTTGGAGCTCTTCCATTGAACACTTCCATGGCAAAGCAAAGCCTTGTCATCACTGGCCCATCTGCAGTACTACTTACTGTTTCCCTTTTGCTCTGGAGTTAATTTCCTTTATCTCCTGGTCTGCTTTGCAGGCGCTGAAAGGCTGCAAGAAGTTGAACCTCTCTGTGCATTCGGTTGGGCGAATCCCAGGGGGCTATGTCACCAATCACATCTATTCCTGGGTGGATCCCCAGGGCCGGAGCGTGTCCCCACCCACAGGCCTGCCACAGCACCAGAGCAGCTCTCTGCGGAAGGACAGCGAGAAGAGGAGCCACCTCCAGCTCCTGCAAGAGGGGGATGAGAAAAAGGTGAGTGAGAGGAGATATCCCTAGCCCTGGTGGCTCATCTCCTGGTCCCTGTCTCCATGCAAGTGCAAGCCCCTCCTGTCTGTTGGTGTTTTATCCCACCTTCCATTCATTCTTACTAGCCCTGTGCCTGGCTCTGCCTCACTAGTTTCTTCAGGCCAGGGGAAATTCATTAGTTCCCATCCAAGATCCCTGGACCTTGAAGAAGTAATTGGGGGAAAATGCAGAAGTGTCTAGGAATAAGCCAAACTTGAGGTTATGCTCCAGTAAATGTAACCATGAAGGCAAATCCTGAGAAGGAGGCAGGTTTTGGATACTGATCCTGTGTGTGTATTTGCCAAGAGCAGTACAGAATGCAGTGCATTTACAACATCCGTTCTTTCCCTCTTCTGCAACTTCCTATTTCTTTTCCTTCCTCTCACCAAATCAAGCATCCTTTCTCCTCTTTGCACCTGTACTCTCCTTCTCTGCCTGAATATCTTGGGTCAGTGGAGGGAGGTGGTCAGACACCAGAAAAAAAAATAAAGTGTATTGGCTAAGACTGGCAACAATGCTTTGTACCTCCAAACACCTCAGAGAAATACCTCAAAGCATTTTATAAATACTGCCCCACAGAGTTTTTATGAGGGGCAGTATCTGTTTTAGTTAGTGTGTAAGGCGCAAAACTACCCTGCCTTCTCTAGGTAAGGCATCCATCACGCAGATGGAAACACAAAGGTAGGCATGGCGTGTGTGAGAATGTAGAGCAAGATTTAAGAGTCCATTTGAAGTCCCATTGGGTTGGGTAAACCCTTAACAAAGCTGGAAACATAGACCAAAAATATTTATTCTCCAGCTGCTCTGGTCACTAGACTGTACTCTTTTGAAACGGGAGACATTGTAAGGGGAACCGGTGGTAGCTGTGCTTGGCTGAATTGCCTGGTCCAAAGCAGGTCATACGTTTCCCTTCTCTCCTCCTCCTGGTGCCCCGAAGACACAGAAGATGGAGTTGGAAAAATGTTGTTGTCTTCAGTTCACAAAACCCAAAGTGGTGAGGAACATGAGTAGAAGGGGTGAGACCAGGATGGCAGAAAAGAGGAGTAGATCTTTCTGGCACTACATGAGGGACCCATTTGCTCAATGGAAACAAGAAGAGGATATGTCCGCCTTGAAAATATGATCATTTGTGGAAGTAACTTGTGGAGTCCCATCAACTTCCTGAAGGGATGTAGTAGTTTAGTGCCTCTAACCCATTGTGCTGAGATGTCTGATTATTTTAACTGCTCCCAGATCCTTGATTGCTCACCTAAGTGACCGTACGTGTCTTTAGAAGCCTAGAGAGGGCTCAGTGAGCTGGTGCCTGTCCTGCTGGTCAGGTAGGGAAATATATTAAGGCCAAGATGTTTTGTTTTGTTGATGAAATATTCATTGTGGCCACAGGGGAGAAGAGGACGTTCTTTTCATTTCAGGAGAAGAAAAAAGCAGCTGCCACCAGGAGAAATTGATTTTGTTGTCTCCCTCCTCCCTGCTTTGTGTCACCTTGATGTCGATACATGGGACCTGGCATAGGCTCTTTGAAGCTGGGGGTAGGGAGCATTTCTCTTGCATCTTGTTCTTGTTTTCCCTCTGGTTTCTCTTTCTTTTTCTTCCATCAGTATTGATGTGAAATGGTTAATATTTCCAAGCCGTCTGCACCCACATTCAGATACAACTCTGCCTGATTTCATAGTTGGCTGGGTTGGAAGGGACCTGAGCAGATCATCAAGTCCGACCCCCTGCCACGGCAGGAAAGAGTACTGGGGTCAAACAGCCCCAGCAAGGTGATTGTCTAGCCTTGTCTTAAAGACCCCCAGGGTAGGAGCCAGCACCACTTCTCTTGGAAGTTAGTTCCAGATCCTAGCCACCCTGACCGTGAAATAGCGCCTGGTTGGCCTCAGGCAACCTCTTTTCAGGCTATAGAGCAGACGTGTGGCTGCAGGTTGTGTTCCTATCCCTGGGCCAGCTGCAAACTGGGTAGTTTGTCTACCGGGTACTGGAGCTACAGCAGCACAAACCCCTCCCTCCCCCCACAAACCTCCCACTCCACTTCCAAGCTCATTTGAATGCCACTGCAGCTACACAGTCACCAGTACCTGAGCAAGCAACTAGTAGTTAGCTAAAGGAAAGGGTTTGTCATTTGCCATCCTGGGGTGACATTTTTGAAAGGCCCAAGTCCTGCTATCTTTTTTTCCCATGGACGCGATTCCCATTGGCTTCAACAGGAGTTTTCTCCTTCTGAAGGTCCTGGCCTGGGTTGGACACTGTCTCCTACTTCATACCTATCTCTGTCTTCCCTCTAGCTCAGGGGTGGCTAGCCCATGCCTCTGGAGCCACATGTGGCTCTTCAGAAGTGAATATGCATCTCCTTGAATCTTTGCACAAGCACATGGTGACCACTTTCCATAGCCATTGCATCACATCAAGTGACGCAACTGCTCTCAGTGAGCACATTACTCGGTTTGGACTCCGGAGCTGTGAGTTGGCCACCCCTGCTCTAGCTTCCTAAAGTTGAGCTACTCCCTATCACTGGAGCAGCTCTCCTGAACTATGGGGAACAATACAGTTCCTGGTAGAAGGGGTTCTTCGTTCTTTTCTCATTTGAATCCCAAATTTTGAGCCTGCTGTGGAGAGTCCTGCAATAGCTTCTGTTTTTAAGGCTTCTGTCCACTAGAAGGGCATGAAATGGGTTTGCACAGTGGTAGTTGCAGCATCTCTTAATAACAAATAATATGGGCATCTATGATCCCTTTACAGCAATGCTGCTTGGAGACGGTGAGGTGTCCTACAGCAGCTGACCATGGGAATGTATCTATACGGCAGTGTTGCTATAGGGCTGTTATGTCTTTGTGTCATTATTTCACACGGAGTTGAATTCTCTTAGACCTACCAGCACTCTGGGATTGCTTGTTTACAAAGAAAGGATGCTGGGGTTCTCTCCTCTTATGTCCTTTGCTGTGGGAAACTGTGTCACGGTAGGTTAATCTACTACTATTTAAACACCAGAAGAAGCTGGGACTTCTTCCTTATCTAATAGCCAGTGAGGGCACTCATTCCTTGCCCTCAAGCAGCAGATGTGCATACTTGTAGTGGCACTGACCCAGGGTTCAGCTCCCACTGTTGGCCCTAGAAAGGTGTGTTGCTCTTACAGAAAATACTTCTCTCTCTTTTTTTTAATATTGTGCAAGAATGTGATGCTTGTAAGGGCAAAGTGCCTCCAGCAGCCCTGGCATCATGTGAATTGACACTCTACAAGCACAGTTTTGTCACTGCCTGTCAGTCCTGACATGAAACATTATCTGCTATTCTAGTCTTGTCCTCACCCCACCCTCCCCACACTTCTTGCAGCACTCCTCACTCATAACAGGTGGATAATAGTTTCTTCTGTTCCAGTCTGGAAATCCCCATGTGGCTGTGCTAATAGGCCCCACCTCCCCCTGCTATTCCCCCTAACACAGTGGTGCCCAACATTTTTTGCCCTGTGAGCAGGATGAGCCAAGACCTATCTGTCTGCGGGCTGACTTAGACTGGTGGGTCTGATGCAGTGCTTGGGGCCGTCACAGTGGGGACCTGATCTGGCTGTGTGGGGGCAGGGGTGTGGCCTGGCCCCAATCCAACCATGCGGGACTTGGAAATTTGGCAGCAGGGGAAGGGTAGCAGTATTAATTGTCACTGCTCCCCCACCACCAAATTTCCCAACCCATGGGGAGCCCCACAAGCTGGATTCCATGGCTTCACAGGCCAGATTTGGCCCATGAACCAGGGGTTGAGCACTCCTGCCCTAACATAAGGCTTCCTATGGGCCTTCAGCTCTGCTGTATAGCTCCCCTTATTCCAACCCTCAGTACTTGCACATAGCTATGCTAATGTGCTTCAGTCCTGGCTTTCAGCAGCTCCTGTTTGCCCAGTGAGATCACAGGAAGTGAGCATTACTAGTAAGTGTTCTGCTTCATCCTAGCCTACTTACTTTGTGGGTCAAAAGTGCTTCCAGTGATGCCTCTGGGCACAGATAGGCCTGTGGTCACCTCAAAGAAAGCTGCCACCTTGCCCTACTCTACGTCTCTGCTGATAAAGGGGCTGTGCCCCCAGTTGCTAAGGTACCTTTGTCCTTTTTTCTTCCATCATACCCCTAATTTTCAAGTCCTGCTTCAGAAGCCAACTATTTAAACGTAATGCTTGCTAGCATCAATATGCAGAGGATGGTGCCTATATTATGCTGTCCCCTGATTAAGGCTCTTGAAGCCTCATCAATATGTAGAGCAGAAAAAAGCTATTGGATGCTGCAACCTTTTTCTATCCAAGGCTGCCCAACTGGCTTGTTTACACAGAGGTGACTTGCTCTGCCAGCTAACGACCCAACACCATAGAGTAATGAGCAAAAGCCACAGACAGGAGTGAAGAGCAGCTTGACATGACAAGAGACTTTGGGAAGAGCTTTTTGGTATGAATGCAAAATGTCATTTGCATGAAAGCACGCTTAAGGGGGATGAATTCAGAGTCTTTGTTACCATGGCTTATCATGCATCATAGAGCACAAAAGCCATGCCCCAGACCATGAGCCTGAACCTGGAAGATTCGGAGCACTCATAACTCTCAGTGATTTCCATGAGAGCTGCTAGCTCATGACAGCATGCTCCAGGAAAAAGTCCCAGAGCACACCATATGTCTAACTTTAGTATGGCCATTAAAAGTACTGATGTCCTGCTTATAAATGTCACATAAATGCAATACATCCCTGATTAATTCTACACAGCTGGCCAGAGGTGACAGAAGCCTGGGGGGCTGTTTAATGTCTAGCCAGCTTTAAAATCCAAGGAAAGGGTCAGGAAACTTATATATTCTGAGGCATGTGGACCTATTAGAAAATAGAAGTACAGACATTCAGCAGGCATTTGAAAGAGAATAACAGTGCAGGGATCTGAAGTCAGCCCTAGAGCTGGGATCCAAAATAATGCAGAACAGAAAGTTGGTTGGAGGGAGGGGATAGCAGTGACTGTAGTAGCAATGCTACTGTAGTTAATGTGACATTTCCAGATTTTGCAAGGTTAAAATCAAGGTCAGAGCAGACAGCTCACACCTGTCAGGCAGTAGAAATGTTCCCATCCAGCTTTCTTCCCTCGTGCTGCTGCTCTGCATGCCTGAAAAGATGTTTGTAGCATAGTTTAACAAGTTCACTCATCTGTAGGCGAGAGCATTCATTATAAAAGGGCTTGAAATGGAAACTGCTGCTGCTGGCACATGTTAGAGCAGTGTAACCAATCTGTCTGAGCAGAGGCAAAGGTATGTATATATATATATATATGTATGTACGTAGCGAGTGGGAAGAGATAAATGAGATAGGCGATGGCATCAAAGGTGTGGAGAATAAAGCTATGGTGACAGAATGCCTGGGCCTATGCTGCACAATTACCCTGGGTGATTGACACCTGAATCAGTACCCCAGTGCGTAGCCCTACTTCCAGCACAGCATCTTGCTATTCCTACAACACATGCATGTGCCTGTGGACATGTCCCTTCGTTTTCCCTGATTATATTCTCAGAGTCTTTCCAAGGCAGTTGTGTGAACTGTATGATAACTTGTCTGTGCCTCTGCACAGGACACTGGAGAAGTGTCAGCCCCTTGGGGACTTCTACCTGTGTCCTCACTGGAAAGTGGGCAGCTTCTAGCCTGAGCTAATATGGAATCTGCCCCCTACTCTATATTGCCCGATCATATCAAGAAGCACAAGTGTTTAAAACTCCTCCAAAACTAGATCCACAGTCTTTGTTAGGGAGGATCATGTGAAGGACCAGGTGAAGTGTGCAGCGTAGACATGCCTAATAGGTCTGTACGAAGCTTTGGGTGGTGCTTCGATTCGGAGGAGATTGGCCCGATTTCGGTGACCGAATCTCCAAATCTGATTTGAATCAGGGGACCAATTTAAAGGTCTGAATCGATTCAAAGCTCTCCAGATCTTCAGAAAAGATTCAAAGAGCTTTGATTCAGGGAGTCCCCAGTGGCTGCAGCAGGGCGCTGCATCTGACTCCAAGCTGGTAAGTACTAGCGGCAAGGGGGGGGGAAGGGGACCATGGGGGGGACCCCTGCCAGCCCCCCCGACCTGCCCTGCTCCCCCAGCCCGCCCCCCAACCCCACAGCTGCCCCCGCTCATCCCTGCTTGGTACTTGAAAAAAAAGCCCTGGTGCTCACTGGGTGCTGCCGGGCAGGGGTGCAATCCCCACTGCCCCCCACTGCCCCACGCTGCATGGGGAACTCTGCTATGAGCCCTTGACCACCCCCTGCCCCCCCAGGTGCCCCGCCTGGGCCAGCTCTGGCCCTTTCGGGGAAAAAAAACCCCCAAAAAATCTCCAGGACTCGCCGCTCCTGCAGCGGCTTCAGGGATTCAGGGGCTTGTGCAGAGCTCCCTGTGGGGCAGCAGGGATCACCCCCTGCCAGCAGAAGCGGTGAGTCTGGGGTTTTCTCTCTTTTTTTTTTTTTTTAAAAGGTCCCCGTGGGGGAGCAAAGGGGGGTCGGGGGGCTTGTGGCAGAGCCCCCCGTGCAGCATGAGGCAGTGGGGATTGCCCCCTGCCCAGCAGCACCTGCTGAGTTGAAGCTTTTCCCCCCTCCAGGTGCTGGGAGCTGGGGCGGGCTAGGCAGCCATTGCAGGGCTGGGAGAGCAGGCAGGGGATGGGCCTGGCCTGGCTGATTCAGAGAATCAGATTCACTGAATCAAATCGGGGCAGTGATTCGAATCAGCTGAATTCGAATCCAAAGCGAATACTAGCCGCTTCGCACAGGCCTAATGCCTAGTGGTGTCTGAGCAGCAAGACACATCTGAGGCATGATGTCGGGGGAGAGAAGGGGAAGATTATACGGGTCCAAAATATCTCACGGGCTCTCCTTCCTTCCGGTGGGAACCATACCCTTTTGGAAATCTGGCCTGATATTACTGTCCGTGGCCTGTCTCTGGTAAGGCCTGGCTAGGCTGCATTATGAAATTGTTTCCTTGGGATTGTTTTATCCCCCACATTGGGTGTCACAGGTGTCCAGATTTTGATTACTACCTTCAAATCCTGTCAGGTTGAGTCAGAGGGCATTTAGCCATCTCATGTGGAAAGAAATGTGGCCCCAGCACTTAAATTAAGCCTCGCCCACCTCTTCCCTGTAGACCAGCAGCCACTGATGAGAAGGTGTTTGTAGTAATGGGAAAGAGGGGTTAAGCATTGTGTGAAGTGTAGGCTTGACATCCTCTCTCTTCAGAAATGTTGCAGTTGATTGCATTACGAGGGGGTCCACCCAGAAGGTAACCAGCCAGAACAGCTCTTTCCGACTCCATCTTCACATGCCTAGCAAACAAATAACCCAGACCTCCCAGTCTAGCCTGGCAGCACTGCAGTCGCACCCAGTCTCTTGTAAGTGAGAGACTTAATTTGATTTGGGGCTTTGGAAAGGCCTGTTTGAGCTTGTAATGCACAATAAAATAGCACGTAAAAATGCACTTTAACAGGATAATGCTCAGATTAATGTTGTCATTATTCAATGGAAACCAAGTGTGACGATTAATCTGCCAGCTGTGAAAGGGAAGATTCTGGGCAGGTTGAGGACAGAAGTCACAAAGCTGAGACAAGCCCCTTAACTATATTCCTGCATGGCTCAGTTTATGTTCTTGCACAAGAGAACCACCGCATGAGTCATAAAGAGGGATTACTTCCCTGCTCCCTCTTGCCCACACCTGTAAGAACATCACCTATCATCAGCTACTGGCATCCTCACTCTCTGGGCCAGCCCACAGGGCACCCACTTATGGAGTCATATTTATTTAACTAAGGTGTTGAGAGGGGACCCCACTGATGTAGTATCCACGGTCTTCAGAGTGTGTATCCCCTCATATGCCTATGAGATAAGGTACTATTACAGATGAGGAACAAAGAGACAGAGAGACTAAAGTCCAGATTCTCAAGTATCTCTAGGCACCTCCTTCCCACTGAAATTGGTGGAATTTGAGTGCTTCAAAACCTTCGAGGATCAAATGGCTTGTCTGGGATCACACAGGAAGTCTGTTACGTAGTACAAAATTGAATCTGGGCCTCACAAGTTCCTGTGCTTGGCCTTTATGAACGAACCATCTGTTCAGCTGGTTACATTTTCAGCTCTGCCATAACCTGGCCATGTTCGTCTGCCCTTCCTATCTCTTGTCTATCTAGGTTTCAAGCAATTTGGGGCAGAGGCTCTGTCTTGCCTTGTAACTGGGCCCTGATTTCTGTTGGCAGCTTCCAGGCCTTACCCATATAAATAATACTAATAAAAATATCCTCCAAGCCTGTTGTTCAAGACCTCCTTCCACCTAGTGTACAGCCAATGATCCCGGTGCCAGATGTCAGCCCACCTCTCTTTTATTAGCAAAGTGAAAGCCTGAATTCAGTAAGAGTTTTGCTGTTGACTTCAGTAGCAGCAGATTGTGAGTCACAGACAGCAAAAGAGTCATTGTGTAGGCAAGCTCCAAGACAGGAAAAATAGACTACAGTAGCTATTTGTTACTCGCTCCCTGTGCGGATATTCTTATTATGCACTGAGTGCCTTTTGAGTCTATTTTGGAGGAGATTAAGCTAAATGGCAAAAAGGCACACTTAGTGCAGCATAAAAATATCCATGCGAGGCTAAGGCAGAATTGCTACATCCTAAATTTACGCTCTATCTTATTTTGCAATTGCTTTCCTGTGTAGGCAAGCCATTATTTCCTTAGTGGATTATGATGAATTTTCTCTGCTGGGTTGCTGAAAATCTTCCTTATTAAAGTACCATCTTTTAGAGGAATAAGGAATACCGTCCTGACTTGTGCAGAACAGATTACATTGACAACACTAAGGGCCTGAGCCAACAAAGCACTTAAGCACATGCTTAAGTCCCACTGGCATGGATATGGCTTAAGCATGTGCATATACTTAAGTGCTTTGCTAAATGAAGATGGGTTTAAATACAGGCTTCTCTGAATAAGGGTCTTATAACTAGTAAACACAGCTGCTAATTAGACCTGGTAGGATGATTTTTTTTTATAGGAAATGTCAACCCTTCACTTAAAACCAAACAAACAAACAAAAAACAGTCTTAGGGAGGATGTCTGTTTTCATCAACAGAAAGTCTAACGTATTAGGCTGAAAACTGTTTAAAACAAACAAAAAAGAAACATTTTTCCAATGAAAATTTTAACATTTGGAAGAAAATAAACCCTGCCAATCAAAGATTCCTTTTCATCAAAAACCCAGCTTTCCATGCCAGTGTTTTGACCAAGTCCCCAACATCACTACTTCCACGTGTGTCACTACTAGAACCATTTAACATGACCAAATTTTGCTTTGGATAATTGTTTACAACATTTCAGTTCCTCCTCTCGCCTATTCTCTGATCTGATTTTGTCCGCACAGTGGTTGTATACATTCAAGTTTAAATGGGATGAAAACTGCACAAACCTGACTGTCCACTTGCTTATACTGGTATATCTCAATAATAACCATATTTAAAGGATATATCCACATTGCAGTCACTCCTTTGGCTACTGTTCAAGCAGACAGACCTGAGTTAGCTTTAAACTAGTTAGTTCAGGTAGTGCTGGCAGTGTACCGCAGCATCAAAGAGCTTAGCTCGGTCTACAAAATCCAATCAAGAAGCTTGATGAATACTTGGCCGGATAGCTCTGTGTTGCTGCGATCAGCACCCGAGCTAGTTAAATACCCCAGCTCCGGCCATAGCCAAAGTCCATAGAGTTACTCTCCTGTATAAGAAAACAGCGTCTTGTGCGGCTTTTTAACCTTTTTGATTATATTTTAGCAGTAATGTCACAGAGATAACATCAGCAATATGAACCTCTAAAATGAGGTACTTACTGACGTGGAGAATTGAAGTTCTCCAAAGTAATTCCTATTTAAAACCACTTTTCTAACACAAATTGAATCCACCAAGAGATAATTGCATAAACCACCACTCACGGGCATCGGGCCAGGATTTATTCCTTATATTGGTGTTTTGCTTTTCTCACACTTCTCTGGGGCGGGGAGAAGAGAAGTTTCAGTAGAAAGCTGGTCCTGATTCCAGGAACACTTTACACACACTTAACTTTATGCGAATGAGTAGCCTTAGTGAATTCAGTGTTGTTACTTGTGTGTAAAACTCAGACTGTGTTTGGGAGCCTGTATCTGTGTTTAGTTGCAACAGTAGCAGCACCATTCAGAAAGTTCCTATGTACGTACATGTACATTGAGCCGTACAGCTTTCTAGCCACAGTTTATAGCTAACGGCAGAACTAGCTGAAAATGGAGGGACTCCTGATGAAATTTATGCTTTATTTCCCTCATGCGTCAAAAATGTAATGAAAAAAATGAGCAAGTCAGTTTAGCTCACTGGCCGTATTTTACTTTGGTCAGGTTGCAAGGTGCAGAATTTAAGCTTCAGCAGTGGTTGCCACTATGCGAGTCTCTCTGTTATGACAATGATGCGTGTCATTCTGATACACCCCCTTCCACATCTAAACCTGGCCTAGATGAAAAGAATATAGTCTTAAAAAAAATCTATCCTGAACAGAATTTTAACCGTCAAAAGCAATGATAGTAACTCCATGAAATCCAACTAAGAACAACTTTTCATCACTGTTGATTTCATATAAGTGATGCTCAGATCCAGTGGCGATGTGTGTTCATAAAAAAATCAAACTCTTGAAAATAGGGCTCATTCAACCCAAAAGAGCCTCTTATGCAAACTATGCTAGCAGAATTAAAATCAGGTCAGATGCAAATTATTTGGGAAAAGATTCTTCTCCCTTTCACATTCCTTTGTTTCAGTGGTGAGCCCGAAAACGGTGCTGCGAGGGCCTTTGAGATCCCAGGTGCACAGGGCATGCTGGGGCTGGAAGAAGGAGAAGGGGTGTCTGCTGGGGAGGTTTTACACTGCCTTGGATCACCAAGTAGTTTTAGGAAGGGAAACTCTGGGGCTGCTCTAATCTCTTCTGTGCTTCTTTGCACCTGTGGAGGACCACAGTTGAATTATAGCCATCTTTCCTCCCTATCCCATATAATTAAAGAGCAAAATTATGTTGACTTCAGCAACACAGGGCTAAGCCATAGAAGCTGAGAAGTTCCAGCAAAAAAAATCGCTCTGCACCTGGTCCAGCGAAGTCTGTATTTTTTCCTTTGTTTATCCGGATAGAGTCAAGCTATCTTCATATCCAACTCCCAGAACATTTCTGGGCCTCACTCCTTTCTGCCTAATTGGTCCCTCATCTTGCAAGAAGTTGATTCTCTCCTTTTATATATTGTTTTTGTTTCTTGGCTATAGCCTGGAGCAGCAGTTTGTCAATAAGTGAAGTGCTCCAAAAGTGATTGTTTCCTGTTGTCCCAAGGCTGCCAGATGAAGGTCTTTTTGGCAGTCTACATTTTTATGTAAATTGAGACTTCTTCAGGGTTTATCTTGAGAGTTGTAGGTATTAGTTGATTAAGAAATGCAGTTAAGTCCTCACTAACCTGGCCTTTTGGGACTGTCAGCAGCTATGTATTTTTAAGAAACACTTGGGTTGTTACCCAGCATTTCAGGCTCCTACTGTGTGGGAGGACTTCATATTCTTTAGCTGCTAATGTCCTCAATTCAGTTACTTTCTCTGGTTGATCCTTAACTCCCTGATTCAGCGAGGTACTTCAGCCCAGGAAAGAGGTTTCACAGTGACTTACTTCACAATGTAAAGTTATGGGTTTGTTTCATTTTGTTATACGTTGTATTTTTCCCAAAGTTGGAGAAGTTCTGGAAAGTTTGATTGCAGATGGGGGGAAATATAATGGAGGAAATCTCTAAATGTCAGTTGTTTTACTGCATTCAGCAGCAAAAAAGGAGACAGGGGAAAGAAGGGAAAATATTAACATCCATCCAACATTTGGATTATTTTTCAGTTTTAGAAAACCAAAGGGAAACACATTTCTTAACCCAGGTTTTCTGTGTTCCCCTCCCCCCAGCAGCATTTTCCAACCAAAATTTATTTGGGATAAAACTCTGTTTTGGAGAGAGGGAAAAATTGATTGAAGCATTTTGGCCAGCTGTCCTGTCCAACATAAAGCTTGGAGGGCCTCTTATAAGTTCTTCCTGACTATGCAATATAGTAATTGTCTTTTGGACATTAAACACCTTAATGCAGTGAAGGCCTTAAGCCAATACCATTCAGATTTTTGAAGGGATAGATAAGGAGGAGACCTAGCCGCTGCCAGCTAATCTGTTCCAGGTGTTACCATCCAGCTTTCAGACTTGCTGGCTTTCCATGGAAAGCAGCCAGCATATATAACATTGGATGTAGTACTAGGAAGTTATTCTTTTTCATTTAGCCTGATAAGATTAACGGCATCCATACTACATGTGTGAAGTCAGCTTAGCAGCCCTCCCAGCTCTTTCTACTAGACAGCAGTAATAAAGAGGGAGCAGAAAGTGAGGAAGGACAGACCTCGAGTGGACTGCAAGCATCACATCTCACAGAACTCAGTATATTATCAGACTGGCTGCTGGCAGGCTCTGTAGAAACGTGTCCAGGTGGTGCAGGGGCATTATGAGCAAGACTGCAAGCCAGTTGTGAAACCAGCTCAGAAACAGAAGAGTTTCTCTTGGATCCAGCTTATAAAATGCAGAGCATTATACGTAGTGGCCATTTGGAATTTCTCCCGTTCTGCTGCAGTTCTTCCAAGGTAGCAACTGACAGTCTTTTCTCCCGGGTCTCTCAGAAAGTTGGGGGGGAACGGAAGAGGGGGAGGGAGAGCAGATGAAGGCAGGATCTTCAAGGAGTCAGGCAGGTCCCAGAGCTGGGAGCAAAATGAGTGCCTAAACCCATCGACATTTTCTCAATTTTAAAACTGTTTCTTGTCCTGAATCAGGCCAAGAAATTGAAAGTTCAACCATTTGTAAAAACCAGGAACGGAAAAAATGTCACGTTGGGTCAGTCATAATGGGTGCCTTAGACATGCTTGTTTGCGTTCTAATAAGAACGTGTTGGAGCAAACTCAATTAATCCAGTCTGCTCCATGTGCTAATTAAAGTGTCGCTTCGCCATCATGTATATTAAGCATTTTAAAATGGCTCCAGGGGTGCTTTATCTAAACATGTGCTTTAGATAAAGCAATCTGCAGCCATTTTGAAACATGCAGGGGCTTAATACACATGACGGTGAGCCGTTTGAGTTAGAACAGCAGTCCAGGAACCGCTCTAATTAAAATGCCTCCCACGCCATCCCCAAGCACCTATAAAGGCAGCCAATGTTTTGTCTTGATCCCTTTGAAATGTTTCATTTTGATTTTAACCACCTCCTAGTTTTAATTCTTGTCCCTCCACTTAACTTGAATATGGAAACAAAAAGCTCTCTTGAACAAGAAAACTAGGTCTTTTTTAAAAATATCAGAGCTAAACACTGTGAGGCCAGTTGAATTCTGAATGAGAATATCTACACGGGGGTTTACTACAGAGTGTTGTGTGTGGATTTTGCAATATAGAAGTAAGGCCATTTCTTCTACCTTTACCTCAATACATAGAAGCGGACACAGCACATACTAGACGGGTGAAAGGAGAAGTGCTGTGTAAGGGCTACTGATAAGATATGGAACTAGCTGAATCCGGTCAACAAGGAACCTTGAAAGAGGTACAAGGACTGTTTTTCTAGTGAAGCAAACTACTTGGCAAGAGTATATAGAGCATGCAGTCATGAGCCAATGCTAATGTACTAACTAAGGTATAAAAGAAAATTATACCTAATAGGCAGGGTCCCTCCCCAGAGGCACCTCGCTGCAGCGAATAAAAAATTCTGTATCTGACTTTGGGTACTTGGTCTGCGTGATCATTGCCCCAGCCTAGAGCGAACTGCACGTGGCTTACAAGCGTGATTCGTAACAAGAGTAACTATTATATTTTACATTCACAGCATTGCTAATAACTAACAAAGTACATAAACCTGGCTTGAGATCAGTCAATGTCTGTAGGTTGTTTTCTTGCTGTAAGCTGCTCTGAGCCTTTCAGATACTGTTAAAATATAAATCTAAAAATAAATAAATAAATAAATCTGGATTTTTTTTTTCCTGAGTGCCTTTATGTATGCAAGTCCTTACAGTGGAAGAACTGGGCAAACAGTAAGGACTGGTCATTTTGAAGGCTGTTGGAAATCAAGTCGAGAGTTGTACAGTCTACAGAATCATGTTCAGAAACTAGAGTCTCTACCTAAGTTGGGGGGAAAAACATGGCAGCTAATTTTGGCTCAATACTGTTAACTGTCGGGTGCAAAGTACTGAAATTTGTCTGTAGGTTGGGCATGAGCTATTTCTGAGTAAGATGGACAGTCTGGGGTATTATTATTAATTACTGGCAATAACGCATGCCTAGCAGCAGTGGGATCCTGGAGTCCTTCCTTGTTTTTGAACAAGCAAGAAAATTAAGGCCCAGATCTACACTTTTTTTCTAGTTTGTATTTTTTCCAGAGTTGGATGGAGAAGTTTGGATGACTTGAGTGGAAATAGGAGCTGGGAAACTGTTCAATGGAGGCAACTTTAAAAATCATTTGATTACACTCAGCAGCAGCAAGGATAAAGGGAAGAAAGAAGGAAAAATATAAAAATCCCTTCAGGCAAAGGAAAGGAGTGCAGTAACCACAGAGCTGTTTCAGAAAGGAAAGTTGTGTTACCATCACTGCCACCACTTCCCTTTCCTCTGGCTAGGGTCTGAAGGGCTGCTGCCACTTTTTGTGTGGAGCCCAGTCAGGTGGATGAGCTCTGAAAACAGCTGAGGCAAAAGAGTGACTAGTTTATGGACCCTGATATGGTTTAGGTGAACGACCTGTTAAGCCAGTTTCTGGGCGCACACAGAAGCAGAAATGTAGGCACCTGTAAAACTTTAATATCAATAACTGAGGCATCTCTAGACACAATCTTCAGGAGTACAGTTTTGGACTGAGATGCCCAAATTCCACTTTAGATACCTAAAACTCTCTGGGGACCTGACTGCCAGCAGGTGTGCAGCTTAGGGGCAGAAGGCCAGGAGGTAGCACAACGCACACATTAGGGGCTAACAGGGTTTAGCATGCTGGGTGCAAATTTGGTGCTGAGCACTTCTGACAAATTTTTATTGGCTATGGGAATGTGACCTAAATTTTTATTGGCTCTGGGAATGTGTCATTGCCTGGGCCCTTTGATATCAATGAGTGCTTTGCTTAAATGGAGCCTGCAGGATGGTTCTCAAAGAAAAGGCCTGATTCTCCTCTCTTCCTACTCCATATTGTTTTTCTTTGTAAAATAGTTACAGTGAACTCCATGATGGAGTAGCAGCACCAGGTATCTGCTGCTGCTGTTAGGAATGGCCATTCACCCTGGATTTATGAGTATATTCTCTAGTTCTCCTTACTACCGGGTAGGACAGACATTTGTATGGAAGGAAGGAAGGAAGAAGGAGATTGCTCACTGCATAATTCATCTCATGCTGTCTGGTTTGAAGCTGCAGCCTTTACACATCAGTAACTATTTTACTAGAGCTGGCTTGAGATGTTGCAAGGAGCACTGATCCAAAGGTCAAGATTTACGTTGTTTCAGAACATCACTATCCTGCCATCCTGTCCTTTCATTGCGTTGATCCTTTTCTTTTATTGAATCTTCTGGAAGGAGAGATCACTTGGAGAACCTCTGTCCTTCAGGGCTACTGTCTGGCTCCGTGGCTACATGTTAACATAATGGGAAGAGAAAATGAAAGCTCTATTGCATAGCCCATATGAAAACTTTTAATTAGTCTGTAATCAGTTAAAGTAGTCTGTAATGCTCACAAAAGAACAGGGGGTTGTGGGACAGGGCCCCAGCTGGTTCAAAATAGCATGGCCCCATCAAGCTTATGGAACTACAGGGATTTACACCTGCTAAGGATCTGGCCAACAGGAAAACTATTTGGGACCCAGGATTTTAGGGATCTCTTCCAAGCTCTGCCACTTACTCTTGGACACGGACAAGCCAATTTGTGGCGTGGGGTTTTAACCTCTCCCTCTATAAAGCAGGAATAACAACAAGAATACTTGCCTCATGTGGGACTATGGGGCTTAGTTATGGTTTAAGAGCTGTGAGATCTTCAGTGCTAAGAGGTTACCCTGGCATGAATGTTCAAAGTCTTAACAGCATCGCTTAGTAGTAGTATTTGTAACTGGGAAGTCAAAAGAGGCTATTTATTTGACCTTGCTTGCCAATATCTGGCTGGATGATTAGTATGGTAATACCACTCAGAAGCACCACCTGAGATTAAGTCCCTGCTGTGCTAGGTGCTGTACACTGTGTAAGAGGCAATACCTGCTCCAAAGAGCTCAGAAACTGAGTAACAAAGAATTGTTCATTCTTTGCCCAGGTTCACAAATGGGGGGTTGAAGCACTGAGAGGTGAAGTGATGTTCCCAAGGAGGCTGTGGCAGAGGTGGGACTTAACCCCAGATTTTCAGGAGAGTCCCTTCACCACAAAGCCACCATCTTTCTCTTCCTCCCCTTCTTCTAGTCCTCCAAATCCAGGTATAGCAGGGGTCGTTAACGTTTTTGGACAGAGTGCCAAAACCACCCGCAACCTTGACTTGTAAGATGTTGGCATGCCAAGGGCTGATAGCAGGGCAGCCACGAGATGCCCAATCCTTGTAGTGGCAGCTCAGCCCCTGCCCCTTCCCCGAGGTGCGAATGCCAAGTAAAAGGCCTACACATACCAGGGGTTGCCTACCCCTGAGGCATAGCCACCCACTTATCTCTCTGCTTTTTACTTCAGTCATTTGTCTCAGGATCTAATTGTATGGGTTTATTACCCACTGTAGTCAGCTTTATCTGTACCCAGCCCCGAAATGTTGACATCTTAACCTCTGTGTTTGGGGATTGAGATCAGGTATCCTTGCATCTTGTAATTCCTCCTTTCCCTCACTTGACAAAGCTCTGTTAGGTCACCTCACAGCTCTTCTTGCAGCTCTCCCAGCTTTTCCTCAGAGCCTTTAAACTGCACAGGGCTTGTTGCAGGTTCAGGGCCTCTGAATTCTGATCTATCCCATATCATCTTCATGGCAAATGCTATCCTGCCTGTGGTACAGCATCAGTATGTCAGGTAAGATGCCTTCTTGAGAGCAGTGGGGAGCTGAGAGGTATTCATGTTCCAGGTAATTTTCCATCTGCTTCCCTCACTCCATCTGGACATTGTCCTCCTCTGCTTCTGTGGGTGGTATTAGGATGGAAAGTCCCCTCTGGGCACTTCCACAGGACCCTGGGTATATGCATAGCTGCGTATGTCCAACAGGGCCTGGGCATGAGCTGTCACAGGGATGGACAGCTGTCTTAGCAGCTGGTCCCTCCAGGGGAAGTTTAGAAAAGCTGAACAGCTGCTCTCTCTGGGCATTGAAGGACTCTGCTTTGCTTTTCACTGCAGTTCAACCTGTGCCTCCCCACACTTTATTTTTAGCTGCTGATGCTGGCAGTTTTCTTTAGGTGCCTTGGTACTACAGGACATATGGTTGAATTATTAAGGGAAGAGGAAGAGCAAAGAGTGCACTGTGGCGGGGGGGTCTAGATTTTTCTCTCCCAGCCATGTATCTCATCTGACATACAACCATAGGCCACTTCAGTTTGTCTCAGCTCCTGACTCAGTAACGGCTCCTTTAATTTGCACCATACATCTCCTATTTCCTTTGGTGATGAATCATCTGCTCCATGCAAGTCTGTCTCCCAATGTCTCCCCTGAACCCCCTGTTGGGCTCCTATCTGCTTAGCCTTCTCCCAGGCTTTCTCTAACTCCCGAGTCAGTCACCCAGACCCTGTATGTTCCTGCACCGTTGCACTTCATCCTCCTTATTCAGGGTGCAGACACATGACCCTTTATCATTAGTGTGACTTACTTCTGTTTCCAAATCCATGTAAGTCATGCTGGTGTCTGTCTGAAGCACACAGATGACCAAGATGGCTGTCTGCAGTTGGCACCATTACAGGACATGGCCATTAGGTGTAGGGAGCTGGCCATAGCTTGCTGCACTGAACAAAGTGTTACCCTGGCATGACGTTGGAGCTGCAGAGACATCACCAGTACACAAGTAGACAAGATTCTTTGGATAAATGTGATATCTTTTATTAGATCAAGTAAACAGTTGGAAAAAAATTGTTCTTTGCAAGCTTTTGAGCACAAACACCCTTCCTTTTACCCAAAAGCATTGCAAAAAACAATTTTTCTCTCCCTTTGCCCAAAAGCTTGCAAGGAACAATTTTCCCAACTATTTAGTTGGTCTGTTAAAAGATTTCACATTTACCCCAAGAACCTTGTCTGCCTACGTCCTTATACCAACACAGCTACAACCAGCACCACCAAAACACAAATGTAATTTAAACCAGTGTAGGTACTCCTACTTTCCAAGGGGTAACTTTACCCCCAGACTTGCACTAGCATAGAGCCATACATCCTGTGTTTACTCAATAGTTGCACAAGTGGAAAGCTGGATTACTCCTGTGTTGTGTGCCCACACCCCTGTGGTCTACCCTTAGAAAAGTGTTCTTCCTTAACACAAGATGATGGGCTCTGCCAGAGACTCCTTGTATATATTTAAAACATTGTATCAATTGGACAAATGTACCCTCTGCTCTTTGCAGGAAGATGTGTTCCTTGGTTACATCATCCCCTTAACTCTGCCCCTTTTCCAGTCCGGCCCCACACTCACTGTAATGTGTGGGCACTTGTATTGTGTCCTTACCTGGTGTAGATCATAAGGTAATGATGCTGTACCTGAAGGCCACTTATTCCAAAAGTGGGAGAGAGCCACAACTAATGCTCCGTTTTGCTAGGGTAAAGGAATTGGATCCACTCCTCCATCCTGCACATCGTATGGGGCTGCCTGGAAAGCTAGCAATAGGAGCATCTAGGACTCCTCTTCCCTCCTTTGCCTTGCACCAGACAACCAGCCAGGGAGGTGCACAGCAGCTGCCCCAGGGGAAGGCGAGCAGCACCCCTGGTTCACACTAGAGCTGGAGGTAACTGAGCAGTGGCTCCACATGTCTCTTGCCTACAGCAATGAGGCCACTTCAGCTTTAAAAATCACAAGGATCGCATTGTCTGTTCACAGACAAATACAGGCTGTCTTGTAGCTGTTCTGCAAGAGCCACATTTTAGTATCCTCATGGCCACAGGTTGGCCATCGCTGGCGTCGGAGATTTGGAACAGGGACAGCACCCGTCTCACACCTGTAAGCACTGTATATGTCCATCTAAACGGCAGCTCTCCCTCCCTGCAGGTGAACCTGGTGCTGAACGAAGGGAAATCCCTGGGTCTCATGATCCGAGGAGGAGCAGAATATTCTCTGGGCATTTACATCACTGGCGTGGATAAAGGCTCCGAAGCAGAAAGCACCGGCTTGAAGGTAAGAATGATGCTGGGAATACAGATGATACTAGTGACCCCGTAGGATTTGGTCGTGCATTGACCTGCAGTGTGAGATCCCATTCCTAAGTCATGTGGCTGCCACAGTCACAAGGCTGGTGCACGGGGTCTCTGGTCACTTAGCTGCAGAAATGGCCCTTGGGCTATGCCATACTCTTAGTGAAGGAAATGCATTGCACGTAGAGGCTGATTCTCATGGGTGGGTCCTTAAAACACTTTGACGGTGCTGCCACATGGGGAAGGAGTGCAGTGCGCACTGAAGTGTGCTCACCCCCTCCAGAGCAGTCTGGGTCTGTCCATGGGCAGCAGTGCCCTGCACATGGCAGCTTGTCATCAGCGTAACCTTGTTTTCAGTGGTGATGGAAGTCTCTCTGCCAGGAAAGAGGCTGGAGTTGCTTTCAGCCTAGACATCAGAGGCTGCAATCAAAGACAGGTGTCCAGAGGGAAAAGTAAGTGTTTAACCAGTCTCCCACCTCCTGTGCTATCAGCACAGCGAGTTTTCCATTAAAGCAACTGAGCTGATGCCCCCCCACATGTGTCTTTCATGTTATAACTGATGAGAAACCAGTTCTCACCAGTCATTTGGAGCTGGAGCTTTGAGCTACTTACTCAAAGCGCTTGCTCAGGGAGTCTGCATTAGCCACAGCCGTGCCGGGAGGCGCCAGTGACAGCAGGCCCACCACTCCATCTGCATTAGTTTCCCTCGGCTGCAATGACGTTAGCAAGTCAGCTCCAGCAGTGATTGGAACCCCAGGGGTTAAATTCAAGGCAGACAGATTGTTTCTCCAGGCAGCCTAACTTGATGGGACTTACAGCTACTCCTGTGCCCTTCCCTAACTTGATGCGACTTAGAGCTACTCCTGGGCCCTTCCCTGTCTCCTCCTATCAGGCAGGTTCTCTTACCCTGAGGATCAACTTCTGCTTCAGCTGTAAAGTCTCATGTTTGGTGCGATAGCAGATCTTCCTCCAGGGTTGTTTCCTGCCTAGCTGGGTCACCCTGCTGCCCAGAGTTGGGTGCATGGCTGCTGTTGAGAGAGTATCAGGCAACCCTTCCTTCTTCCATCTAACAGCCCCTCCCGTCTGGTGCTCTGTCCTTGGTAGGGAAGCTGCAGGAGCTTTGCTGCACCTGGAAGACAGGCACTTGGGGCAGATGTGATAAAAACCTGTCTCAGTCTCAGACAGTGCAATTGCAAAGGAGTTGTAAAGGGAAACATTGGACCCTGGGGCATGCCTCCTCTGTGTGTGGCTGGGAACATGTTTAAGAGGCAGGTTTTACACAGTGTAATTTTTTACTCTGTTGTTCAAAATAACCAAGGTGCATTGGCCTTTCTCTAAACAGCTCCTCTCCCCAGAATCACACCTCTGAGCTCTTTGCTGTTATTTCAGTGTTTTTGCTGAACAGGGAGTCAGTTTTTCTTGGGAGTTAACTCTCTCAACCTGTGGTTAAAGCATAGGGCTGATGGATGATGGAAGACTGAATGCCAAGGAGCTGATGTTGTTCCCTCCAGCCAGACACAGTACTGGACTACTGGGCCTCAAAGGACAGTACAGCCTGATCCTACTGCCCCTGGGATGGGCTGATGCACTACTCCCACAGCTGTGCTCTGAGGCCAAAGGCTAATACCACAACCGCACTCCCTTGGCCCTCTGAAACCACCGTGCTGTAGAGAAAGGATGGACCAACAGTTAGGGCACTAGAACAAGACATTTTGCTTCAGATCCACACCTCACCAGGGTTTTACGGGGATAAATGCATGCGAGATGGTGATACACTTGGGTATTATGCTAATATGGGCTGTATTAGTACTCCAGAGAGAAGGAGAGCTAATCTTCCCCCAGCTTTTCTACTCGCAGCCAGTCCTGTAAATCCTTAGTCCCAGAGCTAAACTCTTTTCATTCTGCTCAGCTTCTTATTCTTGGCCTCTGGGATTTTGGGCTTCTCACCTTGAAACTACATTCCCCATGTGCCCGATCTTTTTAAAACAAACAACACCTGAATTAAAGATGTCCCCAGCAGACTTTTACACAAAGTCATAGCAGTGGGGTGCTGGAATATTAAGAGAGGGAGTGTTATCCTGTTGGTATCAGCCATAGCACAGAGCTGCTTTTTCCTAAGAGAAGCAGAAAACAGGTGCTAGGTATGGTTGCCTTCAGCTGTAAAGCAAGTCACATTTTGATTTGGATGGTTAGTCTACAGAAAGCCAACCTATTTATTCCCGGTGTCTGCTGTCCCAGGACTGGGTGTTCTGTTCCCTGCCCTACCCACATGAATACCAAAAGCCTGAGAGATTAGAGGTAGGAGAAGGAAGCAAACTTACAGTATTTTCCTAAGATTATTTTGTGATCAATGTCTCCATGTTGCTCCAGGCCCCCTTGTCACCCTGGTGCCTCTTCCCCTGACTAGAGAAAATTGCTGCTTTTCTTAGTCCAGCCAGACATGCTGATGAGCCCAGCGCCACTGATGGGATGCTGGGGACAAGAGAAAGACAGATGGGGAAAAGTAATAGCAGGCACATCAAGAATACAACCTTCTGTTTTTGGCCTCTCTCCTTACTATTACCGTTTATAATACATAGCATCATCTCTGCACCGATTATCTCATCTCCGTGGCAAAAAAGGGGAGAGAAACAATCACAGAAGCATCTGTAAAAATGCACCCTCTAATCCTGCAATATTTTCTTCCACCTCTGCCAAGCCAGGATTTAATAGGTGGTGTTGTTTTCTATGCAGGGCTTCATGCAGTAAGCATTGTTTTCACATTGGATCCTCTGCTTATTGATTCTTTATGCCTCCCTCCTTGCTTTGCTGTTTTCCAGTAACTGATTTGTGTGTGCCAGCAGGCTGAAGCTTTTCTAAATACCAGGCTCTGTGTGTGTGTTTTCATATAAATACATATATTTACCTCCCTGATTTGTGTGCACTGCAGGCCATAAATTTAGAAATACTTGGTGGATGGGGGAAAATGTCCTTTCATTCTTTTTGCTAAATATTAGGATAATGTTCTGCATTCACACACTCCTTGAGCTGATGTTAGCAATGACAGAGACACAAGATCCTAAGATGTGAAAGAAACTGAAGCTAAGGAGGCTTCCAAGTAGCTTGTTGCACCGTGTAAAGGGAAAGATTCTGTATCTGTTTAATGGGGGCTTGCTCCGATGACTGCTGACTTCATTTACTTTAATGGGCAATGGATATCGCTTGAGAAGGCTACGCTGTTTTCTTCAGGGCAGGATGCTTCTATCTGCTCTCAGTTCTATTCCGTATGGTGAATGATGATTTCACAAGTAGATACCATAACTCCAGTTCAAGCATTCCCCCAGGGGGCCAACAAATATCAGGCTTTGAAAGAATGCTCTTATGGTTACGAGACTGGATAGGATCTTAGTAGCTAAGGATTTAATTCCCTGCTGTGCCCCAGGCTTCACGTTATCCTGTGTAAGTAACATAAAAGCAGACCTTCAAATTGCTTCAGGACAGATAGTCAAATGCATAATTGGGTTCAGACTTCCCAAAGTGCCCAGCATTCAACAATTCTTTGGGCCAGACATTTAAAAAGTTCAGCACCCAACTTGTGAAAACTGAACATCGTTTTCTGGAGACTCCCTAAATTTATTTTTGGGCCTCAATTCCCATCTAGAACATGGTCATGATACCACTCTCCTTCAGAGTCTTTGACTGTTTGGACTGTGAGCTTTTCAGCATCAGTGTGGTGTGTTCCAGTATCTCCAGCGGAGGGGAGCTCTGGTCTTGATTAGAGTCTCCAGCCACTGCTCCATTATAAATACCATTGAATAATAGTAGAGTTGCTGAACTAAGGCTCAGACATGTTACTGTGAAAGGGTCAAGTATCATACAGTGTGGTATGCTAGCTAGTTTATGGGATTTGTAAATCAAGGTTCCTGGTGTTTATGCCTGGCTTTTCTACTGGCTTCCTGTGCAAAAGTTTCATACTTAGTGTATGAAGTTAGACATCTACAATCATATTTAGATATGCAAATATTTTAGGAGTCTAAGCATAGCATTCATTAATTATTTGCATTGCAAGGGCACCTCAGAGGTCCAGCTGTGTTGTGCTGGGTGCTGTACCTAACAATATCATGGTCCCAATGCCAAACAGATTTCAGTCCATATATTGGATGAAAGACAACAGGTGGATACAACAGACAGACTTGCAGGGGGGGTGGGGAGGACAGCAAATGTGCTGCCCTGGCTTGATTTCCAAAGGCATAGCTCACCCGTCGAGCTCCCAAGAAAGCCAGGCAAAGTTTGCCTTCTCTGTTTTGAAAGCTAACTCCCTAATGTCTCTGTGTCTCAGGTCTCCCAGATGCAAAATAAGAATAAATAATATTGCTCATTGGGGCACAGTGGTTGTTGAGGGCTTTCTGATTCTTATATGAAAAGTGCTATAGAAGTTCAAAGCATTAGTTGATACTTCAGAGATCCAGCTGCTTGCCAGCTAGTTAAAATCTCACTATTTCAAAGTTTCACAGCTAGAACATTACAGCCAAGAGCAGGGTACTCTTCAGGTGTCAGAAGAAAACAGTCTTGATCAATATAACTGATTAATATTTAAATAGTTATGCCCAGGGCCTTGGCCATATTTGATATTTATTTTTCTACAAAACTTCTGATTTTCATGAAACTCTCTGAATAAATTTCCTTAATGAAAAATAACTATTATTGGAAAGCTGCCAAGTTAAAAAAAAAAATACCAACATCATCCATGCATAGAAGATTTTGGTTTGTGCTTTTTGTAATTCTCTTCTGTTGTCTGAAATGAATCCACAAAGGTCCTGAAACTCTTCCCATTAAAAACAACGAACAACACACTGCTGTTTTGAGCAGCATCCATCTGTGTGTGTGTGTGTGTGTGTGTGTCTGTTGTTTTGAGCAGGATCCGTGTGTGTGTGTGAGAAGACAAAAAATGCTAATGCAATCCTTGGATATGTAGAATAAGTTGTAGAAATCTCTACAGGTTGTAGAAGTCTCTTGTACATGGCATTTGCAAAGCTAATTCTGGACCATTTTTTTAAATATTGGTGTCTACACTGAAAAAAAATACCAAAATGGAATAGGAAGAGAAGACAGACATCAGTGATTTAAAGGGCTGGCATAAAGTACTTATGGCAAAAAAAACTAAAGGATCTCCGTCTGTTTGCTTGTCTTGATCATGGTTTAAAAATACCTTTAGGAAGAGAAAAATAGAAAAGTTGCTGAAGTCCTCCAGGGGAAAAAAAAGGGAAGTGAGGATCTGAGCTTTGTAATGTGTGAACAGCAAGCAGGAAATATCTTTTCACATGACACAGGAATAGAGCTGGTCTGAAAATGAGAATTTGGGGCAAAATTCAGTATTTTTCCAGTCAAACTGCTGCCTCCTGGTAGTAATAGTTCAGGTGACTTACACCCCCTTTCTCCTTTATGAATTGGGTTCTCATGCTCATGTCTCTGTCATGAAGCATTGACTTCTTCCCTCTTGGAGAGAGAAGAAAGTGTCATCATGCAAGTGTTTCTTTAGTGCATCACAGAAGATGTAGTCTGGCCAGCAATCTCATCCAAAGAGGTAAAAAGGAACGTAAGGCGCCAGAACTATAACTCTCCCAAAGCACCGTGGGGTGTATGATGAGCATAAATATTTTGGCTTTTTATTACGTAGCAAAATTTTCTGTAAAAACTCATTACAAAACCCCATTTTCCATCAAAACAGTTTTGACAGGAAATGTTTGACTTAGTCCTACATAATAGCAAGAAAGCACATAAACCAATCTATGTACTTTACCAGAAAAAAGGAATTCCATCCATCTCCTTCCTTCATAGACATGCAGTTGAGTTGTAATTACTCCCTGTTAGGATATTAGCAATACTGACAACTGCAAGAGAAAATACAGCACAAATGTTGGGAACACATACAGACAGGTACATTAAAGGATAGAAAGAAACCAGCTGTTTAGAGCTGGTAACTCTGTATTATCCCATATGGGACAGAATGTAAAACTCATTTAAAAATCTGCCCTTTCAATCTGAGCTTTATTTGGTGGAGGAATGGGAAATGTTTCAAGGAAAATGAGGCTACGTATGGAAGTGTTAAGGGGTTGTTAGATCTTTTGCTGATGGGCCATTATCCTGGGTTGGGAATGAATGATGATAGAAATCTGGTATCGACTGATAACTGTTTGTTTTGACCTCTGTGAAGAAAGCAAGGTGGGTGGAAAGCTGCTGGAATGGAAAATTTTCAGCTGGAATACTGGATTTTTGATTGAACACATTCCACAAAAATGTCTGCTTTTCACAGAAAACGTGGATGGGGTTATTGAAAAAGCTAAAAGTTAATGAACCAAAAAAACAACCCCAAACCCCACCATGGCTACATCACTGCCATGACCGTACATCAGGAGAAAACTGAGGTAGCATGATGCAGTCTTACCACAATGCCTGGCATGCAGAGAAAGACAGCATGAGGTATTTGGCCTACAACTATAACCACACAGTGCAGCAGCACTTCAAAAATGAATGATTTTGTTTTCCAGATGAAATACTTGTTTTCATGGGTTTGGGTTCTTTTTACTGAAAACTCAGTTTTCCGTAGAACAGTTCAACAAATCATTTTTAAGGTGTACCACATTTCTGAGGGAAAACATCATACCCGTCCTGAAATAAGATAAGCCCACCATCCTGCAAATAACCAAATGCGTGCAGAAGTCTCATCCTTGTTCTACAAACATCCACATCACTGTTGGCTCCTTCCTGAGCAACTCCCAGAGGTATTGAATGCTCACAGTTCCCACTGAAAGGAATAGGCAGCGAGGATGCTCAGCACCTCCAGGGGATTCTCAGCTCTTTACAGCACGATTCCCCAAACTAGCTTCAACTGCAGAACAGCTTAATCAACATCTTTACTAGCTCTCTTAGCAGGTAGGCTCTGAAGTTGGCCAGACTCTGGAGGATGAACTATCATGTTGCTGGTAGCCATGGTCCTTATAAGTCAGTGTAGAGACATACTGATAGGAGGCCATGTGAAATGGTACCAATTATGAGCTACTACTTTGGCTAAATGAGTAAAACTCTCCTTTACCATGATGCCTACAAAAAACCTCACAATGGTTAGGCAGCACGTGTGCTGAAATCATTGTCCATCTTGTTAACCGGTAGTATCATATTGTTTCTGGGGCTCCCGTTGTGTGTCAACAAGGTGTCTCTTGTCTTAAATTATAATATCTTGGGGGCAAAAGCTGTCTTTTTCTCCCATGCGTGTTTAGCATCTAATACAGTGAGACTTCTAGGTGGTGACTTGGGCTCCTAGGTGATATCATAGCATAACTAATAAATAAGTGAATTCACATCCATCTTGCAATATTGATCAGTGCCATATTTGCTTCTGAAGTATTTTTAAAAGAAAAATATATATAACCAAAGCCAAAGAGGGACCTGGGCATATTAAAGAACACTTGGATGTTGACCTCTTACGTGTCCATCTCTATCAGGCACTATACACAATTATTAGTCCAGGCAAGATACCTGTCTCAGGTAGTAGATCCTGCTACAGTCCATGCATCCTCAGATGTCTCTCTGTATTTAGTGCTGATACACTAAATCCCCTAGTTAAGGGCCAATTCAAAACCTGTTAAAGTCAATGGAAAGATTCCTACTATATTAATGAGGTCTGGACTGTGCCCTTTTTGTGTTTAGAGGAACAGCTTTGGATTTTGGTTTGTATGAACAACATATGGAAAAGACAGTCAACCAGTGCGCTTCCAAGACTTTGCAGGAATGTCCATCTTCTGAAATCACCCTGGGCAAATGACCAGATGTCCCAAGTCTTCCCCATCTTCCCTTACAAGACTCTGCCACAGTCTAACACATCCCATGGTCAGAAAGATTTTTTTTCTCAACACTCAGCCTAAAATGTATTGATGTGGGGCCTGATCCAAAGCCCATTAAAATTAGTAACAGTCTTGCCATTGACTGTGGTGGGTGTTGAATGAGGTTTTTAATTTCCATTCATTAAAGCAAGTTATATCCCTGAGATGCACAATAGAGAAATCCTCCCAATCCTTGAAGTTTACATCCCACTGATATATTATAGATTGCCTGTGCTTAGCTTACCACCTAGCCAAATTACACCTCTTTAATCTTTCTTCATAAATCAATCCCTTCAAACCTCTCATCACTTCTCTTGCTCTCTGAACTCCTGTTAATCTTTCTAGTAATATGCATTGGCCTCCTTTGATATCCATCATCAGCCAAGGTCTGCTCGGCATCAGTACTTCCCTCCTATTGAATCTGAGCTTCCCAGATTATTATGCTCCCCGCATTAACTCCCTTTTTCTAAGTCAATTCTTTTTCTCCTGCCCAGGTTCCTACACTCTCCAGGTCTCTTTGTTATTACTCTATCCCAGACGTTCTTCCTGATTCCTTCCAATAAGGTATTACCTGCAAATTTCATTTAACCTCCCACTTCTTGTACATTAATGATGTTAAATAAGGCTACTGCTAATACTGAACCCTGCAGTATCCCATTAGTCACATTGCTTCCAGCTCAATTCAATGCTATTTAGCATTATCTTTTGTTTAAAATCTATTAGCTAGTTTTCAATCCACATGCCTGCTTTCCTCCAAGCCAGTTTGAATTGATTTTTTTTCAAGATATTGCAAGATGTATTGTCAACTTCTTTACTGAAATCCTGATAATTTTTATCCACTGCGTATTCCTGTATCCAGTCATTTTACAATTCTCCCCAAAGAAACAGCCAGGCTGGTCTATCAGATTTTGTTCTTTATATTACTCCTTCTGCCTCCTGTAATGGCTCCATTGCCCTCTGTGGGACATACTTATTCAGCACCCACATTTCATATCAGGTTTTCAAAATAGCTCACCTCTCACTTAGGCCTTGAAATAAGGCGCCAAATTTCTAAAACAGCTCAGGAACTCGTAGTTCCCGTGGTGTCACTTGATTTGCTGTACATCTCTAAGAGTCTGGCTACTTACCTAAGTTCTAAATGGGACCTTTTCTGAAAATCTGGGTCTAAATATCCAGTATAGTGACTTTTTTTCATCCCACCCATGCTGTACTGAGGTTAGGTGTGAGACCCACAATGCAGCAGGGTTTTTTTTAAGGTAAAACATTTGCCTTTTCCATCTTTTTTACCTTCCCAGTTGCCCCTGACTTTTGAACAATGATTATCTGTGTTAATCAGCAGAATCACTTGCTGCGCTTGCCAAAGGTACATCATGTGGTCAGACTGATTTGTGTACGCTGAGAACATTTCCAAATCTTCTTTCAACCATGACTATTTTCACAGGATTTTTCTTCTTTATTAAATGTTCCAACACATTCATGTATTTTGTGTGCTGTTCCTTTGTACATATTAATATTCCAGGAGCACTGAAAGATCCTGATATAATTTGGAGTCTTAATGTGCTAGATATTGTACAAACAGATCATTAGAGACCATCCCTGCCACACAGATCTTAACATCTAAATACAACAAGGGCAGGAGATGAAAGGAAAGCATGAAGTGACTTGCCTGAGGTCATGCAGCAGGTCAGTAGCAGTCAGGTTTAGAGCCTAGTCCCAAGCCAGGATCTTTGCTGCTAGACCACCCAGTATGGTCTTGCTAAGACTGTGTACTGGTCTTACCCTGAGACCTTGTGCTGCAATCTGTCCTGTGCTGCCCCAGAACCTGAGGTGCCAGCTCTCATCACAAGCTCAGGTCTCTGACACCTCCATTTTCCTTCTCCAGCTCTCTCCCTGGGCAACTTATTAAAAGATGGCTTGCTGGGTTTTTTGGGACCACCATGACAAAAATTAAAAGATGCCTCATTAAAACTGCATGGCCGTCTTGTACAAAAAAAACCGTGAAAATTTAATATGCGCAATGGAAAACTATTAAAGATTCATAATTGCAATAAAACTGTGATAGAATTTGAATTTTGATCATTTTAGTGCTGCAGCGAGCCAGCCCCTCCTTATTTTAGCAGCAGAAACCCATTCCAGTGCGGCTTGCTCAGTGCACTGAAGAGACCGAGGAGCTGATGCTCATTACCCAGTTAATTCAGGGCTTCTTCACCCTGCCGCACATTCCTCCTGGCATGTTCAGCTCTTGTGTAATTTCCCCTCCTTGTTGGTAATTTCTTGAGTGTTGGTTTAATGTCGATGGAGTGCAAAGGGAATCCGGGGCAATTTGTAGGCTCTGCTCTCTGGCAGCATCAGAATTCGTCAGTTCAAATGAACTGCCAAATTTGCTCTCCTATGTCAGAGTTCCTCTGCCACCTTCCCTTCCATTTGCTGGATTCTGGATATAGCCGGCTGTCTCCCTGGTCTGCTTCTACAGCCAGTGCCGGACCTTGGGGGTCTGATCCTGAAGCACTTGCCTCCAAGGTAAGGGCTAAAGGGAAGCAAGCAAAAGGAGAGCAATATACTACTCTGAGTCTGCTGTTCCAAGCCCTTTACCAGGCTGGGCAGCTAGAATCCATCAAGGCTGAGTCAACCAGCATTCATTCTAGCTACTCATTCCCAGGTCCATTTGTGCACTGGTGCCTTTCAGAGGCTGTTTTATTTGAGTGCATTTGTTCCTTCTTCCCCTTGTACTTTAGTGTCTGGTGCCTCAGTGGTGCTCAGCCTAGTGGCAAATGGGGCAGCAGGCAGGGCACGGGGACACTGGTTCTCTCCTGAGTAGCTGTGTGACCTTGCATTCCCCTTCCTTATGCATCCTGGCATTTTTTTCCCTAACAGCTTCCTCTGCGCAGCTCTTCAAGTGCTAGCAATGCCAGTACTTGTAAAGCATCAGTTGCTCCCAGTGTTTCGACCACCAGTCCACATGCACCTGTGATAGCAACAGTAGGGAATTCTCTATGAGCCTTGGTTTTCTCATCTGTACAATGAGGGAGAAGGAGAATAACAGCACGTCTTGGTAACCTCTTCGAGCACTATCAGAGAAAGCTGCTCTGCAGTGCAACAAGCAAGTTGTGCTCAGGAGGGGGAGTTTCCCGTACCCAAGGAGAAGCCGTGCTGGCTGACAGAGTCTCTGTTGTTGCAGTGGCAGACTCTGAGCCTGCTGGAAAAGGCCATTTTCATGTGGGCTGCATGAATAAGGCTCAGGTTACTGCACCGGGGCCGTCTGTTAGAGACACATGATAGTCAGATGCTGCTTCAACTGAAACAGAACATTACAGGGGTGGTTCTTGAGAAAGGGCAGCAGCAGGACTCACTTCCGATATTCCTGGTCCATGTCTGCATTTAGTTGGCAGTTCGGGGAACACTGGGCCTGTTCTTTCTTGTGTTTGGCTTTACCCGATTTAACTTGTTGGCTCCAGGGGGATTGCACACAGGAAGGGACTGAGGACCTACAGCTGTAGCAGACATTTGACACTAGTGGAATAATATGCTCTCAAAAAAGAGTTTCTTCCTAACCTCTATTAACTGCTGGGTGGTGCATGCTCAGAAACATGAGGCCTCATATCCCTGGCAGGTTTTTAATCTATTTCCAATTGTGATCTGTATGACAATATAACCAGGTCACTGTTATGTTCTTGTAAAGAGCATTGACATCCAAGACAGGAACGGTATTATCCCCATTTTACAGATGCGGAAGTTGAGGCAGAGAGAGGTGAAGTGACTTGTTCAAAGAAACCCAGCTGGCCAGTGGTATAAATTATAGATACCTGTTTGGAGCCCCTTCCATCTCATATAAAGTCCAGTCCCTTTTTGACACCTGCCACATTTCTACTCTCAATCTTATAGTAGTGAGTTCCCCAACTTAATGATCTGCTGCATCCAAATGGGACTCTTTCTCAGTCTTAATGTACAGCTGTTCAACTTAAATTTATGTCCCCTATTCTTCTATTATGAAGAAGGGTAAATACTAATAGGAGCATCTGACTTAACTTCTCCAACTCTTTCATTATTTTGTATACCTCTGACATGTCCTCTCTCGTGCACCTCATCTCTACATGTAAAGAGCCCTAATCTTTTCAGTCTGTCCTTTCCTGGCAGCTTTTCTCTCGTGCCGATCATTCTGTTGCCCTTCTTTGAACCTTTTCAGCTATTTTGTCTGCTGTCTCCTTTCTGTGAGGGGGATGCTCAGGACTGCAGAGTGTATTCAAGGTGAGGTCATTCCATAATGGCATTAGAATAATTTTAAAGCTATTCTCGATACTTTTCTTAACATGACCTTACAGCTTGTTTCCTTTTTTAACCTCCATTGCATACTGAACAGCAGTTTCCATTGAACAGCTCACAATGATGCTTAGGTCTTTTTTTCCCCCTGTAGTTACTGTTAATTTAGAATCCATCAAAGTATGTTAGCTATTCAGAGTGTTCCTTCCAATGTGCTTCACTTTACACTGTTCCACAATGAATTTTACCTGCTATTGTGTTGCCCGGTTATCTAACATTATTACATGCTTCGTGTCAGTCCCAGCTAACCTCAGAATGCAATGTCATCTGCAGACCTTTTCACTCCCATGGTCACCCCTCATCAGACTGTGAAAAGCACCTTAACTTCTTCCACTTCCTGACTCATGATTATTTGCACTCACAACTATCGATGCGATTTTCATGTCACCTTGGAGATTGTGGCAGTCACGCCCTGGATAACCAGGGGATGAAAGGGGTCTTAGTTTTTTATCATGTCACTGATTAAAGCTCACCTTTCTGGGGAGTGATGCCAAAGGATCCCAACCCACTTTATAAATTGCACATAAGGGTAACTTCACCTCCCGCTGACATGCAGCCACCTCTTGCATGGAAAGGACTACAAAACAGAACCGAATATTGCTGTATAACACAAGCAGGGTGGAGCTCTACAGAGCCTTATCTCTAATTTGGTATTGGACATAGAGGCAGCTGACACAGAGATAAGAACCAAGACTGTCCAACAGGCTTTTATTGCAGTATTACTCACCCTGCATGTGTCAAGATCAAGCCATTTGCTCTTCTTAATGCAAGTCCTAACTGAATCTCTTAAAGGCACAGCGCATTTGAAGAAAAGGGAAGGAGAAAGCTGATTCTCTTTCCCATTACAGAACGTCTTTGTAACATACATGCACACATCCCCTAGACGCAGGTTTATGAATGAGAGAGCTGAACCATAAGCCCATGGTAGCATGACCCAGCAGTTAGAATCGGGGCCACAGAGATTTCCTTTCCCTGTTCTCAGCATGGAGATCTGCTTTGTCGAGGTTCTCATCAGCCAGCAGCAGAAGTGGAAGGCAGCCTTCCTGCAAGCTGGCTGACGGTAGGCGGTGCCATTAAAGGAGCCATTTGCATCTTAAGGAGCTCAGCAGGAGGTGAAACTTCAGGATGACAAGGAAAGAGACGCTTGTTCTTGTGGACAGCAAGTGCTGTGACCAGATTACCTAATACTCCAGAATACAAAAAGGTCTGTAAAGCCCACCAGAGCAGGTGCAGGCTGAAATCTTTTTAACATGTGGTCATTAGAAGGCTGGCCAGTAGAGACTAGTGTTGCTAGGGGTGACATGCTCACACAGTCTTCATCTTCCATGGAGGATGCAGCATCATTTTCCGGTGCCTTTGGGTATTCGGTGGTTGGAAACAAACTGGAGCATCACGCACATGTGCATGCACATACACATACACACAGTGCATCTGCATGTGCTATTAGTGTGATGCAATAAACTCCGGCATGTACTGTGTATCACACCGGAGTTTATTGCTCCCAAGCACCATGTTTACACATGCATCTGGGACTGCAGCACGTTGAACCAGATTGGAGCAGCCCTGGCTGGCAGGCAACCTGGGGAGTCAGCCCGCCAGCCTGGGGCTACTCTGACCTGGCTCAACAGGTTGCAGAGAGGCTGGATGGGGCACAGGTATGCTTCAGTGTGAGGCTAGCTGCCAGGCAGCCTCTGCACTGAAGCACCCTCATGCCCCAGCCAGCCCTGTCAGCATCTACACGTGTGTTGCTGTGCACTAAAAAAACTCCACTGCAGGATAGTACTTGTATTTACTGCAAGATTTTATTCTATGCCTCCTAAATTGAAATGGTGGGGCACAGAATAAAACCCTGAAAACTCAATCATTTCAATTTTTCCATGACATTACAACGAGGATCCTTTTTTTTGTTTTTTGTTTTTTGTTTTTGTCAGAGCCAGAGCTTGCCTGCAGCTTGGGGGTGAGCTGATAGTGGGCCGAGAGGCCCCAGAGCTGAAGGGGACCCCGGTCCTTTCCTCTGCAGTGGCAGCGCGCCCCCCTCCCCAGGGCCACCCAGGCGGGCTGCTAGTGGGCCAGGTGCTGCCCCAGCTCGGAGGCAGCACCTGGCCCTATCCAACTCTTTCTCAACCCCAAGCTGGGGCAGCACCCGCCCACTACCAGCCCACCCAAGCAGCCCCAGAGGGCACTGCCACCATGGAGGAAAGGGCTGGAGTCCCCTGCAGCTCCGAGGCTGCTCAGCCTTCTGGCAGCTGGCCCCTCAGCCATGGGAAAGGCAGATAGACTCTGGCAAAAAAAAATTTAAATGAGAAGGATAGGGGCCCTCACCCCTTTTACCTTCAGGAGGTACCTGCTGAAGGCAGAAGTGGCAAGGGGCCCAATCCTTTTTTCTGCGGCACCTTCCTGCCTCTCTCACGGCCAGAGGACAGGCTGATAGCTGCATTGTTGCAATTTGCAAAGTTGCAAACTAAACTACATCTGGATGTAGTTTAGTTTGCAATGTTGCAAAGTCATTTAAAACCCTCAAAAGTCTTGCATGTCTATACTGTGACGCCATTAAGCCACACAGAGTGACATTTTTGGCATGTGTACAAGCACCCCTGCATCCTAAGAGGGCCACACATGTAAGTGCCAAGATGTTTACTGTGGAGTTAATTAGGCAACTCCACAGTAAATGCCTCGTGTAGATGCACCCACAGAGTAACAATAGTAATAGCAGCACATAGGATAGGATCTTCCTTGGTGGACTATAAGCTAAGCAAGCTGTGTGAGAGAAAAAGGATAGTGCAGCAGTTAGGTTCAGACTCAGGAGTCTTGCATTCAGCACACTGTTCCTTAGTCTCATAGGGCCAGATCCATAATGGTGCTCAGGTCCCTCACTCCCTCTCATTTCAGTAACAAGTTGGTTGAGCGGTACTGTGATGCCTTTCTCTTTTGAGTTTCCATATCACTCTTGAGGATCCCAGCCCATCATCCCCACAGGTAGCCCCACAGAGTAAGTGTGACTTGCTGAGGAAAGGCCTACCAGGCCTACCTTTTGTTCTAGAAGAGGCTCTTTAAAAAGAACTCCCCCTTGCCCCATCATCATAACTAATGACCTGACCTGTACAGTCTCTTTAATACTGTTTCCAGGAGAACTTATATCCACAAGTGTGTTCACTTTTCTGTGCTGGCACATGAGGTATTTCCATCCTGGAAACCTCCTTTCCTCCATCTCTCCATCCACCTGTAACAAAGCTCTTAACAGTTTACCTTTAGGCTGAAAAACAGACCTGAGACCATGCTTTGCATCCCCTCTCATGTGGGTGTATGAAGGATCAACTGGATTTACACAACTCTCAAGCCATCACTGTAGCTCTCCTCTCCAGCGAGTTGAATCCTCTTCCTTTGGAAGATATAGTGTTGAGGACATTTCTTTTCCCAAAAAAGACATTACCTTTAACTCACTCTTCTTGTGTCTCACCTGCATATGTACAACAAGCTGCCAGGTTGGTTGTGACTATTTCTTGAGCCCAGTAGTGGTAGAAGTGGAGCACAGACTCCTATGCAGATAGCAGTAGTACGCTCTTTTCTTCTCAGGGAACAGATATGAGAAGGGGTCAAACACAAAATCAGAAAGTTGAAAAGCTCCTTGAGGGCCATTTTGTCCTCTCCAGATTCAGAAGGTGCTGGTCCTAAACCACCCCCTATAGCTGCCTCTCCAGCCTCTTCCTGAAAACCTCCAGTGAGGGAGATCCCACAACTTCCCACACAGGGAGAAGTTCACCAGTAATAAGGAGCTGAAATGTCTCTGGGCTTGTGAACAAACAGCATTGTTGTAACTGCTTAAATAACACTAGCACTAGCAATAAATACTCACTCTCTGTGTGCCCAGCGTACCATGGCCTTTATTGTCCTCCCTTGGAGCACTTCCAGGAGCAACCTAAACAGTGCTAGTTACTCTGTCATATTGTGTACCCATTGCACCAAATCACTGACTGTGTCCCAACTCTAGCTTGGTTCCCTGGTTTTACACCCGATCCTAAGAGTAGCCTGTGACCCATTGCCTTCTCTTGGCCAAAGGATTTCCTGGGTGAGCTGGCCCTGTCCTCTTAAGCAAGAGTTTCATTTTGCAATCTGAAGCTAGATTGCTCATACGCTCTTAGCCAGGGGTCCCTTTAAATGTCAGCTTTATTTTTTTAAGACCCACTTCAAAGTGGATTAAAACCAATTGTAATAACAATTAACTTTGCAAACAGCACCCAAATATGGCTGTTACATGCAGTATAATTCAAGATAATTGTGCGCTTTGTTATTAAGCAGAATTTATTTTATGGCTGTTTGTGTTGGGAGGTGATGGCACACCTCTAACTCCTGAGCAACACACAAGGCTCCACGGAAGTGGAAAACATGAGCTTAAATTGTTTTGGGGAGTGATAAAACAAGTTCCTATGGTCAGACAGATACACTCTGGTGGGACATTCACCCAGCCTGGCCTGAAATCCTGGGCTTACAGAAAATCAGCTTTTCCCCAGCTGGAATGTCACTGCTTTCTGCATGGACCCAGAACTGCTCTTCTACGTATCATCTACCTTGTATTACAAAGACTGCATGAGTGCGGTCCTTCTGCTTTTTGGTAGGGGCTGTACTTTTGAGGGAGGGAATCTGTTACCAAATTTCCAAATGTCCACAATATGCCATGACAATGTAAAAATACAGGATAGCCAAACACAGCTTTACAGGACAACCCAGATCAGGGCAGAACTAGACTCCTCTCATTCTTAGTAAAGTCAGTAAAGTTACATGTGGGTTAGGGGTAAGCCAGTCTGTACTAGCTGAGGTCTGGCCCACATTGACTTAAAACCTGTATAAAAGTAGACTCCATCTCCTCCTTTTCTGATCTGACAGCATTTTACAGCCCCTTTGGACTGGAATAAATGACTCAACAAGCTGCAAAGGAGTGGAAAGTCAACCCCAGACAGTCACAATTTCCTTGTCCCTGCAAGCAATCAGAAGAAGATGGATTGAGGTGGAAGAAGTGAATTTGATTTTTCTATATTATCATTTTAGCTTCAGATATTCTGTTTCCCAAAACCCTGGGAGTTATTTAAGGTAACAGCCATTCCACTAACAGCAAAGCATAAAGAAAATAGACTTTGTTTTGACAAAGCTGCACAGAAGCCTGTGGTTAAGCAAAGAAGCAGTTTCAAAGAAGTCACTTATCTGAAACACAGGGGCTGGGAAGATGCAAGGGAAGGGGGAGCCGGTTTGAATATGCTGGAAGCAAAGTGGGGGATAAAAGAAAGGGAGAGGCAAAGTGAATTATGCATCCTAGACAGGGTAGAAATTCCCAGCACAGTCTTTTACAATGGAGACGCACGCAGTGAAGTTCTAATAACGTTCAGTGAGCAGTTGGAGGCAGAAGAGAGGAAAATGGAGCCTCAGCTCTGTCCTTAGACCTGGAATTTGCTTGGCTTTGAAGGCAGGAGTGAGGTGTGGTGGAGTTAACCTCAAATGCTGCAATGAGGGATTAGAGTCTCGCAGCCTTGGCAGGTGATTTATGGCCAGCTGAAGTGAGCAGAGATGAAGATTGCACAGGCTCTTGCCATCTGTGTTCTGCCCAGGAGGAAAAGGCCTGCTTGTTTGCAGTTTCTGGGGTTATTTTTAACCTAGGGGAATTGCAGACCAGACTCCCTAATGGAGGGAGTGGACACACTCTTTTGAACTAGTATTCTGGTTACATAATCCCATGGGCACTATAGTTTGTCCCCTTGCTGGCCAGCTGCATGGAGGCTAAATTAGTTCCCCAAGCAGAGCAAATAGTTTGAGGGAGAAATAATTGTACAGTGACCATACTGAACTGACTTTGCCAATTGTAATTACGCCATTGTCCCTTGCTGGAGAGAGCTGGCACTCTTCTACTGTGTCATATGCTGTGTACTGTTGACAGCTCTTGCAGTAAGAGGTCTGGGTTCTGCACCCATCCTTGCCATGAAGTTCCAAGTGGCTGTGCTATGCAGCTGCATTCAGTAACATTGGGACATTTAAGACAGCCATATCCCAATGCCTTGCTCCACACAGGACACCCCCAAGCATTTTCAAAGCAGGGACTGTGAAAAGGAGATGCCTCCTGTACCCTTTTTTATGTGGTTCATGCCCTGCCATGGCTGGAGAGAAAAATGTTGTTGAAGAGAAAAATGCTGAAAAACAAAGCACCTCGAATGGGTCTATCTAAGCCTCTGGGCAGCCACCATTTGGCTGCCAAGTGACAGCACCAGCATGGAAATCCATGCAGATTTTCACTGAGATGGAGAATCTTGTGGCCACCGCAGAGGAGACCACAGCAAAAGAGTTCTTGCTCCAACTGGGTACAGGGTGCAAGGTGGTGAATAAAAATACCCCACTGTGCAATGCACAGCATGTGCCCCTGTGGTCCCAGAGCAAACCGAACAATCAAACAAGGTTAACAGTTCAAACACAGCCAAATCCGTGTCTCACCATTTTTGGGAGTGTTGAATAGCTAAATGGGGCTGAGGTCAGCAAGGGTTTGTTTGTTTTTTCCCAAGTGTCTAGGTGATTTGCTTAATAAGCTTGGTGGGTAAGTTCTGTATGGGGGATAGGAAAATCCATTTGGGGCTTAGGAGTTATTACAAAATAAGAGGACAGTGTTAATGCAGCTACTCAACTTCAGGCTACATCCTGTCCCTGCAGGCTTGAATCAGATCAAGACTGGGCCCTTGCAGATAGGATGATCACAAAAGATGTGATTTCCCCTGGGAGCTCAGAGAGGCGGGGGGGGGGGGGGG
>NW_017729011.1:8679291-8697021 GCF_001723915.1 Gavialis gangeticus | reverse complement strand
GGGGGGGGGGTGTAAAATGTGCTAGTCCCAGACATCTTCCAGCAAAAAGGAACAGGGTTGGGTGTTGAAGGAAACCAACTAGAACCAGTGAAACTCCAGAGATTTTACATGTCTGATGGGTGGTCAATACAACCAGCCACGGACTATGTAGAATTGATTCCTGTGCTTTCCAATGCCAGTGGCACAAGAAGTGTTCCTGAAGGGAGGCAGTGAGAAAGGACTTGAGGGTGCCGCTAGCCTTTGGTGCTTCTGTAAGCCACAGTATTTGAACTCAATAAGGAACAGGTTAGTAGATGGTCACAGTAGACCAAAGGTTTTGGAGAGCAGTGGAAATTCTCCGAGAAAGCAAGAGGCCCAGGGAGAATACGCAAGTTCAGAACTAAAACACACTGGTTTCTGTTTAAACAAATAATCTTTGTTCCCCTTTTTGAGTGTCAGGGCCAAGATTTTCCAAAGAGCACAAGGCATTCATTGCTCAGCACCCATCATCAGGTTACCAGAAGAGCTCAACTCCCACTTATGCATCTAAATATGGGTCAGATTTTCAAAAGCACTCTGCAGCCAATGTGGCCCCAACGTGCTGGGCATTTTGGGAAGCCAGGCTACATTATTTGATCCCTAAATGACAGCCAACCTCATTTGAAAATCTCACCAATGGGTGTTAGCAGCCCAGCTGTACTTCAAGGAAATGGAAATCAAACCCACTGGTGAGCATAGGTTACAAGTTCCCCTGTGCAGCACATGCCAGGATGCCTTGTCTTTCTTATTCAATCTGTAGCAGCCCATATTTTTAGTTCTGGAAGTCTCCAGTATGTCAGCCAAGGTGACAGTCACCACAGAAGGGGCAACATTTCAAGAAAAAAGGAAATACTCAAGAAACAGTAAGGTCAGTAGCCCCAGAAGAAGCATGCTGCTATATGAATAAAGAATGACCCTGGGATATGGAGTGGAAAGCCTAATCACACCAGATACATGGGCAAAAGAAATGCTTTTTTGCAATGTGAAGAGATACTTAACAAGTTCTGATTAGTTCTTCCTATCTCTCCCTGTGTCCATAGGTGGGAGACCAAATCCTTGAGGTGAATGGCAGAAGCTTCCTTAACATTCCCCATGATGAGGCAGTGAAGCTCCTGAAGTCATCACGGCACCTCATCATGACTGTGAAAGATGTTGGGAGGCTGCCTCATGCCCGCACCACTGTAGATGAGACCAGGTGGATAGCCAGTTCCCAAATCGGAGAGACCTTGGTGAATTCAACAGGGTTTGTATGCGTCCAGCAGTAGAGGAGTAGAACGTTGTATGGTCTACAAACCAGTGCTCTGTGTAACTTTACATATGGAGTCATAGTTTTATAAAATGACAGGTCTGGTATCTTGTATCCTAATCTTCAGCATATACCTGCCATGTATGTATCTGTAATTTGGACCCCAGCAGCCTGCATTTCAAACCTAGCACCCTCTACCCTAGAACCTGGAAACCTGTACCCAAGAAATAATGTGACTATTTCCCCCAAATCCATTGGACAGTGACCTAAAACCTAGCAGAGTGTGCAAACGCTCTAGAATTCAATAGCATGGATCCATGCCCATGGGTCTAGAGAACTTCACCTTCTGATCATGGTGCCATTAGCCTGTGACATACAGCCTGAAACTTAATAATCTTGTGTTAGTCTAATATCCTTCACAAGAAAACCTATGACCCTAGAAGAGTAAGCACCAGCCCACCAGCAAGGGCTGCTGTGATTTCCTGAGCTGGGATACTGCTTATGGTTGTTCTTTTTCTTTGTAGGATGGCTGGTGATCACACAGCAGAGGTTTCGGCAAAGGTAAGACACTTCTGACCCGGCGTAATAAACAAGGATGTTTGAGGGGTTCCCATGGGCTGGCATCCAGGCTCTCTCCTGAGCAGACTGGGTATCTAACAACATGATAGGGCTGGTGAAAAGTGTCCCAGTTCCCACTGGGAGAGGGGAGATAGCTTTGCTTCATTTCCTTTTCTTTTGTTGCTCTGAAGGAAAAGCTTCTGTCTATGAGACCAGCACCCTCCTTCCAAACCAGCCCCACATCTCCAAAGCACCTCATGCTATGAGGATATACAGGATCTGCACTGAGGTCCAGCTCCATGTTTTTGGAGTTAGCCATGGGCCTGATGTTGATCTCTGTTACTGACTTGATGTGCAGAGTAACTGCAGCAAAGATAATGGAAGCAGTGTGATTGACACAGATGGGTACCATATCTAAGTTCAGGGCCCTCTAAAGAGGCTGAACGCCTAGCCTGAGGCATTTGAAATCCAGATCTGCTTGGTGTGGCTTTATTTCAAAAACTGCTGATGAGAGACAGCCAGCCCTAGACCCTTCAGGCTTCTCATTCCATTGTGTCCCTTGCAATTCCCCTCCTTTCAGTTGCCTTTCTTCCTACCGTTAATGGGTTTCTTGCATCTGGCATTTTAATGAGAGGGTTATCCTTCCAGAGCAGCTGTGTTCTGGGAGAACTGCAATCTGCTAGGGAGTAAAATTGGCAGACAATTCACAGATAGTTGTCAAGAGTTTATCCTTCAGTGGACAAGCCCCCCAGAATGTATCAGCTGTTTGCAATGACTAGAGCAGTTTCCCCGCTCCTTTCTCTAACCTATTGTTCCTTCCCCATCTCTCCTCCATGCCTAGGCCTCTTCCTTCCCCTGCCTTTCCATGGAAGATGAGTTTTGCAAGCCATTGTGACTTATGACACTGAATTTTTTAGTGCCTTCCTTTATGCACAGCATTTTCTCCTCTGTTTCCCATCACTGAGCAGAAGTAAAGAAGAGAGATTAGATGTTGGGATTTCATAGGACAAAGTATTTCTTTAAAAACAATACATTAGCAATGACATGCAAATGACATTCAGTGGCCTTGGGTAGTGGTATTGCAACAATGTCATGGCAGGATGCAGACATGTACAAAGGATGCTGGGGCAGTGATGCAGTGGCCAAAGATTCTGTATTCCAGCTTTTGAGAGAGTTTCAGGTCAGTGAGAATAGAAGTTTGCATGTGCCACCTACCATGATCTTTGGATTGGTAGTGAGAATTTCTTGGCAGCCTCTGGTGCTGAAACAGCTGGTTTTGCCTAGGTTGTAATACAGTAGCTGGCTTTTTAAATAACCAATAGAAATACCTTCAGTTAGGCAAGCTAAGGTAATGTTCCAGTGCTTCAGGTCAGAAGCTGGCTGCCTTTGGAGGTCAGGAAAGACTTGCACAGGAGGGAATTCCAGGAGCATGACATATTGGCCACTGTCTAGGTACAATATCAGAGTTGAAGGACCAGATGCCTGATCCCCTGTGATGAATTCTGTGGTTCTGAAGATGACCTAATGCTCACACTTACAAGGCACGTTTCATCCACAGATCTCAAAGTACTTAATGCCGATGCAAGGAGAGGTTCCACAGTGTGTTAGTGACAAAGCCAGTCTGAGACTGTGTGTGTGCCAAAGCCCAGCCCTCTGTCCTGCCCAATGGGACATGCACTCCCGTCATCTGAACTGTGAAGAGATGGCTTGGAAATAAGGAAGCTGCAGGGAAGAGGGAGGAACCTGAAAAGCCAAACCTGTTTCCACATACACTTCTAGAAGACCCAGATGTTCCTCCTTAAGAACACACAGATGTTTTCTCATTTCTCAGTGACCTTGATCTACTGGTGTCAGTGCCAATCCTTCTCTAGGAGACAGAGACGTGTCTGATCCCACTGCACAATGAGAACTGGCTATTGTCCTCCTTCCTACCAGCCATTAGGTCCTGCTATCTGTGCATTGGTGCAATTACAATCATTATAATTGTGGCAGACATCTCAGGAGTGACTGGTCTGCAGGGCTCTGGGGAGGATGGAAAGACTCTAAGTCACCACCAGGAAAGACAAGCCACTTCGCTGGCAGATGGATAAAAGAAATGGGCGGGGGGACCTCTCACTACTTCCCCCTCTCCATGTGAGATGTAAGCTTCTCAGGAGTCACCTATCTTGTGGAGCTCCTGTATCATCCCTGTGCAATGAGAAAAGAGACCTGCAACCTGACAGGAGCTGGAAGGATAGATGTGACCTCCCACAGAGACAATGGAGGAGCTTCACTTTCCAGGTCTTCCTAGGAATGTAACAGCTCAGCAGGAAGCTACATGGGACGAGGGTTAGACCTGGGAGTGAAACGGGCTGAAGAGAACTGGAAGCTGAGAAAGAACTGTGTATTGCAATGGTTCATGAGCAAGACAACCCAAGCAGCGAGGGCGTGGAATGAACTGAGACGTGACAATGCTTTGTGTGTTGTGCAAAGTGCTCTGGAAATGGGACCAGATCAGAAGGCACAAAGGGGAAGCAAGAGGTTCTGCTCCCTCTTTGGCTGCCATTGCTAAGGCTGACAGTGCCACCTCAGCAGGGGTTGGGGCTGGGATGACAGAGATGCATTTTGATTTTTCTTGCTGCCTTTATGGAACCTGTAGCCCACCAGGGAACAATTGGGGCATCCTTTTAGCAAGACAGTTAGGTGGCAACTACATCCTGGAGGCAAATCTCTGCCAGCTCCTTTCCACACAAATTATGAGTCATTAATAGAATCCTTCCCCTTCTACAGTCACTCAGGGCTGTGACAATGAATGTACCCTCCCCCTAAATGGGCTAAGCAAGCGACTGGCTCTGAAAGGCCTGGGCTCGGGAGGAACAGATTGAAAACTTTATTAGAAAATGTTAAATTTTATGGTTTTTTATTTGGCAGCTACGTCAAGCTAGAGATAACGGTGACACCTCTTCACCTGCATGCCAGCCCAGAGCAACCCTGGCTCCCTTTCCAAATCCATTCTCCGATCCATTCTCCTCCCTGGTAGAGAGCTCTCCAAAGACAGTTGACCTGTATTACTGTTGGGAGACCTTTACTTTCTCCTCTACAGCGACAAGTATAGAGGTAGCCAGCCATACCCCTAATTGTAATTCTTTTGCTGGGAGCCTGTGGGCAAGGGTGTGAAGGTCAGAAGCCCTGCTGAGCAGCTGGTAACATTTGGCAACCCATCAGCATCAATCCACAGAGCTCTGTAAAACCTGGCAGGCTCCAGGCTTAGGGTGGGGAAAGAATTTAGTTACCAAGAAGGTGTTGAAAAACTGCCTTTGGAGTCTGTGTTGTTCTGTGCTAGACTGCACTTTATTAAAATGGACCATAAAACGAGACTGTAGCTAAATGGAAAATCAGTACAGCTCTTCCTGACACCAGTGCTTTGCTTGCCTTCATTTTGTTTGGTTTCTTTTATTGTCTTTGTTTGCTGCATGGAGATAAAACCCCTAAGTTTATGGACAAACAATCATATGCATCTTTCCTCTGACCTTTCCTGTGACTTTACAGCCCACAGCTGTGGCCTTGAAGGCCGTGTCCCCTATTCTTTGTTCAGAGTCCTTTGTGGTCCCGAAGACACAGAGCTGCCTTGTACTGTTTCTAAACGGCTGGTGTTTTATGGAGGCAGCTGGACTGATAGACCCTGGAGATCTCCTGGGTTCTGTAGTCCTAGGGGTGACAAATCACACCTGGGTGGTCATGCATCAATATAGGTTGTTCCCCTAAGTCCTTTCCAGGACTCAGAAGCCACAGAAGGGAGTTTGGCCAACAATGTAATCAGTGCTCTGGAAAGGTGCACTGGAGCTGGCAATCTTATGCAAAATTAAAATTCTAGCTGCATCCCACGGGTAAGAATCAGGAAAGCCACATTTCAGTGCCCTACAGGACTGCTTGTATCATCCCTGCTAGTTCCAGGCAGGTGGAGATGTGCTTCAGACTGATTTAGTCCAAGACCACACAGCCCGCAGTGATTGCTGACCTCTGTCAGCTCAGGCTGCTCTGCCTCTCAGGCTGTGGCTGCGGTGTGTGTAGATGAGCTCCCTCCTCCCCTTGGGAAACAAGGACTGATACACTGCACTCCCCACTCCCCCTTTAATCTGTTCTATCCCAATGGTGGCGCAAAGTCAAAGTTGCCTCAGCATGAGAGAGATAAGGGACCCCTGAGGAGGGGGCACCCCTGGGAGATGGAGCTAGTTAGGTGCTGATGAGCTAAAAGCCCAATGAAAGTGGCAGGATCAGACTGTGATTAATGTGCTGTATTAGATTCCCCTCTCTTCTCCTTAATGAGAATAAACACATGCAGAGAAGGATAGGGTGGAAGTGGCACTAACGTGCCCTCGGCTCTGCCTACCAAAAACTGCAGTGAGAGCTTCCTCCCAGCAGTGCCCTCTCACTGCCAGCCCAGACCTCTGCAGTGTGAGCATCTTAGGCACAGCTCCGTGACTCCATCAGTGTGCCATGCCTGGGCTGTGCCAGCTACTGTGTTCATGTACCAAGACTTTGCCATGCCCAGCTGGCCAGAACTGAGCTGAACCAGGAATCCCGTCCCTCTCCAGCACAGGATGCGTCAACACAGCCAGAAACCCAGCTGACAAGAAGCCCTCCACACTGGGCTTTGCTGCCTTGCTGCCTGTCAGCACCCCTCTCCTAAACTCCTATCTGTGTGGAGTCCTTTTAAATGGAAATGAGTTGGGAAGTTTTGCAGGTGGCTTGCGCTGATAACAGATTTATGCTTCTTACTTGGCAAAACATGTTTCACAGTCCTCCCCTGTTATTGCCGCCCGGATTGCCTGAGTGGTGTTTGCTTGGGTTTTGTTTCTGTGTGATAATCTGCATCCTTGACGCAGAGAAGGCTGAACAGCAGATCCCCACTCTATTCATGAAACGCATCAGGTTAGAAATCAGTCAGAAAGAAAAAGCCCTTTAAACTCAGCCAGGCTTGACTCTCCCTAGGATTGATCTGGGAGCTGGTGGCTAGCTGGGGCATTCTGCACTCTCTTCAGCACTGGGGCTTGCTTTGAGCTTGCAGCACCAAAGGAAAAAAAAAACATGTTTTGATCTTGCTCTTCAGCCCCAAACAATGTGGGGAGTGTGACTCTGGCTAGTGGAAATGAGTTGCATCCAGCCCTTCCCAGGAGAAATACAGCCTGCTGTGACAACGTGAAATCAATTCCTAGTCAAAAGACAACTCCACTGCTTACTGAACAGGGCTGGTTAGCTACTTTGTTTCTCCAGCTAATGTGCAGTAATTTTGCAGCTTCATAGTTACTGGTACAGGTCATCACACAAAGGCAGAAACTGGATTGTTTTAGCCTTTGCTTTGGTGAGCAGGAGCCTATCCTTGCAAAACCTTGGGAATACTCCAGTTTTTCTCCACATCGTGCAACCTCCTCAGTGCCAGGGACAGGCTGATCTATTAGTCAGAACAGTGGCCTGGGACTCGAGACCCCTTCAGATCAGGGAGGAGTGGGCTCTTCTTATGGCTGTCCATTTGTCTGCGTATTGCTGTGTAGCATGCCAGGCACCACCACTGCTCGGCTACTAACTCACTGGCTGATCTGGTGTACCTTTTTACCTCCCTCTGGTGACGTCTTCAGTCCTTTGGCCTCGGAGACCATGCAAAGAATCACCAGAGTTTAAGCTCGGTTTTAGCTACTCGCTCATTCAGTTCTCATCCCACCTTTCCTGGTTCGCATTCCTCAATGCATTTCCCTGTTCCCTTCTTCCACCATCACCTCCTCACAGAGCTCATGCACCAGGTGACTATTGCAGACACAGACTGAGTGTCTGCAATTACATTGCATGCTGGCCTGGGTGAGAGAGCAAGGAAGCTTGCAAAAAGTTGGAGGGTTTATCTCAGGAGAGGATGAGACAAACATCCCACGGATGATCAGAGATGGTTGTAAGGCCATGGAGTTGCATGCAAGAAGGAAACAGCCCTGCTTTTCTCTGCCTGTGTACCCATCCGAATACCACTTCCCACCCCTCCTGCTTAGGTGAAAGGCACTGTAGGGATGCAGAAGCACAGTCATTCCAGCAGAGATGCCTGGTGGGAACTCTCTGAGGCCTTTCCACACAGATCCTCCACAAGCCATGTAGAGCATTAAAATCTGCACTGTTAGGAGTGGTAAAGACCTTGCTGGGCTATGCCACTATAGAAAAACAGCCTCTGGGGTGAGACATAGCAGATGCTTAACAATGCCAGCAACAGGGCAGGATGGGAAATGCAGAACGCTGTGACTGATTCAAACTGCAGGCTGGCCAACCAGACCAAGCCACACTGACAGCCAGCCAGGATACCAAACGATGACCTCCTAAGAATAGTGCCACGGGCCTCTCACGACTGTCAGAAATCAAATTCTCCATTTGTTGTATCACTCTAGAGCGACTCCTGCCAGCACAGATCCCCTAGCACCATGCAGGGGAATTGTTTCTCTGCCAACTTGGAAGGACAGCATGTTGCCAAATGCTTGCAGAAACAAGGAGCTGTAACTGAGGAGCACTTCCCACCCCAACTCTGTTTCAAAGCCTCTGGTCAGCTCTTAGCTAATAGATACCTTGCAATTTCGTCTGATTGTTTAATGACCAATATGCATTTCTGCAGCTTCCTCTGGAGACAAGTCACGCACAGGCTGCCAACAGTTTCTTTCTAAATAGCAAGATTTACTCAAATGAGAAAATGCAAACTGTGACCAGAGGAAAAGGTTAATATTAAAGTAATGAGGCTTATTCAGACACTTCCACATAACGATGATAACGAATCTCTTGTTCCAGCGTTAAGAATTAATTAGGGCTGTGAAGCAGTGCTCCATTGCGTGTTCACCAGGCTTTCAAAAGGACGGTTCTCTAGACTGCTGCTGTTTCCCCACTAATGCCAAGCCCAAAAGGCCATTTGGGCCTTTCTCCCACAGCACAGTTTTGTTCTTCATAAAGTAAGTTATTTCTCTGACTAAAGCAGGCAGAGGGGGCTTTCCTGAACAGCCAACTACCTTGTACTCATAGCTCTCCTCTTGAACTGTGCTTATGGGATTGCTTGATATGTTCCTAGCAAGGTAAAACAGGGCTAGGGTCTCCAATCTAGCTGACTCTTAAGGACTGTCCATCCTCTTGCAGGTTCCTTCAGGTACACTGTTCTGTTAGAAGTATGCTCGGGGAGGGCTGGATGGAGGCAGGGAATGGTAATTGGCTGTAGAGCACCTCAGCTTTAAGACGAGACCAGCCCAGTTCAGTCCAGTAGTAATGAATGCCAGTGTTTTCAAAGTGACCTCTGAGTTGTGTTGCTTCCAGTTTGGGGTGCCCCAGCTAGTCCACCAAAGGGCTGAGTGGCTGCAAGTCCATCACAGGCTAGACTGGGTGAATCAAGCTTGGGCTGTCAGTCCAGCTCCTATCAGTGGGCAGGCACCCCTCTCACAGGGAAGCCCACAGCTGCCAGGCTGAGCGAGGCTGGTGGCTGAATAGACAGGGAAAGTGCACTCCCCTGCTCAACCACAGACTTGATCCCCCCCAGGCCTTGGATGGGGCATACTGGCAGCAGTGTCCAGGGGGAAAAGAGCTCTACCTACCACTGCACATGTTGGATTTTCTGATGATACAAAGAGGCCTTGAGTCTTTAGACCAGCTGTCCTGCAAAGCACATTTCCCCAGCTCTTAGTTCAGCTAACCTTTAGTTCGGGTAACCTGGTCCCGACCAGCTAGCAAAAGTCTGTTGAGGGACTTCAGCATGGGGAGAAGGGAAGGTAATTGCTAAAATGGCAATAGCTCTAGCCAGCCCTACGATAATTTGGAGGCTGGTTTCCAGCTGCTCAGGCCCAGGGTAATCTATTCCCCTTGTTTCTATATGTTCTCTTTCAGCCCATGTTTTACAGGGGCCTGGCTGGTTCGCAGGTCACCCTGAGCAGCATGGTGAACCAGACCCGAGTCATGCTAGAGGAGCAAGCACGGCATCTACTGAATGAACAAGAGAGGGCGACCATGGGCTACTACCTGGACGAGTACAAGGAAAACAACATCTCTGTGGACTCCCTAGTCATGGCCCTCTTTGAGTTACTCAATACACATGCCAAGGTGAGGCAGAGGGACCCCGGCTTAAAGAAGTATGTTTCACCCAGAGCAGAGGGAGCCAAGTGGTGCAGTAGCAGCTGAAGTCAGGCCAGCATTCATGATGCCAAAGAGAGGTAGTTAGCCATGTTAGTCTCAAGTCAGGGAGAAGGTAGAATAGTTTTGCACCTTATGGACTAATAGACTAATGATGCCAAAGCCTGTGAGTCACCAAAGACTGCAGCTGTTCTGAAGCTAAATTAATTTCCCAAGCCAATGCTGCAGCAGAGATGGCATGGCCCCGTGGATGTCACTGTAGATTTGGAGTCGGGGCCTCTGCTTTCTCCCTCACTCTGCCAGTGATCTACTGTATGACCTTTGGCAAATCACTTTGCCTTCCTGTGCCTCTGCTTTCCTCCTGCTTTTTGGGGCAGATGCTGTCTTTTACTGTGTTCACAAAGCACCCAGCAGGATGGGGCTCTGATACTGCCTGGGGCCTCAAAGTGCCAAGCAACCAAATATCTGCTGCTAAGAAGGTAACATGCAGGGAGAAGGCAAAAACAAGGGCCTATGATAGAAACTGGCTGAACTGCCTCTCCATAGCATCCTGCTGCAGAAACTCTGCCCCAGGGCTTTGAAAGCTCAGATTTGCTCTGCACAGCGGAGTATGTAACACCCGCATCCCCACCTCCACCCCTGACACGCACACACTCTCTCACTCCTCCCTCTACCGGATATTGCTGACACTTCCATGACATGCAGTGGCAGGGCCCCCTGTGGGATTGAGCCATCCAGCAAGATGCAACACACATGGATTTCTTTCTGCTTATTATACACAGAGAGGCAGAGGTTCAGCACTTCCAAGTCCCTCAGACATGCGGATGTGTGTATCTGGGGAGGGTGATGGGCTACCTCTTCCCCTGAGCACAGCTCGACATCATCCAGCAGGAGGGGAATATATTCCCAGCAGGAAAGGCAAGCCCCAGCTCCTAATGCTGCAGCTCCCTGGGAACCTTGGGGTCAGTGCCTCTTCTCCTAACCCCTCCTACTGTGCCTGGCTCCCTAGGTGGGAATGCACAGCCCATCTCCAGCCAGCACGAATGCTCTGCCCTGCTATGCTTGCATCTGCCAGGGCATATCACTCCCTGCCATACCTGAGGTGAAAGTGGGGAGGAGGGGGGTGCCTGGCTCTGCCTGCCCTCTGCAGGGGTTAAGTGATGGGAGGATCTCCTTCAAAATCCCTGAGGACTTAATGGCCCCTCCTGCAGTTGTTAAACAATGGGAGGGAAAACCCACTCACTCTGTTCTGGTGCCATAATGAGACTATACATCTTGCTGGGAGGGGAATAAATGGAGCTCCCTGCTGAAGGAGGAAACATTGAAAACTAAATGAATGTCCAATTTACTGGGGTTCCTGCACCCCCCCCTCCAGCTCTGAAGCTCCTGCTGCGTGTACCATGTGCTCAGAATTAATAGAGCGGAAAGTGTGCTGCTGCAGGGGTGTACCGATGCACACACCACCATTGTTTGGCTCTCATTGTTTGCACACCCAATCTGAACTATTTACATTGTGCTGGTTCGCACTCTAGCTGCTTTGAGAGCCTGCTACCATGCTGTGAGTGCTCCAATCTGAGTACTGCCTGTGGGCTTCACTTAGCCCCGGCTGCAGTTAGAATCATAGAAAATGAAGATTGGAAGGGACCTCAGGAGGTCATCTCGTCCAACCCCCTGCTCAGAGCAGGACCATCACCAGATCATCCCAGCCTTGCAAGGCTTTGTCTAGTTGGGTCTTAAAAACCTCCAAGGATGGAGATTGCTCACCTCTCTGGGTAGCCTGTTCCAGTGTTTTACTACCCTCCTAGTGAGCAAATTCTTCCTAATATCTAACCTAAACTTCCCTTGCTGCAACTTGAGACCATTGCTCCTTGCTCTGTCACCACTGAGATCAGTCCAGCTCCATCCTCTTTGGACCCCCCCTTCAGGTGGTTCAGTTGTGGCCTTGTGCTGTCAGTCTTTCCAGCTCTTAGCACCAATGGGTTAAAAGGATCCCTACCATGAGGCTGCAGCACAAAACAGCGTGTCAAAGCCTCCCATGCTCCTTCTCAAGCTTTTGCCTTTCTTTCTTGCTCAGTTCTCGCTGCTGTCAGAGGTGAGGGGTGTGATATCCCCTCAGGACCTGGATCGCTTTGATAACCTGGTTCTGAAGCGGGAGATTGAATCCATGAAGGCCCGGCAGCCCTCTGGCGCTGACTCCTACTCCATGATGTCCTACAGTGACACAATCTCCTCCACCGGCAGCCACTTCACCTCCACCACAGTCAGCTCCGCTCGGGTAAGTGGGGGTGTCTCTTAGATATTGATGTACAGTGCTTCCCTGCCATTTCCTGCCAGAGCACCCCCCCCCCCCCAAAAAAATCCATTTAATCACTATTCCCCCATGAAACCCTCTGCCTCCTGCTCTCCCCACCAAGAGTCCATAAGCATATACTTCCTCTCTCGCTTTGCACCCATACAAGAAGCAGTGGCTCGCTCTACCAGCAGCATGCAAACATTGCACAGATGCCAGCATCTTAAGCAGAGATGGGGCTTAGATTGTGCCAGAAAGAAAGAAAACCAGAGTTACTGACTCAGATCAACAGTGCCTGCCCCAGTATAAAAGCGGGTTCATCATTGCCATTCAGAAAGGAAGGAAACCTGCCTCATGCCTACCTCTGCCCCTTAGCCTCTTCCAGTCGCATGGCAAGACAAAGAGAGTTACGCAATGTGTAGGAGAAATGGTTTCTTCCCCTGAGGCAATTAGATACAGGGCCTTGCAGTGTGCCTGGGTTGACTGGGTTTTTGGTTGTAGCCGTGTTGGTCTAAGGCCATAGACAGGCAAGGTTCTTTGAGTAGATGTGAAATCTTTCATTAGACCAACTGAGACTCCCTATGCCTGAAGAAGGGTGACTGCACCCGAGGGCTTGCCACAAGAACTTTTTTCCAACTGCTCCGTTGGTCTAATAAAAGATATCACATCTACTCAAAGAACCTTGCCTGCCTGGTTTGACTAGCCTGTAATCCGATCCTGTTGGACAAACTTTTCTACCCCTTAATGCCAGGATAATGCGCTTCTTCCAACACTTTTCAGCCACAAGACAAGCAGTGAAGGCAAACCGAGACACCTCTGGAAGCACATCACAGATGCACACACAGGCAAGCATGCACCAGAAGCTGTTCTGCTCCCAGCATCTGGTGTGAGGGTGGCAGGTCATGGCAAGCCTCTGCTGGGCAAGGGATGGGAATATTGATGTGACCCATGGATGCCAGGCCATGGAGTGAAGGGAAACAGAGCAGGTCAGAAAAGTATGCACCAAGCTTCCTCTAGGTCCCTTGTATTTGGCAGTCAGTGGGAACATCAGGGATGGCATGTTTGGACTTTGGGAAAGACTTCTTTGTAGACTCCCAGGTGCCTAAAAGATGATGGATTTGAGAGAACGCTCCTCACCTCTGCAAGATTGGCTGAGCTGTACTTTTTTATTGAGTGCCTGAGGGCATTGCTGCAAGTGTAGGCACATGCATACACACACACGCGTACACATACACACACTGCTTGCTCTCCACTGCGAGCAGACCCAGATCAGTGCTGAACATCTTTGAACATACCACCCTCGCCAACAGCAGCAGTACGCCAACATCTTGTTTTCCATTGTTCACACACTGCCTCTAACTGCCTGCCTTTATTCAGATGATACTCATCCCTATGAATGCACGCTCCCTGCCACCCCTTTCTCTGGCCCTGTTGTGGGGACAGGATAGAAATCATGCCGTAAGCATTTCTTTCCAGCCTTCTCTCTCCTGGTGCTCAAGTGACACTGTGACAATGTCTTGGGGCCTTTGCTGCACGCGCCGTCTAATTAAGTTATCGTAATCACCTCCAACTGTAAATCATTGTGGCCCTGAAATTAATTTTGCAGCTATAAAATGCCTTTCATCATAAATGCATTAGCGGCCTTGGAAATTAAAACCTTCGTCAATGGAGCAGATGACAATGGCTTCTGCTCACCAGACACAGCAAGGGAGAGCAGTCCAAAAACAGACTGCCTCCCTTTCTGATCGGACTGTATCACCAGAGCCCATAGCTACACATCCAGTGGGACAGAGGCAGAAGCGGATGAGGCTTCCTGAGGGGATGAGGCTTCCTGAGAGCTCTGATCTGAGCTCCAGGGACAGCTTTGTGAGTGTCACAGCACTGGGCAAGGATTTTCAACCTGTTGATGTCCATGCAAGTCCGATCCCTAAAACCAGCTGGGAAGGACTAATGCTAGAGACTGTCTGGATTGAGATGAGCAAACATTGCCTGGGCTGAAGGGGGCTGCTGGCAAAATATCTCCAAAGCCGTGGAGGAAGCAGGAGATGGTTCAGGCAAATCCAGACAAGGAGGGTTAGCTCTGTGGAGACATTGGCTATCGGGGGCAGCAGGGGAGATGAGAATGGAGCCCTGCCAATCCCAGACTGATGGCTCAGTGCAGTCCTGCCATAACGTGCCACTGGATGTCTAGCTGTCATCCTTTCTCTGTGCACCCATCTGGTACAGCCTCTCTGTGAATGCATATGAAATAGCCCAGTGCATATTTGATGGGCTGGAGAGGTTGGGAGGGGGGAGGTTGTGTCTTGCTGGGTTTGGCTCATGTTTGTTTGTTCTGCTTCCTCCCTAATGTTTTGTTTTCCCCTTTTATGCCTGTTTGAATTCACTCCCCCAGGAGCGGCTCTTGTGGCTAATAGACCTGATGGAGGTAGGGTCCCTCAATGGGACACAACCTTGAGTGCCATGGTTTCCATAGCAAAAGCGGTGGGGGCATGCGTGTTTGTGTGTGTGGGTATTGAATTGATTGCTGCCGGAGGCCGGTGCCTCTCTGTGCTCTGGCAATGTGAACAGCTGCAGCCCCATTGTCCTGTGTTTGCATTTTCTTTCTTTCCAGCTCTGCCAGCACTGAGCTTTTCTTTAATCTCTCCCAGTGACACGAGTTCAGAGGCAGTGGTGCTTGGAGCTCTGGTGTAGACCAGGTCTCATGTCTTCACCAGCCTATCATCAGACCTGATTCAGACAAAACCTAGATGCCAGTGCCTGCCTGCCAGTGCTTGCCAGCTTGCACTGGAGCTCTGGATGCAGCAATGGGATATTTGAAGTGGGAGCTGGGTGCCAGCCTCCTGGACTGTCCTTCCTACCTGCTGCCTTATTCTAGCAACTTTCATGGTACCTTTGTAGCAACTCATCTGTGCCACATCACTCTGCTGCTCTGTCTAATCAGCCAGACTGTGTTCTGGCTGGGATGGTGACATCCCATGAGGAGTGCAGTGAAAAGAGGCAGAGGATGACTTTATTTTCTTGTGCATCTCAGGTCCACATCAACATTGATTCAGTGCACTATGTCCTGTGATCGTAGCCCCCCCCGCCACCCATACCCCCCCCACAAAGCATGGCACCCTGCTTTGTGCAATACAGTTACATAAGACAAAGCCCAAAAACTCTGCTGTGTTGGGTGGATAGGGCGGTACAGGGGAGCACTGCAATCCTACTGCATTCAGTGTAGTCTCTTTTATATACATCTAGCCCTCAGAAACCTGCAGCAGAGTTCAGCTCTACAAGCCAGAAGGCTGAATTACAGAGCGCGGAGGTTTACAAACAGCTGAGCTCCTCCCTGGTGTATCTTCCATGGAAGCACACTGGTGCTGGGTTGCATCATCTACAACTGAAAGCTCCTCTTCATGAGGCAGAGACTGTCCAGTAGCGGGCACATCTAACCTACAAGGAGGGATCTTGGTGCTACGGGATGGATTCACTCTACAGGGCACGTGGAAGCTGAAGGCACCTGGGCAGTAGCTGATGCAGTAATTGGATTCAGTGGGAATGCATCTACTTGGAGCCAGTTTGCAGCTGGCCCACATGGGGGTAAATTCTTGCCAACTGGATGAATATATAACTCAAGTGAATTATGGGCTTAATGAGCAACAACAGTGTTTTAAACTGTTCCTTTAACACATGCCCTTCCCTGCCAGGACCTTTTATTAGGGTCTCTCTGTTGGTGCAGGGTATTCAGTGTTCCTCATTGCAGATGTAATGTGGGCTGTTTCTCTGGGGAAAAGAGGAGAGCTTCATTGGTGTCTCATGCTGTGCTCTACTGCTCCTCACTCAGTAACCCATGCTCTCTGGTGGGCTTCCCATGCCTTCAGAGTGATGCTAGGCAGTGGGAGCATTGTGCTTGGATAAAAGCTGCTGCTTAGACTGGTGCTTTGATCCTAACACTATGGTGGTTAAGTGGTGCTGTGTCTTAGGTGTGTAGAAATAATACCCTAAATAGGTCAGAAAAGTGGAAAGAGCCACTTCACATCTAGCTAATGGCCAAGTTTTGTTCTCATTTGAAATCCAGAGTAAATGTACTCACTTAACCAGGGCCGCTCTGGATTTACATCGCTGTAACAGGAGCAGAAACTGGCCCTACATTGTCTCTTCCCTCGTTCTGTTCATAGGATGTCACAAACCAAAATGGACTAATATGGGCCAGAGGGATAACCTAGCTTAGGACCTGAGCTGATGTGTCGACAGTCTCCTATCCAGACATGGGGGGTGGCAGGTGCCCCCTAGCAATACAGTCTAGCTAATCAATATTTTTGTAATCTCTCAAGTAGTCCAGAGACATTTACAGAGGGAGAGTGGTGTTGCTAAACATGGAGCAGGAAAACATTTCTCCCCCAAAGCAAGCGAGAGGAAGCAGTGGGAACAGAACCCCAGTAGCCTCCTGATTCTCGGTCCTCTGCTGTACAGGTACTGCCCCTTGCAGGAGGCTGACCCGGACCTGCTGCTTCGGTATTCAGAAGGCATAAGAGCTGGTGGCACCAAATCTGGAATCCACTCTGCAGTCTAGGACCTGATTGGCTGCTCCTTAACTCATCAGTATGGCGGCCATCCCCTGACTTGGGCACTACCCAGTCTGGGAACTGGGGCAGCAGTGGCATATGCACAGTACCCAGTTCAACTGAAAATGACTCTAGCACCCTTATGGTTGCAGAAGTCCCCCAACAACATAACGCCTAACCCACCGTTGAGATGGCTGTGGCAGGACAGAAGGTTTTGGCTTCAGCTCACTGGATGCTGTCCCCAATGCAAGCCCAGTCCGTCGTCTCTCAAGTGACTTCGGGTCTGCATGTTGGCTTCTAGGTAATTCGTGGTACAACTGCACTGAAGTCAATAGAGCTGAGGCCAAATTTACCCTGGTGTAATTGCTGATGTCAGTAGAGTTGGATCAGGCATGACGCTACCCCCAAGAGTCTCTTCAGCTATCCTTTCTGCAGCTTAATGGATAAATCTGTGCACAAGCTGGAAAATGCCAGGATAATTAGGCCCGTTCAGTTTTGAGAGAGGCTAGCATCATGGGACATGTAAAGTTTACCCAGAGACAAGCTGAATCCTCATTAATTTATTCTTAAATCTGGCATTGGACAGTGATAATGAGCCTTTTTATCAGGCATGATCAGCTGGAGGCTGACATATGACTTGGCCAGGCCCAGATATCTCCTCTCGTCTTAATGGGGTTTGGGATCGCAACTGAATTCTGCAAAACAGAGGTTAATTGTAGGATACGATAATTAGATGCAGCTTGTCTGATCACCAAGCCAAATCTATTTCTAATCTATTTCTTGTTGTCAAGAACAACAGGAAGTCCTTTTTTAAATACATAGGGGGCAAAAAGAAGGTACCGGGTAACGTGGGGCCCCTGCAAGACACGCTAGGAAATTTGGGCGTCACATCAGACAACAAAGCTAACCTATTTAACGACTTCTTTGCCTCCATTTTCCTGAGCAGGGACCAGATCAGC
>NW_017729011.1:8665768-8678233 GCF_001723915.1 Gavialis gangeticus | reverse complement strand
CCCAGTACTCTTTCCTGCCGTGGCAGGGGGTCGGACTCGATGATGTGCTCAGGTCCCTTCCAACCCTAGAAACTATGAAACTATAAAACTATAATTTGCTTAAAACAGAGCCAGCACCAAGGAGATTGAGAGAGTTGTTCTCCCGCCCTTTTGCAGCTCTGTAATTATTTTGATTATAGAACTGAAATTTATATGCATTTTATTTTTTCATTATTTCTTAGCAAATTAGTCCTGTCTGGAGGTAGCCTCTGAATGAGGTCAGGTCCTGTTTGGTGCTGAGTCACCCCAAATGGATGCTTGACTCCAGGGAGGATTAGGCTGAGTTTCCACAAAATAGACCCCACATGGGTGGCAGGAATACTGGCACCTCCAAGACATTGCCCCCTGTCGGTGGGTTTAAACAATAGTCTACATGGAACAGGTCTAGGGCGGGCATGGGGACTTGGTCTCCTCATCCATTCATTGCTAAGATGATCTACCAGCAGCTGGAGGGGCCTTGTTTGGGTTTGGATTAAAGGGGAAAGTTCTTACTTTACCCAACCTGGTTCAACCAGATTGTTAAAGGAACAAATGTGTAAGTGCTGTGACTAGAAGGAAGGCAGTGTGTCTCGGGGTTAGACTTCAAGTGTCAGAACTTGTAGGTGCTGCACTGACCTGTTGAATGATCATCCTCCGCCCAAGTTAGCAGGAGTCAGGTACCTAAACACCTTTAAAAAACTAGTCCTAGATCACTCTGTGCTTTGGTTTCCTCGCCTGGAACATTTTGTTAACTAGACTATCCTGCCTCCAGGGAGAGATGAGTGGGTTGTTAGGCTTAATAAATTAATGGTTTTATGAAACCCTCAGCCAGCAGGGGCTGGAGATGCACCAAACATATGATGGAGCTGAAAAAGGCTTCAGGGTGATCCCAGAGTCCTTCATGCCCACTTCTTTGGTTTCTCTGTCTGCCTGTTACCCATGTCCTTAAAACCACGCAAGAGGAAGATTTGGGGCAGGCATGAATTATCTCAATTCCCCCCAAATGTATCACTAACCAGCGATGCCTCTTGCTCATCCCAAAGCCCTCAGCCATCTTGGGTTCTGAGACATGAGCCCTTGGCAGGCTGCTGTTTCAGAGTTTCTCAGCATAATAACCATAATTAATGCAGCAGCCAGAAAAATAAATTCACTTAACGGTATTGGAGACAGGCCCAAGCCACTCCGCAAACACTGCTGGGGTGTGAGGTTATCGGCATGTCTTACAAGTTATAATTCACCTCTGTAGTAGGCTCAGTTAGTGTCTCAGCTCAAAAGCAAGATTTGACAGAAATTGCCATCCTGTTTGTTTGGCCCGAGGGTGTAGCTAGATGTGACCAGCTCAAGAGACTTACTAAAGTCTAAATGATTTAGGCTCCTTCTAAAGGTCTCTGATGCCTTCATTCCCACCTGCATTTTAGGGGAAAGGAGCATGTTCTGGAGGAATGGGAGCAGTATAGAGGAGACAAGAGGAGGGATGGTTATGGCACTAACCTCAGACTCAGGTGACACTGGTGCCCTTTCCAGCTCTGCCACAGATTCCCTGCGTGACCCTGGGCAAGTTACTTCATATTGCTGAGCCTTTGTTTCCACCTGTAAACTGGAGACAACAGTATTTCTTTACCTCACAGTGGTTCTGTGAGAATGAGTACATTATCTCAGCGATTTTGGCCGTGTGAGTGCCCCATCGAGAAGGCCAAGTCTCCTCCTGTTCTCACCTCAGTGGTGCTCTAGGCCAAGTCACAGCCTGCTTTCATTTTACACTTCTTAAATGGGGATAATAAGGCTTAACATATCAGCCCCTGGGGATGTGAGGAGAATTCATTAGTCACTGTCTGTGCAGCTCTTTGAATATTTCAGTGTTCAAGACTTATTATGCTCCTTTGACCTCAGGCCCTTTTAACGGCCCAATCTTTATTTATGAATGCGAGCCATCCAGCAGCACTAGGCCACTGCCGGGCACAACTGCAGAGCAGTTTGGACAGTATGGTTGCATTGTGCTTTCTTTGGTGTGCCCACTCCATGGAGAATGTAGAAGCCTCCCCTGCAATAGTTTGGCAGGAAACCAAGGAATTTCATCTGAAAACTGAAATTAGCCCAAGATTTTTTTTATTAGAACATGCTGCCATGTCTCCTCTGTGTGAGTGATAGTACAGGTGCCCCTGTCTATGGTGGGCAGGCTCCATGGCTGGGGAACATTGCCAAGTTATACTTGCTAAGCCACCATGGGGCATCATGGAAACCCTTGAAGTTTAGTCCACCCAGAGAAAGAAGACCATGAGAAGAGATGGGAGGGGTTGGGCACCTCCGCTACAAATCTCTTGAGCCACTGCAGAAGCATTTTCTAATTAGGCAATAAAAAGTAGGTTTGCCAGTGAAACATTCCAGTTTCCAGGCATTGAGGAACCTTGCCAGATGCTACAGATAATGGCCCAGAAGGGAGAAAGCTCTGTTCAGTGTTGCTCACAGCAACGAGGATCGCTACATTGGCTCTGAACAGTAATGCTGCTTGTGTCCTGCTGCACATCAATAGCTCTCGAAGACCTTCATAGAAGGGAGCATCTTAGTTGTCTGTATTGTACAGGTGGGGAGGAAAGGACGACTTGCCAGAGGTCACCAAACAAACCAGTGGCAGAGCTTCAAACTGAATCCCAGTATCAGGGTCTCACCCAGTGGTCATGCTGCCTCCTAAGAACCATGATGAGATGTACCACTGACTGTGTATAGTCATAAATGCTCATCGTGGCTAAGACCAGAGATGTGTCCTGGCCATACTGGCATGAGCTGTTCTGATTGAACTTGTTACATCTGTCTGCAACTCTACCGGGATAAGTGGAGCCAACCAACTTAATATTAAACCTGTTTTGTTCAGGTTTAAAGTGAGAGCAGTTTAGCTGCATCCCCGCTTACACCAGTACAGGAGGGGACACACAGGAGTTAAGTCAGAACAGCTATTGCACTCTCCCTCCTGGGTTAAAGTGCTGTCTGTCCACAGGCTAAAAGATGAGCTTAAGCTGAACCCCAAACCACTGGGCCCAGCGCAAGTAACCATGGAAGGCATTGTGCAGTCTAGGCAATGCAGAGCGTCAGACTGGATGGTCAAAATAGTTATATAGTCATATTTAAGCCCCCTCATGGGACCTTAAAAATCTATAAATAGCATGAAAAAGAGCAGAGCTAGATGGAAGGAAAACGCCTTGTAAACTGCTCATTTCCGAAACTGGAGTCTGAAGCCGTGGCAGGCAATTGTTTAAAGAGAGCTTCAGTAAAGCATGCTCTTGAAATAGTTAGCTCCTAAAGGCACGGCATGCTGTGTAAAAGCTATTACGTTTTATAGCCAGAAGCCATTTCTATTTAATTGTTTTTTCCCAAAAATACTAGGCACCGGGGAAGTCCGGCACTCTCCTTCCACAATTCAGCAAAAAGCTGAGCAGTATTTATAACTCCCGAAGCACAGAGAGAAAATAGCCAGTGTCAGCAGTGCTGTTTGCAGGGCACAGTGTGGAGGAGCCCGGGAGCTGTCTAGCCTCCCCCTCAGTGGCAAGCTGCTTTGGTTGCAGAGCAAGCACCCCACAGGGATAGGCAGCTCCGGAGCAGACCAGATGGATCAGTGGCTGACTGGGGGTGAAGAGTGAGCACTCAGGCCATCCTAGTTTCTCCACCATTTCCCTGAAAATACCACAGGGAGGGATTTTGTTTCAGGTGGGCCCAGGCTACCCCAACAAGGCTATGAAGGGCACAGGCAGACATAGCATTCATAGCACTGAAAAACAATATAGGAAGTGAAGGGGCAGACAGTGCCAGGCACTATAGTGCTATTGTTCTCTTCCTATATCCCTCACCTTTCCTCAGTATATAGAGAGATTGTGGATAAACCTGGTCCATCTGACAGAGCTGGGCAGCAAGCCTGCTCGTAACTGCTTATAGTACTTATAGAGCTTGGCCAGCCTGGTCCAGTCCATGGTACCAGTTCACTTTGCCTGAGTATGGATGAGACTGGCTGCTGCACTTCCCAGTAACCAGTGAGCATTCATCATGTGCTTTGGAAAGGTGTGGGCATAATGCATAATGGGGTGGGGACCTGTCAGGCTTTTCAGATCTCACAGCCCTGGTAAGGGGACCAGACCTTTTCTTTTAATAGGCAGTTTGCTAGTCTTCACACTGCTTTTCCTGGAAGCTTGTTTAGCTCATTGGTGGGCCTTGATGCGTCTGCTCCCCGGCTCTTGATTCTAATCTAAAGTCACAGAGTTGGGCCATTTTCCCTCCTGTAGAGAATGAGAAGCTTGTGATTTGCCTTAATAGGATATTACTGTTGCTTAAAGCCTCTTGCCTGCAGGGCAGGCGAAACTGAAGCTGCCAGGGCTCTAGCGCTTGTATTTTGAAAGCTCTCTGAGCCTCGTGTGTGCAGCGGATGTAGCCTGAAAGCTTGAAGTTCTTTTCTCTGGTCCTGTGGGACGCGAAGGGTTACAGGCCCAGCTGCCTCTCCCCAAAAAGCCAAGGGTGGATGATGCTGCAAATGCCATGGCTTCCCATGCAGATCCCCTCCTTATTTGCACAGCCCCATGGCTGGATTATCAGCTTAGAGGCAGCAGGCAGAGTTCGCAGAGTGGAGGAGGCAGTGATATTTAGGCAGCTTCTTGTGGAGCTGTTTTCTTGTTAGATAAAGCAGCAGAAAGGGCAGGAGGTGCTGAGCCAAATGTGCAGCTGGTGTAAGTAGGCGCAGCTTTCCCCAGCTCTGCATTTGGCCTAATAGCGGTGCTCCCCCCGACACACACCCCACTCCCATGTTACCCTCAAGGCATCTTTCTCCTTCACATGTGGATGCAGGAGAAAAAAAGTTCCTTCATATGGTCTCTTCTTCAAATTGCTGATTCTCACCTCCCCAAATTGCTGTCCAACCACCAGGCTGGCTAATCTGTCATTAAATTAGGCTTTGACCAGCTGTCAGCCTGGTTAGGACTGAGTTCTCATCCCTCTGAAACTGCAGTTTCTGGTCCCTAAACCCACTTATCCATTGAGAGGACTGTGTGCAATCAATGATTAACCCCTCTGACATTAATCCATTCTCTCACTACTGGTCTAGTTGGGTGCAGAGGCTGCTTGTGCTAAAACCAGTCCTTAGTGTTTTCTAATCCTGTTTATTTTTCAGAGATTTCATAGACAGTAGGGCAGGAAGGGACCTCGGAAGATCATTCAGTCCAGCCCCCCGGCCCACAGGCAGGAAGTCAGCTGGGGTCATAGGATCCCAGCAAGAAAAATATCCAGGTTTCTCTTGAAGGCCATTCCAGACCTTGGGGGTTGGACAGTAAAGAAGTTCTTCCTTATGTCCAGCCTGAAATGGTCTTCCAGGAGTTTATAACCGTTCAACCTTGTAATCCCTTGGGGCGCTCTGGTGAACAAATGTTCCCCCAGGTCCCGGTGAACACCCCTTATAAACTTATAGGTGGCCATCAGGTCGCTCCTGAGCCTGCGCTTTTCCACGCTGAGAAGTCCCATGGCTCTCAGCCTCTTGTCATAAGGTCTGTTTTCCTGACCTCTGATCATGCGCATGGCTCTCCTCTGCACTGTCTCAAGCTTCTCCACATCCTTTTTGAATTGTGGAGCCCAAAACTGGACACAGTACTCCAGCTGCGGCCTCACCAAGGCTGAGTACAACGGGAGAATGACATTCCAGGATTGGCTTGAGAAGCATCTATGGATGCAAGCCAGTGTTTTTCTTGCTTTACTAGCTGCAGCATCACATTGAAGGCTCATGTTCATCTTGTGGTCAATCCTGACCCCCAAGTCACTCTCGTCCATAGTGCTAGCCAGCGTAGCACTGCCGAGCCTATAAGAATGCTGCAGGTTTTTCCTCCCCAGGTGGAGAACCTTGCATTTTTCGGTGTTAAACACCATCAGGTTCTCGTCCGCCCATTTACTGAGCCTGTCAAGGTCAACCTGGATTACCCTCCTGTCCTCAGGTGCGGATGCTTTGCCCCAAAGTTTGGTATCATCAGTGAACTTGGTCAGTCTGCTTCTGACTCCAGTGTCCACATCATTAATGAAGAGGTTGAACAAAATAGGTCCAAGAACAGAGCCTTGGGGGACCCCACTAGTCACAGGGCACCACGACAATTGACTTCCATCGACCACCACCCTCTGGGTCCGACCATAGAGCCAATTCCTCAGCCAGTGGATCATGGTGAAGCCAAGGCCGCAGTTGGCCAGTTTTGCCAAAAGGTGATCATGGGATACCAGATCGAAGGCTTTTTTAAAGTCGAGATATATGACATCAATCTCTTCCCCCTTGTCCAGGTGATAGGTCACCTGGTCATAAAAGGAAATACGATTGGTCAAGCAAGACCTACCCGCAACAAACCCATGCTGGCTGTCCCTCAGGGTGTTGCCATTGGCCAGTCCATTAAGGATGGCCTCCTTGATGATTTTTTCTAAGACCTTCCCCAAGATAGAGGTCAGGCTGATGGGCCTATAGTTTCCTGGCTCTACTTTCCTCCCTTTCTTTAATATAGGCACCACATTGGCCTTCTTCCAATCTTTGGGCACTTCACCAGAGCACTAGGAGTTCTTGAAGATCCGTGCCAGAGGCTGGGGTATGATGCTCGCCAGCATCTTGAGTACCCTGGGGTGTAGATTGTCAGGGCTGGCTGACTTGAAGGTGTCCAGCCTGTCAAGCTGTTCCTTCACAAGGTCAGCATTGATGGAGAGCAAGGAACCACCCTCGCTTAGGCGTCCCTGTCCTGTAATGGGCAGGGGCGTCCCATGGGACTTGTGAAAGACTGACGCAAAGTACCCATTTAGCAAGTTGGCTTTTTCCTGGGCGTCGGTCATCAGTTCCCCCTTTTGGTTTAGCAGGGGTCCAATGTTGCCCTTGCTTTTCCTCCGGCACCCCTCGTATCTAAAAAAGGACTTTTTATTGTCCTTGATATTTGTGGCCAGTTGGAGTTCAGTCACAGCCTTGGCTTTCCTGGTTTGCCCCCTGCACGTCCAGACCAGTGCAGAGTATTCCTCCTTGGAGGTGGATCCCATCCTCCATCCTTTGTAGGTCTGTCTTTTTAGACGCAGGAGGGCTACCAGTTCCCTGGAGAGCCAGGGGGGCTGCTGTGCCTTCTTACTGCCTTTCCTCTGAGACAGAACAGCCTTAGCTCGTGCATCTAGGATCGCTTCCTTGAGGAGCAACTACTGTTCCTGGACTCCCCTCCCTTTGGGGTCGTGGTCTCTTAGGGCCTCACCAACAAGTGTCCTGAGTTCCTCAAAGTCAGCCCTCCTAAAGTCAAGGACCTCTGTACTGCTGACTGACTGACAGCTTTTCGGCGGATGGTGAAGGTGATCAGCTCATGGTCGCTGTAACCCAGCTTCCCTTCGATCGTTAGACCACTGATTAGGTTGCCCCCAGTTGCCAGTACCAGGTCAAGCAGCGCTTTGCTTCTTGTTGGCCTGTAGACTTCTTGCATCAGATAGAGCTCATCCACACATGTGAGAAAGCTTTGTGACTGTTCGGATTTGGCCAAGCACTCCTCCCACGAGATGTCTGAGTAGTTGAAGTCCCCCATGACAACCATGCACCAGGAGCATGTGGCCTCAGCCAATTTCCTGGCGAACTCCTGGTCAATCTCTTGGCTCTGGGAGGGAGGTCTGTAGTAGACTCCCACCATTGTATCTCCTGTGCTGTGTTCCCCATGGATTTTAACCCAGAGGGTCTCTAGTTGTCCACCCTGAGGGCCCATGTCAGCTTGTAGGGATGCATAGTTCTCCTTGACATAGAGAACTACACCTCCACCCCTTTTGTCCACAAGATCTCTCCTGCACAGGGTATAGCTGTCTATACGTGTGGTCCAGTCACGGGTGGAGTCCCACCAGGTCTCCATTATCCTTATCACATTGTAATTCTTTGTGTTAAGCAGGAGGACAAGTTCCTCCTGTTTATTCCCCAAGCTCCTAGCATTTGTGTACAGGCAGGCAAGTGTCCCCTTGGGGGCCCTTGCCTTGCCTGCAGCTCACTCCAAGGCTGGGGCAGCGGTGGGCTCCCTAAGTGCCTTGGCTTGCTGACTTCGCAAGGGTTGCTCAGCGGGCCAGCAGTGGCGGTAGTCCCCCTGTCCCCCAGCGGGCTTAATTTAAAGCCCAGTGGAGGAGGTCAGCCAGTCTGGCTGAGAAGAGCCTCCTCCCCAGCGAAGAGAGGTGGAGGCCATCCCTTCCCAGCAGTTTGCTGCCCCTCTCACCAAAGAGCGGGCTGTGGTCATGGAAGCTGAAGCCTTCCTGATGACAGCAGCACCGCAGTCTTTGGTTGACTACCTGTATCCTCCTCTCCCTCCTCAGCCCGTAGCCCGAAACCAGAAGGATCGAGGAAAACACCACCTGCACCCCCAGCCCCTTAAGCCCCACTCCCAAATCTCAGTCTGTGGAATGATCTCTCATGCCAATATTTTTCCCATTGTTCTCTAAGCAAATCATTTCCTTTCATTTTCCCTTCCTCCGCTGAGTCCTATTACTAGGCCCAAAGCCACAAAGAATAATAATAATGAAAAAAACAACAACAACCCAAACACTTCCCTTAAATGGTTTGACTTCATCCAATGTGTTTAATTGTCTTTTGCATCTCTTTGGGGATCTAACATTTCATAGGCATTGGAGGAAGTTCCAGCAGATGAGGAAATGCAGATGTACTATAGTTTCAAGCTAATCAGTTGTTTATCCAACAACAAATAACAGCAGTTAAATATAAACAGTACCCAGCCCACTCCAGTGCAAATGAACAAACATTCTCCTTAATGGGAAAGAAATGAAAAATGTTTGATATCATCAGCAACAGACTCTCCAGATCAGAAGTTACTGCAGATTTTAACAGCCTAGTTGGTGGCTTAATTGTGGAGGGTGTGATCAGTCTAAATAGAAACAGTTTTAGCGGCCTTATTTCTACTGAAGCAGGCTCTGTCTAACAGTTTTGTCTAAATACCACTGCCCTGGTAATAAGATGTTCCCACGGAGATGAAAGGAACATTCAATTTGTTTGTTTATGGGACATTTCTTAAGAGACTCTTATCTCTGCACCACGTCTTACCAGGTTGCGACGTTGTTGCTGAGTATGAATCCTGGGTTCGGTGATCCTCTTCTTCTCATTGCACTCCCAGGCTGCCAGTGTGAATCCAGGTGGTTGGCAAAGAGAGAATCAAGTTCGCTATGGATAGGAACATTTTGGGGCACCAGAACAAAATGTGGATTGATCTTTCTGGGCTGATGAGACCAATGTGTGTGGAGCTGCAGCCCTGATTCCTTCAAGTTAGCATATCCACTTGTCCTGCTCTCTGTAGCTTCTGAATCAGCAGGCTTTCCAAATAGGGCGGCCACGTTTTCAAAATGGAAAGGTGAGGGACATGCCCACCACCCAACCCCCTCCTTTTCCCCCCAGCAGGGCTGGAGCAGAGCCCAGAGGAGTCAGTGTCGAGGGAGCATGTGGGCTGCCCGCTGCAGGCTCAGGGCTCCCCACCCTGCTGCCCTCCCACTGGGTACCCACAGGCTGCATCACCATGATGAGGCACCCCCTGTCCACCTGGCAGCAGCGGGGACACAACTCCATGCCGCCTCCCCCACTGTTGCCAGGTGGGCAAGGGACACCTTGCCGTGGTGGTGCAGCCAGTACAGGGCTTCTGGCAGCCCCAGGGGAGGGCAGCAAGGCAGGGAGCCCGTGTCCTCCCTGACCCTATGCACAAATCTGTGGGGCACGTGCCCTCCCATGCCTCCCTCCCTGGGAGTGCACACAGTGGCAGGGAGCTGCCCCACCCAACCACCTCCCAGATGAGCCACCCAAGGCTCCATCCTGCCTGGGTCCTGGGCCCCATGCACCACCCCAGCTGGGCAGCACCCCCAACTCCAGCCCCTGCTCCTTCTCCTGCCCCACTCCCTTCCTCACCGTGGGGGCCTCAATCTGTTCCCCCCATAGACTTACCCGCTGCCTGGCTGTGTGCCCAGCCATGTGTGCGCACATGCATGTGGCGCTCCCTGCATCCTGCTCCCCCAGCCCCCAGCAGCAGGGGTGATGCATGGGGGGAGGGGGTACACATGCACTCCCTGAGTGTGGCAGTGCACTTGCTGCAAAAAGGCGCCGTCGACGCTGTCAGCAGCACTTGCGGACAATCGCTGCTTGCCACCCCACCACTGACACCACTGGTGGCATCTGCAGGCAGTCCACAATCTCTGCTGGCTGCCACTGCCTCTGCCGGCAACAGCTGCAGGTGGCTGCCAACCCTTGGTCAGCACTTGCCTCCCCGCCAGCGACAGCAGTATCTGTGGGAGCTCCCCTGCTTACTGCTGCCATGCTCCTCCAGCCACCACCATGTTCCCACTGCCACCGTGCCCCCTCAGCCACTGGGGGCATAAGTCGTTCATGCCCAGCAGCTTTGCAGGCTGGGACTCTGCCATTGCCTGTGTTTTTCCACAGCGAAGAGAAAACCCAGATACCTGCCCAATACTGGGAAGCTGGGACAAATGCTGTCCCGGGGTCATTCAGCCTGGGACCGGGACTTGATGTTCACATTTTGGGACTGTCTTGCCCAATTAGGGACAGGTGGTCACCCTATTCCAAAATGGATGTGTGAAGATGCACTTCCACCTTTCGTTCTTCCTGGGCAACATTTTTGCAGACATTTGCAGTCTTTCATGAGAAGCCCTGTCATTGGGGAATGGCTCCTGTTTCTCTTTCTGTCCTCATAGCAGGTGGGAGTAGCATGTGGAGACAATTGTGAAACAGAAAATCACAGACAGTTTATAAAATCAAACAATGAGTCAATATTTGCACATAGAAAAAATCCTCCAATTGTGTGCTGGTGCAAGATTCATGCTCACAGCATACCAGTGCAGTGGGGTCATAACTCATTAATTTCAGTGGCATCGGTTAGGCCTAGACCAGTGGTGCTCAACCTGGTTTGACAGTCCTTTCCATTGCATTAGAAATGGCAACTGTCCTTCTCTCTGGAAAAAAGGGGAAAGTAGTTGAATGGACTGGAGCTATTGTTCTGGCTGATATTAAACTCCTGTCTTGCTTTTCCTCAGATAAAACAATCACCTTCAAAAAAGGAGAGAAGAGAACAGCAAAGATTAAAACTGAAGCATCTCTTTCTGCCCCTGACTGCTGAAGCAAGGCAGTCATATGGTCTTATCGCTCTGAGTCCAGGCAAACTTCTACCAGTGTTGGGCTCTTCAAGTCACTGCTTTTATTTGCCTTTCTGGTCTTTAGCTCATAAGAATGCTGCAAAAGAAACAGTCTAGGTCCCTAAGCAAGATTGCTATGTACCAGAGGGCAAAAGAAGAGAGAAAAGAAAATAGAGAAATAAGATTGAGGAAGAAAAGGGCACACAAGGAAGAGAACCAGAGTCTCCCATTCCACACAGGACTCCTCTGAAGGTGCTGGAGATGGGGATGTCAGCTGGGTCTCTCTCTCTCTCTCTGGTTTAGTATAATCAGGATCAGAAGGCCCAGGAGAGTGAAAATGCATGACGTGGTCCCCAAACATGACTGGGGTGGTAGACAGCAAAGCCTACTCCTTTCAGCCCCCTGGAGTCAGTGACAAATTGCATCACCAAAGTAGCAAACACTGCAAAAGCCTAGTTTCTGATTTCCAGTCCCACGTTCTTTCTATTCACAAGACACCATCTTAACAGAGCCCCTGGGTGATATTAAGAGCCCTGTTATGTTCACACCAATATGGTCATTCTATCTTTAACTTTTGCTGACTTTGCTAAACAATGTCGATGTAACAGAGGTCAGCCGAACATTCATTACCTGAGACAGCACAGGCTCCTGCACAGAAAGGAGCACTGGTTTTGCAAGTCACACTCACCAGGAATGGGGGCTTTGCACATTGCAGGCTATTAGTGCCAGGATTCAACTCCAAGCGTGTGAGTACAAGAAGAGGGTACAGTTGCCAGAACCTCACTCCCAGCCTGCGACTTGAATAAAACTCCTAAGCAGTAGGACCCAAGTTCACACTCACAAGCAACAAGGTTAGTGAGAATCCAGACACAAGAGAGTGCTAATGCCCTGATTCATATTTAACTGTGGAGGGCTGCTCTACTCAAGTTAACAATGGTGGTAAACTAATGGGCCTTGCTTTGGGAAAGAAGGTTATGTCTCTTGCTGGGATGGACTTGGCACCCCAGGGGATTCACCCATGTTCTGGATTCCAGGTGTTGTTAAGGCCCCTGTCTCCCTTCCACTACCCCCTAGCAGCTGTGTCCCCATACAGAGTCACTCCTGCCATGCCTGGAAATGACATTTTCACAAATTCCCAGCTTTAATGAGCCACGCATTCATCACTTGGTTCCTGTCTCCGCTGGCTGATAATATCCATCTCCCCACCCCCTCCTGATTGACAGCCTCCCTCCCCCCTACAGAGTGAGAGTGACAAACTAATTTAATTTTTTGCTAATTTCTCAGGCTCTGCTGATGGTGTTGACATGT
>NW_017729011.1:8663463-8665757 GCF_001723915.1 Gavialis gangeticus | reverse complement strand
AAGAGAACCAGAGTCTCCCATTCCACACAGGACTCCTCTGAAGGTGCTGGAGATGGGGATGTCAGCTGGGTCTCTCTCTCTCTCTCTGGTTTAGTATAATCAGGATCAGAAGGCCCAGGAGAGTGAAAATGCATGACGTGGTCCCCAAACATGACTGGGGTGGTAGACAGCAAAGCCTACTCCTTTCAGCCCCCTGGAGTCAGTGACAAATTGCATCACCAAAGTAGCAAACACTGCAAAAGCCTAGTTTCTGATTTCCAGTCCCACGTTCTTTCTATTCACAAGACACCATCTTAACAGAGCCCCTGGGTGATATTAAGAGCCCTGTTATGTTCACACCAATATGGTCATTCTATCTTTAACTTTTGCTGACTTTGCTAAACAATGTCGATGTAACAGAGGTCAGCCGAACATTCATTACCTGAGACAGCACAGGCTCCTGCACAGAAAGGAGCACTGGTTTTGCAAGTCACACTCACCAGGAATGGGGGCTTTGCACATTGCAGGCTATTAGTGCCAGGATTCAACTCCAAGCGTGTGAGTACAAGAAGAGGGTACAGTTGCCAGAACCTCACTCCCAGCCTGCGACTTGAATAAAACTCCTAAGCAGTAGGACCCAAGTTCACACTCACAAGCAACAAGGTTAGTGAGAATCCAGACACAAGAGAGTGCTAATGCCCTGATTCATATTTAACTGTGGAGGGCTGCTCTACTCAAGTTAACAATGGTGGTAAACTAATGGGCCTTGCTTTGGGAAAGAAGGTTATGTCTCTTGCTGGGATGGACTTGGCACCCCAGGGGATTCACCCATGTTCTGGATTCCAGGTGTTGTTAAGGCCCCTGTCTCCCTTCCACTACCCCCTAGCAGCTGTGTCCCCATACAGAGTCACTCCTGCCATGCCTGGAAATGACATTTTCACAAATTCCCAGCTTTAATGAGCCACGCATTCATCACTTGGTTCCTGTCTCCGCTGGCTGATAATATCCATCTCCCCACCCCCTCCTGATTGACAGCCTCCCTCCCCCCTACAGAGTGAGAGTGACAAACTAATTTAATTTTTTGCTAATTTCTCAGGCTCTGCTGATGGTGTTGACATGTTCCAGGCTGTATTTTGACATTTTCTAATGACATTTTGACTATAATTATATTGGGGGGTAAAAAAAGGAAAAAGAAACATCTGGCATTCTTTCGCATCTGAGACTATCTGAGCTGATTTGGTGTCAGGGAGGTTTTCAGGGGGATCTGCATTTAACTCTTTCAATATTCACAAAGAACAGAAGTCCTCCCTGCCTAAGAAGGTGAAAATGTGATTGGATCACTCCTTCAAGTGGCTTGGCTGAGCACAGGAAGGGGATCAAAGGCACCAGGGACTTGGGGCTGCAGTGGGTGTGCCTCTGAAATGGTGTTTCTCCAGGGAATGGCGTGGGGGTAATGGAAAGGAAAGGGTGGATATGGTTGAAAGATACAGAATTATTTCTTCCCAGTGAAGGTGAGATTCTCAATGGAAAGTGAGGGCTGGCCACATACAGAGACATGCATGCCCCACATCACTTGCATTTGTTTGCACCCACTCCTTTGCTTTGCATTCTGTGTTTCCCTCAGCCACAATTCCTATTTGCTTTTCCTTGTCTGTTGTGTTTGTGTTTCTTGTAATGCAAGAGAAGCTTTTCATATAGACAAACCTTCTGCACTGATATTCAAACCTCCGTTTGCTGAGACCGTTGCCACCTGACCAAAGGTTTTTAAACACCCCTTAGCCCTGTTGACAGGCTCCCTGCCATGCTAGTGCCTCTGCTTTGCCTTGAGTCACTGCACAGCGCAGTGACCAGACTCTCTTCCTTTCCACTGTGCTTCTAGAATACATCAGACCTGGAAGGAAGTGGAGACGGGGTCCAGAGCAGCATCAATGCCCTGCCAGACATTTCCCTGGTAAGATACCCTGCCTTTCCCCGCTCCCCAGCAAGTGCTGCCCCCACTGGACGTAGCTGCTGAAAGCTGGGGAGCGGGGAAAGCTGAAAGCTGATTGAAAGCATCACATTTGGTCTCCATATGTTTCTAATTATTTCCCATGTCACGATTTGTGGAACTTACCAGAACGGGGCTGGGGCTAGCAAATAACATAGTACAACTTCAAGAAAGGACTCAGCCTGTGTGTATAAGTGTTTTATTCAGGTGTATAATTGCACCCACTGCTACCAGTAACTAGAGTGAAAACACCCCAGATCCATCCTCTAATTGTCTTTGTGCTCTAGGGCAGTGGTTCTCAACCTTTTTTGTACCAAGACCCATTTGT
>NW_017729011.1:8650125-8663452 GCF_001723915.1 Gavialis gangeticus | reverse complement strand
GTGTTCAATCGTGACCCAATGCTCCTCACTCCTGACCCGCTGCCCCCAGGGCCCAGCCCCCCAGGGTGTAAGGGAGGGGTGGCTGTTTGGGGCAGGAGGAGCCCCAAGCAGCCCCTCGCAGGCTGGAACTCTGCCAGTCTGCAAGGGAAAAGCCACGGCTTCCCACATTTTTCTCCTTTAAAGAAGAATCCATGTTTAAAGTTTCTTGATCCAAGTTTGTTTGTATAACAAACTTTCGCATATTCTTGCAACCCGCTTTTGAGCCGCGACCCACGGGCTGAGAAACACTGCTCTAGAGCATGATCTAGTTGCTTTTTAATTCAGGAAGTAACTTCTAGCCCCGTTGTCCACAGTCTGGGTGACGCACTGGGCGCTGTGAGCAGCAAAGTACCACATGCCAATCTTTAGGGTTCCTGTACTATGATGGGCTTTAAAGGCTGTGATGTTCTGGTTTCTGGCAGGATGATGTTTCGTCTTTCCCTGAGGAACCACCCAACTTCAAGCCCCCGCCTCCACCAGTTCCTCAAGCACTGGATTCTTCTACAGCCCAGCAAAGAAACGCAGCGAAAGAGAAGCTCAAGCGGCCTTCCTCTGATTCTTCTCAGTCAGGCCTCTTCTTTATGGCCCCCCGAAACCCAACTCCTTCTCCCAGCCACTCTGAAAAGGATGCAGCCAGCTTGGCTTCCTCTGGGGCCACATCATCAACCGAAGATTCGTCCCTGAGCGCCATCTACGCCACCATTTCTTCTGCCACTGCCAGCTCCAGGAGGCAAATGGACGCCCGTTTGTCCTTGGTCAACCAGCACCCAATAGGTCCCTTCCCTAGAGTTCAGTCTCCAGCCAGGTTGAAGAGCCCGTCTCCCGAAAGCCGTCCTGCCAACAGCACTTCCCCTCCTCCTCCACCATCACACCCAGCCCCTCCTCCTCCAGACAAGGGCAGCCCACAGTCTGCAGCCAACCAGCACTTCATCATGGTGGAGGTGCATCGACCCAACAGCGAGCCAGATGTGAATGAAGTGAGATCCCTGCCCCAAGCCAGAGGTGGGTGCCTTCTCCTCGTGAACTGAGTGCCATGGGGCACAGCAGGGTCACTAACGGTGACGGGGCTTTGGCACTCTTAATTTGGGCAATGGCAATGAAGCTTGGCAGGTCCAGTCTTGTGTCCAGCCCCACGCTAGTCTGTTTCCCAGGAACCTCCCACCAGTCCTGGGCAAGTGACCTGCAGGCATCTCAGAGTGGGAGCTGATACCAATATTATAGTTTCATAGTTTCTAGGGTCGGAAGGGACGTGAGAAGATCTTCTAGTCCGACTCCCTGCCATGGCAGGAAAGAGTACTGGGGTCAAACGGCCCCAGCAAGGTGTACATCTAATGACCCCAGCAAGGTGTACATCTAAAATTTTAAAGAAAATATCTTTATATTTATACATTTATTTTTCAAAGAAAATATCTTTACTTTGAAAGCCTGACGGCCTGATGGGAAGGCCTAGAGCTAGATCTCCACCTTATTCAGGCAGCTGGATCAGGGGTGTTGAATTCTGGGCTGTAAGAAATGGAGATCCTTTGTTTTCCCCTCAAACATGAGAGAGTTAGAAGGGAAGGAAAGGTTGCAACCAGTTATGGAGGGAGGGCTTTGAAGGACAAGTCTTATATCTGCAGACCCATCCCTGCTCATGGACTTAGTTAATTAAATTAAGCCTCAGAAAAGGGATGAGTTTGGGCAGCATCCAGTACGCACAGGGATAGACACCGGAGTGCCAGCTCTTGGAGCCGCTCTAATTAAAGTGCTGCAGTGTCTCTTGTATCAGTGTCCCCCTGCTTCAAAATGGTGGCGGGGGTGCGTGAACTAAAGCTCATTTGATTAATCGAGTCTTGCCCAACGTGCTGTCAGAGCAGCCCCACAGCACGTCTGCAGGCAGCCCTGGAGGCTTGTGATTACGTGCTGGCTGCAGGGTGATTTCAAGTGAATGTCTGGCCTTTTCCAGTGTTATGGAGACAAGATTGAAAATTTGAAACCGAAAGGCTCAGAAACCCAGAAGCAAGTTAAACCAGCCAAAGGGTTTGTTTCACTCTCCTGATTCTGAAGCCGTTCTCCTGATGTCTGGGAGTCCCTAGCTGCTGTTGCTTTGAAGGCTCAGCATGCAGAGCGCTCTCACAGCAGGGTGTGTGTCCAACCCTACCTGCCTGCTTTCAGCTGAGTCTTTAAAGCCTCTTCTAGACAATGTTATTTGACCTTTAGTTAAAGACCAAGCTGTGTTAGGCAGTTGATTACAACCGGTCCCTTGTGGGGGGTTTTCCTGAGCTAGTTAATAAAATCTGTTTCTGATGGAATTGTAAAGGAAGCAGGAAATAACCCTGGGCCTGTTTCAGCTGATGGCAGCTGAGAGAGAGGCTTGTTCGGTACAAGGTACATTTGGAGGCCAGATTTAACGGGGTAATGTCCCTTTTAAGTGGGAGGGGGGGCAGGATGAGGGACAGGAAGAGAAAAGGAAGGAAACAAAGAGGTAAATAAAAGAGGTTATACATATCTTGGCGTACATAGGCTCATGTGGATCAACGCTGGGCTGCACTCAACTGATTCCTCCTCAGATCTCCCTTTATCTGCCTTGAGGGGCTGCAGTGTCCCCAGGATGCAGTCTGTCCCTGGACACGAGTCCAGTCCTGACGTTCTCTGTCACTTGTCCCTGATTCTTTGGGGCTGATTTGTACTGTAATTGCCCACTTCATCCCAGAGCTGTGTAAAGTGGCTTTAATGTGAATGGGAATCAGCCCAAAACTTGTCCTAGAGTTCACCCAGCAGCAGTTTACTGAGATGAAGTGAAGGGAAATGCCCAATTGCTTTCCTGTGTCCACCTTAACCATCCCCAGGCAGAGCCCCTGTGACTACCCCAAGTGTCCTTTGGGTGCCAGGCTCTGCAAACCAGCCCACTGCAGGGAGCTGCTGCCCTCATGCGGCACAAGCATCACATTGCAGCTGTCAAATTTGCCACTGGCTGAGCGATAAGCGATTTGCTTGTCCTGTTCTGTTTGGTTCTGTGTAGTGTCCCACACCTGAGCAGCTGCAGGCATTTCTAAAAGGTTTTATGGCCACAATCAGATGCAGATAAATCCCCTTCCAAACCCAAGTGAAACCTCCTGGCCCATTACACTTGTTCTGATCATTATTAGATCAGATTGGTAGATCAGGGCCCCACTATGTGGGCATTGTACATGCACACAGTAGTAAGAGGTCACAGTGTGGTAGGCAAGACAGACAAGGGGTGGAAAGAAAAGGGAAGAAGAGGTTGAGTGACATACCCAACGTCACAGAGCAGATCAGTGGCGCTGTCTTACTCAGAGTCCAGCTCTCCAAGTGCTTTAGCCTCCAGCCAGTGCTGCCTCTAGCTTGCCTGGCATCCTGGACAGCTTGGTTGAGAAGGACCTGGCTTGTCATTTCTGAGCCCCCCATTCAAGCCCAATGGCAGCTCTAACTGGAGTCACACATGGCTGTGTATTTGTCAAAAGGTCCCCCCAGTAGCTCTCTGGTTGATGGGGCTTTTGGGATGATGCAGATATGGCCCTGTTCCCTGCACAAACCAGTATCCATGCACTCTCTCCCAGTTCCCTGAGCTCCCTGAACTTCACACATGAGGTTTATGGACTTCTGGCATACCCTGGAAAGGTCTCTCTCGAGGAAGAAGAGATTTCCCCACAGAAACCCTCCCCAGATTCCATAGTGGGTCCCTTGCCTGATGAGACTTTGGGATATGGTAGGTCCTGTAGAACTACCCATGCAAGGTGGACAAGGGCCATGAAGCTGACAGTCACTTACCTCAGTATCTTGGTATGTAATTGCATGAAGAAGCACCCAGGGCACCTCGCTGGGATGTCCGTGGAGTCCTCTTCTCTATAGTTTGCCTTCAGTGAATGCTCTTGAAAATGCTCAGAGCTCTGCTTCTCTGAGGCGAAGTTAGCTCCTGTGTAAAGACATGAATGAACTAGCATGGATGGACTCCTGGATGGAGACTCTCCAGAATAGGTGACAGCAGTGCTAGGACTGTTTAGACATGATCAGGGCTTTGACTGCTCAGACAGACAGGATTGCAGGTTCCCAGAGTCAGACTGTAAGCAGAGGTGGCATATCCTTAACAGTCTGCAGGAATGGGCTAAGGGCTTCACTCAGCCCTGCCTCATAAATCATAACTATTTTGATGGTGTATGCAACACCTAGCCCTCTGCGAGGACTGAATGTCCCCCAGCCCATCCAGACAGGGCTTTCTCCCTGAGCAGTCCAATGCTGCACACAACGTACCAGCTATTTCAAACCAAGGTATTTGTACTGCAGTCATGTGTACTGGAGGGACATGGTTCCCCAGTGCCATGCTAAAGGGCCCATCAGTGGTAGCCCAGAGACGGTGAGGCCTCTGTTGAGCCCTGGCACTGCAGGGAAGATGAAGTGGGTGTGGGCATTTGAAGCCACTGTTTTATACCTAGTGAGGATTTATACCCAAAGGGTTAGTCATTTGTTTGTTGTTTGCCAATAATAGTCATGCAAATATATGCAAATTATGGCTCTGAATCAGTTTGCTTGACATGCTGGGCAAGCTGGGTAACTGCTCGGTGCACTGCCAGATGAAGGGTGAGCGATGTAAGCACAGCTCAGCAAACCAGAGGCCACTGTTTCTCACCCATGGTTCCAGCCCCGACAGTATGAAACTCCCTCCACTTTGCTTTGCTTCCCAGAAAGTGCCAAAGGAGAGTCTGAATCTGGCCCGCCTCCCTCAGAGCTTCACTGAGGTGCAGACAGAAAAGAAGCCATGAAGCAACCCCGTCTGTGCTCCAGGACATAGCAGAGCAGACCCTCTGGTTATACCTGAATGGGCTTTCAAAACTGGATCAGTGCTGTAGCTGGGCCTCAAAAGAAAACCTGGATCTATCCCCTACCCCCACCCAGGGTTGGATCCAGGTCCAGTTCTGGTCCTAAATAGGGCCAAATTTTCACAGGTGCTCAGCACCCAACGTGCATGATGCTCATAACCTGGGCCTCATCATGGACTTCTGGCTCTTCTGAAAACTTGGCCTGTCAACCCAGCTTCTCAGAAGTATTTTGGTGCCTGGCTCCCTCTGGCTCCAAAGGAAGCTACAACCCCCAAAGCCCTTGAAGATCTGGGCCCTGGTTCAGTTGATCCCTGTGCTCAACCCATACTGGGCCGCCCATGTCTTCACTTGCTCCTGAATGTATTCACAGCCTAGGACACCTCTCTAGGGCAGACCTAGAAGCTTGATGGGGGCTGGGGTTTGTTAGGGACCATCCCAGCTGCAGAGTCTTCCCACAAGTCCTCCTAGCTACCCAGAAACAAGGATTCACTTCCCTTCCTAGCTGTGCAGCCTAGGGAAGAGTCATGTGGCATCAGTGCTGCTTTGCAGACCCCTTGAGAGCTCTGCTTTCCATGCAAGAGACTCTCTGGATATGAGCCCACCACTTACCCTCTCCCCCTAGCTAACAGCCCCTGTCCTGCTGTCCCCCCAGCCTCCACACTCTCCCAGCTGTCAGACAGCGGACAGACACTCAGCGAGGACAGCGGCGTGGATATTGGTGAGGTCGAGGCCAGTGGCAAGGACAGGGGAAGGCAGCAGGTCTCTGTGAAAAGCCGAAGCCCCAAGGAGGCACCAAGGAGTGATGGGACAGCAGAAGGGACCTCTAAACCGGTAAGAGCGGGGAGGCCCAGATACCCAGTAGGGCTCTCCCAGGCAGGGTTTTTACCCCAGCCTAGTGCCGAGGAGAGGGGCAGGCTGCATGGAACGGAGCCATGTGCCACAGCTACAGGGGCTGGCACCCTCCCAGCTCTTGGGCTGCAGATGAAGGGGCTGGTGCAATGCCAGGCTCAGCCAAAAGAGGGCAAGAGTGGTCCTTCCTGCCTAAAGCAACCTGGGACATGGCAGGGTTGGTGGCCATGGGATGTTCTCCACCTAGCAGAGATGCACAGAGCACTGCGGGCCTGCAGAACATCCTCCTCCTCTGCCCATTGGGGGGGGAGCATCAGACTGACAAAGCAGGGCTGAGGATACCTGACCTCTGCAGCTGGGAGTCTCCACAGGGCTGGAGGGCTTTGTTGGCCAGGCAGAGAGCAAGCGCCCTGCTTCCTGGCCAAGACAACACGCACTCTGGCTGGGCTGGGCCAGGCAGGCCGGAGAAGACAGATGGAGGCATGGCTGAGCTCCTGCCATTACAAGCTGCCGTGTACAGGCACAGCTCTCAGCCAGGAAAGCGTTAACCTGTATGGGGTAGGGTCCCATTGGCTTATGAGGGCCCTGGCTGGGTGGGAGCTGGGCTTGGTGCTGGGCAAGGAGAAAAGGGGCCCAGCCCTGATCAGTCACATTGGCATCTCCCCTACTCCAGCCCGGCCTCCGTGAGCCCACATCGTGTCTGATTCGAGTGGCAAAGAGCGCGCCCACCTTGGGGATCGCCATCGAGGGTGGAGCCAACACCCGGCAGCCTCTGCCCCGGATAGTCACCATACAGGTAGGGCAAGCCAAGAGCAGGGATAACTCGGTGCAGACACCACCCCCATCCAAGCTCTGAGAGATCTCATAGGATGCAGAGCTAGTCTCTTCTAATAGGGATGCAACCAGAACCCACCCTCTCTGCCATCTCTGAGCAGCTGGCTGGCTAACAGCCCTCCCAGCCCATCCCATCATCATGGGGATTTGTGTCTCACATGCCTGGGTGGGGGGAGTGACGGGGGCTGTAGCTAGCAGGGACATTGCCACCCTGCCCCCCAAATGAAACAATGGGGTTGCAAACAGGGGTGTGAGTAATAGGATCTGCCATAGACAACTGGCATTTGGAAGATGACTGCACTAGAGCTGGGGAATGCCAGAACTGTGGCCCGTCTCTGTCCGGTGCTCGACTCAGGAGGGGAGTGGGACTGAGACCATGTGAACAACCTTTCGCTGCAATTTAAGAAGTAATCACAGCTGAGAATTCAGGTGGACATGAGCCGCTGAATGCAGATGGCAGCAATGTCCCATGTAGCCAGTACCCAGCATGTGCATGAACCCCTGCTGGCATAAGGCCACTTGACCAGCTCTGTTGTCCTCGCTTGCACGGATTACAGTAATGCCTGAAGAGCCCAGCTGAGATTAGAGAGCTGTTGTGCCAGGAGCTAGACACAGTGAGAGAGAGTCTGGGCCTCAAAAACCTTGGTCTAAGTAGCCAAGCCAGACAGAGCAAGGGGAACCCTCTGTCCTAAAATTTTCTAGGCAAAGGTGGCTGCATTTCAGTTCTGGGCTTAGGGGCCTCATGAAGCATGGGGGGGATGTGCAGGGGAAGACGTGCTCCAATATATGAGATCTTCCTTTTCTCTGACTCGCTGCAGCGAGGAGGCTCTGCCCATAACTGTGGGAAGCTGAAGGTGGGTCACGTGATCCTGGAGGTAAATGGCACGACACTGCATGGGAAGGAGCACCGGGAAGCTGCCCGCATCATTGCTGAGGCCTTTAAGACGAAGGAAAAGGACCACATTGACTTCCTGGTCACAGAGTTCAACATGGCACTTTAAGGGGCTCCGGCACCCCCTCCCCACCAAGCTGACCAGGCAGCAGCATGAGGGAGCCAAGTGGAGAATCGGGGTCTCGGGGGCACAGACAGGCGTGTTAGTACGTGTGCCCACATGCAACAGCACAGCACCAGACTCCCCCACAGAGCGGCACCGCGCCCCCAAGCCCCCCATCCCCACCGCCAGCACACGCATCCCCTGGGCCAAGAGCAGGGGTGCTCAGCCCAGAATGCACTGGGCCTGAGACTGATGGAGATGGCCTTTAGACCAACACAGCAGTGAGAGAAGGAGCAGGCGGGAAGGCAGAGAGGCCAACTCCGGCTGCTTGCTGCCTGCTCTGGTCCCTCTGGGCATTGAGCCTCATTGGGTCACTTTCCCAGTTTAAGCCATATTCCAGATGTCTCTCCCTGCCCGTCCTCCCCGGGGACAGGCAGTGGGGGTATCCACACCCTAAGAGCTCACCCACCTTCGGCTGTCCCAGCAGCTCTGTGAGTGCATCCACCCCCTCTTTTATTCCCCCATAGAGCTGCCTTCCCTTTGCACACAGCAAATCCCCACCTGGTAGACTGGATACAGGTTGAAGGGGGAGGGACCTATTTTTTGCCCCGCTCCCTTCCCAGCCCCTCAGCTGGGTGACCTGCAGAAATCTTAGTGCCACACATGCTGTGCAGGGAGTCCCCTGGCATCACAGTGGGGAAATATCTTTGTGGATCTTTTGGGTTGTTCACTCATGGGTCTGTCCTCTGTGGCTGGGTGGCAGGGACATGGCAGGAGCCCAGTCAAGGTGCTGAGCCCTATGCCCCACCATGTACAGACAGTAACAGATGCCTTGTAAATTGCTGGCGACATCATTGTATTTATATATATATATAAAGAGCTTGTGCTTTTAATTTTTCAATAAATCAAACAGGTTAGAAAACAGCAGAGAGCTTGTGGGTATCTCTCCTGATCATGGATGCAGGGGTGAGGGGAACAACACTATGAGCTGGCATCATTGCTCTGGACGTTCAACCAGTCTAAGTGTTTTCTTAGATTATCACAAATCAGGTAACAGGCTCTTTATCCCAGCCTGTAAGGACGTATGGAGGGAGCGGAAATCAGGTAACAGATGGTGATTCACTTGGACAGAGACAGAACGAGAGCAGCTGACGAGGAGCAAACGCTGGATGCATTCAAACACAAAATGCGGCTGTAACCCTTAAGTGAGAAAGTGACTGACTACTGGAGGAGCAGCCCAACATTACGGCGGATTCATCATTGCTGACCGTGTTAATGCTTTCCTTAACTGCCCTGCCCTAGGTTGAATGGGAAGCTGTTCAGGGAGTGCCCATGGGCTTTGCTACACAGGAGTTTAGGCTTGAGGAGCACTCTGCTCCCTTCTGGCTGCAGAACCTGGAAATGGGAGATTCCTCCCTAGCTTGCTTCTGTGGCCATACAGTTGAAGGCATGCAAAACTCAGGGGCATCCAAACCCCAAGCTGCAAGGCTTGGGCCAGCATGTAGGATGTCTTCCAAATGATTTGGAAGCGTCTGAAGCCCCAGGTTGGGTGGAGGATGTTTGCCAGTAGTATGGCCACATATGGTTCTTGAATGACTCACAGATTTGGAATTGATTTTGCTGATTTGGCTTGGAACACAAAAAAATTTCCTTAAAACTTAAAAATAAAAACCAACCCTCCCCCCACCACCCCCGACTCTAGTAGCAATTCAGGACTTGGAATCTGTGCCACATCACCCCGTCCTCACCGCAGCTTCACCTGTCAGGTAACTTGGAGTAGGCAGCCCATGGGAAGAACATGTGGAAAACCTGACCTGATGTTTGTGTACACCCACCCCCAGCATCTCCTTCGTGTGTGTGTGCATGCATGCAAAACATGCAATGTATATCACATTCAGTGCATGTGTCTGGGCGGGGGCATATGCACAGGGGACATGAAGCCACATGTGTACAGCATGCGTATACAGGTGGAGCACATACGCTGCATGCAGTGTGTGTGTGCAGGGTGTATACACTCCCCAAGCATTGATCACAGGGTCATGCATACTGCACGTGTTCCCTTCCCTGTGCTCTGCACATAGCACTCTGTGTTGTAGCCCTGTGCAGATACCAATGTCCCTTGCTGTGCCTGAGTGATGATGTGTACACAGAAGTGTAACAGGCTTATGAATGACCTGTTTCTGTTCAACTCCTGAGACCCTGTAAAGCCCACTTGGAAATGGGTTAGTTCCTGCACAAGAGAACAATGGTGCTCTCTTCTCTCAGGCCAGCAGCCCAGGCTGAAACCTAATTTCTGCCCCTAGGGACAAGACAGGGGTTAGTAATTTGAAGCTGGGGATTGCCCATCGTGAAGTGTTGAGTCAGTGCTAGTCACAGCTAGCCTGTGGGGACAAGATGATGATAGGGCAGCCTTGTATGAACCTGGGTTGGCTCAGGGACTGTGCATCTGCACTGAGGCTCTCAGACAATAGCGGGTGGCTGCAACCTGCTCTCTGTATCAGGCTGTTACCAGGCCTGGGTATAGAGGAATACTCACACGCCACTTGACTACCACCGCCCTGCCCCAGGGCACCACCTGTCCAGGGGTAGGCTGAAATTCCAGCAGGATCTGGGCCACTCAGGCTCCTTGGGGAGAAATCTTGAGCCTTCAAGGAACCAAGACATTCCCATCCGGGGCCTGCCAAAAGTTGGCCTCTTCCTTGGTTTCCTTGCTTCCATGCACTGCCCTTAGGCCCCTCCTCAGCCATATCCTCCCCTTCAGGCAGGGCAGGTGTGCTGTGGGGAGAGAGGAGATCATCACACTCTTGGGCCTTGATGGGGAGCAAAGGAAAGGAATACACCTGGCTTTGCTGGGAGTCCCACATTGGCTTGAATAGGTCTTGAGACATCGTTGGCCATGTTAGTCTGATACCTACGTGTGCCATGGTCATTGCCTAGCACTATCCCCATCCCTTTTCTATCTTTGTATTCAAATCTCTCTCCTTTCTATACACGAGTCTGTGCACATTCTTTCACAGTCTCTGATGCGGTAAGCTCCCAGCTTACAAAGCCTGGGCTATATACATATAGATATTCAGAGCCCAATACAGATAGTATATATAATTAGTCTATAATGTGCAAATCTACTTTGCCTTCTACTTAAGTAGTCCCTCCTGAGTCTGAATCTCACAGATCTTGAGAAGAGGAGTGGGAAGTTGGGCCCTCTTGTGCACTCCAGAAATGGTACATTCTCTGAGGAAACCCAGAAAAAGCGCACCAGTGCCCCTGTTGGGAGCAGAGAAGGCACTTGAGATCCCCAGGAGGAAACAGGTTGCTCCTTTAGGAAGAGCTATGAATGAAGCTGCTAGGAAGGCACAAAGCTCACAGCACCCTCAGAGATGGCAGGAGCTGCATATCACCTGGCCCGGGAATCAGAGCCAATCTGCACACTTTTTGCATCATTGTCTAGCTGTTTGGGGATCAGTGATGACCTGTTCTCAGACCAGTGTCCATATCTCCAGAACTATCCTCAGACAGGCAGACATGGTCCCTTGGGTGATGCTCTTAGCAAAGTGGCCAAGGATTAGTTGCGCAGGAGATTTCTCTTCTCCTTATTGGGTCAACAGAGGTGCTTCCCTTCAGGCTGTGCCCAAATGGGGGAAGCTTGCCTTGACACTGCCCATCCTAGACCCATTGCTTAGACTCCAGGGCAGTTAGTACAAGGGGGAACCAAACTGAGATTTAAAAACATGAGTTTGCATCACAGCCAGCTGCACAGATTCAGAGCCAGAGGATGCAGAGCCTGGAGGCCACAGCCAGAATTGCTGCCAGCCTGGAGACTGAAGCCCTTCTGAGCAGATACAACCAGGCAGTGGCAGCAAGAGCAGGTCCAACCCTGCCCTGCTGGTGGGCCACCACCTTGAGCAGAAGGGGTGAAATGGGAGTCCAGACTCCTCATCCACAACACCTCAGCCCTGGCTCAGGCAGGGACTCCAGAAACCTGTGACAACAGGGCAAAGCACTAGCTTCCAGCAACAGCCTTAGCAGCCACAGGGACAGGCAGCACCTGCTGTGGCCCCAAGACTCCTGTACTCTCCAACCTGGAGTACTCAAGACCATACTTTAAAATGCCCCCAGCCCATGTGGAGTTGCCAGAGCATCAGTCCTTAACTTTTCCACTGGATGGAGCAGTTCATTGCTCGTGACATATCCAGGCAGCTTCTTTTTCTCTACAGCAGCTTTCAGATTAGGTTTTCACTGCAGGCAGGTATGAAGGGGGCCTTCCAAAGCAGGATCTGCTGTACCCCGTCTGCCCCTCCCATCCTGCTGATCTGCAAAGTCCTGTATTCTCCGCCTCCCTGTTGATGTGCCAGGCTGGGAACAGCGATTAGCACGCCATGTTCCCATTCATTGCTTGGCACAATGCACCCTCTACCGGCTGGAACGTGTGATCCCAATTCATGGCTCATTTCCCCTGGCAGAGAGGCATCACCAGGTATGTAGACACTTTTGTTTTGGAAACCAGGGGTATAGTCAGTCACACATTGTGCTCCTAGCTGTGTTTTCCCTCCAGTAGCTAGGCTCTGGAGCAGGGTTGCTGTGTATAAGCAGTCCAGACCTGCTTGGAGCTGCGCCTGATGTACACGCAAAGTGTTCTTTCTACACAAGTGATTAATTCACCACTTCCTACATCAAGGGGCCTTAAACTTTCCCATAGCGTGGGCCACTCCTTAACAGAGAAACAGTCTCATAATCACCTCCCCTGATGGTGCAGACAAAGCTGCCTCCTGTTCATGATCCCTCAGCAGCCCCATGGTGACCACAACCTCTGCCCACATGAAGAAGGGATACTCGGAAGAGAAGGATTCGTTTTGGCTTGGTGCTAATGTGGTCAATTGGCACTCCTAAAAGCTGCTGGAAGTGAGGTTTGCCAGACCCAGCAAGTACCCCCTGCAGAACCTAAAAAAAGAAATCTTTATCAAGGTCAAATTAGTTCCCAATTCAATTGGGAAAAGCTCAATACTCAGCTTCCAAAATTCAACTGAGCAGAACACAATTGTCAAGTCTGTGGGGCTCTACTCCCTGGGAAGTATCCTCCCACCCAGAGCCATTAGTCTGAGGCATCGGTTACTCCCCTAATCCAGATAGACATCCTATATGCAAGCCTCAGGTCAGGAGGCATTGGGATTCAGATGCCCCATCTCACTTGATCTTATCACTTGATAGCAGTTCCCTGGTGATCTAGTGGTTAGGCTTCATCACTCTCACCATCCCCTGGAGAACTGAAGGGGAAACACCGTCTGAAATGTAACTCAGATGCACCAAATTCACCCTACAGATGGGACTGAATCGGGGGATAGTCACTGTAGGCAATAAATGGCAAGTGCGTGTTCCTCGCAGGCTCCTACTGCATGGAATCGGAGCTGCTCAGCAGCGTGCCCCGGGCCCTCTCCTCACCGGAGCTAATGGGAATCAGAGCAGAACGCCACTGGGGCGCACGGTGCAGATAGCTGTCTGTTCAGAGGCTGCATCTTCCATGGCCTCTTACCTGGATTGCCCTGGGATGCAGGATGCCTATGGGGGTCCAAGGTAGGAGTCAGGTTCCATACTCGGGGCATTTTCTCCCAGCTCAGGTGGTGGCACACAGAGCTCACAACAGTGCATGGCAGCTGCCTCCTGCTAGGGGGAACTGGCTTTTGGAAGACTCCTCCTCAGGTACTTGACTGGGCAGCGCCTGACCAGGTGCAGGCCGCAATTGCACGCTGCACCCAGCAGGTGTCTGGACACCAGCATCCTCCCACCCTATCACTCTGA
>NW_017729011.1:8644516-8645125 GCF_001723915.1 Gavialis gangeticus | reverse complement strand
AGGTACCTGACTGGGCAGCGCCTGACCAGGTGCAGGCCGCAACTGCATGCTGCACCCAGCGGGTATCTGGACACCAGCATCCTCCCACCCTATCACTCTGAAACCAAAGAAACCCTACTCCAGTGTCTCCAGCCTCCAAAAAGGGAGAGGAGCCAGGGCCACCAGCAGTGCCATAACAGTGAAGTTTGCCACCGGGGGCAAAGACTGCAGCAGCAGCCCACCCTCGCCCCACACACAGATCCAGGGGGCATATGCCCCCCCCCATGCTTGCCCAGGAGTGCGTGCAGCAGCGGGAGCCGCCTTTCTCTCTCTCGCTGCCCCAAACAAGCTGCTTGCAGCTCCATCCCGCACCCTGCCCCAGCTGGACAGCACCTGTCGGCACCCCTTCGCTTCAACGCTGGGACGGTTGCCCTGCTTGCCCCCTGCCTTGCTACAACACTGGCCCCCAGGGCTATGCAACAGACCTGGAGAGAATCTCCATCTTTGGAGGTTTTTAAGACCCAGCTAGACCAAGCCTTGGCTGGCAGGATCTAGTTGGAGATGGTCCTGCTTGGAGGTCCCTTCCCAGCCTATGACTCCATGGCCTCGTGCGTGCCAAGCGCTCCGCTC
>NW_017729011.1:8639281-8639516 GCF_001723915.1 Gavialis gangeticus | reverse complement strand
TGGCGGGGCGGGGGCTGCGGGGCAGCCGGGACGCGTGGGTTCCTCCTAGCCCCTGAGGGTGCTCGGCGCTGCCCGTCCCGCAGGCTCCGTCCATGGGCTTGCCGGATGCCGAGGTCCTGGTTTGTTTTGCAAGGAAACAAGGTTTCGAAACTGGTCGGAGGCCGCCGGCTCTCTGTCAAGCAGGCTGCCCAGGGGTGGAAAGGGATCTGCTACCATGCTGACCCCTGAATTAAAA
>NW_017729011.1:8636749-8637571 GCF_001723915.1 Gavialis gangeticus | reverse complement strand
CCCCCCCCATGCTTGCCCAGGAGTGCGTGCAGCAGCGGGAGCCGCCTTTCTCTCTCTCGCTGCCCCAAACAAGCTGCTTGCAGCTCCATCCCGCACCCTGCCCCAGCTGGACAGCACCTGTCGGCACCCCTTCGCTTCAACGCTGGGACGGTTGCCCTGCTTGCCCCCTGCCTTGCTACAACACTGGCCCCCAGGGCTATGCAACAGACCTGGAGAGAATCTCCATCTTTGGAGGTTTTTAAGACCCAGCTAGACCAAGCCTTGGCTGGCAGGATCTAGTTGGAGATGGTCCTGCTTGGAGGTCCCTTCCCAGCCTATGACTCCATGGCCTCGTGCGTGCCAAGCGCTCCGCTCCGCTCCCGCAGCCGCTTCCTCAGCCTCACGAAGGCTGGTTGTGCCCGAAAGCCTCGTCGCAAAGATTTTTTCCCCCCGCAACTCTTCGAGTTGCTCTAACAAGAGAGCCCGGATTTCCCCAAAGGACCTCGTCTGCCCGGGAGCAGCCCTGCAAGGCGGAGAGGAGGACGCCCCAGCCCGGGCTGCAGGGCGAAGCCCCCGCCAAACCGCGGGGAAGCTGCAGCAGCAGCCCGGGGAGCCCCGATGCTGGGGCAGGGGACGACTCCGTGCCCCGCCCCCTGGTACTCCCACCCAATCCCAACCCCAAGAGGATGCTATGATGCTCATTATGCTAATGAGCAGGAGGCCACGCCCCGCGCAGGTTGGGGCTTTTGTTTCCCGGGAGCGGGAGCGCCGCGAGCGCCGAGCAGGTGGGGCCGGGCCGGGCCGGGCCGGGCCGGGGCGGTGCGGGGGGAGGCTGCAGTCCCA
>NW_017729011.1:8636192-8636739 GCF_001723915.1 Gavialis gangeticus | reverse complement strand
TGGGGGGGGAGGCTGCAGTCCCAGCCGCGGGCAGCGCGTGCCTTGGCGGGGCGGGGGCTGCGGGGCAGCCGGGACGCGTGGGTTCCTCCTAGCCCCTGAGGGTGCTCGGCGCTGCCCGTCCCGCAGGCTCCGTCCATGGGCTTGCCGGATGCCGAGGTCCTGGTTTGTTTTGCAAGGAAACAAGGTTTCGAAACTGGTCGGAGGCCGCCGGCTCTCTGTCAAGCAGGCTGCCCAGGGGTGGAAAGGGATCTGCTACCATGCTGACCCCTGAATTAAAAGGCAGCTCTTCATCAAGGATTCCTGTGCCGGCTGCTGTCCCGGGGCCGCGCGCCCAGACAGTTGTCAGCCCTGCTCCGTGCCCCTTGCTGGGTCCGTCCCAGCGGTCTCTCTGAAGCCCTGGTGCGGGTCTCCCTTAAGCACCGGCTTCCCCTTGATGGCAGCGACAGCTCTGTGTAGACCAGGATTATGGCTCTGAGCAGAATTAGTGCCCGGGAGACTTGTCAGGCTGCGTTAGAGTGATGCGCAGAGGCCTCCTGCTGTTGGGGTC
>NW_017729011.1:8623762-8631192 GCF_001723915.1 Gavialis gangeticus | reverse complement strand
CTTGCTGGGTCCGTCCCAGCGGTCTCTCTGAAGCCCTGGTGCGGGTCTCCCTTAAGCACCGGCTTCCCCTTGATGGCAGCGACAGCTCTGTGTAGACCAGGATTATGGCTCTGAGCAGAATTAGTGCCCAGGAGACTTGTCAGGCTGCGTTAGAGTGATGCACAGAGGCCTCCTGCTGTTGGGGTCTTGGCTTTACCCTGAAGATGGGTGCAGGGTACCGCAAGTGCTCATCCCCCTGCTACTTGTCCTTGCACTGGTGCGCCAGGGCTGCCAGCCGGGGCTAGGCATCATTTTGGTTCGGCAAACAACCCCAGGGTCAGTTGGGCTGTGGCCATGAAGGGGGCCTGCTACAGAGCTGCATTGCGATCTGCAGGATTCTCTTAGGTGCATAACTTAGTGCTGCTGAGATGGGCTGATTTATGGACAAAGAGCTGGGAGATGCGGATCAAGGGCTGAGAATCCAGATGGGTCTCTGGCCTTTGCTCATGTTTTCCTGTGCTTGATCTTTCAGCTGCAGGAACTTTCACTCATAAGTTTGGCTTGCTAGATGATGGCCATTGCAGGCTGCTCAGTTAAGGCTCACTGAAGTCAGTAGAAGCCTTTTGCTGGGCTCTTGCTAAGGCCCCAAATATGGGACCCACATTTACCTAAGTGAGTAGACTTCCTGAAATCCATGGTACCACTCACACAAGCAAGTAGGATAAGGTCCTTGAAGAATTAATGCCACATGAGCCCTCTGCGCATTCCCGATGACAAGGATAGCAGAGTCCAGAACACTTGGTCATTATGGATCCATGGATCCTTTTGCAGAAGATGAAGTTAAAGGCTTTGTAACCTGGATAAAATCCAATCTTGGGAACAAATTACACCCTAGCTCTACTTCTTGTAGTTTCATGTTGGAAACAACTTCTCTCCTCTGGTGTTTAAAAGAGTAAGAGCACCTGTGCACCTAGTTCCTTGCTCATCTAATCTACTTTCCAACTGAGGCGTCTGCATTCTAGCAGTGATTAAAATAATTGCGTGGTCTTTAATGAACTCGGGAGCTGTCCAAGTGGAAGGCACGTCCAGGCTTGGCTATGTGCCAGCATGACCAGTAGACACAATAGAGTAAGAAGTTGAGCACTGATGGTTAGAGCCTGGGTTTGCTGGCATTAGAGCATGTGCTGCTTATCAAAACCTGTAGGAGATGAAAGAGAGAGCCTTCTGGAGTGTCCAGGTGGGATACTGAGAGCATTTACAGTGAACATGAAAGTTTCAGGGGATGTAAGAGGCTTTCCTTCACTTTCTCATTCCGTGCATTGAATGCTTAAGGTGGGCAGGGATGTGCTGAATAAATCATAAATCAAGCACTGAGCTTTTTTATGTGTATTAACGGCTATATGATTTGTCATCCATCCCGCTATAAGATAATTTGTCTATTGATTGAAAGTACTGTAAAAGACTTATGAATTAAGTATTTGCAGTTAAGATTTGCTTTACATTTATTTACTCTCTTATGTTTGTTGAATCTGTGTTGGTTGGGTTTCTTTTCCTTTTAAAGAAGTTTTATACACCAGAAATAATTCCCTTCTGAACTAGGAATTTCCCTTGCCAACTATCAGCCTGAAGTACATTCTTTTGGTCTACTTAAAATCCCCCCAGAAGAGAGGGTTTGACTGGAAATGCTGACGTGCTGTTAATGCTAGTGGCATAGACAAAAACACAAACTGAATCAGAAATGGGGAATGTGGTGAGACTGCTTGTCGGCTGGGCACATGAGAATGCCCTGATGCAAGGGTCTATCCTGCTAATGCTGGTCTGGATCCCATTAAAGGGACCCTGACAGTTTTAAAGACCACATACAACACACCCTCCTCTGTTCTGCAGAATGAGAGATTTGGTCATCAAACCTTAAAGATTTTTTTTTAAAACAATCCACTTTTCACAGCTTGTTCTGCTTGTTTCCTTTTTGCTTTTCACTTAGCTTCGTTGGACATGCAGCTCCAGACTCGATATTTCATGTTAGGCTTGTGTCTTCCCTAAAGGAAGATGATTGGTTTGTTTTTTTTTTTGGTTTTTTTTAAAGGACACTGACCACCTCTGCATCTCATTGAAATCAGTGGGAGAAGCTCAGCATCTTTGGAAAACCTTGCCATATTTTCGGGTCTGCCAACCACAAATACACAAAAATCATGAGCCAGGCCTCAAAACTCATGAGACTGGCTTAGGAATGCTGCTGGAAGTTTTGGTGGTCTTTCTCTTTATCTCCTGGTAACTAGGCCTGTTGGCTGCACTCAGGTCATGATTTTAAGTTTTTTCTCTGCAGCCAGACAAGGTTCTTTGGGTAAATGTGATATCTTTTATTAGACCAATTAAATGGTTGGAAAAATTGTTCTTTACAAGCTTTTGGGCACAAATACCCTCTGCAGCCAGAAACTTAGACACTTACTTTGCTTTAAGATGTTGAAAGCAGAGCGACTTGTTCACTATTCAGCTGATTCCAGGAGAAGGGACTGTGACGTACACCAAATATTGTGCTTATTGCAAGAGTTGTCAACACTACCTTTATTTCAGTGACCTGTATGGAGCTATGTCCTTAACTTGAGGGATCTCGAGTTGAAGATTTTCAGCGGCGGGTTAGTCAGTTTCATCGGTGGCGGGTTAGTCAGTTTCATCGTCCTTGCGGGGCCTTTTCCAGTCAATTTCACAGTCCGGTTGTCAGATTGTTGCAGGTCGCTGTGGTATTTGGCAGAGAGGTGCTGCTAGGGTGGAGGGATGGTGTTTCAATGGAAATGTCTCTCACTGCTGGAGTGTAAAAGTAAATTGTGGAACAATTTCTGTTGGTCTAAGGGGCTGTAAAGACTTGTTCACAAAACCTAAAATTAAACCATGAATGCTGCTGAGCGACAGGAGAGAGCACGCTGCAAAAGGGGTGAGCCAGATTCTGATCTACGTAACCCCAGAATTAATTTGGAAGAACTCCCATTGAATTTAAAGGAGTCGTTCCAGATTTACTCTGGAGTTGCTGACATCAGAATTATGTGCCGTACCGCTGCAGGGAATCCTTTGTTGTGACACAGCGGGGTTGAGGAGAGAAGGGTCTTAATTTGAGATGATCGTGTTTCGTTTTGACCTGGATAGATCAGATCCAAGAGTGTGATTGCTGTTTGCTTCAACCGCAGGGTGTGCTGCTTTGCTTATTCTCCTATCATTGCCTGATTCCAAACAGGGGAAGTTCTTCTAGGGTGGAGAATTGTAGTCAGGAGGCACAGGGGTCAAATGTGAAGGTGCAGCGGACCATCCACCTGGGAGGACTGGAGGAAACCTGGCAAACTTTTTCAGTCCACAGTCACGCAGTCCTCTTACAGGACCGCAGTAAGTGAAAGTGCATTAGGATGTGTGGGGGTGAGGGGGTGTGGCTGACTCTTCTGGATAGAGTTGCAACTGCTGAACGGTATGTCATACCTGCTACTTCACTTCAGCAGAAGCGGTGAATGTTTGCGGGGTTAGGAAGATCAAAACCCTATCCTCGCTTTGCCTGTGGAGTTTTAGCAGCATGGTATGCAACTTAGTAAAATCCTGGGGCCAAAGTACTTATTTTGTGGTATTTCCAGGCTTCTTCCCTTGGCCAGAGTGATGTGTATTTTTTGAGAGGCGATGATCTCTGCCGTGGTCATATCAGTAACAGAAAGAGTCTCTGTTTTTCATAGATTCTGGAAGGGATCTCAGAAGATCATTGGGTCCAGCCCCCTGCACCAAGCAGGAAGGACAACTGGGGTTAAGTGACCCCAGCAAGGTGACCGTCCAGTCTCCTCTTGAAGATTTCCAGAGCAGGTGATTGCACCACCTCTGGAGGGAGCTTATTCCACAGTCTGGACACTCTCACTGTGAAGAACTTTTTCCTAATTTTGAGCCTGAAATGGTCTTCCAGGAGTTTATGGCCATTACTCCTGGTTATCCCCAAGGGTGCCCTGGTGAACAGTTGTTTACCAAGCCTTTAATGCACTCCCCTGACGTAGCAGTAAGCTGCTACCAACCCCCACCCCCACCTTCTCTTTTTCAAGCTGAAGAGCCCCAAATCCCTCAGAGTTGCCTCGTATGCCTTGCCAAGCAATTCTCTGATCATACGGGTGGCTCTTCTCTGGACTCTGTCAAGCGTGTCCACATCCTTGTTAAAGTGTGGCACCCAGAACTGGACACAGTACTCCAGCTGCGGTCTCACCAGTGCTGAGTGAGAAAGGGCTGGGGGAAATCAAGTGGCTGAGTGTCCTCAGGATCGCATGGGGAGAAGGGGAGGGACTTCTGGCATAAATGGGGCCACTGCAATATGAACAGTTAATGTGCAGAGGCAAATCTGTGCCTACTACCTGCTCTCCTAGGTCCTGTCAATTCTGAGAGAGAGCTTGGCTCCCAGGGGGATGGGGTGGGGGAAGGCTTGTTTAATTTGTCCCTTGAGATGCAATTCATTTTTTCGTGTGTTACCGCTGAAGTCTGGGCAGCAGAGATAGTGCCCAGTCTACTGGATGCAGCTGGCAGTGGGGGAAGTGCAGGTGGCAGGGAAGAAGAGGGCTGTATGATGGCTTGAGACTTGTGAGGCAGCCTGTGACCGAGGGAGCTAGGAACACGGGGAAAGGAGGTGCCAGGCTGAGCCTAGCTGGGAAGGGGTAGCGTGGAGCCATAGTCCCTGCTGAGGAAGGGGGGCTTGCATGGGGAAGGCACAGCCGGTGCCTGCACAGGGAGGCGGGCAGCGTGGGGCCATGTCACTGTTCTAGCTCTGTCCCCTTCCTCCCTGCCCTATGGGCAGTTCTCCTTCTGCCTGCCTGCATGTTCCTGCAGCTTGTGTGGAAATACAGCTGTCTGTTCATTGCTCTTTTCTGCTTGCTGCCGGGCTGCCAGCTGGTGCCCCCTGGGGCAGGTGCTGCATGGCTCAGCCCAGCTCCCTCAGGTCCCTGCTGCACCAGTGCCCTGCTCAGTAGAAAGCCCAGGGCAGCTTTCTTGGGTGAGGTGGACATCAGCTATCTGCCCTTGAGTGGGTCCCTCTGGCTGGGGTGCAGCACACCGTGGGTTGCCTGCTTACTCCCTGGGACCTGCTGATGTCACTCGCTCTCTCTAACTTGGAGTCTGGTCCTGCCCCATATAACTAGAGGAGCACCCCTGCTGACTCCAAGGCTTCCAGGCTCCAGCCCTTAAGTCTCTCATTTGTTTCTCTTGGGAACCCCAGTGCTGCTGTCACACCTGGCTGTACCTGCCCTGGGGTGTACTCCCTCTTGCTCCAGCATGGATCTTCCTGACAGCAGGTGGGTACATGTGTGCCCTGAGGCTTGAACTGGGCTGCTCCAGCACTGACTCACCTGCAGATTCATCCACTGCTCAGGGACAGACTGTCTCCCCTCCGGGCAGGTGTGGGAGATGAGCAGCAGAGGGGCACATTGGAGCCGGGGCAGGGCTTCTCCTCCAAGCCCTCCTGCTCTGTGCTCCTACCTGCCCCAAGATGTATTCCTGCGAAGTGTTGGCACAGGAAGCCAATGCAGAGCAGACCCAGAGCCAGCTCATCTGAGCCTCGATGCATACCAGGGTTTCAGTACAGCTCATCGTGTCAGTCAGACAGAGAGGCTTGGGGGAGCCCCCGCCCACCTCCAGATTTCCATAGCCCTGTGTCACTGGGTGCTGGTCTCTCTCTGGGGGCTGATAAATGGAAGACTAGTCAAAAATAGGCCTTGTGATCTGCTCTGAGTGCCGCCTTCAAGACACAGTTCCATTAAGCCAGCCAGTCATCAGAGGCACCTTTATGTATGTGCCTAGTGGTTTGCTCTTTTCTGCCAGAGACCTGGGCTCAAATCCTGATTGGGGTCACAAATACCATCTTAGCTTTGGTCCAGGACAGGTGCTTTGGAGTAACTAGGTTTTAATCTCCAAGGTGCTGTTTCTGGGGCTGTCTGGGCTCATGCCAAAATGTGACACTGCAGAAATCTTCAGGGTAGGAGGACTGACGTAGTGGAAGTTAGGCCAGTTGTTGGAGGGCTGGTAGTTGAAAGGTGTTATGTGCCGTCCCTGCTGGACTCCTGATGCCCTCACTCTCTTCCCAAACTGGCTAGGACAGACAAAGATGAGACATGCCTGGGACTAGAAGGTCCTTTAGGACTGCGATAAGACCCTGAGTTTCTGTAGCCAGTGGCACACAAAGGCATGACATGCCCAGCATCGTGTCTCTAGTTCTTCAGTCTGAGTGATCCAGGTACAGTTGAATGAACTGGAGTTGGCTGTGAGCATGAGTCCAGGGCACGGTTCGGACTTGCAGCTCTGGCTCCTCGATGAGATGCCCTTAACTGCTTTGCCAACAAAGTACTGGCCTCTTAGCCTTAATGTTTGAATGGGGCTTAGCAGCTGACTTCTCACTGCACTTTGTTGTCTGAACCCCTTCGTAGGGAGAGGGCCGACTCTGGGAGGTGAATGGGGTTACCCAGCCTTCCCAGGCCCTTAGGGAGAGCTGCTGACACTGGCCCAGTCTGTCGTGCTCAGCAGTCCTTCCCTGCAGCTGGATAATTTCAGTGGGTGCAGGTAGTGGCTGAGGCTCCTCGGCAGAGCAACATGGTGGGAGAGCAGACAGGATGGCAGGTCCAGGTCCTGTGTACTGGCTAAGCTGTGTTGGGACAGGGGGAGCATTGGCCTGGGTCAGCAGGGAACAAGCAGAGCAGTGCATGGGCCAGGCGGCTAGCAGTGGCCTAGACTGAGGGATGACCCCAGGAGTGTGCCTGGGTAGTGTTTCCAAGGCCTGCATATGCCATGCTGGGGACTGGCCTGAGCGATAGTGATTGTTTCACTAGTTTGGGGAATACGTACACAGGTTTACCAGTGGCTGAGCCCAGCAGAGTTTGCTGGATCGAGCTCCTGAAGCTGTTCTTTGCCAAAGGGAAAGCCCGTTTGTTGCATGGAGGTTGTGTCTGCATGTGTGGGGGGAGCAGAGTACAGCCAGCCAGGAAGGACCATCACATTAGCAGAACAGGGCTCTCCCCTCAGCATGGGGGCAGGGTGCTTTCCTATCTTTTCACTTCCCCTTACAATCAGATGTGGGTGTGATGCCAGGGCCAGGTCACTGAGTAAAGTCCTGTTTAAGCCTCTGGGGTGCATAAGCCCGAGTTGCCAACTCTGGTTCAGTCTATTCCGGGAGATTTCATCATCACATGACGTCAGGACATTAATCACGATGCGCGGGCTTTATGTCAGGAAGGCAAATGCAGATTACTATTACATTTTAAAACCTCATGGGAGTACTGTATAAATCGGATTCAACGTTTAATATTTATTTTAATGAATGCCGTATCTCCTGGGTGACTTGCAGCAGTCTCCTGGAGATTTATATCTAATTCCTGAAGACTCCAGGGCAAACCTGGTGGGTTGGCAACCCTAGCATAGTCATCCTCAGATTCGTTGGGGCTGGAAGGAAACAGGAC
>NW_017729011.1:8616966-8618762 GCF_001723915.1 Gavialis gangeticus | reverse complement strand
TGCCGTATCTCCTGGGTGACTCGCAGCAGTCTCCTGGAGATTTATATCTAATTCCTGAAGACTCCAGGGCAAACCTGGTGGGTTGGCAACCCTAGCATAGTCATCCTCAGATTCGTTGGGGCTGGAAGGAAACAGGACTGGATTATTCTTCCACTGTTCTTCATGCACCGTCTCAAATGCTCATCGTTCTCCTCCCGATAGCACAGTCCACTGCAGAAATGAGCAGCAGTCTCAGAGAAGGTCAGGACTTTTGGTCTGATCATTTTGCTGGTTGTTTTCTAGCCGCGACTGCTGCTTTCATTTTCACTCTGTACCAGACCCGAGAGTCCCCTACCCTGCCTTCAGAGCAATTTGGAGTGGGAATAAGAAGCCATTCTAGAGTTTCTGCTCAAAGTATTTATAGTTACAGTGATCACACATGTTATCTGCTAATAGATTAAAGGAAAAGAGCAATTTTAACAGTAGTAGTAGTACTGTGAAAGCTTGTCCTTCACAGAAATGATGTCACTAGAAAAGTTTGCAAAAAAAGAATAATGGAAAGAGGCTTTTTAAAAGTCTTCCTCTATGGTTGCATACTGCCAAACCTAAGTATTCAGAACTTGATAGTCCCTTAAAATTCATGGGGGGGGGGTTAATAACAAATTTTCATTCTTTTTTTTGCCTGGTTGATGTTGAGCCTTCAGCAGTTCCATTTTTCAAACTTTTCTCCGCAATCGTGAGGGCTACAACCTCGCTTGGAAAACTAGAGCCGAGTTGCTCTCACAAAGGTGCTAATTCTGGGAGCCGAGGCTTTCCAAACACCAAATATTATCAGCCTTAAATCGCATCATGAAAGCAGGCAACTCCTTTTGGCACTTCGCCATTGCAGCATTGTGCTAGCAAATGAGAGCTGACAAGCGAGCCTGACGAGAAACCAGCCTAGCTGTGAGTGATGTGCAAAACCTAACGGGGATGTTGAAAAGCAAATGAAGGGCTGGATCTTAAGCTCTCCCAAGTCAGTCTGGTTCTTTGGAAGGTACACCAGCTTACGTCTAGTAAGAATGAGACTGTAGACCTTCTCCTCTTTGACTTAGCAGCACGTAGAAGCCTCAGCTGCCGTACACTAGACTAAACCAGGGCATCCTTTTAAGAGTGCTGGAGAGTGCTGTGCAATTTTAGCAGTGTTACGAGATAAATCCAGAGATTTCAAATAGGAATTCAGAGTGTCAAAACCATTCTGACCTGTCGGGGTCTTTCTCAGTTCTTTGTGACAGAAAAATTGCTCTGTTATTTTTCTGTAGTCAGAAAAACTAGTGAAAGCCGAGAGCTGGCATTTTCCAAGGGGCACCTTGAGCCTGATGAGGTTGAGCGCCAGCAAACAGCAATGATGACGCCTGCCGCAAAAGAGTTCTCGCATGCTCTCTCTCAGGTGTTAGTCCCAATACCAGCAGGATTTTTTTTTTAAAAGACCTCTTAACTTTTGTACAATCAGACACATAAACAAATCCAGGATTTATATCCTGCCTAATGCCCTGTTATTTCCTTTCATTTCTTCATTGAAATCCTGCTTCTGTCCAGAAATGGTTTCATAGTCTTGCATCCTGAATGCTGTGCAACGGTTACTTCTAAGAGTTCTGTATTTAATGCTCTTGTTTCCTTTCATTGTTTAGATTTTAGTTCAGGTGGCTTTCTTTGGCTTCTCTTGTGCTGTGGGACTTGATTATGATGATGCCAGATTTGTACCAGATTTGTGCTGGCTCCACTTACTGTAGAGAAAGGTGGAATTTGTGTACATTGTGGTACAGTGCAGTATACAG
>NW_017729011.1:8598898-8611966 GCF_001723915.1 Gavialis gangeticus | reverse complement strand
TGCTGTGCAATGGTTACTTCTAAGAGTTCTGTATTTAATGCTCTTGTTTCCTTTCATTGTTTAGATTTTAGTTCAGGTGGCTTTCTTTGGCTTCTCTTGTGCTGTGGGACTTGATTATGATGATGCCAGATTTGTACCAGATTTGTGCTGGCTCCACTTACTGTAGAGGAAGGTGGAATTTGTGTATATTGTGGTACAGTGCAGTATACAGGGGATGCTTTTAGGTCAAGAGAAAGTCAGAATTTAGGTCAGGTTTATCTCGCGTGATCATAAAGAACTTGCATCTGTTTTGTTCTGCAGTTTGTACAGCGCCTAGCACTGCAGTCCTAATGCATGTCTGGGACCCCAGGTCAGTGGTTCTCAACCTTTTTACACTCAAGACCCCCCCCCCAGAAAATGCCAGCTCTAAATTTTCACTCAATTTTTTGACCATGGAAAAATAAGAGCAGATTTCTATTGCAGAGAACTCAGAAATAATACGATGGGTCAGAACAGATATAATGCTGTGGATTCCTACTTGAAATCTTTGGTTTATCTTGTGAATTTTGTCCACACACCTAATAGTGCTAATATTGTGTAGCTCCCTGGGGCACCCTTGAAAGGATCTTAAGGCACCCCAGGGCACCCCAGTTGAGAATCACTGCCCTAAGTGCTGTGACAACACAAATTATTATTATTGGGAGCTCAGAACAATGCTCTCTTGTGCTCTGTAGAGCAAATGCTCGGGGAATTTTTCAGCTGCAATGTTGGATGAGGCACGCTGTGCTCACGACTGTAGGAAATGGATATAACTTGCATGTGGTGGCATTTGCATTTGCTAAAACCGCTCTTTAAAATATAAAGACCCATAATGAGTCCCAATGCCAGATTCACACACAAACACCACTGTTAGGTTGCCAAAGTGTCTCATCATGTATTCCTTGCATTTCTAAGCATTATCCAGTAGTTCCTTCTGCAGAGATTAGGTCCTCCAGCTATGCATTATCTGACCCCTTTCAAAAGCTCTTTCCTCTGACATTTAACTAAGTAGTTCCCTTCAACCTGTTTCTAGGCTCCCAGTGTTATGGACCTGATCCAAAGATACCTGGAGTGGGCGAGAGGCATTTCATTGACTTCAAAGGACTGTGGATCAGGCTTTTTCCTCCAGTTTTGGCTGTGGCTCTCTGCTTACCTGAATTGGGAATGTTCCCAAGGCCTGTCCCAGGTCCCATGATGTAAAAGGATATTGTCCATATGCTGCAAAGAGTGAAGGCTAGAATTGAGCAAGTTGCATCCTGCAGGCATGTCTGGCTCACAGGGATCGTTCGACTAGGTATAAAAGATGTACACGAAGAACTGGGATGAAGATGGGTTATAAGACCACTTTCCCTTGGGAGTACTGTCTATCTAGGCCAGTGATTCTCAGCCAGGGTGCCGCAGCTGTTAGGCGTGTAAACATGATCCACAAGATAAACTCGGAGATTTCAAATAGGAATCCATAGTATTAAACGCATTTGGTCCTGTCATGGCCTTTCTAAGTTCTTTGCAACAAAAAAAGCTGCTCTGTTATTTCTCTGTAGTCAAAAAATAAGAGAAAACTAAGAGCTGGCATTTACCAAGGGGAGCCTTGAGTCTCAGAAGGTGTGCCTCGAATCTGATGAGGAGTGCCTTGCGAGAAGGAATCCTGCCTGATATGCACAGCAAAGAGCAACTCACAAAGGCTCTCATGGACCCAGAGTGACAGACTTCCATCTTCAGCTTCCTCTGTGCAAAAATGAAGTTTATTTCCTACCTATGAGGACTTCTTTACCATTTTTAATTTGCCCGGAGCCTGATGGAGGGCATGTGAGCCTGAAAGCTTGCAGAAAAAGATGACTTTTATTAGACCAACTAAGAAATCACAAAAACAATTATCATCTCTGAACCAACAGTTCTAGAGTTTTGCATTTCTTTAAATCTAAAAAGGTTCAGAGACAGGGTCTCAGCGATTATCCTACACTGCCCCTGATACAGCAGCATCCAAGCTCCTTTCAGTCTCCCTTAACACCCCAAGAGGTAGAGCAGGGCTTTTATATCCCCATTTTGCAATTGAAAACTGAGGCCAGACCATTTGCCATTGAATCTATGGTTGAGCAGGGAATCAAACCAAGGTCACTGGCTAGTACTTTAGCCATTGGGCCAGCCTTCCCTATTCATGCAGCTACATGGCTTATATTTGGGGGAGGGCATGTGCTGAGGCTGCACAGAGCCATGCATAAAAGGTCGGGAGCCTTGGTTCCCTTCCTTAGTATTGTAGGATGGAGTCCAGCAGCTCTCGCCCAGTCCTGGCTGCAGCTAATCCAAGCACGTTCCAGTCCATGCCAAGGTTTCAATAACAGCACAGGGCTGGCAAGCATTGTGCTCATGTCACTAATTACACAGGACCAGGCTGGGTTAATAACCCTTTCCTGAATCTGCCAGGACATGACGCTCTGTTGGCGTGGTAATCACAGTGCCACTGTTCATGGTAGTGATCATAAATCCTCTCTTCTCCTGGCTTCCCCTTGTGTATAATCACTGAGTGCTTTCTACCTGTGTGGCTTGGGCCACATGGTGTCCTGCCTCTATCTGCCAGGGGCTCCACATTGCTCTTGAATGCAAATATGCTTTCCAGGAGCAGGGAGCGTCACAGGTCCAGCTTGGATCATTGCCAAAGAGCCTGGCTGCTTCTCTGAACCCTGTGAGAGCTCTTCAAATCTCTAGGGACCACAGAGAAGGACTTCAGGGGACCAGGGTCTTTTGGATGAGGTTTTGGATGCTCCCTGATCGAAATACAGTGAATCAGCCTCTCCCTATCTCATGGCAGTTTGCAGTTCAGTTGTTCTGAACGAAGGTCTGGATTGGCTTTTATTTTACCCAAGCAAGTCTGCCTGTAACTAATTCTTTCCTTTATTCCCCTTCTCCCCCAGCTCCTGGACTACACTCGCACTTTCTCCCCCATTTCCTCTTCCTGCAAAGTCATTATAAAGATAGAGGGGCATATAGTACAGTATGCTGATGCTGTGTCCGTTGGCAGTCAGTGCTTATTTTAAAGAAAACAGCTTGTCTCGTTCCCATCTTTGTTCTGCTCTTGAGCACCCTCTAACAGCTCTTGCCCCATCACATCTTGCTGGCAAAGACTGGTAGGGCTGAAATGGTGCTGCAGTGCCTGCTGCATGAGCCGGATCAGAAATAATCCATGTCTTACCTACGGTAGGGGCCAATGGGGAAATGTGCCGTGTCCCACTGCCAGGCTCAGCTTAGAAGCCTACATATTTGTTTTAGAGTAGCATCTTGAGGCCTCAACCCAGGTCAGGGCCCTCCAGCACTAGGCACTGTATAAATGAATACTGAGAGGAAGATCTGCTGTCAGGAGCTTACAGTGCAAACAGAAAATAGGCAGAGGGATAAAAAGCACAGAAAAGCAAAGGGGAACGCCCAAAGTGTCAGAGCAGGTTATTGGGAGAGCCAGGAATGGATGCCAGATCCCCTGAGGACCACTCCAGTGCTCTATCCACTAGGCAACATGTTCCCCCTAAACAGGGCTTTTATCTCCTAAAAATAGCCCATTTAGGATGATACCATGTACAGCAGCAGTCTGCCAAGAGGCTGCCTGTGCATTGTCCCACCTGATGGAAAGCATCCCGTTGCCAAGTCCAGGAGATGCTGCAAATAAATTTAAACGTCCTGGAAACCCTATATGTGTTACTGGAATTTCTTTTCTTCTGAGGCTGAATCCAGGTTGGAAGCTTTTTAGTAAGAAGCTCTAGCCCCTCCCTTGTTTGGGGTTTGCTGTTTCTTATCGTGTCTTGCACACAGAACTGGCTGATGGAGTGCGATTCTTGTAAACACAGATCATCTGCCTGTCACACCACATGATGTACAATACCACATAGAACAGCTTAGGGACATGACTTTGTGGTTAATCCACTGGACTAGGAGTCAGGAGACTTGGCACCGATTCCTGCCTCTGCCCAGACTAGCTGTGAACTTGGACTTCATATTTCTGTTCCTCAGTTCCCCATCAGTGAAATGGGATCAATGATGCTTCCCTGCTTGAGGGTGCTGGGAGGCCAGATCCACGCATGCTTGTGATACAGCAGGACTGTGGGTTGTAGAGATGAACTCTTGAAAAAAAAAATGCAGGCCCATAGCCAAGGCATCAATAAAGGGAATTGCACAAGAGCCCTTATGAAAAGGATGTCCCAACAATGAGGAAAATCTAGAAGTTTAGCTCATCACCGCTATTTTGTAAAGGGCAGATTATTCCCAAGGCAGGTTGCTGGTGACCAGATCTTGTTGCCAACTGACAACTGTTCAATGAGCAGCCAGGTGACAAAAGTTGCTGGCTCTCCAGCTAGTTCTTATTAGATGGCAATCTCCCGCAGGCCAGCGGGTTAGGTAGGGCGGCCTGTGATTTCTTAGCATCGATCTCTTCCCCCCAAGGTGTCCCCTAGCCCTCTCCTAGTTCGTTTTCTCACCAGATGCCCCTCCTCAGAGGTAGGCAGGTGGGTATATTTGTATAGCGTCCACAGAGATGCCAGGACCTGAACAGACCGTGGGATATTGCCTCTGGGGAGGACACAGGGCCTGAGCAATTTAAGGAAGTTTATTGTGCTTCTGCCTGTGCGGTCTCGCCTCTGTAGTCAGTGGCTTCCGGGGGTGAGGATCAGTATTAACTATCTAGAGAGTGTAGATGTGTTGAAAAGCTGCTTCTAAAAGAGACCCTGATGGGGATTATGAATAAAGGAGGTGGTGATGCTTGCGGGCTGTGCTACTCCGGGCTTGCCCCAGTCCTCAGGGCTGTACAGGGTTAAAAAGTTAGGCCTGCATGTGCGCACAATGAAAACTTGTAGGAAATCTGCCTAAGCACTTCCTGCTTGTATCTGAGAAAGCGAGCCGGGGGCGGAGATGGGGTGGGGGGGAAGAGATGTAGTCATCAGCCAGGCTCCTTCGCCCGTGACAGCACAGGCTGGAGGCCGGCCAGGCAGCCGAGAGATGGAGAGTGAGGCAGAAAGAGTTTCAGAAAGAAGTGATCTGAGCTCCTCCTGGGCTGGGCAAAGCCAAGGAGCCAAGCTGTGCTCATGGTGGTAGAGAGGAGCCGCTGCAACGGCAGAGGAAGGCGGAAAACGGCATGAGGAAGTAAGCCAACAAGTAAGTGGGTCCGGCTGTCGCTCCGCGGGACCGGGGATGTCTGGGCTTGTGGGGAGGGGGGAACATCTGTGCTGTCTGGATATGGGCTGCCTGGAGAGGTTGAATATCCAGGGTCTTTGCTCGGTTTCCAGCCTCCCGGCGGTGGAACAGCAAGCCAGCAGAGCCTAGAGATCGGGGAGGATGTGGGGTGTATCCCAGTGAGTCCTTCCCTGAGCGGGGAGCAAGGGAAACCCATGCATCAAGGCGTCTCTAGGCATTTGTAGTGCTCCTGTGACTAGTATCCCCTCGCTTAAGGAAGCATCTCATTCCACTGCCCGTCACACGCGGTGACTTGCTCCCCTGGGAATTAAGCGTGTCTGAGGTCACCTGGTATCTCCGGCGCAAGACGGTCAGTGGCCGTGCCTGCCCCAGAGTGGCTGGTGCTTGTCGGCCTGGTACTGCTTCCTTGGACATTTGCTAGAGGGGACTTTTGTGAAGCGAGAGGCTATGGGTTGCAGTGCTGGGGTGGCAACAGCTTTGTTTACAGCCGTTACCTAGCTGAGGGAGCAATGAGTCATGGGGACCTGAGCATCAGAGCTCTGGATCGTGGTTCAGACTCTCCCCAAGCTTTTGCTGAGGCCGGCGTTTGACCCAGGAGGGGGTCAGCTGTGATGTGTGGGGAGTATTTTGACCCTGAGGATTGGTTTCAGCCTCTCTCTGCCAACGAGAAGGATTACCAATGTGGATGTCTTTGCCAAAGTGCTGCACAGCCTCCAAAAATGGAAATCAGGGGACCTGTTGTTGCTCAGCACCCTTGAAAATCCAGTCATTAACACTCCCATTACCTGAGCAGTGCCTCTGCCAACAGCCACTAGGACAGAGGAAATTAATTCTTGGGCCTTTTTGCCTAGGATCAATTCAGAAACAAGCAGTAGTCCTGGTCATGGGAATTGCCACTCCCATAGTGCTGAATATTTCTGCTGTTAGCATCTGTCTTCAGGGATTTGGAGAGGAAGGCAGAGTCCTCCTGCGAGGCTGCCTGCCCCTGGCAGGTGTAGGGAACTGGGGTTGGGCTAGGTTTGCACCATGTAGAAATATTTAGCATCCCAGAGTGAGATTTGTGCTGTGTGCTTTTCTTGGTTTGGGGAAGGAAAATGTTCCTCTTTCTTATTTTGGGCTATCGTGCCCCAAGGTGGAGCGTTGCTCAGTGCTGAGAGCTCCTTGCTCTTGCACTGACTGCTCTCCTTTCCCGCACTAGAGCATGGAGACGAGCATAGTTTCAAACTGCTCGGGGAGCTGAACACGTTGTGGGGAAGCAACGTCCAAAAGGACACGTAGAGCCCCTTGCTTGGGGTGTACAGTTGTTGCCTGAGAAAACCCAACCAGCCCACTTATGCTTTTAGGCCTTTTCTCTGATTGTCTTGAATCATGTTATAACCCTAAACTCAGCAGGGGTTGTCATGGGTCATCAGGATGCTGCTCAGTGTAATCACACTGGGAGAAGTGGGCTCCCAGCAATCACCTGATCTGAACTGAAAGGCCTCTGAGTCTCTTCATAGTGATCATAGTGGTAGAGACACATCCCCTTGTCCAATATAGGCAGAGCACTCCATATTTGCTCCCTGTAAGTTTTCCTTCACCCATCTTTGAACATCGAGTATTGGCACCTGCCAAACAGAAAACTAGCCTGGCAGGCAGTTGTTCTCATGGGCATGGGATGTCATGCTCCCAGGATCCTTTGAAGCGGGCACTTCTTTTAAGGAAACACTCCTTCCCCAGCAGCACCCATGCAGCCAGATGTCTCCTAGAAGACGTCCTGTCTCCTCTAATCTGGTCTTGCAGTGAAGAGAACTGAGTTGTGCTGCTTCCATTGCCCACCAGCTAAACCAGAGTTTATACACAGCCTAGTCATGGGGTGCCTCAGGGGCACTCAGTACTAGCGTCATCTGAATACCAAATAAGCTGAATGCAAGCAACCTAGGGCTTGTGAGAAGCCTAGCTTTGTACCCTGGAGATCACGAGCAGTCTGGCAATAGCCTTGCACGCGGTACATTGTAGGACCCTAACATAGCAAACCTCGTGAGAGTGCCTCTGTGATAAAGGGAAATGTTTGGGTTAAAATACACAGTTTAAGTGGGAAGCCTGGCCAGGGGGAGGGATGTTCTAATTATAAGCACCAGGGAGAGAACAAGCTGCTTTATTTAGTTATGAATAAATCTAAATGAATGAAGCTTGGCCATGTCCTTGTAAGCCTGGATTTCCACTCTCTCAGGCCACAGAGCGCTGAGGAGTTGGACTCTGCTTTTGAGAGTGGTAAAAAAGTGTGTATTGATGCCCAGGAGTGTACAGAGTAGGTTGTTATCTCCCGAGTGATAAAGTTCTGCCTGACTGCAGCAGGAATTGTATTCCTGAGTATTACCCAGGTTGCAGGGATACAGTGGATAGTCGACAGCAGGTTGTTTGGCGGTAGCAGACAGCTGGATTTGAATGGACTGTGGGTGGAGAAGCTGTGTGTGAGGGGAAGGTGAGTGCTAAGGGAGGCAAAGATGGGCAACTTAGATGTGATCTGTGCATCTCTTCCTCCTCTTGTTCCCCATCTGTAGACATGTGCGTGGCTTTGACCCGCATGATGCCAGCCAAGGCACAAGCCTTCAAAAGTGACCACTGACTTGGGTTCCCAAAGCCTTGGGCTTGATGCTGGGAGGAACTGAGCACCTGCTGCTCCACCAGGCATCAAAGGGACCTATGGGTGCTTAGTGCTTCTGAGGGTCAGGTCCTGGCCTCAGGTTGGCAAGCGAGATGGGGAATCACATTTGAAAATTTGGGCCTACGTTCCACGTGAGAAAGAAGTCACCCAGAACACGGGTGCTGCTTCTGCCTGCCCGCTGTAGGCACTGCCCTCTGTCATTATCCGACGAGCTATTTCCTCTCCCAGCAGAGATCATAACCCATCCCTTTGGAAGCATCAGGGACTGCTTATATGGAAGATGAATGTCGGGCAAGTATTAAATACATTTTAGTGGCATTCTCATATGCCACTGAAGGTTGAAATAAAGAGGGGAATTAGTCCCATGTGGCCTATCAGCTGTGCATGATGGCAGTCTGAAAATATCTGTAAAGTTAAGTGGGGAGGGTGGTTGAGGAAAGTCCTAGGAAGAAGCTGTCCAGTGACACAGACAGGGGGGCTTGCCTTAGAGATGGTGCTGTTTCCCATACTCCAGCAAAGCTCCTTGTTCAGTGTTAGAAGAAAGTGACTTTCCCCGCGATTCTTTACTCAGCCCACACTGCAGTGCATGGAGCAGTGTGGGTAACTCTGTACCCAATGACACCCCTGCCTCTCCGGTCACCAGGTGGTGGTGAGTCTCACAACCATGGCACACTGAAAGCCCCCCCCCATGACTTTCACCAGCTTGCTTGGTAGCAGTCCCAGCCATGAGGCCAGTCTAAGAATTTATACCGCAGACCTCAGCACTAGCATCCAGGTGTCCAGCAGGTTTGCGGAGTCTCTTGACAGGGCAGTGTCTAGGAGAAGCTGGCACCGTTTCCTCCCCATCTTTTCAAGAGTTTGGGCTGTTTTAACAGGCGAGCAGCCAATTAGCTCCAAGCTGCAGCCAGAGGCACCAGGGAGCTGCAGCTCACGCTCTCTGCGTGGCTGCCCCTAGTTTTAGCGTGAGGTTGCTGTGGTTACAGCAGACCCAGCGCTGGTGCTGAGGCTGCTGTTCTGGGGCCTGCTTGATTGCTGCCAGCACAGTCCCTGGAGACAGTAGGTGGGTTCAGATGGGGAAGGAGAGGGTGCAGGAGTGCGATGCAGTAGGTAAATCTGAACTCCCCCATTCCCTGTTCCCCCCTGGATCTTTCCCTCAGTCTGTGCTTGTTGTTCCTGGCCTGGTGCCCAGGGAAAAGGATCAGAGAGGTATTTGCACTGCCCTTCAGGGTCCTGAAAGAACAGGCGTTTTGGCAGCACAGGAAAATTCCTGGAGTCTGATTATTTTTTTGTCCTCTGAGCAGGTTTCTGTCATGCTGGTGCTCAGCTCCTGGTAGACAGAGCAGGGCAGTGGGGCTGTAGCAAGGGGAATATGGCCCTTGCAGTAACCCTTCCTGGAAACCCTTACTATAATGCAAGACCTGTCAGCGGGGGAAAGAGGCTTTTGCTAAGGATGGGTGGAACTGAAGTAACTGTCTACCAAGTCATGTTGAGAAGCAGCTGGTGGCATGGGGGGGTCTAGGGTCATGCAGGAGAAGCCTGTAGGGACCTATGTTTAGCAGGGAAGTCAACGTAACCAGAAAGGTGAGACTGTGGATTTGGCTGTGTGTTAGATTGTGAGCTCACTGGGACAGGAGCTTTGTTCATTTTGCTTGTGTGGCACCTATTATGACATGACCTGGGGTCCTATAATGTGACTGCAGCAGAAATCAGCCAAGACTTTACCAAGCAATTGCTGCTGGCCCACATGAGCTGCCACAAAGGGTCCTGTTTTTTGAGAGGGTGGATGATTGGCACTATCTGTAAATCAGACCCCTTGAAGACGTCTCCAGCTGGGCTCCCATAATTGCTAGTGGCCATGAAAACCTCGGCCATAATAAATAGTAAGAAGGCACTGGTTTGAGGAGCAGGGAGGGAAAGTTCTTAAGTCTGGCCCTTGGGTCACCAGTGGAATGAGTCTGCTGGATCTGTGCCACTTTCTCTCCCATGCAGTTTTACTGGGCGTATATGCAGACACATCTCTAGACAGTTACTGGGCTCTGAACTTAGTCTGGTTGTTCTCTTCTTCTTCTTCTTCCTCCTCTCAGTTTTCATCCTACCCCCTCCTTTGGCTCATCCTCAGCAAAGCTAGCTCAGCCTTCCCTGAATAAACTCTGGCTGACAGCTTCTTGCCTGGCTGGGCTTTCTCAACTGGCGCAGCCTCTAAGTGATTGGGAAGGGTGGACAGACCTCAGGCAGCTCTGTGCACACTGGGAACAGAGTCTGGGAGCTCTCCAACCCAAGAGAAAGCCCCTCTGCCCACCTGACCCACCCCTCCCTGTACCTGCCCAGCAGTGGGCTGTGGTAGTCAGCAGTAGGCATAATGCCCTCGTTTATGGGCAACACCTCCATTCACAGCTGCCTTATGGCAAACCCAGCCTGTCCCCCTACTGCATGACCTGGCATCTACTTTACGGTGGGTGCGTCCTGGCTGATGGGTAGAGAGGGTCCTTTTATTTGCTCCTTTATCTCCTGCATGGTTATGGAGTGGCTGGCAGGTGGCACATGCAGTATTCTCTGGAGTGAGTTATCCCTTCGCACCCTTGCCTTGTATCCCCAACTCTAGGCCCAAGTGTTGCCTTGGATTTGCTTGTAATGTCATGCAACAATCCTAAACTGCAGCTTCTCTGCCACTTCAGCGAGAGCTCAGAGCCCAGTGAATCCAAATGTAGGAGCAAATGGGTTGAAAGGCCGCTACTGAAAACTGAGTGTTTCCTTTTCTATAGTCACTGGGTAAATTAAGTCTTAATGGAAGGAAAGGGGGTGTAGAAAAGACCTTTTGAAATAATGTGAATGAAGTGGTGTGTGTGTGTATGCACAAACATGTGCACAAATGCAAGCCTTCTACCAGGCAGTAGCATGCAGTTGCGATACAACACTTCCCAGCTGCATGTCATAGCCTCTACACTGCTAACAGGTAATGGTGGTTTTCCAATAGCCCAAGCGGCAACACCGTCTGTTTTTGGGATCAGGAGATGCCAGTACAATCCTGCACATCAGCATGACGTTTTAGGTCCCCATGAAGTATATTGGGAGCATCAGTGAAGCCCCAGGTGCTTGTGGATTAGTTCCAGTTCTTTCCTAGGGAGAAGGCAAGGTGTGTGTGCAGGGAATTGGCTGTGAGGAGTCGCAGCAATCCTCTGCCTGGCTCTGCATTTAGAGAGCTGGTTGCATGGAACAGTCTGCTAGGAAGCGCCTCCGATCCTGGCTGCCAGATGGGAGGAAGTGGTCGTGGGAGGCAGATCTAGCCTGGGATCTGAAGGCATCAGGGCCAGTGCTGGACATAGCATGGCCTGAACATTCATGTGGCTGGCACGCCGTGCTTTCCAGTATGCCAGGGGTTAAAAATGGGGCACCAAAAATGCAGAAGGGAGAGCGAGGGGTGGATTGGTTTTGTGTTCTTTTATGGTTTTGAGGGAGGATTTGGCTGAGGCCCAGCTGTAATGAGCTGCATGTTCTCAGCTCAGGAGCAGCTTGTTAGCCCCACTGTTCAGGCCTCCCTGCCTGGTGGGGTAGAGGGGGCGGTCACTGCGTGCTGCTTCTGAAAAGCGAAAGTGAATGCAGTGCTGCACGCCAGTCCCTTTCTGATGCATGGATCAGGAGCAGGGGGTCTCCAGCCATTCAGGCTTTCCCCAGCCCTTGCTGGGTACCAGCTCATGCAGCAGCCCTGCTAGGGAAAGAGGACAGTTGTGCCGCCATGGTCTGTTCAGCCCCTGTTCCACAACACACTTGGGCTGGTGGATCTTAGCTGAGCCCCAACATCTCATTTGACACATGCTGTCAAACAGCACTTCTCATTTATCAGCTGTCAGTCACTGCTGCCTAGAACCAGAGTCAAACCAGCCATCTGGGCCTGAAGGGGTTGTCATCCTCTTGATACCCTTGTTCTCTGGCACTCCCACCACGAGGATGGTGGGGAGTAGGTTTCACCGGTCCTTCTGCATGGGGCCTGAGCCATTGCTTCACGCTAGCGTTGCGGGAACTCAACACCTCTGAAAATTTGACTCCTTACCTGCCAGGCTTCTGTACTGGCAAATAAGCTGCTTTCATGTGGCACATAACAGGCAAAAGTCCTGGGCTGGAGCTCTCTGTGCCCCTTACTGTAGAAGGAAAGGTCCCCTTGCATAGGTGACCAGGCATCCGGAGAGTGGCGAGTGAGGTTCAAGAGGCAATGCTCAGTTGTTTGGGGGCAAGCATGTGATTATGAACGTCGGAGATGCCAGGTTTTTCCTCTGCAGGTTGTGTTGATATCCCCGGAGTCAGAGTTGGACGTGTCACCATACTATGCGTCCATCTCTGATGGCACAGGACAGCATTTTGCAATGCCCTGTCAAGTCCAGCAAAGGGCAGCAGGAGCATTAGGGATTCAGGCACCTGACTGACAAGTGACGGTGCTGATTTTACACTTATTCAGTCACCTCCTGGGTCAGCAGGACCCAGCTTCCTAAAGGGTCGAGTGGACCAACATCTGATGTTGCAAGGGGCACCGTTCAGTGCAGAGACAAAAAGAGAGCGCCCAGCTGCTGCTTTGACCTGAGTCCATTTCCCTGTCGTCCCCTCTTGCTCTCCAGTCCTTCACTGCTGGCTGGTGGGTTCTTGGAGATTTTGCCCAATTCAGCAGCATTTGGGAGTAGACAGCAGCCAGCTTGGGGAGCAAAAGAGGGGAGTTGGCAGCCTATGCAAAAAGACGAGCATAGGTCTACTGCCTGTGGTCCCCTATGCCCTCAGTCAGGAGCCGTGCACTGAGTCTGCATGCTAGATCTGTTTTCCGGTAAGACCTGAGAGTGCATTAAGTGGACTAAGACTGAAACAGAGAGAGCTTAGTGTTGGAGTAACAATAGCTCCAGGCACTACAGCTCCCCGCAGCTCATAGCTGTGGCAGGCCCGTTCCTAGGCGGTGGCATAGCGGGTTCTCGTGGTAGAGGAGTGCCCTTGCCTGGGGCAGTGGTTAGTACTGCATCACTAGCTTTGGAGTGAGGAGGAGGAAGAGAGATGGAGAATAGGGTTATTAGTGTTCGTGGGGGTGGATGAAGTTACTGGTACTAGGTTACTGTTCAGGTGTATCATATTCACATGTATGAAAACATCAGTCTTAAGCTGTTTGCATTTGATGAAACATTAGAAATCAGCTGTAGTGTCTGTGCTTGGAATTGCAAAGATCTGAGGCATGTCATTGTTGGCGAATCTGCCCAGTA
>NW_017729011.1:8592576-8593898 GCF_001723915.1 Gavialis gangeticus | reverse complement strand
TCGTGGTAGAGGAGTGCCCTTGCCTGGGGCAGTGGTTAGTACTGCATCACTAGCTTTGGAGTGAGGAGGAGGAAGAGAGAGATGGAGAATAGGGTTATTAGTGTTCGTGGGGGTGGGGTAGGGGAGGCTGGCAGGAGGGGGCTGAAAGCGAATGGTGGAGACAAACAACAGGCTTCAGCTGCTTAAGAGCCTCTGCAGGCTGTTGAAAGGCCTGGAGCAACTCCCCTTCACACAATGGAGCAAAACAATGGAGCCCTGCTGCTAATGGGCCCCCTCAACCACACAGCAGAGCTACAGCCCCTGCGGTCCTGGCCTCTCCGGAGATGTGACCCCAACCCTAATGGCATAGAGAGAAACCTAGCAGAGAGGGAGCTGTGTGGAGAACTGCCAGCTCAGAGGGAATGGGATCGGGTAGCAAGTGGAGACCAGTGTTGTTCTGCTCTGTGGATCAGAAGAGCTGTGGGTACCTCGGGGTGAGGTCCCCACTCCCCCAGCCCACAGTGCCAGCCAGTGCCCCCATAGAGCAGGTCTCCCCCCGCAGAGAGGGAGGGATCGGAGGAGAATATGCTCCCATGCAGCCCCACAACCCTGCCCTGCTCTCTGCAGGAGCCTCCTGTTGGGAACAGCTGGGTTTACCGCCACCCTTCCCTGGTGATCCCAGAGCATGCTCTCAAGTGCCCATTCGGCCGCTGTTCACTTCTCACAGTGATGTAACGGCTTAAACAGTGGAGCCTGTGTCTCCAGCTGCCAGAAAAGGGGACAGAAGAGGGAGGGCACCGGGGGCTGGTCTTTGTCCTGAACAGACTCTGCCGTAAGCACATTGCCACATCATCAGCTGCTGCTACTGTAGTCTCCCTAGCTCTCTGTGCGGCTGATTGACGCTGTGTGTCTCTGTCTTGTGTGCTGTCTTGTTTGCCCAGGAATGAGCGGGGAGCAGTCCTAACTCTTGCTCTGGGGATGCGTGGCATGAGATGTCTCTTTACTCCATCTGTTTGGTCAGAGCTGCAGATTTGCTGGCTGGGCTGTGGGTGCCTTGCAAGGACCAGCCTCTTTTGGCCTGCCCAGGTGCAGAGCGCTTGCTTGCTGAAGGGCTGGGGTGATGCCCCATGGTTATTACCAGACTCATGCTCAGGGATGGGAGGTGGCAGACACTTTTCCCCAGGATGTCTGGTGTGCACAGCTTTCAGGCCGGGGTGTGGAGAAGAATTGGGTTGCAGCATAGCGTCCTTTCATGCCTGGTTATAGAGCAGATGTGATCCTGCCCGTGAAACTGGGCTTCAAAGAGGTGCAAGGGAGGTTGATATCATGAAGTGGGTGTTTGA
>NW_017729011.1:8568278-8587576 GCF_001723915.1 Gavialis gangeticus | reverse complement strand
GCATAGCGTCCCTTCATGCCTGGTTATAGAGCAGATGTGATCCTGCCCGTGAGACTGGGCTTCAAAGAGGTGCAAGGGAGGTTGATATCATGAAGTGGGTGTTTGAAGGAAGGGGTGAGAGGGGAGGGAGTCTCTGAAGAGCAGCAGCTCACTCGAGAACTGTGCCAGGGAAATGAAGACCCTTGGCACTTGTTAAGGATGGAGCCCTGCTAGTGATGTTGAGCTGCTGTGTGCAGGGCCATAGGCGGCCTGTTTGGGCCTCTCGAGAGCATGCCGCAAAGGAGCTTTTTGCCACGACCTAAACTGCCTCCACCTGCACTGCCACTGCCTGTGGGATGCTCAGTACCAAGCGGCAGCTGGCAGGCTCAGCGTCACAAGGAAAGGGAAGGATTCCACCTTTCCTCGGTTCCCCAGGGGGCATTACCATGGTCTTAACTGTTATTGAGGCCAATGGGATGTCAGTGTGCAAAGGCAGGACTGCATCTATGTCACAGCATCCTAGGAGAGGTAGCGTGATGTTGTGATGGCATCACGACAGGGACAGCAGCCCCGTTCTGCGCGGCAGATCCCCCTTAGAGAGAGGTTGCTGCCACTGCTCCCATGCTCCTCTCTGGAGGGAAGGAGCAATCCATGAGGTGACTTGAATTCCCTTAGAGCTGGGGATATGGAGAGTGGGCAGGGAAGCTGGCATCTCTGTCAGGAGACAGGGGAGGATGGGGAAGGGGCTGGGGGGGTGCTCTGAATGCAGCCCACTGTGCCCTTGCTGGCTTCTGTTACATTTCTTCCTATCCCTCTCTCCTCTTAGCTGCAGGCAAGATGCTGAAGTGCTGATCAGAGTAGCAATGTGACCTACATTCCCAAGGAACCGAAGGCGTCCCCAGCCAACCAGCCGTTTACAGCACCTGTACCATGAAACGACACAAGTGAAGCCCCCTTCTCCCCACTTCCCACCCCGCCACAGTGCCTTGCACCGTTCACTGCTGGCAGCAGGACATGGCCAGCTCAGTGTCGTGGGTGCACTGGGCAGAATCAGACCTTAGCCATGACTCTGGGCAGCCCTGGGAAGAGGAGGTGGAGGAGGAATTTGGGGGGCTCATGGATGAGAATGGACTTGTGCTTACCACCAGCCGGTGGGACACATCCCCCTCCCAGAGGCCTGCAGAACTGGAGTTCCTGGGAGATGTCAGATTTCCTGAGGAGCCAGCTTCCCTCCCAGGTCACTCAGCACAGAGGGAAAGGAGATTTGATCTTGGTGACTCGCAGGACTTTGAGTTGGGAGCATCCAGAGAAGATGTGGACAGTGCTGTGAGCACACCCCTTGGTGAGTCAGGTTTCCTTTCTGTCCATTTTTCCCTCTCATAACCTCCATGTAACATACGTATAGCAGCCAGAAGTGACTGCAGTAGGGAAAGCAAGTAATTGCCAGGACTTCGGGAGGTATCTACAGGTCCAATTCACCACATGGGACCCAGCTGTCAACATGGTACAAATCCTAGTGAGATCCCAAAGAGCTTAGGTGTATGGAGTCAGCATTAAAATGCTCTCTGGAGTGGGACATAGCACATGTTATATATGCACAGCTCAGTGGTTCAGGACAGGAAGTGAGAAGTCATCCTGCCTCCAGCTGAAACCACAGGAAGCAGGGCAGATGGCAAGTACTTGAGCTGGCACTTGGCCAGTGCATATGTGCCAGCGCTGTTCTTCCACCTACAGAAAAGTGCTGAAGATATTTAATGATCATGAGAAATAAAGAGCTAAAGTCTTAGTCTCCAGAAAAAGTGGGCAGTGTTCCAGCATGACAGTGCCGTAGGGGGAAGGGGAAAGCGCCATCTCTTGAATTTCCAGTACCAGTTCTTGCAGGGCCTTGGCACTTTCCTAGGAGGTCTGTCAGCCAAACACTGACTATTCCTGATGCTGCTCAGCTTATGAGAGCGGGCAGGATCCCTGCCAGAGGCGCTCTGTCTCCAGGCTACCAGAGGCTTCCCATTGGGAAGTGCCAGCTCTGAGAAACATCACTCTGGCAGATTTGCCTCTAAACATGTGTGCTGCATGAGAGGAGAGTGACAGCCGTGCAAGACACTGTACAGCAAATCTCTCTGTGCATCTGAAACCTGCGGTACACCCTTTTCCATGGTCACAATATAGGGGTAGCCCACACATCAGTGCCTAGGTGGTTTAGGACCATAAACTGGGACTTAGGCTCCAGAATCACTTAGGCACATCCAGAAAAGTTATTCTGAACACCTCTACCATTATCTGTGAGTGCTCAGGGTAAGGTAATTAAAAGAAAAAAAATTAATGTCAATGCTGTATGATTTAGGATTAGATTTTGGTGTCCAAATGCTATTGAAAGAAATATACCTAACCCCACTGAATACCTTTAAAAATCTGTCTTTTAATACCCTGGAGGGAATAGTGGACTTCACAGATTTTACTGGTGGTAAGAAATCTCAGTTAATCTAAATTATGGAAAATTTTGTGAGGAACTGTGGAGGGAGATGACAAAATGAAGTACCTGGGCAGCACAATGACAAGTTATATTTCAGTGCTGATGAGGGCAAGGTAATGCTGCTAGGGTCCTTTTAGGTAGGTAGGATGCAGTGATGAGTTTGGAGTTAGTTGCAGTGCCTTGTGTGTAAGAGCTAAATGATTTGCAGATATCACAAGGGAGATATCCGTTCAGTGGTGGTCAGAAAAGCCAAGAAGATATTAGTCTGGAGTGAATAGGACTACTTTTTGCAAATGTGTTTGAGCTCTTCAGTGAGAGGGTGCACTCTAAATAAATTCACATTATATATTAATGATATGCTGTTTTCTGGAAGATGGTTCCCTTATCTTCTGTGATGACCATAACAGGTCTATACAAGTCCCAAAGCAGGGACAATAAAGAGAAATGGAGGCACTGAATGTCCTCTGCTTCCTCTGAAGTCAATAGGAGGTTGAAGTGTGCATCATTTTTTAGAATCTGGGTAGACAAGACAAAAACAATGCATCTCCATCTTAATGTTAATATGAGATCTGCTGCCTCTACCAAGAACCATAGCACTGAGGCACAGCCTGTTCTTGGCTCCTCATTGAAGGGGGTTGGGAAGCTGTGGGTACTTCCATGGTGATGCCCTACATTTTCTTGCTTGGGGTGCACATATTTCTAGCCTAGTAAAAGCCACTGATCTACCAGATGCTGGTAATGCCCAGTAAGCCAGCTGCCTTAGGGCTTAATCCTATGACACAATGGGCATATCCAACTCCCCCAGCACCACTGGAGTGAAAGGTCCCATCAGGAGGCACTTGGCATTAAGAGGACCTAAATGCCCTGTGGTTTGGGGGTGGATCTCAGAATCCATCGAAACAAGGAAACTCTCAAGTGGTTGGTGATGGCTGCACTGCTGTTTGTTTTCCAGATGATGGTGAGGATCTAGAGCTTGATAGGATGCTGGAGGACCCCAAATCCCCAACCTTCTGGCATCCACGGAGAGACAAGCAATTGGACATGACTGAAGATGATGAGGATCAAGCTAGTATGGAGGAAGTAGAGAGGCAAGGGGATGACTGGGAGGCAGGGAGCGAGGGGGAAGCCTACCCAGAGCTCTCTTTTGAGGTCCAGTACGGCTCCGAGTACAGCATCAGCCCTGATGCTCCAAGGGATGCCCAGGCTCCATATGAGGACTGCAGCAAATCCATTAGCTTCACCACTGATGGCGGGGATGAGGTTTCGGAGCACTCAGACATCAGCCCTTCCCCCTATGGTGCCCCTCCAGAGCATCTCTACAGGCCAGCCCAAAGAGCTATAGGAGATGACTTTGACAGCCTCAGTCAGCTTGGAGAGAGCCTGGAGTTCCCTGCAGAAACTGAGCTGTCCTCAGCCTCGGGCAGACACCCAGAGAGCCCTGAGCTGAGCCCACTGGCCAATGCCACCCCATGGAGCCTGACCGGGAGCCTCCTGCGCCACGTGTCTATGGATGACCTTCAGAACGCCCCGAGCATCAATGCAGAGACCTGCCCTGAATCCTCCTATGCTGAGAGAGTGGAGGATCCTCCCAGAACTGCTGCCAAAGCAACCTCTGTTGATAGAATCAGGGCATCCCACCACCATCCCCGATCTTCAGCTAAGGGCTCCAGGAGGCCCGGGGATGCATTTAGGGTGGCAGGGAGTCCCCCTCCCCTGCGAAGGGTCAGCAGCCAGCCCCAGGACAGGGCTCGGAAGCTGAAGAAGACCATCTCCCCGGCGCTCCCATCCAAGTTCAGCAGGCAGTCCAGGTCCCTGAGCCCTCGGGGAGAGGCCGCCGGGAAGAAGGAGAAGCGCTGCAACTCGCCCAAAGCAACCCCCTCCCGGCCATCCCCAGCAACAGCTGAAAGCTTGCGGTATGGCCGAGGCCAGCTCAACTACCCGCTACCGGATTTCTCCAAGGTGGAGCCACGGGTGAAGTTCCCAAAGGATGACCAGAGCTATCGTCCTCCCCGGAGCAGGACTCAGCCCATGAGGGTCAGGGGGTCTGGGAGCCCTGTGATCTTCAAGTCCCCTGCAGAGATCGTCCGGGAGGTGTTGCTGAGCAGCGGGGAAGGGTCCCCAGAGAAGTGCCCTATCCCTTCCACTGCCAGGGTCCCTGAGGAGTTCAAGTCCCCCAAGCAAGCCACTGAGCTGGTGCAGCAGCTGCAGGTAACTGCCATCTTTCACAGGCCAGAGAAACTGCTGGGGCAGTGACCAGGACACTGTAGGTGAGAGTGACATGGCTGCACGTGACCAGGCCTCTGTATCTGGGCTGGAGTTTAGGGATGTATTTTCAAATGCTTTAGCTGTTAAGGTGCAGTGATAGGTGAGCCACATTGCTCTCCTGGGCCATGTCCGCATGGACACTTGGTTCCCCAGGGACAAGCAGCAGCAGCAGATATCCAGGGGTCAAAAAAACCCTGCACTGCTCCTTGCAGTGCAGAAAACAGCTGAATGTGCGGTATATGTTACAGCAGATGTGTCTGTGGTGACACATAGCACACAGCCGTGCTCATCTGGACATGGCCCATATGTCCAGCTCTGGTGGATGACCTCACTGCAGCTTTGTCCTGCAGGAAAGGGAGAAGGGAGGAGCAGTGAAAGGGGAGGGAACCCCTATTGGAGCCTTCACCTGTAACAGATGCAGAAATGGTACCAAAAGGGAGTATGCCATAGGGCAAGTCATCACATTGGTTACTAATAGCAGACCAGTAAAATAAACCAGTAGGAAACCCGATTCATGTAGTTCTTCAAGTGAGGTATAGCATGTAGGGGGATTAAGTTTTGAAGAATTGTTTTATTTTGTGAACTAAGCTCTAAAGTCCCTATTGTCTGAAGTTCTAGATACACATATACACATTCATACTACAGGTCAGTGCAGGCACTTATGTTTTTGAATGCACCTGGCATCATTATTACCTATTCCTTCCTTTGCTTACTCCCCACCACCTTTACATTTATGGTAGTACCTGGACTATCCCCTGTATAATGCTGACAAGTGCTTTCCTGGCTCTCCTTCCAGGAGGACTACCACAGGCTGCTGACAAAGTATGCAGAGGCTGAAAATACCATTGACCAACTGCGGCTAGGAGCGAAGGTACAATGGCCAGGAGCTGGGGAAACACCAGCAGGCCAGAGGTTCATGTCACATACAAAGATGTTGGGCTCAGCTGTCCTTGCCTGTTGGAGATGTCACCTGTTGGGCTAATAGCCTGTCTTGGGAGAGCTAAAATTAAAAAAAATTAAGACAGGGAAGTATCATTATTCCCATTTTAGAACTGGAGAAAATGAAGCACAAAGGAGCGAAGCAACTGCTCGGTGTCACACAGATAAAAATAGGAATCAAACCTAGGCCTCCTGGCTCCCTGTCCAGTGGTCTCTTCACTGACCCATGCTGCCTACAGATAAAACTAGCACTAGAACTACCCTTTCCCCATGGTATTTTGGCAGTTTTCCTTCCAGCCAGCACCGCAAAGTGCAGAGGCAGCCTGGGAATTGCAGAATAAGCTTCCAAACATTTTAGAGCTTCTGAAACTTCAGAGCCTTTTTGATTCCTTGGCTTCAAGCCCATGCTGAACATTGGGGTTTAGTTTTAGTTCATCTGACCAGGTGTGTGCTAGTGAAACCAGAGACTGGGGCACTTGGAGCAGGCCAGGAGTACTGCATGCTGGGGCCTGTCATCCTCAGGTACCAGCCCTCTGTGAGTTCAGCAGGGTGGTGTGCATCTGTGCAGGTGCAGTTGGGAGGGTTGTGCCATGCTCCCATCCTGGTCCTCAGGGGGTCAAAACTTGGGTTCAGAATCTGGCCCCTTCAGCCCATTGTCTGAAAAAAGGGGCCCCTCACTCTAGTGTGAATGGGTTCCCTCCACCATCTCAGCTAGCACAATGGCCCACTTCTGTCCCAGCATCCACACGTCTTGTTAGTCTGGGCCGCTCCCTCGCACGCACACACTTGTTGAAGGGGCAGGGTAAGCTGGTCCTTCAGAACATGGTTCCCCTCTGAGAGCTTGGTCCCTGCCTCCCTCCCCAAGCTTTTCATTGACATCACTCTTCTCACCCTGCCTCCGGCTTCCTTCCTCTTTCAGGGCAGTTGCAGGGCTGCGGTTTACTGAGCACGGTGCTGGGGGACAGAATTCAAAATCTGTTGCAACGTCACATTGCAAAGCTGCTTGCGCTGTCTCACCTCCCCCTTCACTTCCCTTCCCATCTGAGCTGGGTAAAACAAGGCCCTGCTCTCGTCCAGCAAAAAAAAGCAGCATTTGCATGGAAGCCAGGTGCAAATGTCAGAATATGCCTCTGTCCTTTTGTGTATATTTTTAATGCATTTCCTCCTTTTGCATTTGTGCCTCTGGAGTGTTTGCTTGCTGCCAATTTTCTAGGAAATGGGGGGAGAGAGGAGGGAGAAGGGTAGGGCTAGGATTCAGAGTGACTTAGAAAAAATTGGAGGATTGAACCAAAAGAAATTTCATGCAGTTCAGCAAGGACAAGTGCAAAGTCCTGCACTTAGGATGGAACAATGCCGTGCATCAGGACAGGCTGGGGGCTGACGGGCTGGGCAGCAGCTTTGTAGAAAAGGACCTGGAAGTTACTGTGGACAAATAAGCTGAATATGAACTAGCAGCGTGCCCTTCTTGCCAAAAAGGCTACCGGCTTACTGGGCTGCATTGGTAGGTGTGTTGCCAGCAGGTCAAGGGAAGAGATTATCTCCCTTTATTCTGTACTTCTAAGGCCACATCTGGAGTACTATGTTCAGTTTTGGGGCCCCCACTACAGAAAGGATGTGAACATATTGAGAGAGTCCAGCGGAGGGCAACAAAAATGGTGAGGGGGCTAAGGGACATGACTTATGAGGAAAGACTGGAGGGACTGGGCTTATTTGGTCTAGAGAATATGAGACTGAAAGGGGATTTAATAGCAGCTTTCAACTACCTGAAGCGGGGTTTGAAAGAGGATGGAGCTGGACTGTTCTCAGATGAGAGAACAAGGAGCAACGGTCTCAAATTGTAGCAAGGGAAATTTAGGTTAGATATTAGGAAGAATATTCTCACTAGGCAGGTAGTAAAACACTGGAACAGGTTACCCAGAGAGGTGGTGGAAGCTCCATCCGTGGAGGTTTTCAAAACCCGGCTAGACAAAGCTGTGGCTGGGATGATGTAGTTGGGAATGGTCCTTTAAGCAGGGGGTTGGGCTAGATGACATCCTGAGGTCCCTTTTCCAACCCTAACTTCCTATGTTTCTATAAAATCCCATTTTGAATACCCCCCCAGAGAGGAGAGAGCTGGAACTGTGCCCCTCAGGTAGTCATTTTACCCAGGCCTATAGCTCCTGGTTTAACAGCAGCTGTTGGGTATGTGCTGTGTGTGGATGCACTGAGTCCTGCCAGGGATGCTCTCACCTGCTGCCTGTCATTGTTTCCTCACTGGGGCAAAAGCATGATTACCCCAAGTAATACACCTTGCTCTCCTGCTTTTGGTTAAGCCAGTGCCTCTCGCTATAAGGTATGTAGATCACTCTCCTCACCATATCAGGTTATATTCTTCCACGCTTTCAGCAGACAGGGCTGTTCTCTCCATTACAGAAGGGGACTGAGGCATAGAGACCAACATGGCTCTTGAGCCACTGCAAGGTGCCATGGCACATTTTAAGTTCGCTGGGACTTGCTCAAGGCTATATTCAGGAAGTCTGTGGCAGAGAATGGGACTGCCTCTGCATCTTGTAAGAGTCATGCTAGTGTCGTAACCACTGGGCCATCCAGCCTGCCTCTGTTCTAGGCTCCATCAAATAACAATTTCCAAGCAACCTTATCTTAGCTTTAGGACCATGCTGGCCCTTTGTCTTCCCATATAGTGCTGTCTGGGCTATGATCCCACTGTACCATGTGCTGGTTTAGAGAGCGTATCACTGGTGAAGACATAATACCTGCAAATGCAGCCTGGAGGAGGGCACCCCAGCAGCGACACAGCAAGTGCCTAAGCATAGCTTGTCAGAAGACAGGGGAGTGACCACTTGGGCTTGGGGCAATGGCGATGCTGTCTGGGAGTTGCATTCAGAGATGGAGGGCATCTGTCTGTGTACAGGGCTTGGCAGTGAGCTCCAGAAGCAAATCCTGTCCCTCCTCCTTCCCTTCTTCTGCACCTGGATGCCTCTGCAGGGCCCTGCCTGCTGTGCTGCCCTTCCCAGGGCCCCCGAGCTGTCACCTCAGATCTTCTTGGTTTCCACAACACATCTCAGTCTGGCACCATGGAGCACTGTGACAAGGGTGACATGTCTTAGCACAACACTTCATGGGCCAGGTGGAGGGGTGGGGCATACAGCCATCGGGCTTGGGCAGGCAGCATGGTTTTGCACACTGGCTTCTTTGGCTCAGGAGCTTTTTGCACACAGGTTCCTTTGGGTCCTGGCTGGTCCCTGCGGGAGAGGGGCTCATTCAGCACAAGGGCCCCAGGCTGATCTGGGCGGTCAAGAGCCACGCCCCTAATCAGCTGTTCATCTGTGGCTCCCCTATACCAAGCTCAGCTTGAGAGTCTCTGGGGTCCCCTGGGGCATTTGTGCTTCTATAGCCATGGGTTTGGCAGCCCTGTCTCATTGCTGTGATGGGAGGGAAAGGCCGGGTATGGGGCCAGCTCTCTTGGTTTGAGAAAATCCATTCACCTTTCCCTCTTAAAGGTACAGTGCAGCCGCCTCCCATGGAAATCAATGGGAGCTACAAGCCCTCGGTGCTTCAGCTGAATCAGGTGATTCACCCAAGTTCACAGCAAGTCAGAGCTGGGAAAGAACCCAGGAGTCCCAACTCCCAATCTCCTGTGCTAACTTGTTAAAATAATTCTCACTCAGTATTGCAAAGATGTTCCAAGCTTTGGTATGATTGATTAAGCTAATTACAAAGAGAACACATCATTTATTTTGCCAGAATTCTACGTGTGCCCAGCACAACCCATCCTTAGGTCCCTAGGTTGGAGAAGTGAGACTTAGGGTCAGACTGACACATATTGCCCTCTGTTTTCTGAGATTACAGATTACAGATGAAAGTAATGAGGATGCAGTGATTCGAGCCCGTAGTTTAGGACATGAAGATACCTTGGTGTGTCTAATTCACCAACAGTGGGTATACTGTAAACGCCTAGCATGATCTAAGTCTCTGATTGTGGTGCAGAAGCAAAGGCCTGGTGACAGCTGAAAGCCTGGCCCAAAGCAACTGAAAGCACACTTCTGATCTTTTCTGGACTAGGGTAATCAGGAGCATTATGCCTTTAAATAAGAAAGACTCAGACCCTTGAACCTAAGACTTATCACAGTCTGTGACTGTTTTATTAGCCATAAAGGGAGTGGATCTTTCTGGCAGCATTTACTGCTTTCTGAATCACTGCAGGTGATGGGTGTGTATTTTATACACACAGGCACACTTCCTCCTCCACTTCTAGAGGAGATATGTTCTCAAAAGATAAAGGGAACTGCCCATTGCTGTGGACTGTAGTGGGAATGCTGCAATACTTTCAAGTGGGTCACCATGTGTGTCCATTGTGTCCTTTTCAGCAAATGCAATCTGTGCTTCTGTGCTCTGTTTCAAGTTCTTATCTTTGAGGATCCAAGGGTAGCCTGGGCAGCAAATATACTGCCTGGAGCATGCCTCATGCATTGGGGGAGCACTCCAGACTGACCTGCAAGATGCAGTAAATGTGCTGTGGCCCTAAAGTGTTTGTATTCAAGGATTGCTGTAGTGTTATACATTCCCAGGGCTCTCACTGCTGCTTTGTTTCGGCATTTGTGGTAGCCAAGGTGTCCCCTATCTGAGGTGATATGCAGACACACTCATAGCATCTCTGCAGTATCTTGTTTTGCATTGTCAGGGTACTGATAAGCCCTGGTTCCTGGCCCTTATACATCTGTAAAACAAAAAGATAGTCCCTGCCCCAAAGAACTTACACACACCCCCTTCTGAGGTAGGGAAATGCTCTTATTTTCATTTTGCTGAACTGAGGCTCAGAGAGTCTAAATAACCCGTCTAGAGCTATTCAGGACATCTGTGGCTGAGGAAGGACTTAAAACTGTGTCTCCCAGGTGCCAGGCTGATGCCATTGTATCATTCTTCCACCCAGGTGACTCTGCAATCACCTGTCCCAGGTCCAATTGTCTGGCAGACTGTGGATCATAGCTGGCCACTTTTTTTGGTGAGGTGGCTCCCCTGCGCTCCCCACGTCATGTTAAAAACAACCTAAGCAATACTTGTAGTCAGTTGGCGGTTAGAATAAAAGTCAACTCTTCAGTAGTTGAAGCAGGTGCCTAAGGGATTTTTCTCCAGTATCACAGCAGTACTGGGATAGCTGCTTTCCCAATGGGGGAAATTGAGCAGTAAGGCAAGAACAAGCCCAGAGCAATGCCAATGGGCACAAACCCTGCCCAGTCCCACATGGGTACATGGCAGTTTGGGCTGGGGTGTGGGAAGCACTTGGTACCGAAAGTCAAATGAAAGGAAGAGCTTTGGGGAAAAACTCCTTTTGTGTCTCAGGCCAGCTGTGGCAGGGGAGGCAGATCTGAGCCTTGCTTCACACTGAGAGTGAGCAGATGGTGGGGATTACTGAAATCCAGCTTTGTCTTTGGCCTGAGGAGGAGGGGTGAGAGCAGGGGATGGGTGAAGGGAGGGAGGGAAGAAAAGTGTCTCTCAATGCTGAGGGTTTCCCATCAGCGCTTATTATGTTCTACTGTGAGAATAAGTGCAGCATAAAGAGAGTTGCTGCCAGACAGAGGTCTCTCCTCGTGCCTCCTTCCTAGGCTAAAAGGAGAGTCAAGAAAAGAGTCTGACTGGGAAAGAGGCTAAGGAGAGCTTTTGCTTTCAGTGTTGTATCTGCCCCCAGTCCCTAGTAGTGAAGTAGGTTTGTGCATCCATGTGTTTATGTACCTGGGATTTGTATGCATGCATGTATGTGTTTGAGGACATGTTTGCATGCAGATCTGTGTATGCAGTCCCTGGACTCCGTGTTGTATGGCCTGATATTCCTTCTGCATCCGTTCTCCCCTCACCACCCTGCATGGATGGTCTGGGCATGTGGTGCATTTGCTGTGCTCTAGGGTGGAGACTGAGGTCTGCTTGGGCAATGCCAGGGGCTGGCAGGCCTGCTTAAGCTGGTGTTTACTCATCTCTGCCCTTCCAGCCTATAAAGGCGGGGTGGCCTCCAGCTGTCGCTCTGCATCGGCAATGTGACGGTTGGCAGCTACAATTGCCTAGGGCAGGAAAATGGCTAGTAACAGAGCTGGCACTTAATGTAACAGAGCCCCATGGCCAGGACTGCCAGGCACCCCATGAGCTGATAGTGCTGTGTGCATGTCCCCAGCCCTGACCTGCCTGAGGAGAGGGACCTCAGAGCAGCCATGGGGCACAGAGCGTTACTTTACAGTCAGCACAAAAGACATCCCGCTGCTGCTTCCTGCGCATCCTCCTGTTGAATCAGTTACTCCCTGAAGGCCTGGCACCCAGGTGCTAGCATCCGACGTGATCCAAAGGCTCCATTCGCTTTTCTCCCACCCTCAGGTGAGCCTGTACTCTGACCCTCCAAACCCCAGCCACAGCGTCCACATGGGGATGGTGTCTCATGGCTCCAAGATCATGGCCTTCAGCATCCCACAAATTAGGACAGCTGAGTTCAGTGCCACCTCGGCTCCAGCCCAGCCAGCGATCCTGGGTGAAGGTGAGTTGGAAGCAGTGGAGACACTGAGTGCAGCTGCTTTTGTCTCTTCGTTCTCCTATCCCCTGTCTTCCTGCCTGGCAATAAGTCCAACTCTTAAAGCAGCTGGAGAACAGGAAGCGTTATAATTTGAGGGACAGCAGTGGGGATGCTTTCAGAACAGAGGCCATTGTGGAATCTGTTTGCCCTCTACCTGCCACCACCACCATGTGGTTGAACTGAACTGCGCTGCCAGCCCCTGTCCTCTGTTACCAGCGCATGCTCCAATACTAAGTCCGCAACATGAGAAGGCTGGTGATTATGCCCTGGTAGATACTGGGTGCAGTATTCATTTACACTACCATTCTCTCACTCTCACACTTTGCCATTCTGCGCCCCCCCCGCCACCACCTCCCAATAGACACGCTTGTGTTTGCCCACACATTGCTGGGATCTCTTGTGTGCAGCTGTAAGTGCATCCTACTGAAAGCGTGTAGCATCCACCTAGCCTACTTGTATCCTTGGAGAAGCAGGCCATGATCCCAGTATTGTCCTGGTCCAAACTCAGCACTGGCACAAGTCCCCAACAATTTCAGTGGTGTTTGCACCATTTGTGCAAGCTCTAAATGTCTTCTACCATTGTTTTGTGGTAAGGGGAGAGGAAAAGAGGATGTGATGACCGACAACCAGGCCTTTCTTTAAGGGGACCAAGACCAGAGATGCTCACTTCCAAGCAGTTACTACTGCTGATTAAGATATGCTTCTGAGATTGAAATGCTAAATGCTTCTCCGGTAGGGTGCTAAATGCTTCTGACTTGTGCTGAGCTTCTGGGATTGATCTTAAAGGCTGGTGTTTGGTGCCTCTCCTTATGCAAGAGTCAGGTCCATGTTGGCGACCATGGCTTTGTCCCTGCTTTAGCCTTCACTGAAGATGGGTCCATGAGGTCCAGATTCACCTGGAGAAAGGAGGTGACATCCTCGGGATCTCTTTATGTTGCTGCTCTGTTCCAGGGTACTCGTTAGCACCAGGAGACCAAGATGCATCCTCCTTGGATCACTCCATACTTGCTGGTTTGCCAGGGACTGATGGCTGCACCACTGCAGAGAGGCCATTCCTAGGGGATCACCTGACGCAGACACTGGCTGGTCAGACAAGGAAATTCCAAACACAAGTAGGTCGGCTCGGGGCAAGGAAACCTCCTCAGAGGGAACGAGTCCATCCTTGCTGGGCGGTGGCTGCGTGGAGCTTGCCAGTTGTGGGGAAGAGTCCTCAAGGGAAAGGAGAGAAGAAAGGAACTATGGGGAAGGGGAGGGAAAGGTAGAGGCTAAGCTACATTTCACTGCCATCAGCACTGACCCTGACCCAGAATAGCTGGTAATGCCCTGTTCTTGATCAGGTGGAAGCCTTTGAAGAATTGATCCAGATGAGAAGACTGACCCCACAGGACCAGCTGAAGGTACCTCTAGCTTTGCTTTTTGTTTCTCCCATTTTCCCTTCTCTTCAGATCCATGGAGCCATCCACAGAGCACCTGGCCTGTCTAGTCCTGGGCCCTGAGCTTGAGGCCCATCCATCACTGAGAGCCGCAGAAGAGCAGGGTCCCACATAGAGACTCTTCCCATATCCCAGGTGAAACATGCAGCCATCCAGCCATGAGGCTGCTGCTCAGTGTCACAACAGTGCATTGTTGCTTCACAATGTCACAATGGGATGACACAATGATGGAATGATGCAAACGTGATGCTGCCTGGGCACATTGAAGAAGCCACGGCCATAAGCTCTCACGGCACGCTCACAGCTTTAACGTAAGAGTTCTTCATCAAAAGTAGGGAGATAAATTAGGCAGCAAAGAAGTGAGCAAGCTAGGCTCGTGAGACATGTGGGCAGCCCTGTATCCAGCTACTAGTACCAACTTAATACGCTGGTTTGACATGTATGAGTTTGGTTTCCCTCTAACTGGCCCCAAAGAAGATGGGAGTCTGCTATTTTATCTGTCAGCAGATACCCTGTGGTCTGAGTAGCAAATGTTTGTGTTATTAGATCCAAAAGTCTCAGGTTCAGTCCCACTAAAGACTCCTGTTGTCTTTATAAGTGTATGGCCATGGGTTTGTTACCCTAGGACGTGGAGTCCCCATGCTGCATGGCACTGAGGACCTAGTGAGATTAATCTTTCATAAGGAGGTCTGCTGATTGTTATGAAATCTGTACTATGGGAGCTGTGGGACTGAAAGCTCAGACTCAGACTCGTTGCCTTCTCATAGGGATTTACGAAGCTAAAGGACACGCAGGAAGCTCTGGAGCGGGCGTATCTGCAGGCGCGTGAAGAGTACCGCCAGAGGCAGCAGTGCCGAGGCACAGCAGAGCCCCTGGGGGACTTTGATCCAGACAGGTAGGTGTTTGACACTCCTGTTCCAACTCTGGTTCACACAGAAGGACCACAGGCCTCACTGGTTAGGGGGCCGGCCTGTCATGAGAGACCAGGACTCCATTCCCTGATCTGCCACAGACTTTATACATGCCCGTGGGCAAGCATCAGCCTCTTTGTGCTTCACTTCCGCATTTGTTAAAGGCAGGTCAGCACTGCACTGTCACACAGGGGTGTTTGAGGCTACACACGCTAAAGAGCACAAGGTGCTCAGATGCTCTGAAACGTTGGTCTGAAAGGGATGGAGCTGTGCCTGGGGGTTAGTGTCTGGCCATACTGCAGCAGCCAGACCCCAAGGGGTGCGCGTGAATACTTAACTCAGATGCAGATGAGCCGAAGCTCTGCAGGCCACCAGGCTGATTAACGCAACCTCCTTCACAGCGCTGGAGTGTCCTGTTGTGATTGTGCCATTTCATTCTAATCTGCTTGTGTTTCCTGACAATATTTATGGCCACTAATGAAGGGATGAGGCCCCTGACTCTCAAGCAGTGAATTACCATCTGCTGGGCTCTCTCCACTTACCGGCCCCATCAGCTGGTTTGATCTGGCTCATCATTTGCATGATAAAAGGATGCTGTGACACTGCAGACAATGGTCTGGAGACACATGTGTACCTTTTATTATAGGGGAGTTGGAATAGCTTGTAGGAGTGGACAAGTCTTTGATTTCAGTTACATCGATGGAAGTCCAGGGTATAACCCCACCCTGGCCAATGGGCCTAATCTGCCTGCTCCTGTACATGAATGTGGGCATCCTTGGGTAGATCAAATGGACTAAAGATATATAGGGGGTGGGATCCAGCCTTGCACAAGCACTGGCTGTCTGGATTTAGGAAATGACTACTTCTATGCACAGGTTATTCTGTGGCTGCCCTGAAGCTCTGGGGTTGGTGACTCAATATATGGATTATTGGCCTACCAAGATGCAGCTCCTGGTTTAACTCCGTTCAGAATCTGACCCAGAGGCTTCCACTTTAAGGCTGTTCTTATGCTTGATTCATATTGCCCTTGCATCCAAAGGACACTTTGCACTAGGTACTATTCATGACAATGGCAAGAGAGCCTCTGCCCCAAAGAGCTAGCTGTCTAAATAGACAAGGCAAACAAAGGCAGGATGATAATCCCCATTATACAGTGAGAAGTGAAGCACTGAGTGACGTGGTGTGTCTGGCAGAACTCGGAGTTAAACATCGAGCTCCTGAGTGTGTGGTCTGTGCCGTACCTGGGAACCACCCTTCTTTGCTGAATGGTTGGAGCCTCCCAGTGGCTTTGAGGTCCCTCTCACCTTTGCTGATGGTATGCTGTGTTATAGAGCGGTGGAAGGGGAGATATTCCGCCTGGGCATGTGCTTGGAGGAGCTGAAGGATGGGATTGACCGAGCAGTGGAGAGCCAGACCTCTCCACAGAACTGCTCCGAACCACCCCCACCTCCACGCTGCTTGCCTACTCTGGGCCCAGAAGCGCAGGTCTCCTCCCCGACTCCATCAGTGCATGGCCCAGTCCCAGCTCTCCGCACGCCCTACCCTGAGGTAAGCTTCACTCTGTTTGCACTCTCTTCTTTGAGGTTTCCCAAGCAGGGTGGTAGCTGGTGGTTTCTAGTCAGGGGACAGTAAAGAAAACTGTTTGGGAGGCACTTTGAAATCCTTCCTCTTCCAGAACCTCCTCCTTAGAGGGCCCATGACCCTGCAGCTGAAGTAGCCGTGGTTTTCCCCATAGCCCAGTTCTTTACAGGGACTCCTGCTGGGAGAGGCCGAAATCAGAGGAGCAGTGAGCTCCCTGACACACAGCCAATCCCTTCAAGTGACTTCTGCTGGGAGAGGTGGGCCCTTTGGTAATGGGAGCTTTCTTGCCAACCAGTGCATTGGTTACAGTGACTCTTCCAGGGTGACTTGATTTAGGAAGAATCTAGGTTCCTGTACGGGCATTGGCTGCAGCATCCCTGCAGGTGAGGTGTTTTCTGGTTTGGGCAGGCTGACCTTGCCTCTTTCTATTCTCTAGAGCTCTGCTACAAGGGACAGCCATTTCCAACAAGTGGACACAGAGGTGAGCTCAGCCAGCGGGGACGTTGAGGAAGAAAGAGAGGAGCTTCCCAAGCCCCTTCAGCACAAGCAGCTTCAAGTGGAGGAGGACTTTGATAATCTGCTGGACCAGTAAGTGCTGCCCTGCGAAACAGTGTCAAAGTTGGCATGGCGCTTGCCCATGCTACACTCTGCTCTGATAGAGCAATCAATGTCCCTTCTTCTCATGTTGCCAGTGCATCCTGTGAAACGCACCCAAATCCTAGCAGGAGCTGGAGCATCACCCTGAGGGGTAGGGAGCAATTTAGTGCTCGGCCCTCTATGTTTATGGTGGGCACAGGTGCCGCAACACAGGGCTGCTGCCAGTAGGGTGATGACCTCAGGTTAGACTGAGTGCATTTTTTGCCTCTCTCATGCAATCAGATACAACAATTTCAAGTCTTTGCCTGAATCTTTGAGCATGGAACAGCTGGGCTTGGAAGAGAACAGATCCTCACAGGAAGTGGATGGCCGTGCGGCAGGGGATGCTGGGGTGAATGAGAGTGCTCACAGGACATTGTCACTGGAGAAAGAAGCTAACCACAGGACCAACCATGGGACACCCCAGCCGTAAGTAATACAGGAGCGTGAAGTATATGCCCTGCAAATAATGTTCATTATGGGAGAGAGAGAGAGAGAGTGTGTGTGTGTGTGTGTGTGTTGGGGGGGGAGATTTTAATAAGGCACCAATTTAAAGGATACATTAGTTTATGCCCCAAATATAGGGGTCCACTGGGTGGGGAGGGAGATTCATTGCAAATGTTTTTCATTATTAAAAATATATTTGTAAAGAAAATATAAAAGACTTCCTTGTGGTGGACTCAATCACTGAGCTTTCTGTTATAGTTAAACTGCTTGGCTATGACATACTTTCTGGTGTTTGCTTTGTTGTCTGTAGGGTTCAGAGTTAACTGTCTACAGCTGAATGAGGGGACTCATGCCTGTGTCAGTCCTGTCCTTTTTTTGTTGGCAGCCCTGCGTTGATTGGTAATTTTCTCTGCTGCCAGACAGGCTACACAGCTAGGCCAACATTTTCAAAGGTGACAGCTGATTGTGAATGCCCTGAAAATCTAGTATACAAATGGTAACGTCATGGCGTGGCACTTCAGAGGCATTCAGACCCTGCAGTGCCACACTGCTTCAGCTGAAGCAGTGGATGCTGCAGTAGGAGCTGAATCGGTCCCCTTGTGCTTTGAAGGTCCAACATTTCCAGAATGCCGGGAGCATCTGACCTCAGGTGCTCTCTGATCTGCTGTGAGCAGGAAGAAGTGAGGCTGCGGGGAGTCAGTCGTGTTTCCTGGCCCAATAGTGCATCTGCAGGGAGTGGAAGGCTGCATGTCAGCCAAGTGACAATGCGGGACACTTGTGAGTAAAGGCTCTGATTGCTTTTGCTTTCTCGCCCTAACAGACAGCCCCAGGAGATGAAGCTGTGCCGCCTCCCCGCAGAGGAACACCAGCAGCTGGTTGGGAGGAGTAGCTGTCCACCCTCTGTCCGGGGTGAAGAGTCGCTCCCTCAGACAATGCCCGTCAAGGCCAGGCCCCTGGCTGTAATCCTCAAGCCAGCTTTCCGGGAGCAGCAGGAACCACTCTCCCGCCAAAGCAGCATGGCCAGTGTGGCAGGCAGCGCTGCTTCTGACCATCTTCCGCGGAAGCCTTTCCATCAGGCAAAAGCTTCGCAGTCTGAGGTGAGTTCCCAAGAGGCATGTGAAACAGAAGCAGGGCTCCCAGCTTTTCAGGATACATCTACAGGGCTGCCACAGTGCAGCCAGGTCTGGTACGTGATGCTGGAAGCTGTTTACACTGTCGTATCAGACAGCAGGTTCCTCAAAGAGAACAGAATGACAGTGTCAGTGTTTGAAGAGCAGGTGTGTTGGTGGGGACGGGGTGGAGTTATCCAACCAAGGATGCTCTCTGCTGAAGCTGGAAGTATTTCTGACTCTTGCAAGAAGGACTTGTCTGAAGTCGCACAGGAAACTTGTAGCAGAGGAGAGGCTTGAATCTGAGTCCCTGAAGACCTCAGGTCAGATCCTATTCTACTCGTTAGGTGTCAAAGTGGACCTAGGTACCTAAGTATGATCCTATGCCAACCTGCTCGGCTTCCTAGAGAAACATTGTTGAGCCAGCCTTTGTAACATGCCACCATCTTAACCTTAAGATGAAGTCATGAAGAGCAGCAGGGAGGAGGAGGAGGAGACCCTGTCTGCCTTTGGTGCTAACAGGTTTTTAGAGACACCTCTGAGACAGAAGTCCACCTAGACACCTAATGCTTAGAATAGGATCTTGCTTATTGTCTTCTGCCCAAGCAGCTGGACTGCCATCCCTGGCTTCTGATTATCATCCATTGCATTGATCTGGATTGGATCTAGTTATACTGTGCCTCTTCTCTTGCAGGATCAACGCATTGTATCGCCAGAAACAGACAGTGGATTTGTGGGGTCAGAGGCGAGCAGGGTGTCCCCACTGACACGCACCCCAGAACATCACCCCTCTCACACTGGGTATGGATTCTTGTCTCTCTTTCTTCCCTGTCCGCTTCTTTAACCTGCTCTCAACTCATCTCCCCTTACCTTCTGGCTTTGGATACTGAGATGAAGGGCCCAGGGCTGAAGGGATGTATGATGAGATAGCACATGTGGAGGGAAAGGAGCTTGAGAATATGGGGCTGAGGGGGG
>NW_017729011.1:8551706-8563278 GCF_001723915.1 Gavialis gangeticus | reverse complement strand
ACTGGGTATGGATTCTTGTCTCTCTTTCTTCCCTGTCCGCTTCTTTAACCTGCTCTCAACTCATCTCCCCTTACCTTCTGGCTTTGGATACTGAGATGAAGGGCCCAGGGCTGAAGGGATGTATGATGAGATAGCACATGTGGAGGGAAAGGAGCTTGAGAATATGGGGCTGAGGGGGGATTGGTGTTCAGTGAGTGGGGATGAGGGAAAAGAGGCAAAAGCAGGTGATCAAAGTGGGGATGGGGATCCTGAGTACATAGGACATATGGGAAAGCAAGGGATGAGCGCTGAATTAGGGATGAGAAGACCAAGAATGTAATATTAGAGACCAAGGAAGAGAGCAGGCTGATTGGTGAATGGGGGAAGTTATGAAGTAGCAGCTGTGGAGGGGCGAGGGGGCAGGAAAGATGTGCAGCTGGGTGGGTAACCCGGCATCTCAGTGAGGCTCCTTCAGTGACACCACTCTGTTTGCCTTGTTCCCAGGATGCCTGGCATGCTGCAGAAATCTGCCTCTGCACCCCCCCCTGCTGTCCTCCGTGCTTCTCTGAAGAAGGACACCAGCCCATTATCCTCAGAAAAGGGGCTGCGGGGCATGTACACCACCCCCAGGCAGGTGCCACCAAGGAGCAGTGCCCCGAGACACAGCCTGCCCCACGGCAGCCCCTCCCAGACCAGCTCCCCTCCTCAGTGGACAGACAGTATCACCAGCGAGATGGCACCAGATGCAGACAGTAGTGAGTAGAAGACACCTCGGGTTTGGACCACCCACCAAAGGAGGCACATCCGCGACCTCTCTGGGAACAGAGTTCACTTCCTTTCTCTCCGCAGTGAGAAGGGAAGGGGTGACTTGTGGGTGCTGACACTGGGGCTGATCTGAATGATACCAGCACTAATAACAGCAGCAATAATAATAACAATAATTGTTAATAATAATACTTTTATAGAAATGCTTGATTTCTCTCCACAGATGTTTTTATTCTTTCCTTTTTCCTATAAAAACAGTTTTACAACTGCTTTGAGTTAAAAATACATTTCTAAAGAGGTGAACATTTCAGCATTTTTACCATTTCACTGAAAACCTGAAAAGGATGGGCCAAACTTTGGCTTTGCCACTCAGGTTTTCAGTTCTGAGGAAAAAAGTTAGTGGGTTGGGAAGATTTTGGCCACCTCTCATCAGTATTCAGCTGGTGGTTTTCAAGCTGTTTGGCGGCCTCTGCGAAATAAGCTTGGGGCTGGGGCAGGAGGACTCATGGGCCGATGTCTGCAATGGCACCACTTGGACTTTTGTGCTAAGCAAGACCCAGGCCCTAGTAGCACGTGGGGTTTGAAGTCATCTGCTGTCCCAGAGGGGTCCCTCCAGGGTGGGGCTGAGCACCCCAGCAGGGCAGCGTGGGGGAAGTTGCCTGGGCCATAGGTGAAAATGGCTCTGTTGCCAGGGAAATGCAGCTTCAGAGAGGCACCCCAAAACCAGCGTCATTTAAAGTAGTCCACTGTCTTCTTCTTTCACCAGCTCACACAGACTCTGAAGCTGAGGGACAAAGTGGGGCCAGCACCTACAATCACCATCCCAGCAAAACAAGGCATCCACCCAGCTCCACCACCCTGTCTCCTTCCCCAGTCCGGGCTCACCATGACCTCCTGGACTCACGCAGGGAACGAGAGTAAGTTACCCCTCCTGGAGTGGGCTAAGCATTGCAAGAGGATCCAAGTCCACTTCTGGCCAGTGAACGTGGTATCTCAGTACAGGCAGTCCTCGGACTTCGGACACAATTGGTTCCTGAAAACCGTGTAACTCGGAACCAATTTTCTCATACAAAACAGTGTTATAAATGGGGGATTGGTTCCTGAACAAAGGCCCGATACCCTAGTTTCACTAAAATTACCCCAGAATTTTTTACTCGGTCAATTATAGATAAGTAATATAGCTACAGTAATGTATTTATATTGTAAATAGCAATCATATCGATTTGGAAGGGCTTTTTGGAGGTGACTGCTGGACTTTTTGAAAGGCTCTTGGTTGGACTTTTTGAAGGGTTCTTGGCTGGAGTCTTCTCAGGAGTCCTGGCTGCAGGTTTTTCTGAAGTCTTGTCTGCTTTTTTAAAGAAAGTGTCCAAGGAAGTTTGGACAGATGTTCTCCAGGGAGATGGGCAATGCAGCGAACTTCTCCGCTGGTGTGGCATCGCATTGGATCAAGCGTTGTAAAGTCAAAACTGATGTCATAAAGTTGAAACAGGCAGTCAATTTATAAACGTAACTCGAAGCGTTGTAAGTCGAGGACTGCCTGTACTGAGAACCGGCACTGTTTCCCCTCTCTACCGCCGTCATGATGTGGAGAGACAGTCATACCCTGGACTCTGTGTCAGATGTGCCATCACCAAGCCGGTCCCAGAGGCAGTCTCCGGGGCAGTGGTTTCTTTGAAGGAAAGTGCTGAGTTCTTCCCCTGAGTGTCATTAGTTCACAGTGAGCCAGGCAGCCCCGCTGGGTGTAGGAGAAGGGGGGTTATTTACCTGAGCAGAGGAGGCCTGAGGTGGAGCCATCCTGCCTGTTTTACGCCCTCTCCTTGCACAATAACAGCAAACATTTCTGGGAGCGTTGCTAAGACGCTGCCTCTTGGACACAGCTGTGGCAGTGGCAGTGCTGGGGCTGGGGAGAAGACATGCTGTTCTCTTTGCTCTTTGGCAAGACCTAAGCGCTTGACCTCTCCCAGTGACCCCAGTCGGGCAGAGATCCCATTTCTCCAGTTGTCACCCAGCTCTTTGAGACTTGAGGACTGGTTAATGCTGGCCTATCCTTGGATGGAGGAATGCTTTCAGCCCACGCTGCTAGAGAAAGGCTGGTTCCTTGCTTCTCTGAGTCGGGAAGTGCCAAAAGGCCTGGCCACATCCTGTACAGTAGATCTCTCCCAGGAGGTAAATCCAGAAACCACCCCCTGTGCCTCACAGAGGGGACAGGTCTCAAATCCACTGGAGGACTGAGGCAGCCTCACGAATAATAGGATGCCAGTGGAGCCAGGCAGAGGGAAGAAGGAAGCAGAGAGAATTGATATCACAGTGCTGTTTCCAGCTTTCTCCCTCACATGCATATTAGTCGGCCCCAATGTAGAGGGGTGCAGGCTCTATCCTGCAAATGGACAGCCCCACAGGCAAGACTTGGACCTGCTCATTTTGCTGGTGACTTCAGATGGATATGAGGACAGTCCTGACTGAAGGGGGTAGATAAGTACTGGCCTTTTGGCAGAAGGCTTTTCAGTGACTCAGCTGTGCCTTTGAACTTGGCCAGGGCCAGATTGGGACCTGCTGGGCAAATCAGGGACAGAGTTGGCATTGCAGCTCTTGTGAGTGGGAGTAACCTTAAGGAGCAGGATCCGGGAGCATCACATACACGGTTCTCGGTTATAAGGCACAGCTAAATCAATGCTGGTCGAGCAGGCTCTGAATGTTCACTGCTATGAGGATGTGATGGACTCATGGGGAAAGAGGGTCGGGACGCAGTGCTCTGGGCAGCAGAGTTGTCGGCTCTGGCGGTTGCCAGGACTGAAAGCCTTGATTTTGATGCACTTGTCTGATGTGGCCAGCAGCATAGAACCAAGGAGCTAGACTCTGAGCAAACTGTTCTGCCCACCTCTATCCTTCACTAGCCCCTCAGCTTACCAAGCGGCTGCCTCACACCAGCCACATACACAAATGGTTAACTCTCCTGCAGCCTACACAGGCATGGAGGGAAAGAGCTAGTTCTGCAAGAGCCACACAGCCTGTGTCTGATCGTGCAGCTCAATTGGAACCAGACTCAGCAGCGCCCGGCTTGGGGAGAGGGAGGGCTCAGGCCCTCTGAGGTTGCCTAAGCCTTGTAGAGTGTTTCTGTGGGCTCCGCAGAACAGTTTTCATTTTTCTTTGTCATTTTAAACCTATGAGGCTGAATCCTCAACTGATGTAAATCAGCCTGGCTGCACTGATGCAATCCAGCATCGCCAGCTAAATATCTGACCCCTACTCTGTGGTTTCCTCAGGTCATATATTTTTCTTGCTAAAAGGCAACAGCATGAGCTGTGTATTGCCAAGTACACAATCACGCCCCAAAAATGAGCTGGCAGAAGCAGGTGTCTGTGTCCCATAATGAACGGAAGAGTGTATGTACCTCACTGTCTTTGCCTGGGGGGAATTCATGCTGCTCAGCTGTGCATCATAGATCCTGTAATGGTGACAGTGATTCTCCTTTAGCTCAGCTGGCAGGCCCTTGTAGTTTTAGCAGCAGGGGAAATCTGCATGGGGTTGTTATGTGCAGCTGATGATCCCTAAGAATGTCCCTAAGTAGCCACTGATTTCAGTAAACCTTTCACTCAAGATATTTGAGTGGGCTTGAATGACAGCCAGTGCAGTTGGCCCTTCCTGAGTTTTTGTTGTTTGCATCCCATTCTCCGGTGCCGCAGACTTCTGGGATGCAGCCAGGACTGGAAAAGAAAGGGGAAAGGGTAGCTCTCCGTAGTGCCATGTGGAGCAGTCTTGTTTCTAAAAGAAGTCATGCCCAGCTTTGCAGAACCAAGAGGCCGGCATGTTTGGTGAAGGGTTGGAGAATCCCCCGGCCTTTTCAGTGTTCATTCAGCCACAACCTTTGGCTGTTTTGAGGTTCCCCCATCACCACTCACAGGGAACAGCCCAGGCCAAGAACAATTAAAAGGGGCCAATGATTTCGTGCACTCTGTTTGAGATACCTTAAAGGGGCCAGACTTCCCTGAAGGGGAGAGCTGAATGCCTAAAGACATTTTGAGACTCAATGTTCAGCTGCAATTCCTTAAGGACCAAGGGGCCCCTTCTCACTCCTTTGACAATGAAGAGAGAGATACTCAAAAAAGGGAGGCACTTAATCCTCTGAAGACCTGAGAATATAGTCACGTGCTAGTCCAAGATTACATTTGTCTGCCAGCCTGGAAAATGCCAGCATTGTCAGGGTTAATGCATGCATGTTTTCCCTCCCAGATGGTAGGCTATCCAGCAGACAAACGCAGCAGTTTAAACATTCTTGGTTGTCTTGCACATTTACTAAGAGGAATAAGGCCTGGATTTATAGACTCACATATCAGGTTCCCTGTAGGCGCAGGAAGAGCACTAAATAAACTCCAGAGCTTCAGAGAAAGCTGGTCAGCCCTTGTGGCTGAAATCTTTGCAACCATTCAGAACGGCTGAGTGTAAAACCTACATCTCAGAGAGCCTCCTGCCATCACCCAGAGGCCACTCTGAAGGGAAATGGACTCTGCACCACTGTCTCCCTTGTGCAATGCATCCTCAAAGTAGCTTCAGTTGGTGGCTTCTTGTGATTCTTGAGTGGCTAAGTCATGTTGAGCAGTGCTGTTGTCTCTGAAGCTCAGCTGACCTCTGGGTGACAGGCAGCCTTGCACAGCAGAGCTGGGACTGTCTCTGTGACTTCAGATAGGGGAAAACATGGGATCTTCCCCCTGTTCTTCTCAATCCAACATTATTCTTGAGCTCTAGGGAAACTGATTCTTTATTCTCCTTTCCCACTTCAGCCAGGCCATCCGGGCTCTGCAGAAAGAGGTTTTGCGGCTTCGGCAGAGGCTGGAGGAGAGTTTGCATCGACCTCAAGGCTACCCAACAGGAAAGGCATCTCCACACACTGCAAAGACCAAAAGGAAGCCTTTGGAGAATGGTTCCTCAGCCAGCAGCCCAGCAACCATCAGGTAAGCGACTGTGTGTGCAGTTAAATGCACCCAAATCAGATGGGCCATGTACTGGAAGATCATTCTGTGCCTGTCCCTTTCCCAGAAAACCTGCAGAGAGGAGCCCAGGTGAATGTGGGGAGCCAGCCCCAGTGATCCAGCCAGCGAGGTGGGCAAGGTCAGCATCACTCCCGCGGGATGGGCCTGAGCTGGATCTCAGTAAGTAGACCTTTCAGGGCCTGCCCCCTTTGCGGTCACCCTGGCTTCCCTCAGTGCTTCTGAGAAGCACTGGGGCAACAGGACTTTTATTTTCCCTCCACTCCTCTTCAATTTACCCTTCCTAAAAGGGAGAACTGGATGTTTGCATGAGCACTTGCTATGCATGTGGGTGGTGAGCACTCATGTGCAGGCAGCCCATCTACCAGGGCACTCTCTGCCAATTGTGCAGATGGGCTCACATCCAGATCCAGTCCTCCTGACCCATGAGAAAGCTGCTGTCATCGACCCAACCTGGTCCTGGATCTGACTCTGATGCCTGTGCCTTGTTCTCTTGATCCTACATGCATCACTGGAATTGGTGGCAGTCAGCCCTATCCTGTCCCCTAATAGCATGTGTACTGATGCTTGCTGAGAAAATCAGAGTATGCATCCCACAGTACCTACAGGACACACAGAGCAGTGCCCTGGCTGTCTAATCCAGTGCTCTCTCTTCTCCACATGGTGCAGCTTCAGAATCAGACTACTCCCCACCAAGACTTCTGGATGGGAGATCCAGGGCAGTGTTTTCCTCCAAGAAGATCCCAAATGCAGCAACATTCAAAGGCCATTACACAGGTAAGCACACAGCAAGTCCAATGAGGTTTTGGTGTGGCCTCTCTGGTAACTACCCAGATCCGGCTGCTGTCCTAAGTGGCTTTCCCTTCCTATGCCCAAATGGGACACTTGACATTGTACTTCCCCAACAAAAGACTTACCCATTCCTCTCCCTCCTGATCTGAACCCCGTAGCTCCGTCTTGAACTACAGCATGAAACCTGACCCTTCCCTTTCTTTTCATTACCCCACCCCAAGCCACACACTCTGAGAGGAGCACTGAGAAAGCTTTTGTTGGGTTTTGCAGGGGCAAAGTACCACTTATCGACTCCCGCGTCCCTAGAACCGAAGGAAGACACTGGCTCGCCTTCTTGCATCCATTGCCACAGCCCCAGGACACAATCTGGTAAATACACCGTGTGCTCATCCTCAGTCTCTGCCCCAGAAATGGCCTGTTCCAGGTCTTCGCTTAGTGTTTGGGGCTTGTGAAATAAAAGGCTAACAACATGCAAAATCTGCTTTTCTATGAGATCTCTAAGGGCTTCACAAATACTAGCTAATGAAGTTGTTATTAATTACCTAAGACATGAAATAATTGAATAACTAAGCCTGCAAACACACTGATTAGAGACAGAGAGTGAGAGACCACTCCTCACTGAAATGCATACCCTTTCTGAGTAGAGTGACTGGAAAGGTCAGTGCTCATGCAGCTCACCTGGGGGTTGGAGGTGCCTCCAGTATACTCCATCTCTGGCCAGAGTGGAAACAGGCTCCATCTGTGCAGTAACAAGGTTAGTCAGTAGCTACTCGACAGTGGGACCTCATCTAGGGTTTATAGAAGTAGGTTAGAGCCTGAGTACTATTGGGACTTTATTCCTATAGCAAAAACACATATGGTACCTTCTGTTCTGACACTGGGAATTCATACTGCCTGCATTTCGTGTTCTCTCCTGTGCTGCATGTGCATCTTTGGCAGTCATTCATTATTATTGTTTACTACATAATATAGACTAGAGGACATGGGGTGTTGTGAAAGCAACTGCAACCTTTCTGGGGGTGGGATTGACTTTTGGGTGCAATCTTGAAGCCATCCTGTGGTGCTAAAGCCGTTGTTTGCACTTGTTATCATGAGCAAGCCCTGTGTTACAGCTTGCTGCATGCCTCTCCTTCCTTTGTGCTAGCAAGAGACATTACACAAAAAACGTCCAGCTTGTTGGGCAAGTAGGAACCTGTATCAAGCCATTCAACTTGGCCAAAGATTAACTCACACCTGTTTTTTCCAGTCAAAATCACATACCACCTTACATGGCTTGAATACTTACCTTCCCAGGGTGTTTCTAAGGAGCACAGGGGGGAAAGGGAGTAAGGGAGGTTTACCTGTATTGTGTCCAGTAACTCCCAGCTGAACTCTAAATATGCATCTTGTAATTTGAATATCACTGGCCGCGATGCCTTGCAATCAGCTTTTGCTCTCTGTGAGCCACCCAATCTAGTTTAAGAACAAAGTTGCTACTTTCAAAGGGCCCGATGAGTCCAGCATATTCCTGCTGCCCTGCACACTGCAGATCTTGGCAGGGTTGTTTTACCAGCACCTTGTTCTCTGTGTATAGGCATTGCATCAGCAGGGGACATCTTGAGATCCTCTCAGCATAGCACTCCAAAGAAGATGCACTGTCCACCCTGCAGTGGGACCAAAAGCACTCCAACTTCTAAAACTAGGGGCAAAGCAGGGAATGGTGAGTAACTAGTGTGATCCATTTAAGGTCCCTGTTTATTAAAGAGTAGCCATGCCTGGGAGTCCCCTGGTAAGTAGTTCCCATAGGAGAGAGACAAACTGGCCAAAGCCACACTGAGAAACAGTTCATACCTATGCTGTTCCCAGCGGTCATCACTGTAGGGAATGTTACTGGAGCACTGGCTGCAGGGGACTTGACGGCCCCTTGAGTCCAAGTTCCTGCCAGCAGGAGTCATGGACAGGAAAGATGTAGGACTGCTGACTCTGAGAACTTCCCAGCTACCCCTGTCTCACCTCTCTGAGCAGGAGTGGCTGTAAGTAGTAGTGGGGGAGCCACAGCTATGAACCTTCCCCCGAGTGGCAGAACTTAGTGGCCTTTCCCTAAGCGCTGGGTCATGGTCTGAGTTAACTTATACCTACTACACTTGCAGGCCTCAATACAGGGTCTCCAGCCCAGTGCATGCAGGCCTGATTCATCACAGAGAGATTATATTAACATGTTCATGTAGGCAGGTGACATCCTCTTCCTCTATCCTTGGGCTACAATCAGCTCTGCTGTGAGAGCCCCTGACAGCAGTGGAGTAGCACCAGAAACAGTTAGTCCCTTTGGCTTCCTCCCCATATGGCAGAAATCACAGGGTGGCTCTTACCTGGTCTCATTCTTCTCCACAGTAGCAGACCATGGCACAGAGAGTGCTTCTTCCCAGCACTTTGGCCCCAGTCGCAAAGCCAAGAATTGGCAACAGCAGCTGCAGCCGCCTGGACTTTGGTACCTGCCGACCCCACCTTCTGCCACAGCTGTCAACTACGTTCCAGCAGTTCCTCTGGTGCACTATGCACCACCCCTCGTGTAAGAGCTGCCCCTTCTCTTCTCCTGGCATCGCTGTGGGGAGGGGATATGAAGCTTTTCCTTCTGTAACTGTGGGAGGCAACCTAGAAGCCAGAACCAGGAGGGTTGGCCCAGTGGTTAGGGTACCAGCTTGAGCATGGGAGAATGATTTGAGTTCCCTGTTTGGTGTTCTCACCTCGGGGGAGTCACTGTCTCCTTGTGCTTAACTCCCCCTCTGTAAGACCAGTGCTTCTGCTTCTCAAGGGATGTTGTAATGCATTAAAAAATTGTGGCACATGTTTGCTATAGTAATAGTGGCTGTATATGTCCCTCAGATAGAATGAGAACCCAAACTCCCTGTCCTTGGCAGGACTTTACGTAGACATGTCCTTGGGCCTCTAATCCATGAGAGTGAGGGCCCTTCCTGCATAAGCATTGCGCGAGGTCAGCTCATAGAACACCTTGCACTGTGGCCAAAATATGGGCTGCCTTCTGCCAGGAGACCACGTGACAGCTGGCAGCTGCAGTGTGTAGGTCATGGATCTGTGTGTGGGCATAAAACATTGTCCACACTAGATAGACGCTGATGCGTGTGAGGAAGCATGCAGATCTCTCCTGCAAAGCAACAAAAGGAACGTTCTAATTATTTGTACTCCTATAGCATCTAGAAGACCCCATGGAGGTCAGGGTCTCAGTGTGTCAGGCACTGTACAAATACATGGACAAAACAGCCCCAGCTTCAAGAAGCAAAAGTCTACATAGACAGGACCCAGAAGGGGGAAGAGAAGGGAGAAAAGATATAAACAGAAAGTGAGAAACGCAGCAACTTCCCCAAAGTCACACAGGGAGCCTGGGTCAAAGGCAAGTGTTGAATCTGAATCCTAGTCCACTGCCTTAACCACAAGACTAACTTTCTTCCCCAGCTTCCAGTGCCTTAGTAATGAATGGAGATTTTGCACTTCCTTTGGCGGGAGAGCCTGTGAGAGTCCTATGGTCATGAATGTGTGTCTCAATGTTAGCGCACAGGCACACAGCACCAGGGATTCAGTCTGGCAGGTGCCTGCCAGCAGCTTTGCCAAACCTCCCATGCCCTGTACAGGGATAGAATTACTAGGAACAGGTCAGAGTGGCTGAAACATCAGGACGTGCTGCCCAGGCTGATGCATAAGAAAATACACATCTCTACAATGTGCCAGCTTGGAAACACCATGTTTTGTCTTTGCTTTTTCCAGCTACTGTTCTCCAGCAGCATCTACCTCAGTCCCCACCCCGGCTGGCCTTCCTCTCCATTACCCCAGTGGGTACAGGGTGCCAGAGCTGAAGCCCTGGACTGACTGGCAGCAGGCCCATAGGCACCACCGCTCCTTGACACTTGATCTTGACGACCTTGAGGACCTCAACTGGTCTTTGAACAAAGCCGTGGAGGCTGCCAAGAGTGTGAAGCTCACCACCAAGCAGATGAGCAGGTCGCTGACCTCTGACCTGAGCAAGGCCAAGGGCCTGAGGGGATCCTGCCTTTTCTGACGGGACCTGGGAGTTGGCTTCTTTGGCACGTGGAGGAAGCAGTCTGAGGCAGCAGACCAGGCCTGGTAAAACATCTGGAGATGAGCCCCCAAGAACTATCTTGGGAACTGATTTGCCAAAGAATAACATGCCTCTTCTTCAGCTTCCAATGCCCCATTATGGCATTGGGTGTGTGGGAGGAGGGCCCTCCACTTCACTTCCTGAGGACCCCGTGCTTGGAGCCTCCTTGCTGCACCTCCAGAAGCTGTGTCTGAAGCCCTGTCTACACAGTCATCTCTTCCCATCTCTGAAACCATTCTCCCATATAAAACTTGCCTTAATTACCAACCTTCTGATCGCTCTGGGCTACAGGAGGCTCCAGGGTGGCAGAGGGGGTGCCCATTGCACTGAAGGAGCAGCTAGGGTTCAGTCCAAGTCCTCTGTACTTGGTCAGTAACTTTTAGTTTCTGTGGATTTTTTTTTAAAGGATTATTTGAGATGAAGGCAAGTGGTGACACTCCTTGGGTACTAGACTAGGAGCCTTCCCAGCTTCCCAAGGGGCTAAGACCCGCACTTTAGAACTCCCCGGTTTTGTCTCGAGAGAACCTCCTCCTATTTTCTGTAACATTTTACCACCTATCCTCCTTAAGAAGGGGGCTTCTCATTGCCTAGCTTGGCTACTGGTATTAGACCATGACTTTCTCATTGCACTGTGAGATTCCCACCCATGAGCCCCTGCATCATTCCCACCTAGGCCTTAACCCATCATGTTGCTCAATCTGTCCACTTCCGCGTGAAGATATCCCAATATACAGCATGTGACAGGGCTGCTGAGAGCAGCCCAGGTGGTCCAAACCCTGTTTACAAGCCAAGCTTTTCCTAGAGCAGGTGTTATTTTGTGCAGGCCCTATTGCAATAAGGGCTGAAGGCCTGTTTGCAGCAAAGTTTACCTCGGAGAGTGCTTGTGATGTCTTAGAGGTCCACATATATATATGCATTAATATATATATATATATATATA
>NW_017729011.1:8551466-8551696 GCF_001723915.1 Gavialis gangeticus | reverse complement strand
TAAATAAAATATTAAAAGTTGGAATGGAGGTGAGGTGAGAACTGAAAGAGCTTTATTATCCAGAACTCAGCCTAGCTGGGGATTCAGTATCATGGTTTGCTTCTGCTCTTTGTTCCTTCTCCCCTTTCCCACCCAAATATCCAAACCGTTCCCCCGCCACCTGCCCCCTCCCCTGCAGCTGTTTCCGATCCCCCTGCCCCAATCAGCTGATCAGGGCAGGGGGCTGGGAA
>NW_017729011.1:8534076-8546466 GCF_001723915.1 Gavialis gangeticus | reverse complement strand
TAGGACGCTCCCATCAGTCTAACCCCCTAGGCACCATCCTCATTAGACCGGGGATTAATCCAGCCTTGTTTAACACTTTCCAAAGATGCAGTTGCATGCCCGTTAACTGTTTGAGTGCCTTAGGATGTGCAGTGCACCACTGGGAAAGGATCAGGTAGCGGAAAGAGGCTTAAATGAATGAGCACGTCAGATAATGCAGTCAAAATAATTTGTAGCAGTTTTTAAAATGCTTTCATTCACACCTGGGGTTTTGGAGGGGAGGAGGAAACGTGGAGGGTCAGTTGCATTTTCTGTTCCCGACGCCTGATTCGGGAAGGTAGCCATCGTTCTGCCTTCTTGAACTCAGCGGAAGCCCAGTGTGCTCAGCCAGTGGCTTGGGCAGTTTATAATGCTCCATGGATGTTTTGTTTGTTTTAATATGGTTCTCATTGGCATTCAGTTTTTACTTTCACAAACATTTCAGAATGACAAAGGTAACCAGTCCTGCACTCAAAGCTATGGGCATGGAGCCCTATTTATTGAGGTGGTCAAAAACAACCATGAAGAGGTACTAGGAAAAAATCACTTTTTTTATATTTTTGGTGAAAAACTTATTTTTTTTCAAGCCTATTGGCAGGTGAAGGAACCCAAAATCTTTTTTCCCCTCCTGTTTTTAATAATCCCCCTCCCTTTTTCTTGCGTTTTGAAAAAGGGCAAGGGGAGAAAAGAGAGAGAAAGGCGATTAATAACTAAACAACTGAAAAATCACTGAGAACCAAAAACTATTTTTAAGAAGTCAACATTTTAAGAAAATCTGCACAGTCAATCATTTTTGAAGAAAAGCACTTCAAAAAAAAGTTTCAAACAAGAATTTTTAACCACTTATACTACAGTCAGCGTGCTTTTATAGAGATATAGGAGTCTAAGCTATATATCTACCCAGGTCTCATTTTCAGGATTGTGATCTAGGTTTTTAAATTCCCGTTTTGTTTTTTAATAATTAACCCTCCTATAAATCAGAGGCCAAGTTGAATGTTTCCTCCTTATAAAACCACATGTGCTTTCCTGTCCAGTTAGTTTTAAGGTTTGACTTTTATCAAGCTGAATTGATTCCTTTAAAGATACTCCACTCGGTATGTTGATACAGTCAGTATTTCTCATTTGGTAGCTGGTGAGGTCAACTTGCTCTCTTTCTCTGGCCTTGGATATGTGTGTGTGTGTTTATATATTTCTCAAAATAGTCCTTAGGGCACTTGACGTTTTATATATAATTTATTGTTTTGTTTTTTAAACTGATCCAAATGTGCATGTGTTTAAATGCATCAGAAGGTGCATTAAGCAAACTCCTCTCTAACTTATAATGGTGTTTGTCTGTGCCAATACAGTGTATATGCTGGGGCTTGTTAGATGAGTAGTCAGAAAGTCACACAGCCACCCCAGGGAGCTGGGGCAAGCGCCTTTGTTTCTGAGGTTGTGCAGTATCAGCATAACCCAGCAGCTTATGGAGCTGATGGGGCTTTGCAGAAGGGGTCAGGCACTGTTGAGGCTGTGTTTCTCTTGCCAGAGGGTAGGTTAGCATGGATCAAAGGAGGTTGGATTTTCTGCACAGGAGATTCTCTGCATGAGGATACATCCCAGGATTGCTCCCTGCCCAGCACTGTGAAGTGCTTTATCCTGTTTAAAATGGATCTGGTTCCCAGACTGAACTCTGAAAGCTTCCATTCTAGCAAGATCCTTTCCTTATTGCAGCAGAGGCAGACGTTTTGTGAAGGGGTCACTCACACTCAACCACTAAACATGGTACTTAACTGTAGCTGCTAAAGCAGCAGCTCAGAGAGCATCTGGCCATTACTTTCAACACTTGAGCTGGACAACCCCATGTGCCACATAAGCCCTAGGAGAATCCAGGAGAGAATGGAGGCTGCAAGTAGAACTCGGACTCTGGTTTCCCATTCAGAGAGGAAGTGAGATGTAGAATCGTCTTTGAAAATTGTCCTGAGTTCATGAGCCAAAAATGAAACCAGCATACAATAAACTGGCGTTGGAAGGTTTGCAAGAGAGTCAGCTAGTCATGCTGGTCTACACATAGACGTTGCACTGATTTGATTGAACACCAGTTCAACTAAACCCTCATGTGGACACTTTATAGTGATTTAAATCCGTCTGATATCAAGATACAACGAACATGAGCTAATCTGCTCTCAGCCAGCTTTATACCAATTAAGAATGCTCTCTCTCTCTCTCTCTCTCACACACATACATATGCATACCTGTGTTAGTGTTGTTGCATGGGTTTAAAATCACATCTTGAGTGAAACCAATGCAGGTTTGTATGCAGACAAGATTTTCAAAGCAAATGGTGATTTTTGGATGCCTATCAGGATGCCCGACGGCATCTTAAGGAAAGGGGCACCTGCAAGTGACCCAATCTGTGTGACTTTCTCTATACATAGGTCTTACCCCAACTGTCCATTTTAAAACATTGTTTTTTAATATATAATAAACCCAGTGGTGACTGTTTTTAATGCAGAAGGCAAATCAGGAGGTCCTGCTCATTTTAGGGAACTTGTGGGGACTCCGAAGAAGTTGTCCCACCACGGACTGAATCACAGGGTAAGAGGAAGTTATGGTTGATCCATCACACCATCAACAGTGAAGCCTGTTTCAAAAAACATTGAAAAAACAGGGTTGCTTAACAGAGATGGTCTTCAAATCAAAATAGAGAGCAGACCTCCCTTGAGTCAGGGATACTTTCACATCATCTCTTAAGATTAACCTCTTATGAGGGTGTGCATGCATGTGCATGCTTGCATAGCTCCGCCCATGGTCACTGGAACCCACTGACAACATACTGGTATGTTGTCAGGGAGGGAGAGAGAGGCCCTTTTCGGTACATCCGCTGTAGCAAACAGCAGTTCCTGTTTAATAGGAAAGGTCTGCTCAGAGCAAAGTTGATCTGTGTGAGTTAAGACTTTGCTAGAAGCAGCTTCCATTGGGTGGGCCAAATTCGGGCCCAGTATTTAAGGGTGCAACATCATCAACTCTGCAGGAGTTGCACCTGCTTAAAGCAGCTTTAAATTTTGCACATGTGCTTGTTTTCTTATTGCAAAGCAAGTTGTACTATGGCCAAGAGCAGCTTGAGCTATTGAAACCAGGAAACTGTGATTAACCCAGCCTCGCTGGGAGAGTGCAAGAAATTAGTGTGTGCACGTGTGTGGATACTTAATTCTATTGAAATGCAATAACCAGAAATGAAGGTTACATTTTCTGCATCTCTCATTTTGTAATAATCTAGCAGAGTCATTTGGACAGTATTTTGTAATGAAATGATTGCCTATTTTTTAAGGAAATAAATTCTGTTTTGTTTGTTTTGTAAAAGCAAGTCTCTCGTGTTTTTGGACACGTCTCTGTGCTTCAGGAAACATCACCATCCAGCCTAATCAGTATTTGTATTTGGGTACTGCCTGAAGATCCCAACTAAAATGAAGACTGAATGTGGCTAGGTGCTGTACATATAAATAGTAAGAAGCAGCCCCTCCACCAAAGAATCAGATCATGGGTGGGCGAGAAAGGGAAAATCACTTGTTCAAGATCACACAACAGGTCAGAGGCACATCCTGACTTTCAGGGTCTTCTAGGTATTACTATGTTGATACCAAGGTACTTCTGAAGATCTTGTTAGGCACTTTGAAACAAAGACCACTGGCTGACTAGTGTCCCGTTAAGCCACACAGCCTTTCTCCCAAGTTGTAGCTTCAGTTTTGCTTTCCACACCAAAAACTCCAAAGACTTCACTTTTCACCTGGTGACTGTGTTTGGAATCTAGGCAACCTGGTTACCCTGGCGAGGCTGGCATCTCTTAAACAGAAAGTGCAAGCCTAGACAAACCTGCGGTACATGGGTTCTTGGGCATTTCAGGGATAAAAAGAACTGTTTCAGGTGTTTCCATATGTCCAACCCTCCAGCTCAATACCCTTCCAAAATGAAACATTCTCTATTCATCTAAGCCCATTAAAACAAGGAAAAGGGGAGAACATATTAGGCCACATGGAGTCTGCTGTTGCTAGGAACCTGCAGATACGCAACAGTCAGTATGGCGTGTAGTAGGAGCCAAGAGCTGTGGCAACGCTCCATCTCAGGACAGATGGGCTGAGACCTTCACTTGGCTCTGCTAATCCCACCACATCAAATAGTCTCCTCTGCTTAAGGGAGTCACGTCTGCTCCCACAACTTTGTCTAATGGGTACAGGTGCCTCATTTGCAATCAGGTGGCCAAAATGCTTCATCCTTATTGTACAGTCAGCAGGATGTCCAGAGCTTGTATCAGACAACTTAAGCAAGTCCCTTTTGGTCTTGTTTGTGATCCTAAGCTAGCAAGCCAACTGGCATTGTTTGTCTCTCTGTAAAAGGAGGACTGGTATGGAAAACAAGGGAGAGGGATGGAGAACTGCCACATACTTCTCTTTTAAATCTGGCTCTTTGGTTTATGCCATCTTTCCCGCCAGCAGTAGTAAGGCATATACTCGCTGTGCAGGAAGGTGGCGTGGGGTGCCCCCTCGTGGCATGTGGATGAAGAAATGCTGTCAAGGCCTGAGAGTTTCTGTGCCATTCAGGTAGGATCTCCTCCATCTAACTTGCATCCTGCAGAGGGTCTGGGATCGCTAAGTAGACACAGTCACATTTATATGCCCTCTGCTTTTCCACCCTTGGCATCTCATCATAAATATCAGTATGCTGTTTTGCAAACTTTCTAATTGTTGTTATATAAATGAAAACAAACCACTGTAGGCAGCTACCCAACAGTAACAAAGCAGCTAATGTGTGACAACAAAGAGGAAGGAAATCAGCTTTGATTTCCTGAAGGAATTAAGGTAAGGAAATCAACTTTGCACTCACTGTTTCTCTGTGGCTAGGGAAATAAGAGGACCTCATAGCAGAGACCACAGAACCACCTCCACTGGAGCAAAGCTACCATAGCCTGGGGTGGTCCAGAATGACAAACCCAGTCATAGCAACATCACATGGAGTCTCTCCAAATCTTGGTCTGGATTCTGCATTTAGGGAAGGCTCTGCTGATCCTGCTGCAGTAACAGCATCAGGCAATGTATTTGTGAGGATGGGGGTTTTTTGTACCAGTGCTAAACTTTGTTGGCATAGCTGTGTCTACATGGGCGGCACTTCAAAGCGTATATGTTCTTGTAGACAGCAAAATGCTCCTGCAGGAGGCATGGCCCACAAACTGGGTGTTATTACCAATGCATTACAAGGGGGTTCTGTGCCAGCCCTGATGGGCCGGTACTCTCACCTCCATGAAGCCAACCTGTGCGTCTAGCCAGAAAACTCAGCTAGAATTGCTTGAAATGTGTATAATCTTTTATCTCCTTGAAAAGTTTCCAGAAAAATGAAGGGGGGTCAGAAGAGGGGAATGGATTGAAGACATTCATAAATTATTTTGCCCCCTTTTTTGGCTAGCAGCTTATGGATGGAAACTGAGAAAATGAACCGTCAGTCCAACAAAGGGAAAAATCATCAGAAGTTTGCAATTCTCCTTCATCCCATTGTAACCAGCCCTATCATTGATTGTGATGATCTCTCCAAGCCCCCTTTCCTTCCCAGCCAGTCAAAACGCACAACATCCTAGACAGCCTTTTGCACCATGTATGGGAGCGCATTTATTTATTGACTCAAGTGCTTTAGTACATAAGAACAGATATACAGAGATGATACATGTTTGTGCTTCAACACTTTCAAACATTTAGATTCCAATAATTTCAGGTAAACGAGTTCCAAGACAGACTAGTTTTTTTTTAATTTTCCATTTTGATAAATTATTTTTATATAAATAACTGTAACAGAAAAAAGAAAATATGTCCAACATATAAGATCCTGAAGCATTTGCATTGCTAATTAAGAGAAAAAAAGAAAATCAAAAGGAACAGGAGGGGAACCAATAAATATCAGTGCAAATGTATACAGCCTTTGCCCTAAAAATATATATTTAACTTTATGGGCAAGGAACAAAGGGGAGATGAGAAGAAGAAACCTAAACATCAATGAGCCAAGGGAGAGAAGGCTTAATGGGAGGTAGGGATGGGTTCAATGCCTTCAAAAAAAGACCCAAAAATATTGCAGTGCATCTAACGCAGGAGGCAGGGCTAGAAAGAAAGGAGGAATAATTTAAAAATAAAAAGGTCTTGTTAAACCACTATACACCAAGCTTGTAAGAACATCACAAGACACATTAATTAATATACACACAGTCCGCTGTGAGATAGGGACAGGCTGGAGAGACTTAGGAGGGCCAGAGGGAGTTTTGGCGACTTCCACAGTCATCAACATTTCACTACTGGACGACAACAGCAAAAACAAATGGCAGAGGCGTGCTACATGGGTCAGTGCAGGACTGCAGAGGGGACCTCAAGACGAAACCAAGAAGACAACGGCCTTTTTTTTTTTTATTATTCTTTTTTTTTAAACATAAGTTCAATACTGAGATATAAATGGCCTTGGTTTGTTTCTTTATTCATTTATTTTTTGCAAGCAAAGAGAGACTTTTTGACCCCACACATTTCAAAACAAAATATCCAGTGTTTTAATTGTCTTTAAGGAATACGCCAAACTGAAGTCAGAAAGGAAAGGGGTTAAAGTGTTGGTAGAAAGGGCATGGAGAGTTTGCAGCCCTCCACTGCAAGGAAACTGAGGCACCAGCAAGCCTGGACAGGTCTGGCCTTTTCTATGGCAGTTATTATGCTAAGGGGCCGCACTTTTAAATGTGCCTCCTTTCTCTCTGTGAATTGTGTCTAGGATCACATTTTTCATTAAAAACTAATGCCTGTTCACAGCAGCACAATCCCTGAAAGAAGGTAAGATATTTTCCTTGCCCTTTTCCTTGCATTAGTTAAATGCACCATGAGGCTTTTTGCCTTCCTTTGATTAGCATCAGCTATTGGTCACTGTCAGTCGGGACACCAGACCAGATAAGCCAATGAGCTGATTGGTTATTGCAAATCTAACGCAACATTCCAGTACATAAAGTCCTGATTGGCTGCTCCCAGAAGCCCCATCTAGACATTCAAAGCCAGAGGCCAACTCTTCAGCACTCACATGATTGATTTGTCCAGATGTGTGCCCACCTCAACATCTGTCCAGAGGGTAAGCCCCAGAGGAGCGGAGGACAGGAATCATGGGTGACCCTCAATTTAACATATTCCTCCACGAACACAAAAAACTACACATTCAAGAACCTCCCCCTCCCCGCCCCAAAGGAAAACCAAGGAAAAACACTGACAGCAGCAACAAAAAAAGAACTCTACCAATTTCAAACTTGAGCAAATTCCCACACGGCGCATTCAGGTTTACATCTGGGTTAGGTACAAGATCACATAGCCATAAATAATTCAGGCGCATCCATCCATCCATACAGAAGAAGGAAGGGGGGAAAAAAAAACATTTGGAAAAAATTTTCTCTAGCAATGGGTAAATGGGTTACTTGAAAATGAGTTGGTTTTGGTGGGTTTTTTTAATATCTATATATAGAATATATTTTTCTTTTTAACACAATGCATACTTTTTATTCCCTCCCTGTGGTTAAAATGAGGGATGAGGGCAGGGAGGGACTAGGGGAAGGTTTTTCAACACAAGAACAGGAGAGAAAGCTTGGCTTGGAGTGGGAGATGGACCCATGATTCAGCAAAGTAACGTTTAATGGGACAGCTAACGGGAGGGCAGCCATGAGCTGGGAAGTTGATTTTCATCATTGTTTCATTTGCTTTGTTTTGTTTTTTAACTGCTGCTTTCTTCATCTGTTTTATTCAGTTTCTTCAGCGTGTCCAGCAGTTTCTGTGGAGTGAGGATGTGAGTGGACCCTGTGGGAGGTGGAAGGAAGGAAGAAGAGAAAGTTAGAAGTCTGAAAGGCCAGTTTGGTGGCTTTTGCTCTACAGTCATGCCTATACGCTACCGAATATGGAAGGTCTTGGGTGGCCAAGGCTCCCCGCCACAGTGATGGTTGAGGCAGCACAAGGCATTTGGCAGGGATGGATTTAAGGTAGGTACTTGGGGGCCTGTTGCTTAGGAGGGAATTAGTTCCCTTCAGGGGATTTTGGATGGCTAGCCAGAGCACAGTACAGTCTGCCATCACAGAAGAGTGGTATACAGCTCTACAGACACCGAGTCCACTTGTTTGTGAAACAAGCCTATGGCTTGAAGCCTGAGCCCCCAAGTTCAGCAGAAGGGGTGGCTCTGGCTTCTCGTGTCTATAGTTGGCACAGGGTTTTGATGGGAAATGGCAGACACAGCGGGATTGCTCTGGCCATACAGCATACCCTGTAGGCACTACCTCTCTTGAAGCCAGGGAGAGAAAGGAGAGAGAACATGAGACGTTGTGTGAGAGAGGCGTGCATGAGCCCTTGGAAGGCAACCCCACGCTAGTGCATCTGCCCGCCCTCCCTTAGTGACAGTGACTGCCTGGGAGAGGCGATGAGTCCATCTCTGCTGTTTGTAGTCTTACCTTCGATAGGTAGCACGGTACATTACTGAAATGCTTGCAAAATGTTAAGCCTATGGAATTAAGAGTATTTCTACTGCATAAAAAGGAGAAAAGCAAAAAAGAAACATATGGAGGCCTGTTAGCACAGCGAGGTGCAGCAACAGAATGATGCATGGAACGTGTGGTGGGATCATGGACTTTGAGTCAACAAAACGGTGCTGACTGTGGAGCGGCGAGCATGGTGTGTGGAGCACGAGGGCTGCTCATGCAGTGGTGGCCTTCAAAGAAAGGCTCCCTCCCCCCACCACCACCATCTCGGGTGGGAAAGAAGAATCAAATGAAACAGTGTCGGTGCTTGAAAATGTGCATTCCTTGAGGCATGGAGAAGAGGTGTGGAGGGGGACGGAAGGTAGCTGCAAGCCAGACTTAAAAATCTGTTGACAGACAAAACCTTCAGCTGGGAGCTGTGCCTAAGTCTCTACAGGCTGGGTGGGAATAAAAGTATTGGTGTGACTGTGAGACATAAGAGGAGCCTGGTTTCTTCTGCCTGGAGCAAACAGCATCCTTGGATGAAGGAGGCTATCGGACGGGCCACTCACACTTTGGCTGCTATGATGGGAGATGCTGGAACAGGCTAGAGAAGAAGAAAAGCGGGGAAAGGATGCAGGGAACTTAGGTAAGTTCTTTCACAACAAAAACTTTCACAACGGGAGCCTTTCCCAGCTTTCCACGCAGCTCAGTCCTTTGCTTTACCAGTCAGCATGTCAAATCTCCAGCTGTATGCTTAACCATACCTTGCATGTGGTCTAGGTTATTTGAACACTCTTGTTACTGCACTGCCAAATTCTAATGTTTTTCAATAAAGTGCATGGAGATGCCTGGCTTAGAAACAGTTTCACAGGGAAACCAGGCTGGATTTCGCTCCTTCCCACATGTGGGAATCCATTGCAACTCCACAACTTCTGTGGAACATTTCACTCTTGTACAAGTGTAACTGAGATGGCGGTCCTAAATCCTACCTCAGTGGTGCCAGTGGAAAAGTCCCTAGTTTTCAGATGTGCCATTTCTCTGGCTTGCCTCTGGTGTACCTCATTCCTACCTGCTTTCAGCTTCTACCCCTACATGTTGCTTTCTCTAGAACTGCCTCCCACATGAAAATAAATGCTAGGATTTCCTGCCATGGAAGCACAGTAGAGTGGTGGCTCTGCAGTGCCCCATGTTTTCCCTGGGATGGGGAGCAGCATCCTACCACCCCAGCCTTGCACCATGATTGTATCCTGGGAGGCTAAGTCCCAGAATCCCAGATCTAGATAGCACCCACTGAGATCAACAGGAAACAGGTCTAAAACTAACAAGAGAAAGTTCTTAAGTTCTTTTTTTTATGCAGCATGGCCACAGGAAGGTATAAAAGTAGAAAGCATAGCCAGGTTCAGAAAAGAACTAGAGAAATTCAAGGATGATAGATCTGTTAATAGCTATCAAGAAGAAAGTTGGGTTGTATCCTCTGACATTTCTAAACCAATAGATGGGAGATGCCAGAGACATGAGATATATCACTCCCTATATACCCTGTCATATGCTCTCCCTCTAAAGCATTCACTCCTGCCTCTGTGGAAGACAGGATGCTGGCTAGGTGGACCATTGATCTGACCCAGTATGACACTGCTTATGTTCTTATGTGGCCTTGACTAACTGCTGACAATGAGGGCTGTGTTTTGCTATTATAGAGCTGGCCTGGACCTAGGCCCCCTTGTTAGAAAAATTTAACCAGCACTTTCTGACACATCAGATCTGCCCCTCTTATATACCTAAACCCACAGCTGCTTGCCATAGTGCTGCACTTAGGGCTGCTATACAAGTGCAGGGAGCCTGCTCCAATGCACTGAAATTTCAGAGCATTGGTGCAGACTCAATTCATTGAGTCTACTGGAGCGTGGAAATTACCGCGTTCCAGCAGACTCCAGCATCATGCGTGTCAGCATTTGATGAGCTTTAGCTCAAAGCACCCGACAACCATTTTTCAGTACAGGACGTTGATACGCATGATGCTCCAGGAACTTTTAATTACTATGGATCTCAGAGCTGCACTACACCCCCCCCCAAAATGCCTCCAGAGCATGTGTATAAATTAAACACCTTTATATGTTAGATACGGCCTAGGCCCACCCAGTCATTACATGCACAGTATATACTACTACATTCTGTTCACTTGCTTTGTTCTCCTGCGAAGATGTCAGGATCACATCCCAGTGCTCTTACAGAGAAACAAGATTTCCCACCTGGGTTTGCTTGGGGCTTGGGGCTGGATTCTGATTTCACTCATGCTGATTTCACATCAGTTGAAGTCCATTGGCTTCAACACAGTTACTCCTGATTTACCCTGGTGTAAGTGGCATCAGAATTAAGCCTTTGTTCTCACTCTTACACTGTTCACAAAGAAAGCCCAACCCCAAATTGTTCATCAGCTTCCATTCCCTTCCTCATGCAGACCCAGAAACTACTCAGGATTCATTATAATGGGGACCTTATAAGATCTAGCCCTGAGCCAGGGCTGGCTCTGGTGCTTGGGCACTGGATTTCCCTTGTATAACGTACACAACACAAAAGCTCTTTACACTCCCCTTTCTTGTAAATAAAGGAATCCTGACCCTCATATCACTATGTGTTGTTGGCTAGGGGCATCTTTGGAGCTGGTGCTGCTCACCTTGCCCTGTTTTATCTTCTTTTTTTTTGTCCTGATGAAGGGGGACGTAAGGATTAGGATGAGGTTCATTAAACTTATATCCATGGTTGAGTCCAGCCATCACCTAAACTTTGGCCTAGCAGCTAGCTCCCTTTCCCCCAAAGATACTCAGTCCCCACCCTCTCCATCACATCAGTTATGGGGAAGGAAGGAGCCTACTGTATTGAACCAATAACTGTGTTAATGCAAAGCACTTCCTCTGACTCTGGGTGTAGGTGCCTCCTTGTTCAGGCTAAGCATGGGTGCTCTCTAGAACACTTTCTCTCTGGCTGAGTAATTATAGCATAAGGGAGAGGGAGCAGATGCACAGTGGTTCTGCTCATCCTAATCCATGGATGCACCTCGCCAACTGCGGCTCATGAACACAGAACTTCCTTGCACTCTATGTTCTCTACGTAGCACAGAGAAGTTCCCTTGTAGATGATATGTTGCTCCATAAAGACTATAAGGGGAATAAACACAGTCCTTTCACTCCATTTAATCCTGCTCCTTCTGACATGGACAGCTAGTATAACACAGCAGAGAGAGGCAGTTTGAGGAAAACTCAGCCACACACAACAGATCAACACTAGAGGGAATGTTTTCTTCTGGAGCCAATGGAATTAAGGACTCATCTTCCCTTTTCTCCCCAGGCTCCTTGCTCTCCTGCTCATGAACCACCAGGGATAGAGCAATCAATGGAAGGAAACCACATTTCCAGCTTGCCTTGGTTTTCACCCGTGTGCCAGCCAGTTTAGGCAGGCTGAGCTGCTCTTTTTGGAGAGAAATTCAACTGGCAAGATGTGGAAACTCTCCATGACCAGAGCAGCTGGCGAGCCCCACTCTCAACTTTGTTGCATGGCTCTCAAGAAAATTATCTGCTACAAAATGCCTTGAAAGACCGAGGGTTCCCAAGGCACCTGCCTGCGATATTGCAGCATTGCTATGCCAAACATTTGAAAATCAAGGTTAGCTATACTCATTTCATAGATTTCATAGACATTAGGGCTGGAAGGGACCTCGGAAGATCATTGAGTTCAGCCCCCCACCCAAAGGTCAAGAAGTCAGCTGGGGTCATAGGATCCCGGCAAGATAAGCATCCAATTTGCTCTTGAAGGTGTTCAATATAGGTGCTTGAACCACCTCTGATGGCAGGCTGTTCCAGACCTTGGGGGCTCGGACAGTAAAGAAATTCTTCCTTATG
>NW_017729011.1:8533174-8533577 GCF_001723915.1 Gavialis gangeticus | reverse complement strand
GAGAAGCATCTATGGATGCAAGCCAGCATTTTGGTCGCTTTACTAGCCGCAGCATCACATTGCAGGCTCATGTTCATCTTGTGGTCAATGATGACCCCAAGTCTCTTTCTTCCGTAGTGCTAGCCAGCGTAGCACTGCCAAGCCTATAAGGATGCTGCAGATTTTTCCTCCCAAGGTGGAGAACCTGGCATGTTAAACACCATCAGGTTCTCATCCACCCATTTCATAAGCCTGTCCAGGTCAGCCTGAATCACCCTCCTGCCTTCAGGTGTGGATGCTCTGCCCCAAAGTTTGGTGTCATCGGCGAACTTGGCCAGTCCGTTTCTGACTCCAATGTCCGCATCATTAATGAAGATGTTGAACAATATGGGTCCAAGGACAGAGCCTTGGGGGACCCCACTGG
>NW_017729011.1:8529121-8532857 GCF_001723915.1 Gavialis gangeticus | reverse complement strand
AACCCGTGCTGGCTATCCCTCAGGATGTTGGCATCGGCCAGTCCATTAAGGATGGCCTCTTTAATAAACTTTTCTAAGACCTTCCCCGGGATAGAAGTCACGCTGATGGGCCTGTAGTTTGCCGGATCCACTTTCCTCCCTTTCTTGAAGATAGGCACCACATTGGCCTTCTTCCAATCTTCGGGCATTTCACCAGAGCGCCAGGAGTTTTCAAAGATCCGTGCCAGAGGCTGGGCTATGATGCTTGCCAGCTCCTTGAGAGAGCTGTATAACATCATCATAAGATGTTATACAGATCAATATATATCAGATTTTTTTTTATTTGCCTTCTTTTTTTCTGGAGCCCTTCGGGTATTGCATTGCTTTTCTCTTTAACCAGGATGCCCAAAATCTACTTTAACAACAAATTGAGTCATGTAATTGCAAGTCTCCAATTGCATTAGGAGAAAAAGGAAATATTGCAACAGTGGTGACATGCTCAGTCTACTCCCAAAGATAACGAGGCGCTTCACAAAAAGGCAAGTATGACTGTCCGTTGGGGAAACTGATGAAGAAGGCTAGAAAGACTTACTCAACCCCACATAGGATCTGTAGCAGCTTCTCTTGGCTTGTAAAGTTATTGGCAATTAATGGAGGTGTGGAAAGTATTGTTAGGATAAATGCCTTTGGCTGAGAATCTCCAATGATGCAATCTGAGCCTGAGCTCTTATTGCCTTGGGAAATTTGTTTACTGAAGGATTCATCTTACACTCAGACTCCTAAAAGCATTAAAATGTATCTTGCACCAAACTCTGTGCCCTTGCCTGCAATCAGCAGGACTCCTGACCTGAGGATAAGCTTCCATGGTGATGCTACAGATGGGCTGGAAGGATCTAGTCACTTTTAACCAGCGCTTTCCTAGGTTGTGTCCAGGTGGAAGCGGAGATCAAGACCCAAGAGCAAAGTTGGTTGTGTGCTGCATGGGGTAGAGATCTTGGCTGTGCTGACAGCATCTCTTTCATGTTTCCTGACTCACTGTGCCCTACACAGGGACTGGGTGTGTGACAAAACTGGAAGGTTGAGCTAATTTGTCATCTTAAGTGCACGCTGGGCAATGCTTCTAAGTGGCCCAGGCAAGCAGAAGTGTTGCTGTCATTATAGATGGTTTTGGCCCAAAATATATTTAGTCGTGCCACACATCCATTCTCTGTTACACTCCCTAATTCATTTCTCTCTGTTGCAATAAAATAGTTTTTGTCCCTAACTATCATTCATAGGCTGCTTTGGTTAGCATTGGAGCACTGGTTGAAGAGATTTACAGTCTGTGTGGCCCATAGATCTGTGTTAAAACTATGAAAGTAGCTGCCATAAAATCCTGTCTGCACAAAAGTGACGAGCACCTGCCAGTCCCCATGATAATCCTCCTGACAATCCCTAGCATGCGTTAGACAGAGTGACAGGCAGGGAAAGCAGAGGCGCAGCTCCTCTTCACTGCAGCACACAGGCAGAGCCAACCACATGAGCATTTTGGTGATGGAAGTTGACAGGAGGGACTTGCTGACGAGAAACAGGAATAGCAAACATCCATCCCCATCTGCATCCATGTGGCTCTCATATCTCATGACCTTTCAAGAGCTGATTCAATGCAAACAAGGCACTGGGAGCATTTCTGGGAGTTAAAGAGAGAGTTTTGACTATATCCCCATCACAAAATGAGTTGGATCCATCCTGATGGAGTGCCACTTACCTCCATTGACTTACACCTGGGGCCAACTGGCTTTTTACCTTTTTTACTACTTTTATCCATTCCCAGTTTATCCCCAGATCCTTCTGAACAAAACCCATCCTCATCCCTAGGGACTAAGACTCAGAACTCCACTAAACATCTTTATTGGCCTTAAGACTCAAGCCCTTTACATATACTGCCTTTGTTTCCCTATGGATGCTTAAACACAACAAAGCCACAGTTCTCTTGGGTGAAATCCTGGCCCTAGTCAAGTCAATAAGAGTTTTTCCATTGACTTAAAATCCATGTTTCTAATGTAGCTAATGTTTTAACACTGCTTCCTTTTACTTTATTCCCTTGATACTCTGTTACGTCCCTCCCTCCCCCCAACCAAACAATCCGGATGGCAGACCACTGAGAAAGTTTCTTAAGGGAAACACCATTTTAGGTGGCTTTTAATATCCCAACATCTTCTTGCAAAGTGGACAGGGAAAGAGAACTGGGAACATTTATTTCACTTAGGGTAGTGAACACTGTACTACTGTGCAGCAGTGTTGCACATTAGCACAAGGTTGTACAGACCCTGTCACGGGGAAATCGAGGTTCATCACAAGCCATGACCTTGCTTTACATGGAGCTCAAATCAGGGACATTCCTGTTCTAGCTACAATTTGCTCCTCTCATGCTGCAAATCCACACTTATGCTCTCTGGACCCAACATCAAATCCATATAAATGCTTTTCAGGCCTTCGAATCACCATCTCAGGCTCTTTTCCCACTCAGATGCCTTTAAAGGCAAGCAGCTCTCCAGTCAGGTTGAAAACACCAAACCGTTTCCCCCTGCATCTCTATGACTACATAATGGGTAACTAATGGCATGAGGACGCTGACAAGTTTTGCCCAAAAGAGTTTCATGATAGAGGATTAATGGAGGCAGCACTGGACACATTTTCAAATCGGTAGTAAGAACCGCAAGCATTTTCTCATCAAAGAACCAAAAACAGAATAAAAAGGAAAAAATAATAATATCAAAGGACATAATAACGGAAGAATCAAAGAAAACCCTTCAGAGTGGAAGAGTTTCTTTTCTTTAGTAAGCTGCTTTTACTTTGTTTCTTTGGCTCTCACTCCATTGCTGGAGCCTGATCCTCAAAAGATACCCTAGTGGAGTCCCTGAAGTCGGGGTGCCTCAGGTCCATGAGAAATTTGGTGGGAGTAAGAATGTGAGTAGAACCTGTGAGAGAACAGAGGTGGGCTGACTTCTTAAACAGAAATAAATTAAAGGAGCATGCCAACTTAGGCCTAATAGTCATAATACACAGCAGGTGAGGATGTGTGAGAAAGCCACTGAGAGAGACAGAGAGAGATGAGGATGAACGAATGACCGGGTGAGCAGTGCTGCGTGCAGAAACACATAAGATCAGAAGCTGGGCTTATTCAGTCACCACTGGGCCTCCACGGTGTTTCTGTGAACAGCCTATCATTGTCCTCCTCCCACACACTTTGCATCAGATTCCTACATGATTCCTACACCTAAAAACCAGACTAGGCCTCAAGCCTGTACTGCAGACCCAACGCAATGCCCACTGAAGTCAATGGGAGTTATCCCATCGTTTCTAATGGACACTGTATCAGGTCATGAGAGAGGTCCAGTCCACCTGCTGTCCTTCAGTCGTAACCCTTCTTAGCCAGGAGGCCCTGAGGTAGACTGCTGCCACCCAGAAAGTGTCTGAGATGCTCATCATCCATAATGAACATTAAACACACACACACACACACACACACACTTCAGGATCCTATATATTCACATTTTAAAACTTGAGAAATTAAACTTTATAGCTTACAGCTTTGACAATTTTGTTGAGTTCAAATTCATGACACAAATCAAGTTAGTTCTACATTTCATCTGCAGCCCAAAAAAAATGCACACTATATACGAAAATAATTCCTTTCCACACAAAATATTTTCAAACTTAGTAATATACTGAGTTCCCCAAGGGAAAAAAGTATACAACATTCCATTGAGACCTA
>NW_017729011.1:8503639-8524121 GCF_001723915.1 Gavialis gangeticus | reverse complement strand
TTTGGTGGGAGTAAGAATGTGAGTAGAACCTGTGAGAGAACAGAGGTGGGCTGACTTCTTAAACAGAAATAAATTAAAGGAGCATGCCAACTTAGGCCTAATAGTCATAATACACAGCAGGTGAGGATGTGTGAGAAAGCCACTGAGAGAGACAGAGAGAGATGAGGATGAACGAATGACCGGGTGAGCAGTGCTGCGTGCAGAAACACATAAGATCAGAAGCTGGGCTTATTCAGTCACCACTGGGCCTCCACGGTGTTTCTGTGAACAGCCTATCATTGTCCTCCTCCCACACACTTTGCATCAGATTCCTACATGATTCCTACACCTAAAAACCAGACTAGGCCTCAAGCCTGTACTGCAGACCCAACGCAATGCCCACTGAAGTCAATGGGAGTTATCCCATCGTTTCTAATGGACACTGTATCAGGTCATGAGAGAGGTCCAGTCCACCTGCTGTCCTTCAGTCGTAACCCTTCTTAGCCAGGAGGCCCTGAGGTAGACTGCTGCCACCCAGAAAGTGTCTGAGATGCTCATCATCCATAATGAACATTAAACATACATGCAACAATTATTGAGTCATAGACCAGAGTGCACATTAACATTAGATATTAAAATATGGTGAGAACATTTACGTTATCCAGCACACAAAACAGCACTGAGAAATGGTTGACAAGATGAACAGGATGGGGGGGAAGAGAGGGTTAGAGTTAAGAGGCAAGGGTGGGTGGAGGGAGGGGGGTTGGGAGGGAAGGAATTGTGTGTTCCAGTGGAAAAAAATCCAGTGAGCAGATGAGGTACCAGTTAGAGAGGATCCACTGGGATGGTGGCACTGGCCTAAGTGTTGCCCTTGTCAAGCTGAGCAGTAGTGTATTAATGATGTAATCACAAGTAGATTCAGCAGAGCTCACAGCACTAGCCCAGCAAGTGAAGTCAGCATGAACAACTTTAGGATTCAGGAACATGAGCATCTAGAAGCACTCTCCAGAACCAGCTGTAGTTCCTACCGTACTGCTCTGCCAACATCCCTCCCTTAACCCATAGCTCTTCCCACGCCATACTGATAGATACAGAGCACCCATAAAGCACTTCCATCTTGACCAGTAGCAAGGAAAAGGCCAGGTCCCTCTATGTCAGAATCATGCAGTAGCCAGTTGTGTCCCCATTGTGTGTGTCTGGCTCATCATTCTTTGATGACCAGCAGGATATCAGTTCTGCCTCTGCCACATCAACACATTCTGCACCTCCCATATCACAGCACCACCAAAAATTTGCCCTTGGGAGGGAGAAAAATATGTGGAGAGTCATGTATTTTCTGATTATCCAGGTGTTATGGAACCAAACTGATCACTTCAGGAGTCAAGAAAAAAACTTCTCTTTTCATCCTATACCATCAACTCCACTTTCCCTACATGATGGATTGCAATATTAGTGGGGAAACAAGGATTTCCTGCCTCTGATGCATCATATGTTGGCCACTCCCAGAGGCAAGACAGAAGACTTGATGGGCTGATCTGTAGGAGGCAAATCCTATGTTCTTATATAGGGTTGAGGACGTAGGAAAAAATGAGTTTTCCTTATAAGTTCTTCCCATGCAGTCATCTGGAGACTGGATTTTGTTTGCTTGCCTTTAGCATGGAGAGAGAAGCAGCATTCAGAGCCAGGTGAGTAAAAGAGAAGCATGGGATGGAGCCAGAGAGTGCAATGGAGCTGTGCATGGCTCTGCTTCGAACACCCGTGGTACTCACCTATTAGCACTTCCCACTTTCCGCTGGCTTGCGTCACCTCATAGGCGCAGCGCATCTCATTCAGGCTCGTGCCCCCAAGGATGAAGATGATGAGGCGGGGACCACTTCTGTACTCACCAGGGGCCTTGTTTTTGTGCCAGTGTCCATAGCGGGCGCTAAATAGGGAAAAGAAGATACAGTGAGGGGTAACAGAGCCTACAGTATCCACACGCAGATTGCCTTGCAATCACTACATGCAGAGACAATCAACTCCTGGAGCTGCTATTTGCTAAGAGGGAAGATATCTGATAAATTCTTCTGGATGGTCCTGGGTACAAGAATGCCTGAGCAATGGCCAGGGATTCAGGACTCTTGGGTTCCTTCTACAGTTTTGGGTAAGTCAGTGTGTAGATAAGGAATCTGTAGCACAGAGCTTAATACTGAAGTGGAAAAGTAGTCCTACCTCCTGGCCTATAGGGCTATGGGGAGGATTAGTTAAAATGTTTATAGTTTATTATTATTATTATTATTGTCCATTCACCTCAGGCAGCAGTCATAATCCACATTCTGCATGCAGAGGTCTTCGTTGGTTTTCAGTGATAAATATTGTCCATCTTTAATAGATGGGGGAACTGAGACGCAAGGTAGTGTAGTGACCCAAGGTTGACATCAGACTGGGTCACAAACCTGATGAACAGCCTGACACTGTTTTCCATTATTATGAAGGTCTGTTTAGGAAGAAATTAGGACACAAATTCCAAGTGTTGAAGCAGAACAGGAGTGAGATACAAAAACAGAGTGAGGGGATGGCTGGTGGTTCAGGATTGGAATAAGGGGCGCTGCTGTAGGATAGAAGTGAGATACGCCTACCCTAGGCCTTGCTCTAGTCATCCTGACTAACCTTTCACTTCCATGGAGTATCAGCATATCAAAAAAAGAAACAATGAAGAAATGAAAAGAGAGTTACTGAGGGTTAGTACTTGGTCCTGGGGAATTAAGTGTTTATCCGTCTGCATAATGCTGATGTAACTAGTCTCAGACTCTCCTTTGGGAAAGGTCTCATCTTTCCCAAAGGAGGTGTGCATATGGGGTGCATATCTTTCTACCTCACAGGCATGCTGTGAAGACAAAACCCAGGAATATTTGTAAGGCACAGACCCTGGGTAGAAGTCATGTTTATAGCAGTGCAACCATCAGTACACACAGGTATAAAAAAGCAATAGAGCAATGATATAAACCTCTAAACCAGGTAACTTTTCCCAGTCCGGCAGAGCAGTGGGGGCCAAGCTTTTTGGTAGATGTGTCACAAATTAGCTCTGCACTCTCTCTGAGTGCCACTCCACTCTTCTTTCCCTGTCTGGTCTGCTGCTCTGATATCTGCTCCCTGCTCAATCTGCTGCTGTGCTGCCTGTCCCCTCCCTAATCTGCCATGTGCCACACATAGAGCTTGCCTGTGCCACTTGTGGTACACGTGCCAAAGGGTGGCCCCCCTTATGGTAGAGAATTTGCTCTGAAAGACTCAGAGGTACAATTCTCCTGGTATAAGTGACATCAGTTTAGATTTACTCTGTCTACATTCATCCCAGGCTAGCTGCTGGCTGAAGGGAAACAGGCTGTCACCTGGTTCCCCCATTGTCCCAGTGACCGTGACCTACTGAGTGAGCTACCCCAGAGGAGCTGCATATCTGTCTGTTCCAGAGGCTGGTGTCACTTCCATTAATATTCATAAACAATGTAAATTATAAAGTATATACATGTCTGTTCAGGATTTCAGATACTGCAGTGATGTGAGTCACATCAACAGCTGACCTAGTCAAGGCCTCACTGAATCCTATGTGACCTATAACGTCCTGAAACAGGAAGAAGCTGGATTGTGAATCTGCGTATCGTGGCATGAGATTTGAAGCTACATGATGATAAGGGAAAAGCACTGGCACCTCTTCCCAGGACTGAACCTACCTGACAGCAGTGGTACTGAAAGAGGCTGAGGAGCGGGTAGAGATATAGGGATAGTGCTTTGTGTCCAGTTTGTCCTCAATAGCATCCTGGAAAGAGAAGAACCTGATGTCAGTATTTAGGGAAGCCAAAGTTACCATTGTTTGGACCAGACCTGTGGTTTACCTCCTCAGGCACCTTTTTGGACCCAGTTGGGGAGATACTCTGAGAAAAAGTTCTCCTGAAGTCTCAGAAGTATCCCTCACGCAAAAGAGCCCTGATACCCCCAAGCCAGGGCAGACCCTTCCTGCTCCTTCCTGGATTTATTAGCTAGCCCAGTGAGCAATAGTCACTCCATGCCACAGCCAATATGCAGGAGCAGCTACTGACCTGCAAGCCTCTGACCTATATTAAATGTCAAGCCCTGAGTCAGGCTGGGCTTCAGAGGGGCTCAAGAGGAGGTCTCAATGGGAGCACGTCTGCTCTGTTTGAGCAATGACCATCTCCTGAGCACATGGCCTATACTTTTCTTTATAGCAGTTGCTGTTCTCCAGATTCCTCATCCTGACTTTCTCTGGTCTGAACCAGGAGCTGCTTCATTCTTCACCTGATTACTATCAACAGGATCCCTGGTATCAGCATTGACTTTTGAGGGCAATGCAGTGTTGGGGAAAGAATAAAACTGGAGAATCATCTGTAAAGCTTAGTATTCATTTTTGTTTCACCTTCTTTGTAATAAGAACAGCTGCACTTTGAGGGCCAGCATCGGGTGCTGGCAGTATGATTCACTTGGAATGAATATAAAATAAAAGGGGGCTCCTGACAGCAGCTGCAGAACTCAGGAAGAACCTGAGTTAAATTAAGCCAGGCTCTGGTGACTACTGTCACCACACATCCTACATTAGATTCAACAGTCATGGAAGGAGACTCATAGCTGGTTAATTTTACTGTCAAGCCTATGATTGCAGGGTTGGCTGTGTACTTTGGGGCTGGGATTTTTAAAGGGTACTATGGCAGCTGTATGTACAACTGTGTACAGCTTCGTGAGAATCCCACTTTAGGTTCAAAGCTAACCCTAGTCCTCAAGCCATCACAGGATGGGAAGGTAGGGATTTCCTGGCAAGTCATCCCCCTGTCCAATCGCACCAGGAAAGAACAAATGACTTGTTTTTGTGCTTCAGTGCTCCCCTAAATTACTTGTGCCTACAATCATCTTAGTGCCTGCCTGCTGTCCTTAGTCACATTGCTCCATTACTGATAGCAAAGCACCCTGATAAAACTGTCTCCCACTCAGAAGTGGCATTAGTTTAAATGACACCTTCACTTAAAGTGTTTTAGTTAAATCAGCACAAACCACACTGCTTGCTCCACTACCTTTGCTTTAGCTTAAACTTGTTCTCAAATGAGTTATATTAAATCAGAATAAAAGTGTCAACAGAGGGGCTTGTACCAGTTAAACTACACTAATTCAATCTGTGCTGCTTCTTCCTCATGCAGATAGGGATGGGGTCACCTCTAGGTTACTTTCCTCCAGTGCTGTGCAAACTGCAGGTCATAGGCTGATCTTGGCTATTCCTGTGCACTGACTTCAGTAGATTGTTCTGGATTTACATCCATGTAAGTGAGATGAGAATTTGGTCCTGCCTTCCACTCCCTACAATCAAATCACTAGAACCCACACTCAGACTGCAGGCCAAAAAAAAAATGAACCCACCAAGTTCTTTGTTATGCTAATGCTCAACACCAAGGGGTGAGAAGAGGGAAAGTCAGACACTTCTGAGAAAGATAAGTGAGTCAGGTGTTCAGCTGACATCCTTCTTAAATAGGGAGCTTTTTGCTTCTAGCCTTTTACAACCACCTCCTGCCACCCACCAGCTCTTTAAGCCTGACAAAGTGATTATTACCAGGAGCTTTCCAGTTAGACCTACTAAGAACCCTGCTGTGCTGCACATCCCTAATGAATCACTATCAGCTGCTCTAGTGAGTCATCTTACACCACCCTAATGCGGGTCCCAGCTGAGACCACTGAGCTTGGATCAGCTCCTCCTCATTGTCTTCTTCAAGGTCCACTGATTGGAGAAATGTTTATGAAACCACAGAAGGGAACAGCTGTCTCTGGGGATGTGAGGAAGAAGGTAACTGGTTTGTCCTGGAATGAGAAAAGCTAGGATCTCTGCAAAGAAGTAATCTCAGGGGTAGAGCCAGCATTGGAGCTGTGGGTCTCTGCTCTGCTTTCTTTTGCCTAGGGTTGAAAGCATTTGGGGCATTAGCCAAAGTCTTGTTAGATCACTTCCTTGACATTCAGGAAAGATAATGGTGGGTTAATTTTGGATCCCTGTAGCCCTGTGTAGTTGCCTCCTCTGCCCCTTCTGTTCCCTATCATATGCTGTCAGCTTCCCTTCCCAGCCTTGTAATATAGGAATTTAAAACAACCCTATGGGTGCCTTTAAAGCAAGATTCCTCCAGTAAAGCATCAATAATAAGGGACAACAGGAACAGCTCTGCCTCATACTAGTGGCATGTCTAGTGTGCTTTTAGACTGCAAGCTCCTTAGAACAGAAAAACATTTAATTCTGTGTTAGGGCAGAAGGTCCTGCTCTGTGACAGGGCTTTCCATGTGTCACCCCAGCATAAGTAACAGCAAAGTCCTATCTCCAATAGGAACTAGCATCAGAGGAAAACCCTGGAATAATTGGAGGTTATGGAAAAGCCTGTTTGTAGTGTGGGAAAGGTTTCTTCATAACCCTAAAGGCCTAATGAGCAGGGCACTTACTGCTGAGACCTGTGTGAGGGCAGAAAAGAGAACAGTGTGGCCCCTTAAGGCATTTAAACACATACTTTTTCAGAGATCCAGCAAGTCAAAGCAGACTCGATTAATCGAGTATGCTCCACACATGAGCTGACACACTGCGATGTGACACTTGCAGTTGTATAAGTGGAGAAAATGGTGACGGTGCACTTTTGAACTAAAAAGCAGACCGCCACCATGCACGTATAAAAATGCCCCTGGAGACCAGCATGTAAACAGAGAGAGCTGCCCAAGAACTCCAGCTGCACAGGAACCCTACATGGGAGGAAGTTTCCTACTACCCCTGTTGGCAAGCCTGTTGGCAACAGGAGGAGGCCAGGATTCATTTGCATTTGACAGTTTTGAATATTTTTGGTTAAATTACAACTAAGGTTTGAGTTTCGGGAGTTAACATCACAGTTATCCTTGTGTGAGAAAAGAGCAACAGAACCTGCCAAATATGCTTAGGGTGAGATGTTACTACAACTAGGCTGGGAGCTGAGCATGAGTGGGTATTGGAGCCAGGGCCATACTTCAATTCTGGTTGCAAAAGATCTTTTTGTGGTGGATGAGGGCTGTATGTTATTGCTTCAGCCTTCAAGACTTGACTACAGTGGGGATCTCCCTATCTAACCCAAGAACATAATCACTCCAGCTGCATTTGCTGGTGGAGCAGCTCAGGTGTAAGTGTTAGCAGCCCTGTGAGATCCAGATCTTCCTGAATTGTGGATACTGACAACTCTGAACAACAAAGCGTAAGTGGGGATCTGGAAAAGAAGGGAAGAGGGATGCTGTTGATGCTAGAATGCTGTCTCATTAGCCATCTGCAGCCTTATAAGGAATATGAAGTTGGAGAAAATTGCCAAGGCATACTGGCATGCCAGTCTTATTGAACAGACATTGTGGATTAATTGATAACTTTTCCTAAGTTCATTTTACATCCTTCTTTCTCCTCTTCTCCCAAAATTCTGTTTTAAACCTTTGCATTCAGTGTCTTTGAGTAGATATGAATTGTTTGTCAGAGGTCCCCGGGAAGGTAATTTAGAGTGGTTTTGAAGCAGGTGGGAAGTGGGAACTTCTGGATAACTGAACCTGGCCTAGGGTTGCCAACTCTGTTTGAATCTATTCTGAGAGGTTTCATCACATGGCGTGATGCGACACAATGCAAACGTGCTTGCGTATATTAGATATAAATTATGGTGTGTAGACTTCACATAGGACGGCAAATGCTCATTACTATTACATTTTTAAAACCCACTGGACTACTGTATAAATTGAATTCAAGATTTAATATTTCTTTTAATGAATACCCTATCATTTAGCTCCCAGGTGACTCTCAGTAGTCTCTTGGAGATTTATATTTAATTCTTGGAGACTCCAGGGCAATCCTGGAGGGTTGGCAACCCTAACCTGGCCCCTTGGGCTGCCAACAACACTGCAGAAAAATCCTACTTCCTTAAGCAGCAATTGTTCAACTTTAACCTCTCAGACCATGTGGACCAGAAGGCAGGGAGGGTTACTGTCACATGATGAGGAAGGGATATTTTACCAGATTTGGCTCTTGTTGTGGGACCCATGTGCTCTAGTGCTCAGTTATGTCTAGCAGACGGGGTACTGAGCTGCAAAGATCAGACCCTTGTACCAGGTGCTTGCTCAGTGGTACATGCATCTCTCCAAATGCTCAGCAGTGTCCCTCTGCTTTTTGCCACTAGGTGCCAGCAGAGACTAGTCCTCCAAAAAGTATCACTGAGGAATTAACACATGCCCTGCCTGAAAGGAACAGGCTGGCCCCACTTGGCTTACCAAAGTTGCACAGTTTTGATGGAAAAGCAGGCTTGTTATTACGCCAATCGCCACCGAAGAACAGATTAAAAAACATTTTTGCTGAAACCCAGCTTCAGTCTGCATTGTTCTCTATGCCAGACAGAATCTATAACTCTGATTTGATCTTTGAGGTGGGGAGGAAGAGATACCAGAGTGACCAGTTCGGAGACACTAATGCTTAGGGTGGGTTTTCAATAGCTGAATGTCCGCAGCTGAGCTTCATTTTGCACCTCTAAATAATCAGATACTAAAGGGAATGAAAAATCATCCCCATGAACTGGAGCACATGGTATCATTTCTCAGCATCTGCCCTGCTGGTTCAATTGGGATTCCAGAAGTGCCATGTAGTAAAAGACCATGTGGTCTCAGAAATTGGTGAATTATTATGTACTTTTATTGCAATGTTACCTGTGAGCCCTAGACATGGATTAGGACCTTACTGTATTGGCTTTTGTACAAACCTGGGGGGAAGTGGTCCCTGATACACAGAATCTATAATCTAAAGCGTATGCTCCAGGATCTTTTAAGATCACATCAAACATTTCCAGTAGCAACACCATCCTCCTTTCATACCTCCACTGATCCTGTCCCCTAGCTCTTCTGGGGCCTACCTCCATTATGTCTTTAATAACAGGGGTCCATCTTGAGAGCTGATAGGTCTGCTCGCTGATGCGCTCCTTCCGCTCCGGCTTGCTCCTGCGACGCAAGGTGGACTGGATACAAACAACAGTAGAGACAGGCATTAAAGTGGTGGTTCAACACTGAGTCAGTAGGGCACTGGGGATTTTCTAGAAAGCATTAAATGATAATGGATTCAGACAGCAGTTTGAGGCCATGCCAGGTTGGTAGTAATCATAAAGTTGCTGTTATCTGAGGGTAATGACTGGTGTCCTGTAAAAACCAAGTTAGTGGAGTCTTGTTTCCCTTCTCTGTAGTTAAAAGGTTCACATAGTAAAGTCAGCTGTCATAGCTGGTACAAACCGGCCCCCCATGTTGACAGCTTTCAGAGAAAAGCCAAAAATTGGATGGGCTGTGAAGACCGGGCCAGGCACTAGCACCTAGAAAGGTCAGTGGTGGGAAGGAGAATACTGCACTTCTGCTGCCTGTCCTGTGCCTCTCAGTCCAGGTCCTTCCACTGGTAGACTGAGAATTTGCAGTGAGATAAGGACAGTACAGACTTTTCTGTCTTGGCTTCTCTTCTCCCTTCTCCTGCTCTGGCAGAAGGAATTTCTGACTGCTAATCACTACAGAGCCACAGACACAGCAGCTCTCAATCCATTCCAGGCACATGCTACAATTGTTCCCTTGGTCTCTACTGGGGAGAGTGGAATGGAAATCTGAGTAGAGATGGGGATGAGGCTAGGTCTCTCCCTATGGCGTCCTGGGAAGCTTTTCCATTCCTTAAGTGGAAGCTGAATTAGACCTATATCTCTCTACCTCGTGTTTCATGGATCCCTAGACATTTAGATCATGGTACCTCTGGGATCTCAGTGCCTGCTTGTGCCAGACAAAAAGATCTAGTTAGGGTAAATCCAGAACTTTCTGAGCCAGAGGTGGGAGCAGTAGCAAGAGCTAAATTCCCAACAGACTCGTTAATTCGTCTTCGTTACATACATGCACTCACTTCCTTCATTCCAGCTTCCGCAGAGACCAATCAGTACCAGTCATTCAGATTTAATCACAATTCCATAGCCAATGAGAGTTCAGCTCCCATATCAGTAGTCTCTCCTTTCTGTGCCTGTCAGCTAAATCAATCCTAATCCAGGATACCTAGAGGTAGGAGGTTAATTGATGCCAGAGTTGTAACTGTTTGAGAACAACAGCTATTCACAGTCTAACAATACTGGCGAATCAGGAGGCTTATAGGGCTTTCTTAGACAATCCTAATTGGAGTGTGTTTTGGGGCTGAGCTCCACAGTCAGACAGGTACTCTCAAGTCTTTGTTACAGCAACAGGCTTCTGTTGGACACTCACATCTGTGATGATGGGCACTCCAAGATGGGCCATGTTGGTGATGATCTCGCTGTCCTCTGGTGGGATCTGAGCATGCTGGATCAGTTTGTTCAGGTTTTCTTCAGTGATGCCTAGAGACACAAACAGGAAACTGGTTCCCAAACTAAAATACACTTGTTCTCCCAATCTAGGGATCTCTCAGAGGCCATTAGCCATCAGTCCTGAAGATCAATTTATCATGAGAATTCTTGGGTAACATCGGAAAGTTGTTGTCGCTTTTTCCTTCCCAGCTCCTATTTCGCTTCACTACTTGCCTCCCTCATAACTGCCCTCTGTCCTAAAAACCAACATTGAATATCAATTCTACATCCCCTGAACTTTGGCAACATATGAATTAGCATGGTCTTGTGGGTAGGAAAATCGGCATGGAAGTCCGGGGCCATGGCCCTACTCTCAGCTCTGCAATAGTACTGCTAAGTGACTTTTTGCATGCCATTTTCACTCTCTGTACCATATTATCCTCCCTCTATCAAATTAGATGACGCCACCTGTCTCTTGAGAGGACTAAAATTGCAGGAATGTTTGCCAGCATGCTTTGAGAATCCTGAATGGAAGATGACAGAGAGGATGAACTGCTTATTACTATTAGAAAATTATTATGAGTTGAGCACTGTCAAAAATCAGCAGTTTGAGTCATTCGTTCTCTGCAGTCAATGTCCCATCCATTTCTGTAGGTTAAAAATGTAAAATCTCCCCAGTCTATTACTTAGCGGTGCCACAGAAGATCAGGGAACTAGGTCTAATCTCTGGAAGTCTGGTAGGGACTCTGTGCCCTTCTATGCAGCGTGTAGAAGTGTGTACCTAGATCTACTCCACTGCTATCACCTTCTGTCTGTCCCCCTGTCCTTCCCTGGACCCCTTTGATCCCTCACCAACCCAAGCTGCTCCGTAGTTTCTCCTCTTACCATTCTTCAGGAAGATGTACAGGAGAATGATGCGGATTTTGTCGTAAGTGCTGACATTTGCATCCAGCAGGATTGGCACAATGGCCCTCATAGGGTCCTTGATCTTCTCCCCTTCAGCATCGGTGCCCATAGCCAGGTCCTGCAGAGAATCCACACACCATTCACTCTGAGGGTCAACTCCAGCACCATGTCGCAAACCGCAACGGAAAGAATGGAAGTCTGAATTTGGAGGGAATGTGGAAACTAGACTCTGACTCCATCAGAACTGCTTATACCCACTGACCAAGGTGCAAAGGAGCAGCCCAGGATTTGGAGCTCAGAGCTCATCGTAGCCTGGACTGCATGGATTAAAAAAGAAAAAAGTCCAAGCTTGTGTTAAGCTTCAGAAGGGCCCTGAACACTGAAACTGAGCTAGATGGGACAGATGGATCACTAAGGCTGAAGAAAGCAACCAGCCAGATTTGCTTCTGATGCGGGAGGCTGAGGATCAGGAAGAAGCTAAAACAACCTCCTTTCCCAACCTAGTCTACCCCAGTAAGTGAACTGTGTGCGCCAGCTGTTAGCTTTTAAGTGAGCTCAAACCTCAGCCATAATTTGACTTGCTGAATACTTGGACCGTGGCCATCAGGAGACAAATCTGGATTGGTGATGGATGGAAAGGTTTCATTGTGGAGACTCTGCCTTGCTTGGTAGATCAAAAAATAATCTGAAAAGGCCAGGCCATTTCTCCATAGGCCCAGATCTAGTCCCAGAAATTTCTCCCATGGGGAAAAATGTCTCAAGTAACCCCCTATTCCATGTTCCATGTGTGAGGAGGGACCAGACTAGTTGAAAGCTAGGAAGAGGATGCATTTACAGCCAACTCAGCAGAGAAAGTCTCACTTCCTGGCATGTCTCCCAGCGTACCGAGGAGATTCTGTAAAGGTCACAAGAGGGAACGAATTGTGCCCAGATCCAAAGTGCATATTCTCCTAGTTCTGTACCACCTTCAGGTTTGTATGCTTGCTCTCTTTAAGCACAGCAAGGTCTGACTCCTGTGACTGGGCATTACGTATGCATCTAAAATCAAGCTGAGGCTTCACAAGAATAAGCCTGCATGGCTTGGGGAAAGGAACACCATGGCCTAGGAGGTCTCCTCCTTTGGGTTCTGTCCGACCTTTTTTGCTCAGAAGTTGCTCAATAGCTGGGGGTGAAGTACAGGGTGCAGAGCATAATACCAGGGGGACAGAAAGGAGACCAGTACCTGTTCTACTCTGCAGAGCTTGTCCACGGTGCCTTGGTAGTGCTTCATGCAGTCCTCAGCCAGGTGCAGGTGGGTGGAATACTATGGTGATACAAGAGGTAGACACACGCTTCTAGCATTAGCAGCAATATGTTCCCCAGCACTTAACACTGGCATGTTGGCCCAGATCCTAGGTCCTTGGGAAATAATGCTGATGAATACCTCCCAAGAATCTGGCCCTCTATTGAATGTATGTGCAAACAGGCTTCTTGTGACACTATAGATGTGCCTGATTTACATACATGGTGATGAATGCCATCCTGGCTAGAGAAATGTACCTTGTGTGGGTTTTTTTGGGTTTTTTTTTTTTGTGCTTCCCTCAAATCACTGAAGCAGCAGTGATGGTCCCCTTCCTCATTTTTCCCAGCCCCTTCATCACCACCAAGCTAGCGTGGACTATAGAAGATGTAGAGCAGAATGAGCACAGCACTGAGATGTGTATCTAATACCAGGGTTCTGGGTCTCCACATATCTTTTTTTAATTTAATTTCAGTTTGAACAGGACCAAAAGACACATTTTAGAAACGTTCTGGTGAATCAGGAGTTCCCAGACCCTGCAGATTTTCAATGAGATTGATGTTCCTGTCCATTTCCCTGGTAATCTAATAGTCAATCCACTGACCAGCTCCCAGGGGTACCAGGCCCAGGGCAGATCCACTAATGGCTTGCAGCCCCAAGGATTCCTGGCCCCTCTATGAAGTTCATCAAGCCTGAGATGTTTCAAAAGAAACTTTTCAGGGTCAATAAAATCTTTAGTTTTGTCAACAAATTTCTGACCCTTTTTTATGGGTGACTTGGGGTCATGTTCCAGCTTTGCCACTGACCTACCATGTAGCCTTGGGAAGTTATTTTTCCTTCTCGTGTTTCTCTCTTCTCCATTTAGTAAGAGACAGTCCTTCCCCAAAAGCTAAGTGTGTGTAGTGCCCAGCACAATGGAGCCCTGATCTCCACTGGGGTCTCTAGCTGTAATAGTTATACAGAAAGTTTATGCAGGGTGCTTGGCATCTACTTCCGTTTGAGGAAAAGTCCCATCCCAACTTCTTACCTATGCTAGCTGTCTTCCTAAAAGATCCACACCCCAATAACACCAGCCCTGTTTCAGCCTCAATAGTATTCATTCTCTGTAATACTAGCAAGGGCTCCACTAAGCACAACTGGAGATCTGCTGTCTTGGCCGTGGGAGGAGGGCTAGCTTTAGCCATTCTGTGAGGAAGGTTGCTCAAACACCAGTTCCCTTCTGTGGGCAGCCATCCATTTTCCATTCCCTTTACCTTGCTGAGTTCTTTCTGATACTGGGGCATCTTCTTCAGCATCTGAGACAGGTCCCTCATAGTGGTCTGCTGGGAAAAGAAATGTCAAGATTTCTCCCATACTGAATTTTACGTGAGCCTTTACTTTTGTGAAACCCATCAAAGGAGAAAGGGGGGAAGTGGGCATGCTAGAAGGGAGGAATAGGCTGCAATCAGACCTAGACAGGTTACAAGGGTGGGCGGATGAGAACAGGATGGGTTTCAACACTGACAAGTGCAAGGTGATGCACCTGGGGAGGAAGAACCAGCACCATACCTACAAGCTGGGAAACTCCCTTCTCGTCAGTACAGAGGCAGAAAAGGATCTTGGGAGTCATTATTGATGCCAAAATGAACACGGGCCGGCAGTGTGGGGGTGCAGTCAGGAAGGCCAACCATACCTTGTCATGGATACACAGATGCATCTCGAGCAGGTCCGAGGAGGTGATCCTCCCCCTCTATGCGGCACTGGTCAGGCCACAGCTGGAGTACTGTGTCCAGTTCTGGACGCCGCACTTCAAGAGGGATGTGGACAATGCGGAGAGGGTCCAGAGGAGGGCCACTCACATGGTCAGGGGGCAGCAGGGCAGGCCCTACGAGGAGAGGCTACGGGACCTGAACCTGTTCAGCCTCCATAAGAGAAGGCTGAGGGGGGATCTAGTGCCGTTTACAAACTAGTCAGAGGGGACCGGCAGGCATTGGGAGAGTCCCTGTTCCCCCGAGCACTGCCAGGAGTGACCAGGAATAACGGTCACAAGCTGGCAGAGGGTGGATTCAGACTGGACATCAGGAGGCGCAACTTCATGGTCAGGGCGGCTAGGATCTGGAACCAACTTCTAAGAGAAGTGGTGCTGGCTCCTACCCTGGGGGTCTTTAAAAGGAGGCTGGATGAACACCTTGCCGGGATCGTTTGACCCCAGTACTCTTTCCTGCCATGTCAGGGCGTCGGACTTGATGATCTGCTCAGGTTCCTTCCCACCCGACCAACTATGAAACTATGAGAAATACCAGGGAAGACACCCATGAAAGCTTCCCATTTCAGCAACCCCCTCCTTCTCAGGCAGCTGCTCAAATACAAAGTTCTCTGTTCAAGGTTCTGGTGACATTTGTTAGGACAACTTCCCATCTCCTCTTACAGCTGATCATTTTATGAGCAGTTATACGAGCTTGCAAGTATAGAAGTTAAAGAAAAGCAGGTGCTAGAATAGATCTAAAAGATCATTCATCCCAGCACCCATGTGCAACCCCACACGATTGGCTGAGGGCAGGATAATATTGTTTTTTCCATTCCCACAAGATCTTATTGAGGCCATAAGTTCACAGGGGTCCTGAAAGAGATTGGATATTTATATGGAGAATGAGAACATCCAAAGAGAGAAATAAAAGAATATGGGATATAGACCTCGTGCTTCAGGGCATGAACCAAGCTCTAGCCATTGACAGTTGGAAGTAAAGACTCGCTGTGGGAAAATTTGCCTATGTCAGGGTTTCTTGCTCCTTCCTCTGATGCTGTTGGTACTTGACGCTAAAAGGCAGGATATAGGACTAGACAGATCCTAGCTGTGATAGGATCTAGCTATTCCTATGTTTCCAAGAATATGGTGGTGTCTCCTGATGCAGAAGACCATATTCAGTGGACCAAAAATTGCACCATGGAGGGTAAATCCTGTGTTGCAGGGGGAATGTGTTAGCTGAAGTGCAACCCAAACATGAGCAAAGGCATCACCTTCTCGCCAGTGTTCATCCTCTTGCTGGAAGAAAATTCCTTCAGAGAGCGGGTGACCTCCCTGGAAAGGAGAAGGGGCCACAATAGTCAATGAAACCCTCACTCCCTGGGCACCCTGGGTCCCACCTACTCTACTTTTTTGATTCCCTGTCTTTAGCATTATAACAGTAATAGCTTTCCAGTGTACTTCTGGTTCTTGTTCAAGAGGAATGGTTGATGGAGTAGCTAAAGGCAGGAGCCATGAATATAAGGCCTGTCATCAGGACTGAATACAAGGACTGTCGTGCCTTCCTCACGCTGTCAGATCACTTCTGGACTGCGGTGTACTAGTGGATCTGTACAGGGAAACTCCATGTGGGATTAGCAGAAGGTTGCAACTCAGGATTGTTGTGAATTGGTGGAGATGTGGAGGTTTAGGACCAGACCAGTGAAGGACACTGTGGGTCAAGACTGGTGTGTTGGCAGAGCCATGCTGAAATGCTCACACAGAACCTGCCTTTATTATTCATCTCACCATTAGACTTTGCTTTCCTGACACAGGCATTAAGTTAATTTCTTGATGAGGCCTTGTGTAGGGGTGCCTGCCCCAGGGGCTGGACTCCATGGGCTTTGGGCATATAGAAGGGTGTGAGCACTTACTGAGACACTTCTGCAATATGCTTGTGGCGTAAGGCAACCCAGAGGTCATCATCCTCATCCAAAAGAACCTCTTTCACCCGGGCCTCTCCAATGCCACTTGTCTCATACCTGGAGAAAAAAGCAGGGAGCATCACGTGAGGAAAAGCTGACAATGGAGAAACACATCACACTCTGCAAGCACCCACTCTGGACTCTTTAAAGAAACATTTGGACGTCTATCTTGCCAGGATCCTCTGACCCCAGCTGACTTCCTGCCCCTGGGGCAGGGGGCTGGACTCGATGATCTTCCGAGGTCCCTTCCAGCCCTAATGTCTATGAAATCTCCTGCTTAGTCCCTGAGGCAACTCCTCCACTTCAGGCTGAATGAGGAGAGATGAGACAGCTTGTTCACAAGACTGAGGGCTTGTTGACATTCCAGGGAGCACCTCCATGAAGTACTTCCCACCTATCTGATCCCCTCACCTTCACAAAAAGTTTCTCTCAAGGTCTCAGTCCCTAATGTGCTTGAGAGCAGTTGTTGGGGAATGACCCTGGAGCAGCCTCAATAGGATATTTCTGGGCCAGGCATGTGCAGAGCCATCTCTGTCAGGATACACTGCCACCTCAACATGAGTCCAGCCCTAGCCACTAAGCCATGCGGCTTCTCCAAAATTATCCATGCTCCCTTGCGGTGGTAGCACAAAAAGAGGCAGCTTGCTACCTGAACCATACGGGTGGTTCTAGGTGCATGTGCTCTGGCTGCCCTGAGACAGCCGTGTTTTCTCATTTCTATGAGTAAAGCACCCAGAGGAGGAGCAAGCAGGCAGCATCTGATTCATGGTGCTAATGCCACACACACCATGGAAGTGGTGCTGACCTGCTCCTAGTTGGTGCCCTTAAGGTTTTTCAGTGGTATCCTATTAATGCTTCCTAAGAAATGCATAGTAATCCCAAGCTGTGCTGGGTATCAGTCTCTTGCTCCAGAATTTATTCACAGTATGATTTACCCTATGGTCTAGGCAAGGACTATTTTTTGGTGTTATGTTTGGACAGTGCCAAGCACAATTATCTGCTCCGAGACTGGGGCTTCTAGGCACCATGGCAACCCAAATAAGAATAAGTGAAGTCCATTAGCTACTGCAGCCTGATTCTGGTGTCAGATGGTTACACCAGAATCAGGCTGCAGTAGCATTTATACTGAGTTGGACTGAGTTGGACTGAATCACTGAGTTCTTTGGGTTCCTATAGTTCTAGGCATTGCATTTTGTATCACCTTGGTGATTGCTCCCCTACTCACTTGTAGACATCATTCTCAACAGGCAGCAGATCATAGCTCATGGCTTGGAAAGTCAGTTCATGCAGCACTGGGGAGGCTGGGTCGAAGCCACGGTCCAGAATGAGGAGCTGGGAGCGAGCTTTGTCCGGGCCCTAAAGAAACAAAGAGTAAATCTTTGTTCCTGAGGAATGCAATGGATTCTCCCTCAGCTGGATCATTATCATGGAGACTGAATGTCTTACTAAGTGGGCTCAAGGTCAGTCACAAGTTCTTGTCTTGGTGGAGGAAATGTGGATGACAATCTAGCCTAGTAGGGTATCACCCTAGATTCATGGGCCCATCTAGACTGAATCATGAACAAACTTAAAGCAAAAACCAGACTGTTCCACTGAAGGAACACGTTTTTAACTCCTGTTCACTGCAGGTACTTGCAGAGAGGTCTCTTCGCTACCCTATACACAGGAGATGTGACTTTTTTTTACAGCCTCAGCTAGAGAGTCTTGATTTTTTTTTCAAGCTCACTCTGTAGGCGCTCATGCTTTTAGCTATGGTGTTTTCTAGTTCAACCTTTGCAAAGTCATCTAAGATCACAACAATCACAATAGCATCCTAAACTTTCTACCAAAGCCACCAGTGCAAAAGATATTTCCATATCTCTTGCCTAACACCAGTAACTGTACCTTTATCACCATGACAGTGCTGCAATCACTAATACTAACATTGCAGTGGCTCAGAATGACAGCTGTACTTCTTCTACATGTACATGAAGCTTCTTAAATGATTAATATATGGTTATCTTTTGCCACCTTAATTACACACACACGCGCGCGCACACACGCACGCACACACACTCTCACCAATGTTCTGGTCTAACAGTATAACAAGACAATCGGTGCTTTCTTGAACTCCTCCTGTCCTCCTAATTTCTTCTGTCAGTGTCCAACACTCCACAACCCACACTCACCTCACCCATGGTTGGATCATCAGCCTTATAGGCATCCAATTTGTCCTGGATAAGCTGGGCCAGCATGGCATTGTCTTTGTAATCTCTGGACAAGGTGGAGTGGAGAGAAAGGTACAAAAGTCAAGTAATTGCTCCTGGATCTTCTGTGAATGTTGGTTTTAAGGAGATGGGAGAAGCAGCTTGGGGGTGGGATATACATCTAAATGCCTTAAATCATACTATTTTAGCAGGTGCTACTATTACCAGGAATTGTGCATCTTTGTACATGTGGCAGAAAAGCTGAGTGGGTCATAGTCCTGATGTTCATTAAGGTGTCACTTTCCATGTCATGTCCTGGGATGGCCCTGAGAAGGCACAATTTGGATGGCGTGCTCCCCATGCCAGTAAAGGACACCTAGGTAGCTTTAGCAGATTCCTTTCACTTTTCCCACCCCTCACTGCCAAGCTCCCAATGTCTTTTGAAGCACCTTCTCCACCTCACGTGCATTGCCTTACCCTCTGTATCGGACGGCCGGATATTCCTTCAGAGTGGCACACAAGGTGGCAATCTGTTCTGCCAGGCGTTCCAGGATGGGGTTTTTCATTTGGGCCTTGTGGGGGCTGTAGAAGCTTTGGAAAGAGTCGGCAGAATCCAAGGAGTAAACCTGGGTGGGACAGGAATGGCAGAGGGAAAGGTTAGATAAATACGCCCCACTGGGAACATCCAAGAAGTGGGCTACACGTGTTAGGGGTAGAAGGTGCTGCCCCCTCACATGGCTCTGTGTCAGCTCAAGCCAGTGTAGGAGCCATAACAGAAACTAAGCAGCTGTGTAAGCACAGATGTTTCACAGAAGTGGGGCTGTGGTGGATGCTGCTAAGGGGACTGGGTGTAGTTTAATGACACCTCAGTGTTCTTCCCCCTGGGTTATAAGTTTTGTGTTGGGCCTCCAGGAGGCAAAGTGGAAAATCACATAGTAGTCTCTGCCCTGATAAGTGTATGCTGTAACTAGAAGGTGCAGGGGAAGATGAGGCACAGAGCAGTACAGTGACTTACTCAGCTCGATCCATAACCTTCCTGTGCAAAGAGCTGGGGGCTCCTGGCCCTCCCAAGAGGGCTCCTGGCCCTCTTGCCCATTAGACCAGGTTGCCTCCCTTCCTAGATCTGGGACCTCCTGGCCCTCAGTTCAAGGCTCTTGCCCATTAGACCAGGTTGTCGCCCTTCCTAGCCTCAGCCTCCCAATACAAACTCAGTCATCAGCTTCAGCTTGGGCAGCAAGCTCAGAAGGAACAGGAGACAGGAAACCCAGTAGCATCCATCCTCTGCCATGCTGGAAACGTGTTTGTCATTATAGTTTGGCCAAGTGGAGGGAGGTGGTGGGGGACAGAAACTAAGTCATTTCTACACCAACAGGAACCGTACATCTGAGGCTGTCCCTGCCCCCACACTCACGATAAAAAGGTACCCAATTCCAGTATCCACGCCTGGCAAAAGTGTCTCCTGCACAGGCACATGTGGTTTGCCCAGCTAGAAGAATCATTGCAACATTTGGCTTTCAAAGGCTTAATGATGCTGAACATTGAATGCCATCTGTTCCTAGTCACATGCTCCAGTCCCAGCATAGCAGAGGCCTCTTCTACAGCAGATGGCAAGAGGTTTCATCCCTCCCATGCCCTTAACTTATTGGCCCATCTCTGATGGTACCCAAATAGCCAGCCAATGGCAGATGATAGTCTGGGTCAGGGGAGGAACATGTCACTAAATACACCACCAAGGGTCAGCTCAGAGAAATAACTGAAGGAGACAAGAATAAGAGAGCATCGCAGGAGGTAAAAAACTGTTCTGGGAAGAGAGCTTAGTAATTTAATATCTCATTTCAAGGTGTTACATAAACACTGCTCCTCCAAGGTATGTGAGCCCAAGCTATTGAATGAACCTGGACCATCCCCGACCACAGTCTCCAGCCAGCCAACCTAGAACAGGTGACTTTTGGGTTTCCCATACCTTTCCCCAGGACCTGGCCGAATGGATGGCTGGAGCAAGCCCTGCTGTTTCTTGCTGTGCTCTCCTGCCCTGGACTCACCTGAGACTCGTAGGGGAGGAAGGCAATGTTGATTTCCGTCAGGGTCTTGATTACTTTTGCTGTGCGAGATTTCAC
>NW_017729011.1:8488406-8498639 GCF_001723915.1 Gavialis gangeticus | reverse complement strand
CCCGACCACAGTCTCCAGCCAGCCAACCTAGAACAGGTGACTTTTGGGTTTCCCATACCTTTCCCCAGGACCTGGCCGAATGGATGGCTGGAGCAAGCCCTGCTGTTTCTTGCTGTGCTCTCCTGCCCTGGACTCACCTGAGACTCGTAGGGGAGGAAGGCAATGTTGATTTCCGTCAGGGTCTTGATTACTTTTGCTGTGCGAGATTTCACCAGTTCATTGAACAGGGCATCAGGGCAAGCTGGAGAGAAGAGAACCAGATCATTCAAGAGAGGCTTTAAATCCCTGGGTGCCACATGCCCAAAGGCCAAAAGCCAGATCACAACCAGGCACTGAATTTAAAAAATCTAAACACAGCAATTTGCAGGCAGGCCCCACAGTATTCATACCTCTTCTCTGGCACTGTGCACCCCGAGATCGCAAAGCAATTTTCCACACACTGTAAATGAACTTGGCCTCCCTAGAAGGCAATTGCATCACCTGGCAGTGGGCATGGCATAAATGCCTAGATACAGGAGCCCAGTACCCACAGCCTCTTCTTACAGGCTAGCTGCTGAGAGGGTGGGCATGGGGTGCTGGGAAGAAAATCTGGATTTCCTGGGGCCCTATTGTGCTACATATCCACAGTAAAAGACAGTCCCTGACCCAGAATGCTTGAATCAAAATAGACACAGCAAGCAAGAAGGGAAGGGCTTTGCCCAAAGCTGCTGGTCATGGTAGAGCCAGAAACAGAACTTGGACTGCTGGGTCGCAGTCCAGCCCTAGCCACTAAGCCATGCGGCTTCTCCAAGATTATCCATGCTCCCTTGTGGTGGTAGCACAAAAAGAGGCAGCTGAACGCCCCTCCCATGGCAAGAATGGAGTGGTAACAAATTTCCACCAGCTTTGGGCTTCCCCCCTCCTGTTAGTCATAAAACTAGCCCTGATAGACAGAAACCCCCCAGGGCAATGGTAAAGGCAGGAGGTCTGCCTTGAAAAGCCCCAGAGGTATGAGAGAGAGACAGAAAGTAAAGAGAACAAAGGGAGGAGATGGAGGATCACTCTGAATCCTCGGAGTGACTTGCACTGAGGGGAGAAACACCTGTTATTTAGGAAGCTGATGCTCTTTTCCTGTAGGTTATACCAGTATCAAACAAAGGCCTGCCCCAAATTCCTTTGAGGACTATGAGGTCCATTGATTGCAGGAGATACTGCTCAGAACCAAAGTGCCGAGGCTGCATTAGTCTCCTCTGTGAGCTGAGGGCTGAAATGCCCTAACACACTCCAATAGGTCAAGAAAACCAGGTCAGCTTTTCCCTCCCCTGCCACAGTGACTCACCAGCTTGCATCCCAGTTTGAGACTGTTAGTTATTGCTGTGTGCGAACAGTGTCCATGCTGAAATTCTCTAGCTGTGCTCTTGTGTGATGTGTCATAATCCTATTCACTCTCTTTTGTAAACCTGTCTCCTGGGCTCTGCTATAGCTTTGGGCCAAGTTTCTTTTAACAGCCAGGGAGAATTTCAGGCTAAGCTGAAGTACAATGGAGTATTCTCTGCTGACCTCCCACTCACTCCCCCCCCCCTCCCCCCTCCCCACTACCCTGGCCATCCTCTCATCTGAAGTAATGCAAGAAAATAATACACAAGGGTGACATGCAGCCTGATTCCCATCTGTGACATGGCATAACGCTGCAGTAATGTTACCACCATCAGCAGTGTTACTCACCATTTACAGCAGCCTAATAGAGCTGAATTTGGCTCACAGTGTCCAGTGCCAAAAGCCATTTGGTTCTGCTTTGAGTCTCCACTAAAGTCAAGGGAGTGGCACCAGTTTTACATTGGTGTAATGGATGCAGAATGTGGCCCTTGACTTTAACTCCTGATGCAGCCCCATTGACTTGAATGGGGTTATGCTACTGGGGTGAGTTTAGCCCCTGATGAACTAAATAGATAGGGATCTTGACAGAAATAGTTTCATAGTTGGTAGGGTCAGAAGGGACCTGAGCAGATCATCGAGTCCGACCCCCTACCATGGCAGGACAGAGTACTGGGGTCAAACGATCCCGGCAAGGTGTTCATCCAGCCTCCTCTTAACGACCCCCAGGGTAGAAGCCAGCACCACTCCTCTTGGAATATTCCACTTCCAAAACCTGAGATCCCATGTGTATGACTAGGAGCAATAAGATTAATCTGAGCAAAGGCTCAGTATCGGGAAATGTCTCTTAACAGTGAGGCCTTATTAGATTGCACAACAGTCTCCTGAAGTAACTGTTGAAAGCTCCATTGCATGAGTCATTTGAATCAGACTCGACGAAGCACTGTCACAAGGAGACATGCATTGGATAGAGAATGAATTAGGTTCCCTGGCAGGGGTTTCCCTAACTCTGATTTCAAGGATTCCTTCTCAGGCAAAAGCTGCTCTGAATCTTTTGCAAGCAATGCATGCTTGTTCCTTGCAGTGCTCCTGCATTTCCTTTTCAGTGGAGGTGTCAGTGTGTGTTTGGGAGCCTTGATTATTAGATGCTGGAGATCAGGCAGGGGGAAATGAAGATGATCTCATGAAGGTGGCAGCTTACTTACAGTCAGTGAAGAAGACGTGGGCAGCCCGGTACTTGGAGGTAGGGGGATCCTTGAAGTCGTTGACGAGTGAACGGACAGACTGCAAGAGAAAAGTCAAAGAAACCCAGATGTGGCTAGTATGACAGATAGATCAGGATTGGTGTGCACTGGCTGGTCTCAATCGCATATGATTTACATATTACAGAATTAACCATTAGCTGCAATCCATTGTCTTAGGAGATGGATATTTACTCATTCTCGGTGTCAGTGCCTGTCTGGTGTGTTCCACAGTGGAAGCACGAAGGAACTTCAGGGCAGTCTGAAGGAGACAAAGGAGCTAAGTTGAAATGAGTTCACTCCAGTGGAAGTGGTGGCTGGATCCTTGAGTTGGCATGAAAAATCTCAACCTTAGACTTTGCCCTTTATGAATGCAGGCAGGAGAAAGAAGAGTAGTTCCTGGGGGCTGGCTGTAGTCATGACCTACATCCATCAGACCCCAGTGCAAGATACCCCCATGCTGGAGATCTGTCTTCTTAGGTGGAGTGATGAGATACATGGCCTCCTAGCTGGGGAGGGGCTCTCAGCTATAGTGCTACTCAGTTACAGGAGAAGTAGCTCAAACTGTTGGACACCCTAGTTGGGCATAGCTGTGATAAATTTAAGGTTGCTAGAGTACAAGGGCAATGCTAACAGGATCATGGCCACCTACATGCCAACTGACATTGCTGAAGTCACACCAGGGAAGGCACTAATGCAAGGTGTTTTAATCTGCTCGCCTATTATCACTGAACCAAAAAGCACACCATATATATGGAACAAGACCAGGGTTCCTAGAATAGTGGTCAATTAGTGCGATGTGATCTGGTAATTTCTGTGTGTCCAAGCAGCACAGGCAAGGCAATGTAGTGACCTTGCTGGAATCCCAGCTGACCTGGGCTAACCACTTCACCCATGTGACTGTAATTTTGCTAAGTCTCTCTTACAAGTAAGAAACATATTGCAAACACCGTAGCATTAGCCAGAAGGATCTTCAGTCTTCTTCCTGAATCAGGTCATGCACACCCACATCAGTTTAGCTTGCACACCAGGACTCTTTAGTATTATCATAGCTAAAGCTTGTAAGAGCCACCTACAGCACTGCCAGCTATCCCATGCAGCACAGGTGCCACACTTGGACACCTACATCCGTCAGACCCCAACACAGGATACCCGCATGCTGGAGATTCACCTTTTCAGATGGGGTGATGAGATACACGGCTTCCAGGCTGGGGAGGGGCTCTCGGCGCTTGTTGATGTCCTCCACAACTGCATAAGAAAAACAACCAACATGGAAGGAGTTGATACAGCAGAAGGCAGGAGACAGGTTGCCTTAGTATTTAAAGCAGGGAGCTGTATGCTGTGAATAGAGCTACATAGTCAGGGATCAAGATTATCTTCTGGTCGTTTCTGATCCACACAGGATGAAAATGACCCTTGGCAAAGAATCAAGAACTGGAATTTCATGTCCCTCCTGACACCCAAATAAAAATTTCCCTCACTCTTAATTTCCTTCTATACTGTATCCAAGAGGAGAACTGAAGCAATAGTGATGCTTCTGAGACACTGATGCTCATCTCCTCCTTCTGCAAAACAACCCCTTTCAGCACAGCCACAATCTACAGGAACTGCTGCAAGCCTCACAGCTGCATTACTGTTAGGGACCAGGCATAGAGAAGCCTGGACTTGCTTTACTTCTAAGGGTCCGTTTTTTGTGGTGACCCTTCGGTAGTGGTGATTTGTTTTCACAGTCCCATTAAATCTTAATGCTTAAGGAAGACAGAGGCTAGAAACAGGATCCCTCTCCTTGTGAAGAAGACAGATTTTGTGCTTGCAGAGAGGTGCCAGCTTTTTCTCTCCTCCCAGTGAACCTCACCCTTATCTGGGAAGAAACACCTGTAAGGGTGAGAGGGGGAAGCCTTTCCATATCAAACAGCCTTTGGCCTCCCCACTGAGGCTGCCAACATTAATTCTTATTACTGCTGGACACAGTGATGGATTTTTTGAGATAGCCTCTGGACTCCAATGAATGAGTGTGTTCCCCAGCAGAAGCACTGATCTAGTCAAGTGGGAAGCTCCATATCTGGCTACTCAGATCCACACAAACAGCTTTTTTCATTGCCTGGGCCGCTGCACTACAGAAGCTCCTCTTCTCTTGAGAGAGGCCCTGCTCCTTCCACCCAATATGGGATGAAAGTGGCCCTTGGCATCCACAGGCAGGCACAGGAGCCCAGAGAAAATCAGTGTCTGGATGGCAATATCATTGAGAGATGAAATGCAAATCTTTGTATTTAGAGCAAAAACACAATGTAGGAAAGCGTAAGAGCCTCCAACATCAACAATCAACAAGTGCCTTGGGGTCTGGTGCCTATTAAACAACCACTGAGCTACATCCTGCCACTCTTGGGGACAAGTCCTAAGCTGATGTACATTGCCGTTCCTTTACTGACTTCAATGGAGCTGCAAGAATTTGCACCCACCATTAAGGATTTAGTCCTAAAGACCTGCATGCTGCTCTCTTCAAGCCAGTTTTCCCCTCTAACACTGATGTAAAGTAGGAGTAATTCCACTGTGTTCTGATGGAGTTGTTTTTGTACAAGAGCAGAATGAGTCCATCAAAGTTCATGTCAAGATCTAGACACATAGCATGATCAGAATGGATAACAGGTTAAAAAGGATCCCCGAAAAGATTTTTTTTTGCAGTGTTCCATTCAAACAGGTCCACTTTCACTTCGCACAGTGTCAATCAGAAGTAACCTACTGTGAAGCCAGTACCCAGCATCAAATTGCTAGGAGAGGAAAATCAGGCCCTATTTGCAATGTGTGTCCTATTGGAATACTTCCTTCAGTGTCCAGAAAGAACAGTGTCCTTTGGTCAAACCCAACTAAAACCAAATGGCTCCATATCTGGGAGTTCGATCTATCCCTTCACCAGCTTTTTTAATGCTGCAGGGAGCTATTTATGGGCCTGAAATAAAATGACATCTGGTCTCTTCACAGTATTTCCAGTATCCCGGGACTAAAATAGTGCCAAGAGACAAGATTCTCATGCTTTTCCAGCCCCAGCAAGCAGCAAAGGAAGCCTGTGACATATGCAAATGCAAACCCTTAGACCTAGACGTGCGACTGAGCAGATTGTGAAGGAGCACTGCACCCTTCAGGTGGGAATGAGATGCAATATGGCTGTGAGAATATTTTTAGTAACAACAAATCTATAGACGAGAGACGTCAAATGCTGCTTTGTCCCTTGGTGTAAGGGGCTGCTGCTACCAGGAAGCCAATGGGGGCAGAATGGCATTTGCTGACCAAGAGAATATGTTGCAATCCAAGGAGCAGTAAGCTCACCCACCACATAGGAACACCTTCAGTGCAAGTGGGTCTACAAGGGGCAGCTTGGATCCTGGCATCGAGATGCCCTAGCAGGGAGAGATGAGAAGAAAGGGGATGAATACAAGGAGGAGAGGAGATTAATTGCTTTTGTTCCTCCCTGGTAGTGGGTGGAGAGTGAAAAGTTACCAAAGGAAGAAGCTGCTCTCACAGCAGACAGCTTCTACTGATCACCCTTCCCTAGTGCTAGATGACTTTGGGTGGCTCAGCTGAAGCCACCTAAATGAGCAGAAGCAGCCAGAAACCTTTTGCACTCACTTGTTATCCCCTCAGTCATGATGTCGGTCATCTTGCAGCAGGAAGAGAGCATGCGCATGCTGAGCTGATCCACCACCAGCACCTGGGAGGGAGAGATGCAGAGTGAGCAGGGGCCACCAGCACATGGGTACTGTGATGAGCTGGGTGTGCTCTGCCACACTTCTGACAGCAAAGGGACAGTAACACTGGTTAGGTTCCAGCACAAGCAGGGACCTTCCTCGCAGCTCTGCCTCCACGGACATGCAGCATGCCTTGCTTTTGCATTCTGCGCACTGGAGCATTTCTAGAGCTACTGTCTCAAAGGTGTTGAACCACTAGCTTCACACAGCTACACCACAGCACCTCCCCCCAAGTTGCAATGCCCCACCTGCCACCTTGTCACTCTTGACCTACCTCTGCCCATGCCCATCAGTCCTGATCAGCTGCACCCTTTCTAGTCGAGTCCTGTCTCCCTCACTCCCTGCTCTGTGCCTCTGCCCCACAGTACATATCCTGGGTTACATTTAGCAAAGGACAGGATATTTGGCCACCTTCAGACATTTGCTTTTTGAGTCCCCATCCTCTGCCATGTGCCAGCTGTCACACTAACTGCAGTGCAACCACAGTGGTCCCAGCTGGAAGCATGGAAGAGAATCCCTGGCATATTTTGTGCTACCAACTACTGGCCTCGTTCTTCCCACAGGTGACAGATAGAGGACCCCTCCATTATGCCTTATTGTTCTCCGCTGGTACAGCAGTTCCCAGGCTGCTCTCCAACCCAGCCCTGCCCTTCCTGCTACACTTTTGCCCATGGTCCTACCCATCTGTGCCCCATTCAACCCCTGTGTGTATTCCTCCACTCACCTTCCACTCGCCCTTCTTCTTCACCTTTCTGATCACATCGTGCATGATCTCTGCAACAGAAACAGAAAAGGATGTCATGTCATGCCAGCCTGCTTAGTCCCCAAACCTTTTGTGTGTGTTTGGTCCCTTTAAATCCCTTGACTCCATCTTCCAAAGCTATCACAGTCAGCTTGATCTGTATTCTGGCTATTGAGTAATGCTGTGCCTGTGTATAGGGAAAAATAGTGCCCAGGTCCTTGTAGAGTTGTCTTGCTGGAACACAGGGTTGGCCACACCAGGAAACACTGCTGGCCCTTTAGGGTGGGTACCCAACACCTGCCTATGCTTTAGTCATGAAACGGTCTCTCACCTAGCACCTATCCTCAGCAGATCCTGGAGCACTTTATAGAGGAGGTCACTATAATCATCCCCGTTTCACACATAGGGAAACAGACATGAAGTGGTGAAATTACTTGCTCTAAACCAACCATCAGGTTTGCAGCAGAGTCAGAAAAAAGCCCCAGGTCTCTTGTGTCCTTATCAGGTGTTCCATCCACTAGACCAGCGGTTCCCAAACTCTGACAGACTGCGCGCCACCAATTTAAAATAATACAACCTTAAGTACCACCAGCAATTTTTCAGTTCAACCTTAAGTACCACCAGCAATTTTTTGTCATATAAAGTAATTATGATAAATCTGCTAGCATGTACCACTGACAGGTTGCCTGTGTACCGCTGGTGGTACCTGTACCACTGACTGGAAACCGCTGCATTAGACCATGCTGCCTGTAAGAGCACATCCATCCCATGTCCCCAGTGCTCCTGAAACACCCGCTGCCAGCACATGCCAAACCTAGAAATGAGGCAGGGAAACTCCAGGGGCTTTCCCTACCACCACACTCCAGGTGCTGGACACAGAGGCCTTGAGTGCAGCCATGGGACAGCATTCCCATCCCCTGCTACATTTCTGGGAGTGGCATGTGAGAGCAGCAGCAGGTAGGCATCTCTAGGCCATGGCTAGGGGGTGGCATTTGCATTCCAGTGAATGGGGCTGCAGGGCATTAAGTTGAGGCAAAGAGGCACTAGAAGAAGCCATGAACTGTCTACGGGAGACTCTCAGACTCCATCTTTTTTACCACTGCCTCTAAGCCTGGTCCAGCAGCTGTGAGATCTAAAGTCGGTCTGCGTGACAGTGGATGACTCACTGCAGAACCACTGCAGGGACACCTCCAAACCTCTGGGCCAGGGCATTCGAACACTGCAGGCATCTGCACAATCGCTGTTCAAAGACTGATGACCTGGACATTCTCTGTGCTCCTGACCTGCTGAGGCCACCTGGAAGATTTATTTTTAAATTACTGGAAAACAAAGCAGCAGCTGTGGAACAAGCCACGTCAGCGAGAGAGCAGGGCTAGAGGACAAGTGTAATGGAGAGATACCACCTTGAAGCACCTTTCCTGTCTCTGGCAGAGCTGGGAGAACATGCACTCTATGGGCTGAGAGGTATCTAGCCTGTGAAAATAGAAGGACTGTGTATCCAGAGATGTAGCAGCACAGCTCTGTGCCCAGGGCAGCCGCTCAATGCCTAGGACAAATGCTGACTCCTACCATGCCAACTGTAGTAGTGTGATCAGCCCATGGCTGCTTTTGTGCCCCGCCAGGAGCTTCTGCTTCATTTATCCCCCCACCATCTTCTTTCTCCCTCCATGTTATGCCACTGTGTCTATCACCACAGAAACTCACTGTTGGCTTTGAATCAGACCCTCCAAGATCAATGGAAAGACTTTCATTGACTGCACTGGACTTTTGCTTGGGTCCCAACTCTGTCCTAAACCACCAGAGCCTTCAGAAAGGGGGCATCTACCGCCTACTAATATCAGCGTTGTAGGGGTGGAGAATTTATCCTACTTGCATCACTGTCTAGTGGACACTCCACAGAAACAACCTGCTTAAGTACAGTGACACCTGGAAATGTGGGTAGCCTGTTAGCTTCCTGCCATTTTAGGAGGCAGTTGACCCTGCGTTACTGCAGGTGGAGGCCTGCCATGATGCCCAAACACTAACGCCCTCCGGGTGGGGGTCCCCCTTCACACCTCACTGAGCAGCCTTGGGTACTGCTCATCGTCTCCTGCATGTTGTGAGCTCTCTAATCCAAAGCACCAAGAACAACAAAGGCTTAAGAGCTCCTTTTAGAAACAAGAATCAAGCATCTTGAACCACTTCCTTATAATCCCTGGCAATCGCATTTCACTTCCCACTCATGTCTGTCTTACGCAACCAGAGGCGGCAACATCGCATACCACTCTGTAGACACAATTCACTCTGCTTTCATCCTTTGTACATCTTTCTCACTCACTGCTAGTCCAGGCTCAGTGGCAAGAAAGGTCAGTCGCACATTCCTATGGTGATGGATGTTTTGCCTCTATCCCATCCCAAGAGTCAGGACTGCACTTTTCTATGGAATTGCCTGTGTCCTACTTTCACCCAGAGTCTGGTCTCACTTTTGCCCACCTGTTAAGGCACATACTGTGAGCTTGTCTGGATGGTGACTAAGAGGAAGGGGATAGGGGAGACACTGGGGGAAGAAAGGCTGAGAAGGGAAAGGAAAGGCTTAGAGCTGTCCGTGGGGTTACAGACAAGCTTGGGCTGAATGTACTGCCAGTGAGAGCTCTTAGACTTTATCATGCTTCTGCAAGAAAAATGTGAAAGTTTGTCACTTGAAGGTGGACTGGACAAAGTATTTGAGAGAGTATCCTGATTAGAAAAGGGACTAGGTAACTCAGTAGGCCCTTTCCATCATTGCGTTCTGCAACCCAATGAGAGTTTGCTTTGGGCTGTCCCATTCAAGCCTCCCTCATTGTTCAGTGTATTGACCTGCTCTCTAGCAACAACCCCCCTTTAGGCCTCCCCAGCTTTCCAAAATCATCCATTAGATACCACTTTCCAGCTCACTCCTCCTGCAATCAAAAAGCTAATCTACCAAGTGACCTGAAAAGCACTGAGTCCAGGTCACAGACCCAGAGTCTGAGCTCTGGATTCAGCTGCACACAACCAGAAAAGCATTGTTCAGGGTGGTGAGAGAAGAACAGATACCCCAAATCCATGCCACTGTCACTATCCTCCTGAACACGGTATGCAAAATTCCTCCATGGTACAGCAGCAGTGTGCAAGGACCTATTCTCATTTGCTCCTC